>NC_052152.1:68464240-69139908 GCF_902713615.1 Scyliorhinus canicula | reverse complement strand
CCCCCTCACACGCCCCTACCCCCTCACCACCCCTACCCCCCTCACCACCCCTACCCCCCTCACCACCCCTACCCCCCTCCAACGCCCCTACCCCCTCACCACCACTACCCCCTCACCACCCCTACCCCCCTCACCACCCCTACCCCCCTCACCACCTCTACCCCCCTCTAACGCCCCTACCTCCCTCAAACGTCCCTCCCCCCTCCCCACCACCCCGCCACCCCTACCCCCCTCCCGCACCACCCCTACCCCCCTCCCCACCACCCCTACCCCCCTCCCCACCACCCCTACCCCCTCCAACGCCACCCCCTCCTCTCTCTCAACGCCGTTACCCCCCCCTCCTCTCCTCTCCTCTCAACGCCGGTACCCCCCCCCTCTCCTCTCAACGGCGGTACCCCCTCTCCTCTCAACGCCGGTACCCCCCCTCCTCTCAACGCCGGTACCCCCCCCCCTCCTCTCAACGCTGGTACCCCCCCCCCCTCGCCTCTCAACGCCGGTACCCCCCCCTCCTCTCAACGCCGGTACCCCCCCCCTCTCCTCTCAACGCCGGTACCCCTCCCCCCTCTCCTCTCAATGCCGGTACCCCCCCCTCCTCTCAACGCCGGTACCCCCCCTCCTCTCAACGCCGGTACACCCCCCTCTTCTTAACGCCGGTACCCCCCCTCCTCTCAACGCCGGTACTCCCCCTCCTCTCAACGCCGGTACCCGTCCCCTCTCTCTCTCTATGCGCCACTTCCGCAGCGGGTGAAACTGACGCGTATAGCATCAGTCCGCTGCTGGCCCTTTCGGAAACGGAGATTTAGGGCCTAAAAGCAGGCCGCGACGTCGGAGTCACCGGCGCCGCTTTTGCCCGTCGGAAATGGGCGTCACGTAGGTCCGCGGTGAATTTCGCCCCAGAGATGGGAAGGCTCTGTGGACTTTTAAAAATAGTGGGCGGTCTCGGAATGGAAGTGCCAGCCCCATTTCCAAAAGATCCAGGGCACGATTCTCCGCTGCCCACGCCGGTTCGGAGAATAGCGGGAGGGCCTCCCGACATTTTTTGTGCCCTCCCGCTATTCTGCCCCCCCCCCCCTCGCCCGACCCACGTCACGATTCTCCGCGGCCGAGCGGCCAAGATTTTACGCCCGTTTTTTCATGGCAGCAAACACACCTGCTTGCTGCCGTCGTAAAAACGTGCGCTGGATGCCCGTTTGGGGCATCCAGAGGCCCGGTGGTTTGGGCGGGAGCACCACCGTTGTGCTCGGGAGGGGACAGGCCCGCGATCGGTGCCCACCGATCGTCGGGCCTGCGTCCAAAAGACACGCACTATTTCCCCTCTGCCGCCCGACAAGATCAAGCCGCCACATCTTGTCGGGCGGCGGTGGAGAAATGCAGAACCGCACATGCGCGGGTTCCGTCAATGGCGTGATGATGTCACCCGCGCATGCGCGGGTTGGAGCCGGCTTGATCTTACAGACGCCAGCCGCATGTCATCTTGGCGTTCAGGCCGCGACGCCGTGATCCCCGGGGTTCCGCTCCTAGCCCCGATGGGGAGGGAGAATCGGTCCCGGGAACGGGCGTGAAGGCTGCCGTAAACACAGCCAGTTTCACGGCAGCCTTTATGACTTTCCGCATTTGCGGAGAATCTCGCCCCCAATTTTCTGCTGATGGATTCTCACCGGCGAGAAACTTGAACTCAGCATGGCCATTTGAACTCAGTGTTGAGTTCAAACAGACCCTACTTGGTATTTGAAAGGGACATAACCCACAGCGTGGGAGTCACAAATGTACGGAATAGACTGAATGGGCGGGATTCTCCGAGCCTCCACGCCAAAATCGCGATCAGCATGGGGGCAGAGAATGGACCTTGATGCAGAAATCCGGCGGCACGCCGCTCCCGCGATTCTCCGGTCCCCTGAGAATCGCCGTAAATCGCACCCATGCAGCGTGGGTAGGGGGCCATTGACAGTGGCCCTTGCAGCGATTCTGCGAGGACAACTAGCCGAGTTCCTGCCAGCATGGTTCTAACCATGTTTTAGCACACTGGGCTAAATCGCTGGCTTTTAAAGCAGACCAAGGAAGGCCAGCAGCACGGTTCAATTCCCGTACCAGCCTCCCCGAACAGGCGCCGGAATGTGTTTCACAGTAACTTCATTGAAGCCTACTTGTGACAATAAGTGATTTTAATTTCATTTCATTTCACCTGTCAGGAACGGCCTCCGTGGTGGGGGGCGGGGGAATCCTTCACCGGGGGAAGCCTCACAGACAGCCAGGCAAGCGATCGGGCGGCATTGATCCGCGTGCGCGGGCGATCTCGGGAGGACCTACATTCCTGGTGCCGCTCCGTGGGCTGAGTCCGCCATGTTGCACGGGGCGGAGGCCGCAGGCTGCCACCGTGTGCATGCGCGGACTCGCGACCGTATGTGCAGGGCTCCGTATCCGCAGCCAGAGCTGCGAGAAGCAGTCTGGGGCCCTACTAGCCCCCTGCAATTTGGAGAATCACTCTGGACTTTCTTAAGGAAAATCCAGAGTGAAACGCTCGTGTTTTGTGCTGGAGTGGGGACGTTGCCCCATTATTGGAGAATCCCGCCCAAGTTCTCAAGTGAAGCATTTTATAACTGTCATGATCTGAAGTTACTTTAATGTCCCACTTTAAACCTAAAAATTCAAGCTGCAGCTGTCGGTGGGAGTAAAAAAGTAACCCTCTGCTGGATTGGCAGGCATTGGTTAGAAATAAATGTAGCATCTGATCATGCAATTTCAATTGAGCTTTTGTTGACATTTCCCCAAGATCGGTCATAATAATAATCTTTATTATTGTCACAAGTAGGCTTACATTAACACTGCAATTAAGTTACTGCGAAAAGCCCCCAGTCGTCACACTCCAGCCTGTTCGGGTACATAGAGGGAGAATTCTGAATGTCCATTTCACCTAACAAGCACTTCTTTCGGGACTTGGTGGAGGAAACTGGTACACATGGAGGAAACGCATGCAGACATGGGGAGAACATGCAGACTTCGCACAGACATTGACCCAAGCAGGAATCGAACCTGGGACCCTGGTGCTGTGAAGCAATGGTGCTAACCAATATGCTACAGTGCCGCATTATGAATGTTTAGCTGAATTTCAAGAGCTACAGTTACCTCTTCGGGCGATTCTGAGTTCACAGTTTGAATGGCAGTTTAAAAGGTCTATTAAATGATGGTGATGTGGGGTCTCAATAGTAGTTTGCTTTTATTAGGGATTAACGACTTGAAGAAGTTTAAGATCTTTGATTGGGTTTATGAATGGGAGTTGTATTCCTAATATCAAGTGTCTAGGAGTGAGAGTTATATTAGATTGTTACAAGTTTATTTTTTTCATCTCCAAATTATTCTGATGTCTGCCCATGGAGAATACTAGATGAGTGGCTATGAAGGTGGCATGGGAGGATGAGTGGGCATGGTAGGTGGGTGGGGCAGGATTTGACATTGAAAATATGACGAGACATGGGAGAGGTAGAGGGGCTAGAAGGTGTGAGGGCCAAACAACTTTCAAAACAACTGGAAAAAGTCACCAAGAACTGAGACGGGCCTTTTAACCAGCCCCACTCATCACTCACCCACACGTGGCTGGCTATGTTCTGATTCTGAGGCTAGCTGGCTCGTCTCAATCCCACACATGGGCTGGGATTCTCCGAAATCCCGGCCAAGTGTTGACGCCGGTGTCAAAACCTGCACGAGCGACACCGGTGTCAATGGGCCTCCAGGCCCAGGCATTCACCCCTTCCTCGGGGGCTAGAACGGTAGCGGAGTGCTGTGCGCTGCTCCGGTTCCAAAAGCTGGCCCGCCACGGCCGGTGCAGGTCCTCGCATGTGCGCGCCACGGCCGGCGCAGGTCCTCACATGCACGTGCCACGGCCGTTGCAGGTCCGGCCATGCGCGCCACAGCTGTCTCCACGCCAGCCTCCCGGCAATATGGCGGAGCCCTACAGGGGCCTGGTGCGGAAGAACATAGGCCCCTCCCGGAATTAGCACGCTCGCCAATCGGTTGCCCCCAATCGCGGGCCTGGCCACCATGGAGGCCACCCCTCCGGAGTCGGCTCCCCCCCACCAGGTTGGCCCCCGCAGCCAGAACGCCGAGGTCCCACCAAGTAGGACCATACACAAATGACACCGGCGGGACTTGGCGGAACTCGGCGGGCACTCGGCCCGTTGAGCGCGGAGAATCGGCGGGGGGTCACTTTCAATGGCCCCCACCGGCGTCGCAGCGACAGCGCCGGCGCGATTGGTGCCAATTCTCCAGTCGCCAGAGAATCGGTGGCCCGGGGTCAGAGCGGCGTGGCAGGATCGCCCCTCCCGGGCGATACTCCGACCCGGCGTGTGCTCGGAGAATCCTGACCATGATCCTGAAAAGACTTGAATGTTTGCATTTGGAAAGCCTTCTTGCTCCCTTCCCAAGAACACAAAAATGCTTGGGGAAGGTTAATGAATCTGTTCAATTATTCCTCACAAAGCATTGTTTGTGTTACAAAGGCCAAATCCACAAAAAATAAATAGCATAATTGTAGGATAATTGATTTTTTGTACAATACAAGCAGCAAAGAAGAATGAATAAATATGATCCATTGACGGTCAATGTACATCATCAGGAAAACCACCTGACTAACATCAATAAAGATCGACTATTGTACTCATGACTGCAATAGCATAGTATTAATAATCTCTGTGCATCTGAAATTTTGAACTACCAAATGATATCCTCCATGCTGGCATGACAGAAGTAGAACCCTGCTCATGCACACATGAAGAATGGGATAAACTCAATCTAACCATGAAACAGGAACAAAACGGCTGTTCACGTCAGTGGTAACTGTTCTCAGTAGTGAACTTAAGCCTGAGGTCTTTCTGTTAAAAGGTGTTTTTAAGTCTTATGGATGTTAAAAGGAAAGTAAGAATTACTTAGTGTTGTATTTTTTGGGGGTTGTATTTGAATTGATGGTTGATAAGATTTTCACTGTATGTTTTAAAAAGGTTAACTTGAGTTCATAGAATAAACATTGTTTTGCTTGAAAAAATACTTTTCCATTTCTGCTGTACCACACCTGTAGAGTGGGCTGTGTGCTCCCCATACCACAATCTATTAAAAGTTGTGGGTCAGGTGAACTCCATGATACACTTTGGGGTTCTCTAAACGCTGGCCCATAACAACATCAACAGTGCTGCTATGGAGGGCGTTCCAGATTTGTCTGTGAAAGTACAGCAATATAGTTCTAAGTCAGGATCATGTGTAACTTGGTGAGGAACTTGCAGGGAGTGATATTCCCATGTATCAGCTGTTTTTTGAGGTTGGAGAGGTTGTGGTCTGGAAGGACCAGAAGAAAGAGGCTTCGCGAGTGACCCCAGTGCATCTTGCAGGTGGCACAGACTGCTGCCACCATAAAGTAAACTTGTGTTTCCATAGTCACAGATGTCCATAGGCTGCTTTCCCCTTCAAGGGAGAGAGCTGACTGCTGGTGATTTAACCTGAGGATCACCACACCTCAGACAAGAGGCAAGGTTGAGAAGGCAGGACCTGCATAGAACATAGAACATACAGTGCAGAAGGAGGTCATTCGGCCCATCGGGTTTGCACTGACTCACTTAAGCCCTCGCTTCCATCCTATTCCTGTCACCCATTAACCCCTCCTAACCCTTTTGGTCACTAAGGGCAATTTATCATAGCCAATCCACCTAACCTGCACGTCTTTGGACTGTGGGAGGAAACCTGAGCACCTGGAGGAAACCCACGCAGGCACGGGGAGAACGTGCAGACTCCGCACAGACAGTGACCCAGTGGGGAATCAAACCTGAGACCCTGGCGCTGTGAAGCCACAGTGCTATCCACTTGTGCTACCGTGCTGCCCTATGGATGAATAACCTTTGCTGCTGGTGGAGGCATTAAATGTTTAATAAAATGCAGAAGGAGGCCATTCGGCCCATCAAGTCTGCACCAACCCTTTGGAAGAACACTGACCCCCGTACCCCCACCTGTCCTTTTTGGACACTATGGGCAATTTAGCATGGGCTAGCCACCTAACCGGCACATCTTTGGACTGTGGGAGGAAGCCATAGCACCCAGAGAAACTGACGTGGGAAGAAAGTGCATACTCCAAAAAGAGTCACCCAAGTTTGGAATTGAACCCGGGTCCCTGGCGCTGTTAGGCAGCAATGCTAACCACTGTGCCACCGTGTCGGAGGTGGTAGATGGCACGCCATTCAAGAAGGCTACTTTGTCCTCGATAGTATTGAACTTCAAAGTGTTGCTGGAGCTGCACTCATCCAGGCAAGTGGTGAATAATCTATCGCACTCCTGACTTCTGCTTGTGGATTGTGAACAGGCTTTGGCAAGTCAGGAAGTAAGTTATGCGCCACAGAATTCTCTGCTCCTGCCACTACAGTATTTATATGACTAGTCTAGTTAAATTTCTGGCTGATGGTAACTCCCAGGATGTTTTTTTTTTTTTAAGATTTTTTTTTTAAATTTAGAGTACCCAATTATTATTTTTCCAATTAAGGGGCAATTTTAGAGCGGCCAATTCACTTAATCTGCACATCTTTGGGTTGTGGAGGTGAAACCCACGCAGGCACGGGGAGAATGTGCAAACTCCACACGGACAGTGACCCAGGGCCGGGATTTGAACCCGGGTCCTCAGCGCCGTAGGCAGCAATGCTAACCACTGTGCCAAGTGCCGCCCAACTCCCAGGATGTTGATGGTGGGGGATTCAGTTGAATATTAAGGAAAGATGGACTGATTCTCTCCTGTTGGTGATAGTCATTACTCAGCACTTGTGTGCTGTGGATGCTATTTGCATCCAAACCTCAATGTTGTTCAGGTCTATGTGGACATGGATTTCTTCAGTATCTGAATGGTTTTGAATGATGCTGAACACTGTGTTCATCAAAAAACAGCACCACTTCTGACCTTATGATGGAGTGACGAAGCAGATGACGATGGTTGGGCCTGGGATATATTACCCCAAGCAACATCTGCAGAGATATCCTGGTACTAAGATGATTGGCCTCCAACAACCATAACCATCTTCCTTTGTGTTCGGTATTATTCCAACTAATGAAGTCTCCCCCAATTCTCTTTGAATTATTATTTCCTGTTTTATAGAATTAATTATTTGAATTATAGCTTTAGCTTCTCTAAAAATCATGGTTCCTACTTGTGATCAAGGTTAAGTAGCCCTATTTAAGTTAAAAGAATCCTGACCACAACTGTGAGAGCAAGTAGACATGCAGAATCCTGTGGTGTTTGGGGTGGACTCCAGCTGGTTCTCTTTGTATCCTGTTATATTAAAAAAATGGGTGGAATTCTCCGTCCCACTGCAGTGAATGGGATATTTGCTTAACCGCCATATTCGCTGTCCTTGCTTGCAGCGGTAGCGGGGCGGACTTGCAACAGAGAATCCTGGTCTGTATTTTTATGCATTCAGACGAGAGATATAGAACATAGAACATAGAACAGTACAGCACAGAACAGGCCCTTTGGCCCTCGATGTTGTGCCGAGCAATGATCACCCTTCTCAAACCCACATATCCAACCTATACCCGTAACCCAACAACCCCCCCCCACCCACCCCACCCCACCCCCCCACCCAACCTTTAGGACACTACGGGCAATTTAGAATGGCCAATCCACCTAGCCCGCACATCTTTGGACTGTGGGAGGAAACCGGAGCACCCGGAGGAAACCCACGCACACATGGGGAGGACGTGCAGACTTCGCACAGACAGTGACCCAGCCGGGAATCGAACCTGGGACCCTGGAGCTGTGAAGCATTTATGCTAACCACCATGCTACCGTGCTGCCCTATAACCAACTTGGGTTGGTTTCAGTATTGTGTCTTGAATTAATGTAGGAAATCAGAAGAGCATGTAATAACTGTCAAGCTCTCCTTAATTTATGAAATGTCCAAAGGATCATTAAGCTGTGTTCATGCCCTGCAGGAAGTGATGTGCAGGTGGTTGCCTCCTGCTATTGGGCTGAACACATAGTCTGCATGAAATCTGCTGCATTGTAAAGTCATAAACTTATAAACCTGCAAATCAGCACTGTTCCTCCATCTTAATCAGTTGTGACATTTTTGAAGGTTTTGCGCCAATTCTATCCAATGCACTGAAGTAATTAGCTATGTCTGTTTATATGCCATTTTTCAGGTCGTTTTGTACTGGGGGCTTATGTGCAGTTGAAACAGGAGACTGTCAAATGTGTTTGTGTATGCGCTTGTTCAAGAGAAAAGGGTGTTCATCTGATTTCAAATTCTCAAAATTAAAAAAGCACCCTTTACAAGGGACATTGTTCATTGAAGTAATCTCAATATACATCATTAAAAATGAATGTTCAACTTTAATTTTGTATAATGTTTGCATAAAAGCTATAGGAAGAACATCAGTGTGGGATATCATCTGATCCACAGTTTACAAAATGTAAGGGATTTGAAGTGTGCTTTGATTCTTAAGCTTTCCGCTTATTATGTTTCGCATCCCATCATAAGAAAGTTTATTCCCTTCCTCCAGGCAGAGAATGCATGACTTCCTCTGACATACGCAATGAGCTTACTGCTTGAGGCAGGAAATCTGCAGATCTCTGCAGCTACACAGTGGTAATTTGTCTACACGACATCACACATTGCCACATTTTGAGAACATAAACATTTTTTTCTCTGTTTACTTTTAACTCTTTATCAGCTTTTTGACATTTGAGCTGAAGCAGAGCTGTGAATATTTGAATCCTGATATTTGAGACAAATGAACCATGATAAAATCAGAGCATTGATCTGATTATCCCAATTAAGGTCAGGGTAATCTGTAAATATTTAAGTAGACTGGAGATCAATTGTGGTCTATAAAACAGCCTCCTTGCACCAATATACAAATGAAACACTGTTGGCTGTCAACAGAATCATTCTTTTATTTAATTTATTAATTCATGGGATGTGGGCATCAGGCCAGCATTTATTGTCCATCCCTAAGTACCCTTGAGAAGGTGGTTGTGAGTCACCTTCTTGAACCACTGAAGCTAAGCAGGAACGATAGTATAATGATAATTAGTGGCCTGGACTAATGCTCCAGAGGCAGAGTTAAAAGCCCATAACAGTAGCTGGTGGCATAATTATGTTAAATTAATAAATAAATCTGGAATAAAAATTTAGGGTGCAACTTTTCTGCCTCACCGCACCTGACTTGGGACTTCCAGGCTTCTCACGAGATTTACCAGCCTAGTCACGCCTCGCGCGATCTAACGAGATCTCATGAGGCGTCGCGATCTGGAACCTGCCATTGAGGGCGGGACCCGGATTTGCATATTCAAGTGGGGAGTTAATCTCACTTGAATATGTCTACGCCGGATCGAGCCAGCACGCAACACCTTATGGCCTCGCGTCAGAGACCCCGAGCAGGTGCCTTTCAGCACTGGTTTCCACAAACGTGGACCTCGCGTACCAGCACTTGGGGGCACCTGGCAGTGCCAGGCTGGCAGTGCAAGGGTGCATCATGCCTCTGCCGGATATGTCTTGCCCTTATGTGATTGGGTGTCGGTGGCTCAATGACCCCCTTATTGGTGAGTTGGGGCATTTGGTAAGGTTCCTGAGACTGCCAGTGCCAGGAAATACCCAGCTAAAAGTCCTTGACATGGGAATCTATTTCATTTCTGTTAAATTGCACCCTTAGTCTCAGTAATGGTGACCCTAAAACGACTGGGTTGTCAAAAAAACCCATCTGCTTACAATTGTTCTTCCGGAAATCTGTTGTCCTCATCTTGTCTTGCTTGCATGTGACTTCAGAACAACTGCAATTATGGTTGCCTTCTGAAATGAGCTGTTGAGTTTGATATAACTACAGAAAAGTCTAAAAAGAATAAAACTGGACAGACCACCCAGCATTAACAGCAGAAATGACAAAGACACATCCTGTCCAGTCAACCTGCAAAGTTCTCCTCTCTTATATTTCTGGAATTGTGCCAAAACTGTGAGAACTGTCCCACAGACGAGACAAGCAACAGCACAATACAGTCATACACACCGAATCATAGCTGACTGACAATATCCCAGATTCCTCCATAACCATCCCTTGGTATGTCCTGTTACTACCAGACATGGTGGCACAAAGGTATACAGTCGGGAATAAGTGGCTGTGGCAGTACATTGACTCTGGACCCATTAAAGTCTCATGGATTCAAGCAAAACATGGTCAAAGAAACCTCCTGCTGATTATCTGCTATCGCTATCCTTCAATTGATGAATTAGTACTCCTCCATGTTGAACTCCAATTAGAAGAAGCACTGATGATCAGAAGGGCACAGAAATTGCTCTGGGTGGGGGATGTTAATGCACATTACTAAGAGTGGCTCAGTAACACCACAGCTGACTGAGTTGGCTAGAACTGAAGGATATATCTGCCACACCAGGCTTGTGGTAACTGGTGAGAGAACCAACAAGAGGAAAATGCCTGCTTCACCTCACACTCACCAATCTACCTGCAGCAAATGCAAATGCCCATAACAGTCTCAATAGGAGCAGCCACTGCATAGTCCTTATGAAGAAGAAAATATGTTCATATTAAGGATTCCCTCCATTGTGTTTTGTAACAGTATCGTTTGCTAAATGGGATAGATTCTGTACAGATCTCACAGTTAAAAAAACTTGACATGCATTCATGAAAGACTATGGGCATCAACAGCAGAATTGTGTTCAAACGTATTCTGTTGCAGTGAACTTACACTTTGAAAAAAGCCCTTATTTTATTTTTTCGGAGAATGCCCCATTAAATCCAAAATGAAATTAACTTGTCTTCAGGGCGAAGAAGTTTATTTTTTCTTCAGTCTTTCATGGGATGTGAGCATCGCTGGCAAGGCCAGCATTTGTGTCCACTCCTCCTTTACCCTTGAACTGAGTTGCTTGGCTGGCCATTCCAGAAGACGGGAAAGAGTCAACAACATTGCTGAGGCTCCAGTGTCACATGTTAGCCAGACCAGGGAAAGGTGATATATTTCCTTCCTGAAAAATCATTATTGAGCCAAATAGGCTTTTACAATAAACAATGATAGTTTCATGGTCAAAATTACTGAGATGAGCTTTATATTCCAGCTTTATTCATTTAATTGTAATTCCACCAGCTTCCGTAGTAGCTTTTGAAACAATGTTTTTTTGGGAATTAGCCTTCGCCTCTGGATAAATAGTCCACGCCACCATTTCCTGTCAATGTTGTCAGTAGACTTCTGAGAAGTGCTCATGTGAACTAGGTTGCTATGGAAATGAGAGTCAGCTAAAGCAAGAGCAAGCTGACAACTAATTTGTGATATTGACTAACAGCTAGTGTTCTCTTCTAGCATGTCCTGGGGCTGGAATGATTGGCCTCTAATAAATGCAACCACCTACTTTTATGTTAATTATGATGCCAACCACGAGAGACTTTTTCATTTGACATCAGTTTCACGAGGGCTCATCAATGTCACACTCAGGTCAAATGTCACCCTGATATAAAGGGCAGTCACTCTCATTTCACTTCATTTCAACTCATTTGTTACATACAAATATACGAATAAGAAGCAGGAGCAGGCCACTCGGCCCATTGAACCCGCTCAGCCATCCACTAAGATTATGGATGATCTGCTTGTAATTTCAACATCCCCTCCTGCCTACCATTAACCATTCACCCCTTTGTTAATCAAGAATCTATCTCGCATTGCCTTCAAGATACTCAGACACACTGCTTCCACTTCCTTTTGAGGAAGAGAGTTCCAGAGACTCTGAATCTTCTGAGAGAATAACATCTCATCTCTATCTTAAATGGGCAACACAAGGCAACACGGTAGTGCAGTGAGCACTGCTGCCTCACAGCGCTGAGATCCCAGGTTCGATCCCGGCTCTGGGCCACTGTCCGGGTGGTGTTTGCACATTGTCCTTGTGTTTGCATAGGTTTCGCCCCCACAACCCAAAGATGTGCAGGTTAGGTGGATTGGCCATGCTAAATTGCCCCTTAATTGGAAAAAATGAATTGGGTACTCTAAATTTAAAAAAATTAAATTAAATTAAATGGGCAACACCTTATTGTTAAACAGCGACCTCTAATTCTAGATGCTCTGACAAGAAGAAACAACCTCTCCACAGGCACCCTGTTAGTACCCAGCAGGATCTTAAAGATTTTAATCAAGTCGCCTCTTACTCTGCTAAACTCTAGTGAATACAAACCTAACCTCTCCAACTTTTCTCACAAGACAAGCCATCCATTCCTGGAATTAGTCTAGTAAATCTTAACTGAATTGCTTCTAACGCATTTACCTCTTTCCTTACATAAGACCAGTAGTGTACACCGAAATCCAGATGTGGGGCGGGATTCTCTGACCACCCACCGGGTCAGAGAATCCCCGTTGAGTGACGCGAATCCCGCACCGCCGCCGGCTGCCGTATTCATCGGCGCCGGTTTTCAGGTGGGGGTGGGTTTACGCCACGACGGTTGGGGGCCGTTGGCAGCGGTCCCCCCCCCCCCCCGGCAATTCTCCGGGCCGCGATGGACCGAGCGGCCGTCCGTTTTTAGAGAGTCCCGACGTCGTGGTTTAGACATAGTCCCACATGGTGGGACCTGTCAGGAAAGTTGGCAGGGGCGGTCCTTGGGGGGTGTGGGGGTATCCAACCCCGGCCAGGGGGGGATGGTGGGGTGGCCTGGCCTGCGATCGGGGCTCACCGATCTGCGGGCAAGCCTGTGCCATGGGGGAACGCCTTCCTTCTGCACCTGCCCCTGTATGGCTCCGCCATGGCCGGCGCAGAGAAGGCAACCCCTTGCGCATACACCAGAATACGCCGGCGGTTCTGCGCATGCGCGAGATCATGCCAGCCCTTCGGCGCATGCGCAAACTCGCGCAGTGCCTTCAGCGCCGGTTGGAGCGGCGCCAACCCCTCCGGCGTCGACCTAACCCCCTGAAGTGCAGAGGATACCGCACTTTCAGGGGCTGTTGACGCTGGAGTAGTTGTCACCGGTTCTCCCGTCGGCGTGGGGACTTAGTTCCCAGAAGGGAGAATCCCAGTGATGGTCTCCCAATGCCCTGTACAACTTAAGCATATCCTCACAACTTTTGTGATCAACTGCCCTCACAATAAACGCTGACATTCTATTAGCTTTCCTGATTTCTTGCCAAACCTGGATACCAGCCGTTTGTGATCCAGCCACTGGGCGGCACGGTAGCACAGTGGTTAGCACCGTTGCTTCACAATGCCAGGGTCCCAGGTTCAATTCCCGGCTTGGGTTACTGTCTATACAGAGTCTGCATGTTCTCCCGTGTCTGCGTGGGTTTCCTCCGGGTTCTCCGGTTTCTTCCCACAAGTCCCGAAAGGCTTGTTGTTAGGTGAATTGAACATTATGAGTTCTCCCTCAGTGTACCCGAACAGGTGCTGGAGTGTGGCGACTGGGGGATTTTCATGGTAACTTCATTGCAGTGTTAATGTAAGCCTACTTCTGACACAAATAAAGATTATTATTATTAGGGTATCCATATTCCTCTGTATCTCAGAGCTCTGCAATCTCTCAACATTTATATAAGCTTATTTTAATTCTTGCTGCCAAAATGGGCATTTTCACATTTGCTCACATCTTACTCTTTGTTAGATTTTTGACTGCTGAGTTAATCTGTCTATGTCCTTTTGTAGCCCCATACTTCCTCTTCACAATTTATGTTCCAATTCCTGTCTATCTTTGTGCCATCAGCAAATTTAGCAACCAGACCCTCAGTCTCTTCATCCAAATCATCTATAAAAATTGTAAAATGTTGAGGCCCCAGCTCTGATCCCTGCGTCACCACTTGTCACATTTTGCCAACCAGAAAAAGATCAATTTATGGCAACTCTCTGTTCCCTGTTAGCTAGCCAATCTTCAATCCATGCCAATGTGTTACCTCCAACACCATGGCTGGATTCTGTCCCCACGTTGGTGTAAATATGCTGGCGTTTTGCTCCCGAGTTTCCAGTAAATAGATTGGTCGATTTACTTACCTGCAGGGGGCTAGCAGGAATCCAGATTGATTCTCGCAGCTTTAGCTGAGGATACTGGCCCACGCACATCCGGTTCTGAGTCCGCGCATGCGCACGCCGGCGGCCTCCAGTGGCCGCTCCAAGCGCCATGGCAGACTCAGACTGCGGAAGCAGCTGGAAAATGTAAGCCCCACCGATCGGCCGCGAGCCAAGTGATCCGACCAACCCCCTGGCCTCCCATAAGGCCCCCCCCCCACCCCCACCCCCCCCCCCCCCTCCCCCCCACCCCCCCCCCCCCCTCCCCCCCCCCACCCCCCCCTCCCCCCCCCCACACCCCCCCCTCCCCCCCTCCCCCCCACACCCCCCTCCCCCCCCCCACACCCCCCTCCCCCCCCCACACCCCCCCCTCCCCCCCCACCCCCCCCTCCACCCCCCTCCCCCCCCCCACCCCCCCCTCCACCCCCCCCTCCCCTCCCCACCAGGTCGGCCGCAGAATGAGTACACAGCCATCACGCAAGGTTCCTGAACGGCGATAGGTGGTAATAACCACACCATCGGGAACTCGGCCGGTTGGGAGGCAGGATCGCTGGGCGGGCCTCTGGCGAACTCCGCGAACACGCTGATTCTCGGTTCTCGGAGAATCGCCAGACTGGTGCCAGGTCCGATTTCGGCGTGAAAGTTGATCCTCCTTGTGGGTGTGCGGAGAATCCAGCCTCATGAGTTTTTATTTAACGTAATAACCTTTAATGTAGCATCTTATCAAATGCCTTTTGGAAATCTAAGTTAAGTATATCCACCGGTTCCCCTTCATCAACAGCACATGTGACTCCTACAAAGAACTCCAATACTTTGCTTAAACATGATTTCCCTCTCACAAAATTATGTTCATTCTGCCTGATTACCTTGATTTTTTTCCAAATGCAATGGAACCTTCCCAGAGTCTGTGGAATTTTGGGAAATTTGGATTCATTGGACTTAGGCTGTAACAAGTTCAACAGCTGAGTCACTTTGGCAGAACCCAAACTGAGCATTGGTATGTAGGTTATTGGTGGATAAGTATCACTTTATGGCATAGTTGCTGATGATTGAGAGTGTACTGATGGGGGCGATAATTAGCTGGATTTAATTTGTCCTGTTTATTGTGAATAGGACATGCCTGGACATTTTTCCACATTGTCAGGTAGCTGTCAGTGTTGTAGCTGTACTGGAATAGGTGTACTGGAATACTGGAGTCGACAGCTAACTACTTCACTATCAACTAGCCAAAGAGAAAATGCTGGAAAATTTCAGCAGGTCTGGCAGCATCTGTGGGGAGAGAAAAGAGCTAACGTTTCGAGTCCAGATGACCCTCTGTCAAAGCTGTCCCTACAGATGCTGCCAGACCTGCTGAGATTTTCCAGCATTTTCCCTTTGTTTTCAGATTCCAACATTCACAGTAATTTTCTTTTATTCACTATCTACTACCTGGCCAATTTTTGTATCATCTGTAAATTTCCCAATTATGCCTCCCACATTTAGTTCAAATCATTAATATCAAAGGATAAATCAAACAACCTGGGCCCCAACACTGAACACTGTAGAATGCCAGTGGAAACTGCTTTTCATTTGCAGAAGCACCCATAGGCCATTACCCTTTGTCACTGAGCTAACTGTGGATCCAACTTGCCACCTTCCCCTGTATCCCATGAGATTTAACTTTTCTGACCTGTCTGCCATGAGGGACCTTGTCAGTCGCCTTCCTGAAATCTATGAAGATGACTTCCATTACGCTACCCTTATCAATCCTCCTGGTTACTCCCTCATAAAATTCAATTGAGACGCACAATCTTCCCTGAACAAAACTCTGCTGAATATCGCTGGCTAATCTGTGCCCTTCGAAGTGACAGTTTATCCTACCTCTCAGAATTGATTTCAATAATTTGCCTACCACCAAAATCATGGTACAATTTTTGCAGATATCAAATCCTCTGGTACCTGACTTGTATCTAGTGAGGATTGAAAAATGATCCACCGGGCATCCACTATTTCCTCGCTGGCTCCTTTAACAGCCTGGGATAAATCAATTCAGCTCTGCTTATTTATCCACCATCAAGGATATCAATCCTTCTAAAATTTCCTTTCTCATTTGCTTATTTTAGCAAATACTTGACCCTCCTCCTCTTTAACAAGAATGTCTGAATCATCCCTCTTTTAATGAAGACAAAAACAAAGTACTCAATGAGAACCTCGCCCACACCTTCTGCAATAACACCAACTTTTCCAAATACATCTCTGATAGGACCTACCCTTTCCTTCATTATTCCCTTGCTATTCAGGCACTGGTAAAACATCTTTGGGTTTTCTTTGATTTTCTCAGCCAATATTTTTTTATATTCTCTCTATTTTCCTAATTTCTTTTTTCTCTTCAACCCTGTACTTTCTGTACTCCCCTAGGTTTTCTGCAGTATTAAGCTTTTAGCGACTGAGTTAAGCTTTATTTCTTAGCTTTATTCTTACCTGACCTGCCTCTGGATAACCAAGGGTCTCTAGATTTGACAGTACCACCATTTCTTCTTGTGGGTACGTGTCTACACTGTGCTCATAGAATCCAATTTTTGAGTGCCTCCCACTGATTTGATACTGTTTTCCCTTCCAGTAGTTGTATCTAGGGGCTTTTCACCAGTAACTTCATTGAAGCCTACTTGTGATAATAAGTTATTATTATTATCCAGTCCATTCTTGGCAGTTCACCTCTCAGCTTTGTAAAACTTGTCTTCCCTCAATTTAGACTTTTTGCTCTTTGTTCTCTCTTTTTCCTTTTTCATAATGATGCTAAACTGGGGGGTTTGCAATTGACACACAGGAGGGTTTAAACTAGTTTGGCAGGGGGGGTGGGAACCAAACCAAAGGTGAATTAACTGAAGGGGAACTAGAGAGTAGGGCTAATAAGACTCAGAGGAAGAGCAGGCCGGGTGTGGTTGCTGATCAAAGAAAGTCTGGTGGACTGAAGTGCATTTGTTTCAATGCGAGAAGTGTAACAGGTAAGGCAGATGAATTTAGAGCTTGGATTAGTACTTCGAACTATGATGTTGTTGCCATTACAGAGACTTAGTTAAGGGAAGGACAGGATTGGCAGCTTAACGTTCCAGGATACAGGTGTTTCAGGCGGGATAGAGGGGGATGTAAAAGGGGTGGGGGAGTTGCACCACTGGTTAAGGAGAATTCACAGCTGTACTGTGCTGGAAAATGGGATTAGAATGGCTAGGTGGATGCTTTTGACCAGCACAGTCGGGATGAGCCAAAGGGCCTTTTCTATGCTGTAGACCACTTTGCCTCCATGAGTCTATGTAATGACTTAGCTGCCCTGCCATGGTTGCCTTTTGTTAATTTAATTTTACTTTGATTTACTTGTACTATTTATTTTACCCAGCCTCCTCTTATCTTTACTTCCCTTTTGCTTGTGTTTCTTACTTAAATATATAACGAACTCATTTTTCTAATTTTCAGCTTCTTGAAGACCCTCCCTCATAGCAGTTTCTCACCTACCAATTAACTTCTGTTTCTCCTGTGATTTTTTTTCAAACTCAGCCCTATTGGGCAGTTTTCAGCTCCTGGCCTCCTGGAGTTCGACACAGATAGAAAAAGAAAAGAAAAGACCAAGAAAAGATCACTACCACTGCCGCCCCCTCCCCCCATTCCCCTAAGGCAGACTTGAGAATCCCAGCCTGAATCAAGATTTGGTTCTTGTGGTTTCAGACTCAACCCTACACAACAAATCATCTTCCTCGCCATATATTTAATTGGACATTCCACATTTTTAAACATGCCCCACATTAAGAAGCTGTGTTCTTTGCGTAGGTTACTGGGATACCTATTTCACACATTGATCCACATCATTGCTCCATCTAACTGTTGTTAAGGACAAACAATCCTGAAGGAAACTTGATTTTGAGCATGGTTTTACGTTTGAAAATGACCAGATTTTAATTTTGATCCCCCAGCTATGGTGGCTGGTACCCCATGAATCTTGTCTTCTTATGTCCTGTGGTTTCAAAGCTTGCCAATCCACAGTTTGGCTACTGGGCATCAAAACTTGTGGATGTTCCATCCATGATGTCAATATGACAAAATGGATATTCATGTCTTTGCTGCTATCTGATGGTGAATCGCTGGACACTGATCATTTTGGTAAAGAGCTCTTTTTGAAGTTTATAAGTAATCTTGGTCTTCAGCCCAAAACATGTTTTGTTCCAGAGAGTGGCTACAACAATTAGCTGTTGCTGTGAAATCTTTGCTGGACGCAGGGTTTAATTTAGCCTACTTAAATGCTTATGTGCATTGCATCTCTGGTGTTGGTGTAACCATTCTGACGATTTTCAAAGATCCATTCTGATACATGCTTCTCAAGGTCGGGGAGTGGCTGGTCCCTGTTCTCATGGCGCATTTGGTCTTGGGCATCTTGTTCTGGGTGGATTTCTTCTTCTTCCATTCCCCATCAGTTTTCTGGAGCACCAAATTATCTCGCTGCAGCACAATTATTTGCTGAGTTAGCAGATTTTAAGTCCTTTTGCTTGAAACGAGCTTCATACTTGATTCTTTTTGCAGGAGAACACATTTCTGTTTGTCTTTCTCTACCTACAGTCAGCTCTGTGTGGAGATGTCTTAAACTCCTGCGCATCTACTTGGCACCATGGCCCCTAGCACCTACTTGACCCCGTGCGCTGACTTTTAAAGTGAGTAAAACATGGATGACTGAGGCCAACTCCTAATGTGTGAATATCACTTTTTCACAGCAAAAGACTGATTTGTGGCACCAAAAAATTGGGGTTGTATAATATGCCGGGTTAATTTATACTATGATGTACGGTAATCACCTGCCGCAGTTCACAACTAGATGTGGCAAGACTGCTAACCTCTGGTCTGATCCATTGTTTGTGGCATTACTTAGTGCTGCCTATAGCATACTGCAATCAACAGAGCTGAATAACCTCTGTACATGCTGAGAGATTTTCTTATGCATTATGGATTTGATGTGAAAAGTTGGAATGCGCTGTTCTCTAAAAGCATGAACATTCTTCTTGACTCCTTTAAACCACAAATGGGTCAGCACTCATTTTCTATTGTAATTCACACAATGAACTGGCTCTAAATTTGTATGTGGAGAATTAAGACTGCTGGAAGTCACTCAGGCTACACAAAAAGCAAAAGCTTTCAATGCATTCAGTGCAATTCAATTGTACAGCTTGTTACAATGCACTCCTGCAATGCACTCTTTTTAAATGTACACCTGATTCCAAAATGTTATATATATATATATATATATATATATTCCCATACACTTAGGAGTCCATTTAAAATAAAAGTGAATTCAAAAACTTATCATTGGCAATATGGCTGCAATGCCCCAAATGTTGTATTTTCATTTCAGCGCTCGTGGATTCGAACAACCCATTCAACATAATATTATCTTTCTCTGCCAGAAAAAAATACTAACTTTAATTGAAAAATAAGTTTTCATTTTCATTCTGATATTTTTGTAAAAAGGCTTATAAATATTTACATTTCCCAAATGCCTGAAGCAACAGTAACATGGCAGAATACATTTAGCTGCAACCATTTTTGAGATGCATAAATATTCAACTAAGTGATTTTCTTCTGTATATTGTGTCTATGTTTGTGAGAACGTTTACTTCAGGAATAGTCAATTGCATTTAGCAGGAGATTATAGAGTTTAGAGTTAACTTTTAGTGCATCTGGGAATGACAAGTCATTAGTGTGGACCTATTATGGACAGGTGTTGACAGAATAGAGAATGTGTTTGGGTGGGATGGATCACTGGAGGTGTAATTATGTGAAATTCAGACTATATGACATCTGACCATGTGGTGCCTGATCAGATGGCATCTGATTGTATGATTTTCACTAATGCTTTTGCATTCATCTTCTACAATTTGCATCCCTAGTATTTTTCCTTTGGTTTTGCACTAGCAGCTGTTGTAGGACAGGTTCTAAGAACCAAGAGGCCTTGTTGAGTAGGTGAAAGGGAAATGGGAAAAAAAAACTGATGGAGGAGGGAAGAGAAGAAAACGATAGTGGGATGGGGGAGAACAAGATAATGAGCAGAGGGAAAACTGAGAACGGGTGGTTAGGAAAAAACGCAGCAGTGGGTGGGGGGAATCTGAGGGAGGGAGAGAGAAGAAATTGGGGAGAGGCAAACAATGGAGGGGGGATCTAAGCACTGGGAAGAGCGGGAACAGTGGGGGAAGGTGGAATGGATTAAACAAATAGCAGGGCGAGAGGAAAGCAAAGGGTGGGGAAGATGGAAAACTTTTTAACAATTAAATTTGGAGTATCTGATACATTTTTTTTCCAATTAAGAGGCAATTTAGCGTGGCCAATTCACCTACCCTGCACATCGTTTTGAGTTGTGGGGATGAGACCCATGTAGACACGGGTGGGAGAATGTGCAAACTCCACACGGACAGTGACCCGGGGCCGGAATCAAACCCGGGTCCTTAGCACCGTGAGACAGCAGTGCTAACCACTGCACCACCGTGCCGCCCCAGGGGAAGATGTAAAATTAAGGGGGGGGGGGTCCAACAATGGGGGGACAATTTTCAGAAAGGAAACCAGAGATGGGAAGAACTTTATTTTCACCAGTAATTGATGGTAAATCACTGAATTTGCAGTGATAATAGTAATACTGATATCCAGATCCCCCCTGGTCCTTCTGAACTCCATTGAGTACTGACCCAGAGTCCTCAACCGCTCCTCATATGGCAAATCCTTCATTCCGTGGATCATTCTTGTGAACCTTCTCTGGATGCACTCGAAGGCTAGCACATCCTTCCTTAGATACTGCTCACAATATCCCAAATGGGGTCTGGCCAGAGCCTTTTACAGCCTCAACAGTACATCTCTGCTCTTGTTTTCTAGCCCTCTTGACATGAATGCGAACATTACACTTACCTTTCTAACTGCCGACTGAATCTGCATGTTAATCTTAAGAGAATCCTGAACTGGAACTCTTAAGCCCCATTGTGTTTCTGATTTCCTAAGCCTTTTCCCATTGAGTAAATAGTCTATGCCTTTATTCTTCCTACCAGAATGCACAGCCTCACACTTTTCTACATTGTACTGTATTCCATCTGCAACCTCTTTGTCCACTCTCATAGTCTGTCCAAGTTCTTCTGCAGATGATCTGCTTCCTCAACACAACCTGAACCTCTACTATCTTTGTATGATCTGCAAACCTCGGAACAATTCCCTCAGTTCCTTCTTCTTTGTAGGCTGGTCTTGAAGTCTATCATGATCTTCTTTAGTATTTACTATTATCCAAATTTCATGTCATTTGCACATTTCTAAATTGTGCTATGTACCACTAAATTGTGATATGTCTTCATCTAAATCTGGTCAATCATGACATATTTTCCAAAACTAATTTCAGATTTTTGATGCAATTTTTACTCAATGAATAGAAATGTAAAGGTGAGGATTCTATATATATTGCAGTAATATTTTTAATGAGCAATAGAGAAAGCAAGAGCAATCGATACTTTGGATATTGGACAGGACTCAAAGGCATAGGATTTGGGCAGACTAACGTATTGAGAACAAAGCATGAATAATATCAGAACCCAATGTTTCTTTCTTGTTTAAATAAACTGCCATTTGCTTTCCATTAAGAGTAGAGATGATCTTTGTTGACTGGGATAAGTCTACGCCAGATTAGACTGGGATCTGACATTAACAGTTTAGCTTCACCCAGAAAGCTTAGCAGAGTGTTAGTTGTTGGTTGATCATATTATCTGATCCTTTGCAGGTTACAAGAATCATATAATCACAAAGCAGACATCTTAACTTGGTCAATGATGGTTGTCTGTTTTCATAAGTTGCTGTCCAACTGGTCTTATTCACCCCATTTATATGGTTTGCTGAAAGACCATTCACTGTATTGCTGTTGTGTGATGAGGCTTTCCTGACCCTCTGTAGCAGGATTATGGCTGAGCAGGCTGATAAGCAGGATTATGGCTGAGCAGGTTGATAACAACATTATCTTTTATCATGAGTCTCAGCCAAGGGTTTTACTGTTACTACCTTCCTTTCTCACATACCACATCAGCAGAAAATATATCAACTCTCCCCAAGCCAAATGAACCACTTGTGTCTTCAAAGATTTAACAAAGTTTGTAGTTTTTTAAATCAATAATCATGTGATATTACGTTGAGTCAAGCAAGATATTTCTATTCAAACGTGTTTGTCGAAGATTGTTTAGCAGTAATTGTTTTATACTTGTACTCTTTTAAAGTTCTAATGCCATTATGGGTGGGGAAAGTAGGAATGTGAGCAGCACTCTTCATTCATTATGTGTGCTGTCACGCTATCACCAACAGTTTTAAAGCATTATCCAACAGTGGTCTGGAGTCATTAATAAGTATGCAGAGAATTTACTTTATAATAATTCAGTACGTTACAATTGCATTTTAACCAAGAAGAATTGACTGAAGAGCATGAGTCATTGGCAGCCAAATCCACACAGTAAATTGGTTACCTTTATGTTAAGAAAGCATAAGTGAAGTCTTTGTCATCACATTATTCATATTGTGTTTTTAAACATTTTTCAATTTCACTGTTAAGTGCACTTTTGTCTTTTATGAAAAAAATGGTGTCTGTCAATTCCAACAGTGATGCATTTCTTAATACAATACAATTTTTAAAATCACCATTCTATTTAAAACAATTCAAAACATATCTGAAAGCCCGCTCCCCATCAAAATGTTGACTAACAATGGCTTTTCTAACCATCACTTTTAAAAGATGAAGCACACCATTATAGATTTATTTTCGCTGTTCCTAAACAAATAAATGTGTGATCATTTCAGCTCGGCTGGTTGCTAACTTATTTTATTCTTAATCTTCTGCAGGACCTACACTCAGTGTTTTACCCCTTTGGCAAATGCACTGTAAAACCTTATCAATCACAATGTTGTCGTTATGCGCTTCTGGGAGACTTTTGTTTGAAAAATGTTCTCAGTATTTTGGCTGGAAAAGCCAAAATATTGCTCATTTTTCTTTCTATGACAGTAAGATTTCTGGCCAGACATGACGTTCGAGTTGCTAACGCTAAACGTAGTTGTTTCCTTGGAAAACATGCTGAATGCCTGCTTTAAAAAACAGCAACCTGTATTTCCTGGGATAATTGTTTCTTTTCTGCTATGCATGCAGTACACTGAAGAGTGCTATTTATGTTTGAATTGTAAATATCTTTGCATTTTATTTATCACTTTGTTCATTATCCTTAATGTTTTAACATTTGAAATCAATTATATTCTTTTGCCTGAAGAATAAGGTTGTTTCAGATTTAAATATCATTTCTATCAGTGTTCAATGCTTTATGGACAGCTTTTGTTGTAGAAAACGCCCTTCAGCCCATCGAGTCTGTGCTGGATCTGAGACATGATGAACAGTTTCTGTATAATTTTCAGTCATTGGCCAATTTGCTGAGGCGAATTTTTATTCTAATACTCGCAGTTAAATCAGAGGATGTACTGTTTTTGAAGGAAAATTACATTTTGCAGACGATAAATCATTTATTTTTTAGCTGCAAAATTGAAGTGTGTAAATGGCTCGCTCCTTTATGTCACAAGATCTAACTACAGTAAATAGGAACATTCTGAAGAACAATTGCTTGGAAATGCATGCTCCTCCCTCAGGTCAGGGCATGACTGGCTTTCCTTATCTTTTACAGAGTATGACTGGCTTTCCTTATTCTACGTATTTTTGCATTATTCTACATTAAAATAACAGCGCAATATGAGACAATTGGGCAACCCAGGCCTCTGCTGGAGATAGCTATTCAACTGAAGCTATCTTTTCTGATGCCATTTCCATGCCTCTTCCCTGAATCCTTTTCAAATACGTTAGAAATTTTTACGTGTTCATTTTAATGATGTTACATTCTGGGGACTGGAATTACACTGGGATTACACTAGTCTCCCATTGTAATGGGAAATCAGTAAAAAATGCTGCAGAATTCCAGTCTATATGTACCAAAAGCCATGGATGGTGTACTGTGCTATTTTCTCCAATAGCCCTCTGTGCAAAATTTTAAAAATGTTTCAACTTCCAATTTATTATTGTAGTGAGAAACTTCAGACTGGGCTCATTTGCTATTGATTAACTAACCAGTAAAAACAATCTTTTGCCATTTACCCTTTTAAAACCTTTCAGAATCTTGAAAACATTTTTTTTTTTTTTTTTTTTATAAATTTAGTGTACCCAATCATTTTTCCAATTAAGGGGCAATTTAGAGTGGCCAATCCACCTAGCTTGCACCTTTTTGGGTTGTGGGGGCGAAACCCACGCAAACACGGGGAGAATGTGCAAACTCCACACGGACAGTGACCCAGAGCCGGGATCGAACCTGGGACCTCGGCGCCGTGAGGCAGCAGTGCTACTCACTGCGCCACCGTGCTGCCCAGAATCTTGAAAACATTGATGAGTTTGACCCTAACAACATTCTCTGTCACAGTAAAAGCGTAATCCAGATTTTTCTTGATTATCTTCATAACTTTCAATCTTATTAACACTGTTCTGTTTCCTAAAATGCATTACTTCACATTTCTCTGCTCTGAAATACATTCTATTTGCCTAGTCTGCTCATCCATCTATGTCCTGCAATTTCCTGCCTTCCTTTACATAGCTTGCCCTAACCCCTAGTTTGATATCTGCAGAGAAGCTAAACATCATTCCTCATGTGCCTATTTCTAAATTACTTAATAAATAACAATCTAAATGGTTCCAACTCAGACCCGAGTATAGCCTCAGCAATATTTCAAAACATAGATGACAGAAAATTCTGAAATTCTCACTTCTACAGCACATGACAGGTTACACATGGACATACGAAACATGGTGGACTTAAAAGACTCCCAGATTCATCCAATCTGTCCGATACCAAGGGCGGAATTCTCCGCTCCCGCGATGAATCAGGAAGGCCGTCGTGAACTCGGCCGAGTTTCACGGCGGCCTCGGAGGCCGCTCCTCGCACCTTATTCACCCCCACCCGGGGGGCTAGGAGCGGCGCTCTGTTATTCTCGGCCGCCGGGCCTTGACGCTTGCGTCAAGGCGGCATGCCGAGAATGACGCGACGGCGGCGCCTAAGTGACGTCAGCCGTGCATGCGCAGGTTGGCCGGCTCCAACCCGCGCATGCGCGGCTGATGTCACGACGGCTGACGGCTCCAACCCGCGCATGCGCAGTTGCCATCTTCCCCTCCGCTGCCCCGCAAGACGTGGTGGCTTGATCTTGCGGGGCAGCGGAGGGGAAAGAGTGCGTCCCTTTGAGACGCCGGCCCGACGATCGGTGGGCACCGATTGCGGGCCAGTCCCCTCCCGAGCACGGCCGTGGTGCTCACTCCCCTCTCCGCCCCCCACAAGCCACAAACGAGCATCTGGTGCCCATGTTTACGACGGCAGCGACCAGGTGTGGTTGCCGCCGTTGTGAACCGGCCGGGAACGGCAGGCCGCTCGGCCCATCCGGCCCGGAGAATCGTCGGTCGGCGTGAAAAATGGCGAGCGCTGATTCGGCAAGCAGGGGGTGGGAGAATCGCGGGTGGGGGGGGCAGGGCGCGTGTCGTGAGTCACCCAGCCCTCCCGCGATTCTCACACCCGGCGTGGGGAGCGGAGAATCGCGCCCCAAATATCTTGGGCGCGATTCTCCGCCCCCCACGATGGGTCGGAGAATAGCGGGAGGGCCTTCCCGACATTTTTACCGACCTCCCGCTATTACCCCCCCCACGACACGAATCGCTGCTCGCCGTTTTTTTACGGCGAGCAGCGATTCTTCCCTATCCGATGGGCCGATTTCCCAGGCCTTTACGGCCGTTTTCACGAATTTAAACACACCTGCTATCACAGTTCGTGAAAACGGCCGCAAAGTGCCGTTCTGCACAACCATGCCACCGATTGGCACGGCCGCACCACGGAGAATCGCGTCCCTTGAGTATCTCAATGTATACATTCTCTATTTGAATAAAAAGACATGTGATCACCTAGGATCGGCAAATAGAGAGAAAAGAATAAAATCTTATCCTAATTTTGGAAAAAACTGAGCAATTTTTCCATGACCCCAATCCCCCCTCTTCCCACCCCAGGTAAATGGAATTGGTCCAGGAGATGTATCTGGCCCTTTTTGTTTCTTGTAGTATATCCTTTTATAAGAGTGGGCCACCACCCCAGCCGGACACATGTCCAACTCTTGCTTGAAGGGATTCAGTGAATTGGCATCCACTACATAAACCAAAGAACCACCTCCTAACATCTAAACTCATTCTGGGCTTAGACATGGTTTGCATAGTTTGCACATGGTCTAACATATTCGCAATATGCTAAAAGATCCACTATTATTTAATGTCTTTCTGTGCTTAAATAAATGGTTCATGAAACTTTTCTAGGTGTTTCCCTTACCTAGAATTCGATTCTGTAGACTGTACCCACCACTTCCATGGCTCATTTATCATCCTCCTACTTGAATGTCAATTAAAATGCTGTTCCTGTCTGATTTATCTGTTTTAAGCTTTCACAGACTATTTTTTGACAGAGCAACATATTTTTCTCTCTTTAGAGGTTCATTCTGCAGGGTATTTAATTATTGTACTTTCTCTCACACCTCCAGCTACATACTTCTCCCATGGACAAGGCATCTGGAGCTGCAAATCTCTGTAGCTACATCTGCAACATTACTGATATCATCTCAAGGATATTTGCTTTGTTTGGATATTCCCGAGATAGCACAGTAGAATAAAGGGTTAACATCAGGAGCCTAATACTGATATAACAATGATGCAATGTCACATGACTAGAGACAAATCTGGTGAGAAACAGACATACAACGTCTTGTAGAGTACGGAGATGTATATAGATTTGTGAATAAACAAGAATGTTTTCGATACCAATAACAGTCAATGGTAGCATTCTTCAGGTAAACAAAGACCCTAAAAAAACCCCATCTAGGCCCTGTGACCCAAGACAAAACAAACACCAAAGAAGATCCATTAGTTAACATTATATTCCCATGATTTAATGTGCTTCCCGAGCTTGAGTACATTGTATTTTTCCACATCAAATGCCATTTGGCATTCAAAGGCTCAGAAACTATCTGGATTCATTTTTGCTTTATGTGCCTCTTCCCTATTCTTTGAATCCTTCACCACCGCTGCAACCCCCCTCCCGACCCAATTACAATACACCAAATTTAGTTTTCCCTCTGTCTTCAGTATTTATACTCCCTCCAAACAGCAAAACAACTACAACTGATTACTGTGAAATCTCAATAACGATCCCTGTTCATGTTTAGCCAGCACTATTTATTGCTATTATCTTATTTCTCTGATATGGTGTTGCCTTAACCCCTAGGCCTAAAGCTAATGTTAATTTTCTTACATCATACAATATTTAACCAATGAGCTATTTGTTCTATTTCAGAGGTCCAGAGGCCGTCATGTCATAGGAGCACAGCTAGTGAAGCCTCCCAGAAGGCAGCCACCTAAATGGCTGCCTCTACGTTTACCATCGCATTAAAGATGGTGGACAGGCTGTCGATGTTACGGGTTCACTCAGAGGTCTTGCTGTGATATCAGACTGGCAATATCACAGGGAGAGGTAGTCACTGCTGAGACAGGCAGGTACATGAGGGCACCTCAACCTGAAGGTGCTCCCAGCTGCCTTACCAATTAAAGAGTCACACAGGATTATCAACAGATGGGGTAGCTACTTTTCATCCCAGTGATTTTGCCATGAGAGAATGGAGCCTCTGGCTAAAATGACCCCTTGGCTTGTCACTTTAAGGCCACCCAATTGAACTGGTGGCTTCCACACATAGTTGTAGATAACCCTGATATTGTAACAAATGGCCTCTAAGTAAGGCCTTAATCGGACTAATTGGAAATCCGCTCCTTTGAACCAAATTCCTAATCCACCCCTGGTAAAGTGCCCTGGAGAGCTGATTGCAGCTCTCTTATTTTCTGGCCTCCTGTCGCGAAACCCATCTCCACAAGGCCTGAAACGTGCAATACTTGATTTCCTTACTCTCTAGGTTTCATCAGATGAGTCACAAATCAAGTTTGATAATTTTGCAAACCCCAAACTTAACATAATGCAAAGCTCAAGAGAACAGTATATTTCAACTGCCCTAAAATGTGAATAATTTCTGTGAGAATTGCAGAAGACTCCACTGTTGCTACGGTAACACCTTCAAATTGCTGCACATTGGCAATCCTCTTTTAGTCCCAGATAGTTTTATCCTTTTGTGAACAGAGCTAAATTTAAAATAAAGACTTCAAACTAATGCTTCTACAAGCACTTGCCATGAGAAAAAGGTTGAAAATCCTAAAATTTGCATTGATAGTTACATTTTGCTACAAATCATTTATACTTCCTACGTAACAACTGTTAAGTAAAAATCAGTATTTGCTTATTCTTCGGCGATTACCTGTCAATAAGTATGATTGTCCACCTAGGACACAGGATAAAAGAGCGTGAGGAGAGCGGCAGAGAGACAGGTAAAAGTGCGTGAGGAGAGCAGTGGAGAGCAGGATAAATGAGCACGAGGAGAGTGGCGGAAACACAGGATAAAAGAGCGCAAGGAGAGACAAAGGCACAGGATAAAAGAACGCAAAGAGAGTGGCAGAAAGACAGGATACAAGAGCATGAGGAAAACGGTAGAGACAAAGGATGAAAGAGCACGAGGATAGCGGCAGAGACACAGGCTGAAAGAGCGCAAAGAGAGCGGCGGACACAAGATCAAAGAGTGTAGGGAGATCGACAGAGACACAGGATAAAAGAGCGTGAGGAGAGCGGCGGAGACGCAGGATAAGTCTCCAGGAAACAGACCCGGAGGATGGAGCATTGGTGATGGCAGGACTCAGAAAGTGACGTGGGCAAAAGGAAGCAGCTGATTGGTCTGGGGAGAGGGTCAGCACATTCAGAGGTGAGAGGAGCAACTCGTAGGCTATAGGAATAGCCGCAGGGCGAGAGGAGCAGCAGCGGGCCTTGAGGAGCAGCAGTGAGACAAGATGGGGGGATGAGAGGAGCAGCACCAGGGTGGGTAGAACGGTGCAAGCGGGGCACGACTGAACTGTAATAACATTACACTTTAAATGTGACATCACTGGCAGGCAGATGAGCGGAGGAGGATGTGTGTTAGTCCCAATCCTACAGCAAAGAATGGTCTCCAGTCATCTTGGATCTCCCTGATGCTGGGCCAAGACCTCGCTCTGCTGGGACTGCATGGTGATTGGTGTGCAACGACCACCCCACGTTAAAAGAATCCATGCACAGGCAACTTCCACCCCAACCGCACCCCACCCCACCCAAATGAATTTCAGGACCTGAATGTCAGGATCCTCAGCACAACCCTAATAGCAACAGACCTGAACTTCACACACCCGAGAACTCTGACCTCGCAACATTCCCATCACTGCCCTGAGCGAAACATGACTGGCAGGAGATGGCCAGTTTAAAGAACAAGGTGGCGGATATACCTTTTTCTGGAAAGGCAAACCAGAAGAAGAGTGCCGCCTCGACGGGGTTGGTTTCGCCATAAAAAACGAGTTGGTCGGACATCTCAACGAATTCTCCGGTGACTTGAGTGAACTACGCATGACTCTACGGCTCACCCTGGTCCAGAAACTGCACATCATAGCTGTCAGTGCCTACGCCCGAACCTTAGATTCAACAGACGAGGCAAAAGAGTCATCTTACTCCAGCCTCAACCAATCGCTATCACGAATCCCAAAGGGAGACCAGTTGATTCTCCTCGGAAGTCAGGAAGGACATGAACGGCATGTTAGGCAGGGAAGGCGTGGGGAAAACAAATAACAACCGAGTCCGCCTCCTGACAAAATGTTTAGAACATGACCTGGCCATCACAGACACTGTTCTGCCAAGGGGACAAGCAGACGACCTCATTGCAACAACCCCGCTCCAATCACTGGCACCTAATAGGTTGCATCATCGTCCACGCAAGGGACTTCATAGATGTCCCCGTCACCTGCGCCACGACTGGAACAAGTGACAGCTGGACTGACCACCAACTAATCTGCACGATCATTTCCATCACCCTGGCCCCAATCCAACACAGGCAGAATAAATTCTGCCGCAGGAAATTCAATGTAGCTGGACTGAAAGACCCTGAGAAGAAAGAGGTACTCAGCTGGCAACTTTCAGGTAACGTGGCGACAACCAACGAGCCAGCGTCACAGAACACCCAAAGTGCCTGGTCTGCCTTAATGGCCACCATAGTCAGAACCTGCGAGGGGTCTCGATCTGGAAACACCAAGACTGGTTCAACGAGAACGATCAGGAGATCTAGGATCTTGACCGCTAGTGCAAGTCATTCCTGAACTGGCATCTCCACCAAAACGCGAGTAAGATGAAACAAGCCTACAGGCAACTGAAGGCCGAGGTGCAACAAGAAGCTATGACTTAAAGAACAGATGGTGGGTGGAAAGAGCACAGCAACTCACCGACAACCACGATATGCGCAGCCTCTTCAGCACAATCAAAACCGTCTACGGTCCAAGCACCCAGGGGCCCACCCCACTGAGAGCCAAAAGCAGAGAGGCACTCATCAAAAACAGAGAGGCAGTCAATGCCCAGTGGAGAGAGCATTACGAGGACCTCCTCAACCAAGGCACAGCCTCTGACACAAGCGTCCTCAACACCATCCTGCAAAACGCTACCTGCCACCACATTTCAGCACATCCCCAACTCGGCGTGAGGTTAAAATAGCCAGCCAGCAGCTGAAGACCAACAAGGCCTGTGGTGCAGACGGAATCTCCGCAGAAGTACTAAAATGCAGCAGAGATGCACTCTTGACAAGAGTCCACAACCTCATCACCCATGTGTGGAAGGAAGAGAGCATGCCAGATGATCCCAGAGATGCCTTAATTATAACCATCTTCAAGAAAGGAGACAGGTCCGACTGTGGAAATTACAGAGGGACTTCCCTACTCTCCGCCACAGGAAAGGTCATTGCAAGAGTACTCCTCAACCAACTCCTCTCAGTGGTTGAAGATCTCCTTCCTGAGTCTCAGTGTGGCTTCTGTCCATCAAGAGGCTCAATGGACATGACCTTTAGTGCGCAGAAAATCGAGGAAAATTGCAGGGAGCAGCAACAACCTCTGTACATGGCCTTTTTCGATCTCACAAAGGCCTTCAACTCTGTCAAACGTGAGGGACTATGGAGCATCCTCCTCGAATTCGGCTGCCCGCAGAAATTCATCACCATTCTCCACCTGCTCTACATTAACGAGCAAGCCATGATCCTCACCAATGGAACTACCACAGACCCAAACCGTGTGCAAACTGAGGGAAAACAGGACTGCTTCATTGCACCAACGCTCTGTTCCATCTTCTTGCTGCAACACTCCATCCCATCATCCTGAGGTTTCCTGCTGGAGTGAAGCTAACCTACTGGACAAGTGGGAACCTTTTCCCAGGCCAGAACCAAGACTACCCGAACCTCTGTCATCGGGCTGCAGTTCGCGGACGACGTCTGTGTGTGCGCACATTCAGAAGCTGGGCGACAAACTATCGGCGACGCATTCACTGAGGTATTTGAGAGAATGGGCATCAGACTAAGCATCCGGAAAACAAAGGTTCCCTACCAACCCCCTCCTGCTGCACAAAACTGTTCCCCAACCTTCAAGATTCACAGTGAGCCCTGAGACAAGGTGGATTATTTCCCATACCTCGGGAACCTCCTCTCGATGTGAGCAGACATTGACGACGAAATCCAACAATAATTCCTATGCACCACTCGAGTGTTCAGACACTTGAGGAATAGAGTATTCGAAGACTGAGACCTCAAATCCAGCAACAAGCTCATGGTCGACAGAGCAGCAGTGTTCCCCGCCCTCCAATTTGCATCAAAAACATGGACAATGTGCAACAAATATCTCAAAGCCTTGGAGAGATATCACCAATGTTGCCTCCGCAAAACCTGCAAATCTACTGGCAGGATAGGTGTACCAACATGAGTGTCCTTTCCCATGCCAATATCCCCAGTATCAAGGCACTGGTCATGCTTGACCAGCTGCGATGATGGGCCACATTGTCTGCATACTCAGCACAAGACTCTCAAAACAAGTGCTCTACTCCGAGCTCCGCAATGAGGAGAATGCACAAGCTGGAGAAAGAGCATCCGCGAAGGTGCCAATCACCTTGAGTATCATAGCGGGGCACCCAGGGGCCAAACTTAAACAGTGGAAGGAGAGCACAGAATCCAGAGTGTCTCATCCACCCACATCTGCCAAACCTGTGGCAGACTCTGCGGATCCAGGATCAGACTTTTCAACCACTGCAGAACCCACCTCCCTGGAGTGAAAGCAAGATGGTGAGGGGCTTCGCAGGAATAAGACTTGCTAACGAGCATGATTGTCCACCTAAGAAACTCCATGTTACTGGTCATGGGGTCTGTGGGTCCTTACACGGCTGATGAGCCCAATCCTAGAGCCACATCTTCAACTGCACACTTGGCAGATGTTTCTGGGAGGTGCAGCCGGTCCTTAGGACTCTAGAACACTGGTATTCCTTTCTCAGGCCCTTTTTCCGGGTCTCCTCTTTCAGCCGGGTGTCCCTGAAGAATTGTGTTCCTTCAATTAGGTTTCTCCAGTTGGTCTCTTCTGAGCAAGGGTCTCCCAGGCGTTAACATCTATGTTGCATTTCTTGAGATAGGCCTTCAGGGTGTCTGTGAGGCGTTCCCTTTGTCCATCTCTTGTTTGGGAGCCTTCCTTGAGCTGGGCAAAGAAGATTTGCTTCAATAATCAGGGTGCTGACATCCTAAGCACATGGTCAGCCTAGCAGAGTTGTTTTTGGATGCTGGTCCTCTTGGCTCTTTCAAGGACACTGATGCTAGTACACATGACCTGCCAGCTGCTTCGGTGAATCTGTCTCAGAAATCATTGATGATATTTTGCTTGGTCCTTGAGGTGGCATCTGTACATAGTCCAAGTTTCTGAACTGCCTGGAAGAGCTGGAAGCATGACGATCTTGTACATGAGGATCTTGGTATCAGCACAAATGCCATGGACATCAAAGATTCTCGTCCGTAGGTGTCCGAAGAAGGTGCTCAGGGATTGATACAATGAGAGACATCTCTCTCGGTAGAGGAAATGTTCCACGTTTGGTAGGTTCTCTCCGTTGATCTTAACGGAGGGAGAGACCAGATCTTGTCCTGGGTTAGGTTGGTAAAGGACTTGAATCATCTTGAGGTTGAGGCTGAGACCGATTCTTTGGTCTGCTTCTGCGAAGGTGTCAAGCATGATAGAGTGCAGATGGCAATGTCATCCTGATACTGAAGTTCCAGGAGCAATGTTGGTATCATTTTCTTTTTGGATTCTAACCACTTGAGGTTGAAATGTTTTCCATCCTTCCACTGGAAAGCTTGTTCCTGACAAGGTGAAAGATGGGGGCGACAAAGATGGAGAAAAGAGTGAGGGCAGTGACACATCCTGCTTCACTCCTGTCTTGACCTCAAATGTTTCTGTCTTATTTCCATCGATGAGGCCTGTCACCGACATCTTCCATCCAGGGGCAGCACGGCGGCGCAGTGGTTAGCATTGCTGCCTACGGCGCTGAGGACCCGGGTTCGAATCCCAGCCCTGGGTCACTGTCCGTGTGGAATTTGCACATTCTCCCCGTGTCTGCGTGGGTTTCACCCCCCACAACCCAAAGATGTGCAGGATAGGTAGATTGGCCACTCTAAATTGCCCCTTAATTGGAAAAAATAATTGGGTACTCTAAATTTATTTTTTAAAAAGATGGTTCCATCCTTACTTCAGGCTTCGGGTGTTGTATCAATATATTGGGCGGGATTCTCTCCTACCCGGCAGGACAGGTGGTCCCATCGCCGAGGAGCGGCGTGAAGCACTCCAGCGTCAGGCTGCCCAGAAGGTGCGGAATCCTCCGCACCTTCAGGGGCTAGGCCGGCGCCGGCGGGGTTGACGCCGTGCCAACCGGCGTGGAAGGGCCTCTGCCAGCCGGCGCGATTTGACGCATGTGCGGGATGCCAGCACGTGCTGCCGTCACCCCAGTGCATGCGCAGGGGGGTTCGTCTCCGCACCGGCAATGGCGGAGGTCCACAGCAGCCGGGGCGGAGGGAAAGAGTGCCTCCATGGCACAGGTCCGCCCACAAATTGCAGGCCAGGCCACTGTGGGGGCACCTCCCGGGGCCAGATCTCCCCGCACACCCCCGTGGACCCTGGAGGCCGCCCACAGAGCCAGGTCCCCTCGGTAAGTACAAGGTCTAATTTACACTGGCGGAACCGGCCTAAAACGGACGACCGCTCGGCCCATCACGGGCCGAAGAATCGCCGGGGGGGCCACTGCCAGTGGCCACCGACTGGCATGGCGCGATTCCCGCCCCCCACCAAAACCCTGGGGCCGGGAATTTGGCAGCCGGCGGAGGCGGGATTCATGCCGCCCCCTCAGTGATTCTCCGGCCCCGCTGGGGGTCGGAGAATCCCGCCCATTGTGTTGGCGGCACTGAAGAAGCCTAGGATGTCATGCTTCTCAGTAAGGTGTTGCAGCTACTTAGCTTTCTCAGTCTACCAATGGATCTTGATTTCCCGAGTTCTTTGTACCTCTGCCCTTGCTGACTGATGAGCTCTCCTCTTTCACTTGATGGCTGTGTCATTTTTCCAGGTGTGGAGAACTTTCCTCTTCTTGTCGATTAGATCTTGGATGGTGTTGTCATTCCTGTTGAACCAGTTTAGTGTTTCCTTAAAGCCAATGGTTTCTTCACAGCATGGGATGATGGCAGTCTTCAGCTCTTTCCAGTTTTCCTTCACTCCAGTAGAATGAACGCTTTGGATATTTTGGTGAAGACATTGTTGGAAGTTCATGAGCATGCTTGGCTCTTCAAACCACTCAATGTTGATCTTTTTTCTGAGCTGCTTTTTTATCTTCCCCTGCTTCTGGTGGAGTTTAATGGATAGAGAGGTGTGGATGAGCTGGTGGTCTGTCCAGCTGTCACCTTCACTGGCCATCGTTTGGTGATGAGGGCATCCTTTTGGTCTTGGGATTGGATGATGACATAGTCAATCACGTGCTATTGCTTTGATCGTTGATATCCCCAGGAAGTCTCATACTTGCATTTTTGGTAGAACAGTGTGTTATTGATGACAAGCTGGTGTTCTGCGCATTTGGTGAGCCGGAGAAGCCTGTTGAAGCCGCAATTCCCAACTCCTTCCTTTCTGATGGTCTCTTTCCAGAGTTCGGCATCCTTTGAAATGAAATGAAATGAAAATCGCTTATTGTCACGAGTAGGCTTCAATGAAGTTACTGTGAAAAGCCCCTAGTCGCCACATTCCGGCACCTGTCCGGGGAAGCTGGTACGGGAATCGAACCATGCTGCTGGCCTGCTTGGTCTGCTTTAAAAGCCAGTGATTTAGCCCAGTGTCTACTCAGTGAGCTAAACCAACTCCTTTTGAGCAGTCCTGGTGTTGAACTCCCCAAGGAGGATGATCTTAGGTTCCTTAGGAATGTTGGAGAGTATGTTATCTAGGATGGAGCAGAAGCCTTCTTTGGACTCATCATTGGCATCAAGGGTTGGGGCACAGGCATTCATGACCATTGCCTGCTGTTCCTTGGCAAGTTGTAGATGGAGGGTCTTGAGGTGCTCGTTGATACCAACATGGAGCTCCAAGACTTGGTTGACAAATCCAATTCCATGTGTCCTGGGTTGATCCTCGGGTCTTTCTTTCCAGTCGAATGTGCAGCCACTACTATTTTCCCTCAGCTGCTCTTCGCCTGTTCTTTGGGTCTCTTGCAGGATAGTGGTGGCAATGTGAAGTGCATGAGTTCACGGGCAACAAGGTCAGGTCTACCTTCCATTCGATTGTTTTTCTCATTATCCATGAGGGTTCGTAAATTCCAGGTTCCGAAATTCAGTTTAACTTTGATTTTCTGTGCGCAGGTAGATAAGCCCACTAGATGAAGTTTTTCTGTGAGATTGGAGACAGGACAGGCTATTTTGAGGGCACCATTTTTGCCCTTTCCCCTGCGTGGTGAGCAGAGTGGATCCTGAAGAGGGCTGCTCAGTCATGAAGAAAGCTGCCGAAACGCTCTCCTGTTCCTATTCCAAGAGTGAGATCACGGAATGAAACTCCACCACCTGCGTGCCAATTCAAAGTTGGGACTTCCAGATCTCACAGTCCTGTCCCTGCCACCTCTCACGATTGCTGTAGGGTTTCTCTGTGTGAGCGGTGTGTTGGTTTGCTCAAAGTAGACACCTGATGCGGACACCTTTTAACGTGAGCATGCTGTTGCATGACAGTAGACACATGAGCCGGGATTCTCCCCTACCCGGCGGGGCGGGGGGTCCCGACGTGATGGAGTGGCGTGAACCACTCCGGCGTCGTGCCGCCCCAAAGGTGCAGAAGTCTCCGGGGCCGAAGGGACTTCACCGGCCGGCGGAAGTCCGCACATGCGCCGGAGTGTCAGCAGCTGCTGACATCATCTCCGCGCAGGCGCAGGGGAGGGGGTCACTTCCACCTCCGCCATGGTAAAGACTATGGCGAAGGCGGAAGGAAAAGAGTGCCACCATGGCACAGGCCCGCCCGCCAATCGGTGGGCCCTGATTGCGGGCCAGGCCTCCCGGGGCCAGATCGCCCCACGCCCCCCCAGGACCCCGGAGCCCGCCCGCGTCGCCTGCTCCTGCCGGTAAGGTAGGTGGTTTGAGCCACGCCAGTGGGAGAGGCTTGACAGCAGCGGGACTTCGGCCCATCGCGGGCCGGAGAATCGCCGGGGGGGGGGGGGGGGGGGGCCGCCGATCGGCGTGGAGCGATTCCTGCCCCCGCCGAATCTCCAGTGCCGGAGAATTCGGTACACGGCAGGGGCAGGATTGACGCCGGCCCCACCGCGATTCTCCGACCCGGCGGGGGGTCGGAGAATCCCGCCCCTGGTCCTTGATAGGGTAGATCCAATTCTAGTGACAAGGGAACCTCAAAAACCCGGGATCTCCCTGCTGCTGCAGCCTTCATCCTCCATTGCAGCCGTTAATATCATAATAGTATGTCCCACCTGATCCACTGCTGAGAACTTGTTTTGGATTGCACTTCGTCTGGCGTGCCCCTCCGACCTTACCCAAATTGGTGACTCAGCCAAGGGTTTATGACTCCTGACAACATTGCTTCTGGAAACAACGGAACATTCAAACCTCTCCACTATGGCAAGTTGGCAATCCAAGGACTTATTAAGACCTTGCTGATGATCTATCTTACACAAGTGACATAATTTGCTTTGTAAAATAGTAAAAACCTGGTTAAAATTAATATAGAAATTCAGCTGGTCTATGTAATGATGGGACAACAACAGTACCAGATATCTCCAGAGAATTAGTGGTGACCTTTTGGAAAGTGAGTCAAGACTCTTTATATGACCACCAAGAAGAATAATTATAGAGAACATAAACAACTTCAGGGAACAGATCCACTGGGAGACATGCAGGTGCCTTGGCCCGATGAAGCGACAACTTTTTTCTGAGGCTGAAACTCACAATGGTAGCTGTGATTGAGTTCTGTGATCTGGTGCAGCAATACCTACAGAGTCAAATGAACCTCTCACTCACACCCTGTGTCAATAAAGGGTTGACATTACCTGCAACTTGTCACAGGGTCCTACAAAGATATCAGATGAATCATTATGCCATCTACTGTGTTAGGGATATAATTGGTACATTGTTTACTCATGCACACAGATACATCAACTGTAGCAGTAATGAAAATCATCAGTTCAATAGGCAGCATGTTTTTAAAATCTTGCTTGCTTTTACAATGTATTGGATAACGCTAAGATGACCTAGAATGCCATTTACCTGCCTATCAATAATCCTGTAGTATACTGGGATAGAAAACCTCATTCTTTATCAATGTGCATTTATCAAGGCTTGGTGTTCCCACTGTTGCTTTTAGCGCAATTTACCCCAATATTGTGCCCAAAGATCACAGATCTGAAAGATTGGGCTGGATTTTCATGTCATTGGGGAGACTCCTTAAAGGTTCGTAAATGGGAGTGGGAACCCAGTTTTAGGATTCCCGATCACGTTCCCAGGGTTTTTGAGTTTCAACAAGGCCTTTAAAGGCTGCGGGCTGATTCAGGTTGCAACCCCACACGCTGGATTCCCGGCCTGGCCAGCTCCATCCGGATAGATGTGTCTCAGTCATTCATACTTTCCGCGGAGTCGCTCCAGCTTTTCAAATAGTTGTGGTTCACGGCACCTCAGAGATGCCATGAACCATAGTCTGCACGAATTAACCTTTTGAAAGGGAAGCTTAAAAGGTAATTTTCTTGACCCCCCCCCCCGTGATGGTAAACTCTCATTCATGTTCCCTCTGGTCGTACATACACACCACCTATTCCAACCAACCCCCATGGTCTCTTATTCCACCCATGGAAAACTATGGTACTTCCATGCCCATTCATCCACTATACAATGTAGAGAACCAATGAACATTATGGTGACCAAAGAAAATGTTAAAAAAGCTATTGGTTGATAACTTTTCACTTCCTTAAAAAACCCTTTCTGCCATAGCCTGATAAAAGAGTCAATTGTCCAGACCCTTTCAAGTATTAATAGAAGGCAAGCACATCAATTGTCTTTATTTGGCGTAATTAAATATGCAATTGGCAACATAGTCAATAGAACCAGGTATTCTGTGGCTCAGGTATTTCACTACTCTAATGGGTGTCTCAGCTCCTCACCAAGAATACATAATGATTCTTGGCTGAGAGTTTAGAAATCCATTAGACTGTTGAAACACCTGAGCTTCAGGGAGAACATTGCTTGATTAAAAGCTCTGGCTCTCTTATGTATGCTATCAATTGTACAATATTTATTTGCACCTAATATAGAAGTTTAAATTGCTTATAGTTTCTGTTATTAATACTTTAAAGGGTCTGACGATTGACACTTTTATTAGGCTGTCGTTAAAAAGGAATGTTTTATGAAAGTGGAAAGTTATCAATGAATTACTGTTTTTAAAACATTTTAAAAACATAATAATACATCCTGTTGTAACCATAGGGTTCAATGCTTCTATACCTTGTGTAGTGGGTGAATTGGCATGGAAGTGCTGTAGCCTGGCATGCAGTCATGAAGGGGCATAGCGGATACTTGGATGCATACCTTGGTATGGGGATATGAGTGGCCATGATGGATGGGTAGGGGGCATGAGATGGTACGGATGGGGCTGGTGAGTGTGTGAGGTTTGACGACCTCTGAGGGGTGAGGGCTGGAGACGCTTTCTATTTTTCAGACCATTGAAGGAGAAAAATGTAAGGATGGAAGGCTCTTTGGTATTATGGGCCAACTGTTGCTGCCAAGACGAGAAGCACCTGTATGCAGCTCCTGAAACATGCCAATGAACAAACAGAACAACATGCATGTGCAAACAAGAGTGTTCAATGGGCAGATGTTTGATGTGTTTGAGCAATGCTCCAGAATTGATAATAAATATTATGACCATATGTTTCATGCTGTACAATATTGTCATGCAGTTGAATAATGCATCATCATAGGTGTAAATGAGGAAAACCAGAAAGCTGTAGAAAAATAGCCACGACCAGTGGCTGGTTAAGTGTAGAAACAAATGCCTGAGGAGTTGAGCGAGAACATTTTCCAATAAACTATGAGATCCGTGGCTTTCTGTTGGCTGTTTGCACAACAGCTCAGGGTCTTCTGTCTTATCTGAGTTTTAAGGAATATAAAGTGATTGGGCAGAACCTTCCTTCAATGAAAGGTTCCAGTTTTGTACATCGAATATGCATATTTGTTCCAGGTCTAATTGCCAAATCTCAACAAAGATCATGTCACAGCAATGATTTTGTGACTAACAGGTGTTGCTCATGTGCTTAAATAAAAAAGCTTTGATTCCCTTGTATCTGAAAATTCAATCACATTTATTTTCTTCAACTGGAGAAGGGGGTAGTATCGGCGGTTTACAGGGCTATTTTGGAAGAGGGAAAGGCGCCGCTGGAAGGGATCAAGGCAAAATGGGAGGAAGAGTTGGGAGAGGGTATGGAGGAGGGGTTCTGGTGTGAGGTGCTCCAGAGAGTGAACGCCTCCACCTCGTGTGCGAGGTTGGGGCTGATACAGCTGAAGGTGGTCTGTAGAGTGCACCTTACAAGGGCGAGGATGAGCCGGCTCTTTGAGGGGGTAGAAGATGTGTGTGAAAATTGCAGGGGGGGCCCCACAACCACGTTCATATGTTTTGGTCCTGTCCAAAGCTGGAGAATTACTGGAAGGATATGTTTAGGGTAATCGCTAAAGTGGTGCATATGAAACTGGACCGGGCCCTCGGGAGGCCATATTTGGGGTGTCGGATCAGTCGGGGTTGGAAACGGGCACGGAGGCAGATGTAGCCTTCGCCTCGTTGATTGCCCGAAGGCGGATCCTGTTAGGGTGGAGATCAACCTCTCCACCCTGTGCTGGCGTGGCGGGGGGACCTGCTGAATTCTTGACACTTGAATAGCTAAAATTTGAACTGAGGTGAAGGATGGAGGGGTTCTACAATTCATGGGCGTTATTCTTTATGCCCTTTCGAGAATTGAACCACATCGAACATTAGAGGGGGTTGGGGGAGAGGGGGCTATGGTGACTATGGGTGATTCCTGATTCCTTTTTGTCATTTGTTTATGTTAACATACGGGCTAATGTCTGGGGTTTGGTGGGAGGATGGGATCGTTGTTATTGATATGGGGATTGACATTACATTCGTTACTGATTATGGTTTGGTGTAAATTTGGGAGAACATGTGCAAAAGGAGGAGAATAAAAAATTATTTTCTTCATAAATATAACATTGGCTTGCAGAAGACTATGTAAAGTTACTTTCGGAGCATCTTTAAATGTTATAAAGTACTCAGCGATGTCTGGCTCCGTAACTGTCCCTAGATTTGCAACATAAGCACAATCTAACTGTGCACATTGAACTGTATTCCTGCTACAGCAGGCTATTTGTCATTAATAGTTGTAAATCAGCTTTTTTACGGACTTAAAAGATTTTAAGGTGGTGATCACTCCTGTCATTATTGGCTAGGACAGGTGCATTTGTGGCAGGTAATTATTGAGGACTGGATCAAGTAGATTTTCTGTCATATTGGTTCTCTTCAAGCCCAGTGTGGTAGATATGTTCTTCAGGATTTGGCCAGCTTGTTCAACAGTTGTGCTACTAAGCTACTCTTAATGATAAATATTGCACTCCCTGAGAGAACATTCTGTGCCACAGAATCCCTACAGTGCAGATGGACGCCATTTGGCCCATCAAGTGTGCACCGACCCTTTGAAAGAGCACCCTACTGAGACCCACTCCGCCACCCCATCTATGCCATGGGTTCTGAAGTCAGTACTGAAGACTCCTACCACCACTCCCAACTGCATTCCATTGTGACATAACCTCTGGGTTTGTCCTGCCAGCAGGACAGGGCATAACCAGGGATGGTGATAGAGCAGTCTGGGACATTGTCTGACAGGTATAATTCTGTGAATATGATTTGGTGAGCTGTTGCTGGACTGATCTGCTGGATTGTTATGGTAAAGGATGATCAACATTATAACGAGCCATTTCTTTTGGTCCTAGCTTAACTCACAGTGGTTCTGGTCAGAGTTTGCTATTTCTGTGCCTGTGAACCCATGATTTTCAACCCTTTCATGTAAATTTCAGAATAATGAACACAGAAGATGAAAACTCTAGCTTTTATTCATGTTTCATTCGCGACGATATTTTTCCTTCCAAATGCTCACAAACCCTATTTTTATAAGTTTCTCCTTTTCTAATTTCTTCAAAAGCAATTGTCTACCTCAGAAAACTTTTTCATGCTTCAGAAGAAGCAAAATTTCAGATAAAGTAATGATATTTTCCTATTGTGATTATCGGTTCCACTTTCTAGTTTTAATTTGTATTCTGCTTGCATTACTGTTTATGCATTTTAGCCTGATTTCCTTGTTGTTAGTACGCTTGAACCCTGGCACTCTTGTGTTTACTTTATATTTTATTTGATCGCCTTTATGTTCTGCCTAAAATAAGTCTCATTACCCTTTTCTCTTCCACTGTCTAATGTTATCTGATTGTGTTATTTTCTCTCTCCCTTTACAATCTTTGTATTTCTTTAATCAGTAGTTAGTATTTTGAAGCATTAACACTTATCAGCTTCATTAGGTTTTGGTCTGCCTGCCTGTCCTTCACCTAAGTTTAAATTCTCTCCCTCCATCTAATTTGACACCTCTGTCAGCACAACGGTGTTACTTTGATTTGACCTCCTTCTGTACAGTTTTCATCTTTTCATTAAGCAAGCAATACCGAAATAATACTGCGATTAATAAACCTTATGGTTTTACTCTTTGAATTCATGCCTCCCTCTGCCACATCTGTATTCTTTCTGTATTGTTGGTTATGACATAAATCAGTACACGTGCTCATTACCCTCCCTTTTCACAAGCTTTTCCATTTACCCTGTTATAGTTTTTTCTGCAGAGAAATCACACCAAATGGGACTCTTTGTCATGGTTAGAAAAATGACAATTTTCTTTTTTTTTTAATTATTGATGAGATCGGTGCCATTTTCAAGGCCAATATTTATGATACATTTTTAATTGTCCTTGAGAAGATTAGCCACTACAGCCTGTGTGTTGAATGTTTAAGATAGTGCCAATCAAGCAGGCTGCTTTATATTAGATTGTGAAAAGCCTCTTTAGAGTTGTTGGAACTGTGCTCATCCGGGCTGGTAGTGGGTACTCTGCCATACTCCTGACTTTTGCCTTGGACGTGATGAAAAAACTCTTGCCACAGTATACCCAGCCTCTGAGCTGCTTATGTAGCCACACTGTTCACATGGCTGAGTCAGTTAAGCTTCTGGCCAATGATGACCGACAGTTTGTTAATGGTGAAGGTGGTTCACACTGTGGCCTCACAGTGCCTTCAATGTGGGTTCAATTCTGGCCTTGGGTGACTGCATGGGTTTCCTCTTGGTTTCCTCCCACAGTCCAAAGACATGTAGGTTATAGTGGATTGGTCATGCTAAATTGCCCCTTTGTGTCCAGAGATGCATAGGAGGTTATGTTAAGGGGTTATTGGATAGGGTGCAGAAGTGGGCATGGGTGGAGTGATCTTTCAGAGGATCGGTGGAGACCTGATTGGCCGAATGCCTCTTTCTGCACTGTAGCAATTCTATGATTCAATTATGCCAATGTCACTGAATATCAAGGGAGGTGTTTAGGCTCTCTGTTGTCGCAGATGATTACACATCGGCGAATGTTACCTAACACTTATTTATCAAGCCTGACTGCTATCCAGATCTTGTTGTAGTGGAAATGGGCAATCTTATTACCTGAGGCATTATGAATAAAACTGAACACTTTGCAATCATCTGTAAACATTTGGACTTCTAACGTTGATGGAGAGAAGGTTATTGATGATGGAGCTGTATACGGTTAGGCCACGGACACTTCTTGAGGCAAACCTGCACCAATGTCCTGGAGCTGCCACAATTGACCTGCAACAACTATAACTATTTTCCTTTTTGCTAAGTATGACTCAAGCCAGTGTTCCATTTGATTCCCATTGAACTCAATTTTGGTAGGACTCCTTGATACCAAACTCGGCAACTGCTGCCTTGATGTTAAGGACAGTCAGTCCCAACTCACCTCTGGGATTCAGCTGTTTTGTCCATGTTTGGACCAAGGCTGTAATGAGGTCAGGAACTGAATGGCCCTGGGGAACCCAACTGAGCATTGGTCAGCAGCTTATTGCTGAATAAACTCTGCTTAATAGCATTGTTGATGACAGCTTCCATCATTTTGTTGATGAGTGAGAATATGCTAATGGTTTTGAATTAACTGGATTGTATTTGTCCTGTATCTCGTCGACAGTAAATATCTGGGAAATGTTATACTTTGTTGAGTAGAGACCAGTGCTGCAGCTGCATTAGAACAGCTTGGCTAGAGGTGCGGCTGGTTCTGGAATACAGATCTGGAATATAAAGCATGTCTCAGTGATAATGACCATGAAACTACTGGATTGCTCTAAAAACCCATCTGCTTCACGAGTCTCCTTCAAAGAAGGAAATCTGCCATCCTCACCTGATATGATCGACATGTGGTTCCAGACCCACAGTAATGTGGTTAACATTTAACCCTCTGAAATGGCCAAAAAAGCCATTTGACTGTCACCAAGTGGCTTATAATCACCTGCTCAAGGGCAATTAGAGATGGGAAATAAATATGGACTTTGCCAGCAATGCCCACATCCTGTGAATGAATTGAAAAATGGAGTCCTACATTTTCACTAAGTAGTCTGCCACTTTATTTTTTCGAAATGCCTGGTGCCCCTGGGATGGTCATTTCTACTCTTCATTGAACCAGGTTTGATTCCTTGGCTAAATGGTAATCAGAAAATGAGGAAAATGCACTGAGATTGAGTTACAGATTGTGATGGGCAGCACGGTTGAACAGTAGTTAGCCCTGCTGCCTCGCAGCTACAGGGACCCGGGTTCAATTCCGGCCTCAGGTGACTATCTATGTGGAGTTTGCATTTTTCCCCGTGTCTGCATGGGTTTCCTCCAGGAGATCTGGTTGCCTCCCACAGTCGAAAGATTTGCAGGTTAGGTGGATTAGCCATGCTAAATTGCCCCTTAGTGCCCAAAAGGTTAGCTGTGTTTACTGGTTTACGGGGATAGGTGTGGAGGCATGGGCTTAAGTAGAGTGCTCTTTCTAAGGGTCCGTGCAGACTCGATGAGTCAAGTGATCTCCTTCTGCACTGTAAATTCTATGATTCTAATTCTGCTGCTGCTCCACCTGGCTTTCAGTGTGTCACAAAGCAGGCTGATATTATCTGCGAGGGTATCCCAATTTGGAACATTGGTTCATATAATTTGGTTTTGTTTTGGTGTGAGGAGACAAGTGAAACTCCAGTGAGAATAATAAATGTTGGGTAACAATTATTAAAGATTATTTGTTGAAGTAAAGGAAAGACAAATATACACAAACCGGGCTGTAATGATCTGTACATCTGTACATACATCTGCACATACACCAGGGATTACAGACAGATGTAACAGCCACAGCATCACTAGAGGGCTGCATCAGAGACGGATATAAAGGGTCCAGCCCAAGGGAGGATCCACCTCTTTTAGAAGTACAGGGCTAGTGAGCAGCAGCACACAGAGACAGCTCAGCATAGGCAGTTTACCTTAGCTTCACTGGTGTTACCTCTTGACTGTATTACATCTAGTTGAGTTCTGGAAACAGAATGAACCCACTGAATAAAGTATTTGTGTTAACTGGAAGTCTACAATCTTTATTCAGACATAGAGAATAACATATGGTACCAGAAGCAATTTCAGAAAGCTAGCGGAACACCAGCAAGAGAAGAAAAACTTAAACCGGATATTCGACTGTGGAAGACTTCGCAGAAAATAGATCCTCGACTAACTGATTCGATGGAACTTGTTGGAACTCCATGGCAGCTGGAAACAACCGGGACTTTAAGTTACAACTGGAAAATGTTTGAACAGCTGTTCCAAATATTTATCACAGCTAATGATTTAAGCACTGCCTCTGATGCAACAAAAATAGTCTTACTACTGTCAACAGAAGGGCATGAAGCTAGAGAAATGTGTAATTGCTTTAATTACTTAGAGGGTGAGGACAACACCAAAGTAGGAGTTATACTCAAAAAATTTGATGAACGCTGTAACGGTCAGTCTGGTGAGATGCTGGAAAGATTGAACTCTTGTCAGAGAAACGGAAGGCCCATCTCTGATTTTATTACAAATCTCAAGTTAATACCACAAGGCTGTGATTATGCTGATTTCAGAGACACTGTGATAATGCATAAATTAATTTCTGGACTATCTGATGAAAATTTGAGGGAAGAACTATCACAAAATAAGTATCTAACTCTAGAAATCTCTATACAAAATTTCTTGCTTATGAAAAAAACCAAAATCAATACTTTGAGTCTCTACAAACACAGTATCATCAGTTCGAAAACAAAATCCGTAAAAATGGCGCGAACACTCACCACGAGGCGGAGGAAGGGTGAGGCGGAGGCAGGGTTGAATTGGAGGAAGATGGAGGTTCTGAGCGGCAGTCATCTTGAGAAAGGAGCCGCACATACGCAATTGCGAAAAAAGTGCACAGTACACGAAACTCGGAGTGCACATGGGCAATCGAGTCCTACGCATGGCATCAAGAGCATCATGACGTCAGAGGACCAGGACCACGCCCACTTAAAAGGGAAATGCACGAAAATGAACAAAAAGAAATTTAAAGCTTCAAAACCCAATTTTCTTGCCTCAAAAGACATAACAATGCCCAGATTTACACCAGCAGTTAAAAATAACTTTCACAACACCCTGGAACAAGCAGTTAGCACTGCACTAGAAGTTGATATGGTCCTTGTAGACTACGACTCAGATGAAGATTTCATCTTGGGAGATGGCTACCCCAGTACTAAATTCGAACCGCACCTAGAGGTGTTGTACAGTGAAGACCCCGACGATGAGTTCTTCGGATTGGGAAATCTTCAGCCCAGCATATATGTCATCCCGACTCATGAGTGCAGGATTATGCTGCGGCCTGAAGCCAGGAAACACAGAGTGGTCCATGCACAATGAAGGGTCCCAGCCTCCACACAAGAAGATGATTTGTTCATTGAACATGAAGAGAACGATCACAACTCCGAAACAAAAAGCAATGATTTGTCAATCGAACAATACACACAATACTGCTCAGACATGGCTGAGTTATTCGGAGATCCTGATCACAGCATCAGCAATATGGTTAAAAAGCTCAATACGACTCTTCTCATGGTAGATGAAATGAATCCAATACCATGATGCCATGGCAGATCGTTGATACATTGGATGACAGCAATACCCAAGATGAAGACAACGCCACACAGAGAGCACAGAATGACTCCATTGAGAGGGCACAGATCGACTCTACAGCGAGAACACTGCACGACTCCACAGAGAGAGCGATGTCAGACTCCACAGAGAGAACGATGACAGACTCCACAGAGAGAGCAATGAAAGACTCCACAGAGAGAGCGATGAAGGACTCCACAGAGCGAGTGATGAAAAACTCCACAAAGAGAGCAGCGCAAGCTTCCAAAAAGAGAGCGACGCAAGCCTCTACAGACAGCTTGGTGACAGACACAAAAATGGAAGCAAACAAATACTTCATAGCGAACACCATGCATGTACAAGACCATGAAGATCTATCAAGCTTATTTGACCCACCAGGAGAAGACACTGGATGTCTACCCACTGTATGTGAGACAAGTGGCGAAGAAATCACAATTCCCATACAGGATGTGCAAGATCACAGCGAGACTGACATATCTCAGCTCGTCTGCACAGAAGCAGTCACTAATCAGAGGACGGCCACTCATGAGTCCAGAGAGACCACGTCAATTGAAATATTGAAAATTTTGACTCCAGAAAAGGAGCACCATGACCTACAACAAAATGAAATCGTGACGATTTTGACTCCAGAAAAGGAGCACCAAGAAATCAATGATAATTCAAGTGAACCTGAAATGACTCCAAAAGAGGAGCACCTAGAAATCAATGATGATTCAAGTGAACCAGAAATGGCTCGAGAAGAGGAGTACCAAGTAAGCAAAGAAGAGGAATCGAAACCACCACAAATGACTGATGTCACCAACATCAGTACAACATCAGATCATTCTCACAATTCTCAAGAAGACACGCTCAATGTAGCAGATACCACACAGGACACTGACACCAATAACTGTGACAATGACTCAAATCATCCACATGGCACACTCATTGAGCGTAACAAGAACAACGAAAACTGCAGGAAGCACAGCAGAAACAAGAACAACAACAGCAACAACAAAAACCACATGCAAAGCAACAAGAAGCATCCCAGAAACAACAAGCACGACAAGAAAAAGAACAAGAATAAAAATTAAACAGAATCAACAAGCGCGACAAAAAAAACAACAAGAATGACAACAGCAAGAATGCCAACGAAAACAACCAAGACAGAAACGACAAAAACAACAACAAGAACAACAACGAAAACAACAAGGACAGAAACGACAGAAATAACAACAATGAAACAATGACCTGTATAATATGGTATAACTCTGCACGTGAAGGACAATGCCACAGCACACTGCGAAACAATGACAAGACTACAAACATGCCATGTCATGATAAAGAATCTCATGAATTCACATCTGCTCCAGAACAACAAGCAAAACAGCTTTCACGAACGATGACATACAGAATCAATGCCACAAACACAGGGAAAAGTCGAGGTCAGACAACTGTGCCACACAGAATTGCTACCCGCAATCAAATGTAACAGGGGAAAAAAGGGTCCACATCATTAAACGACTCATCAGCAAAGCAGCCGAGTCACGTTCTGACATCAACCTAGCTCTGTTATCGTACCGAGCAACCCCATTGAGCGCAGGACTGTCACCAGCGCAAATGCTGTTCAGCAGAGACATCCGGACAACCCTACCGGCAAAGCAATTCCGAGACCCCGGCAACGCACCGGTTTTCGATGACATGCGGGCACTATGCTCCGAACAAAAACTATACTATGATCAACATGTGATCCCACTCAAGCCACTGACAATAGGTGACACCATCAGAATCAGGGACCCAGAAGGCGGATGGTCTGAGTCACCGCGGTCCTACATTGTCAAATCGTCTGCGGGAGTACTTTTTCACCATAACCGCCTGGATCTATTGGAGATTCGACCTACAACGCCAGTATTTCCCACAGTGGACTTGACCGAGTCCATTTGTCCATAGGACGTTCCTCGCCACATAACGCCAGACAATACTCTTGATGACATCAAACCATCATCCCTACTACCACCGTTAAGACTCCCCAGCAGAAGCCGTAAAGCACCCATCCGGCTAGATTTGTAATGACACCAACACACGCACAAGACGAATATGGACATTTTTCACAATGGACTCACAACACAGTTAATTGTTTCTGTATTACTTTTATCATTTTCACAGTGTGCAGATTTGCATATTCTTATCACTTGTTATGTACAGTTTTCTTGAGGCCAGTCTAGAAAAATGGCAAATAAAAGGGGTGGAGGGTGTAGTCATCTGCACATGCACCAGGGACAACAGACAGATGTAACAGCCACAGCAACACTAGAGGGCAGCATCAGAGATGGGTATAACGGGTCCAGCCCAAGGGAGGATCCGCCTCTTTTAGAAGCACAGGGCTAGTGAGCAGCAGCACACAGAGACAGCTCAGCATAGGTAGCTTACCTTAGCTTCACTGGTGATACCTCTTGACTGTATTATATCTAGTTGAGCTCTGGAAATAGAATGAACCCACTGAATGAAGTATTTGTGTTAACTGGAAGTCTACAATCTTTATTCAGACTTAGAGAATAACATACGGGCTACTCTACTCCTGCAAAATTTAAGATGTAGGAATTATTAAACACACACTGTTTCTGCAGAAGGTACCTCTTGTTACAAAATGTATCTATAAACTCTGAGAGTTCCCCTGTTCCTCGAACAAGGTCCAAATTGAATAACCAGCTATAGTTACCACACAATACAGGGATGATACTCAAATCTGAGAAAAGTATTTTTCCAGCAATTAAATTTTAAAACTCATGTTATGAAGGTTTACTGTACTGCCTTGGCTTCAAGACTTGGAAGTTTGTTTGCAGTAAAGTTGGCCTTCAGGCTTAGTAGCTGGAAACTGGCCTGTCCATTTTCTAAGTCTGCTCGATAGTAAATGTCTCTCCTAGCTTTTCAGGGTCTGGGCAATTATACCTCTGTTAGTATTTGATAGTGCCTTCTGTATATCCGTCTGTCTGCCCCCCATCAACATCCTTGATTATACATTAACATATGTATATCTCTTGGACTGTCCCATTTATCTATAATCCGTTTTTCATCCTTACGCTGTTCATGCTTGATAATTATCAAAACAGCTATTCTGAACTTATTACTGGGAGACGCATACTAAGTGCATACAGTGTGCATATTGCATACAGTCTGCTGCTGTCTTCAGCCAGGTTCATGACAAGTGCTTAATGGGTGCCCAGTTTTGAGCTGTGGGATCTATTCTGAATCTATTCCTCTTCTGACCTATTTGCTGGGAAAAGGATGTACTTTCTTTTTGTGTGATGTTCCCTGTAAGTGGATGGGGAGTATTCTGAAAGGGGATTGATTGGTTTCCTGATTATGACAACATTGCATTCCAAGGAATGGCCATGTGACCAAGATTGACATGGGGCTGAACAGCTCAGAAGAAATGGTAAATAGAAAGCTAATTGCAATGGGGCTGTGTTTCAGTCTGTGTTTTCTGTTTGGCGGTTGATAGTACACTGAGAGTTCGGATGACAGAAAATAGATAAGCTTATATTTGAATGGAAAAGTTTTCAGCTTTGCAGTTTGAGGATACAACTTGCTGCTGAAGCAGGGTTCTTAGAATTGAACAGAGACTGTTAATGAATGTGTTGTACAATTGGAAAAGATGGAACACTGAGGAGGGACAGACAAGAGATTGTGGATTGGTTAAGACTGATTGCTGCTGTTTCAGTGTTGCCAGAGGCCACCAAACCATCTCAAAGAAATGAAGAAATGAGTCTCTGAGGATCCTGTGCCATCAGGACTGTCATGAACTGAGTGAGAGACGGTTCTTATATGATCACCTTTTTGGTGATCCGCATGGACTCTGCGTGGAATACAGCTGCTGGTGAATGCAACTCATAGGCCAAAATGGTGGAGTAGCAATTATGTGAGAGGTCCTACCTTCCAGAAGCCGGGTTGGAAAAATTGTGATTGCATGTGGTCCCACATTTCTGTGGGTAATAATGCAAGTGCTCGTAACTGCTTGAGATTTGTCTTTGCTGAATCAACTATTTATAGTGAAACTTACCTTTTCCTTTGCTTGTTAATTAGTGTTCGAATTATGTAGATTTTAGTTGGCTCATTGTAGCGAAAGTCTTAAATCAAGAAATTTTGTCCAACGATTTACTTTCTATTTGTGTTGTGGGGATTAATTTATATTAAAATAGTTATTGGCTGCTATGGTAATTGTAACAATCTCATTTAGCATGGTATTGCCACACATATGATGTAGCCTGTTCTCACTGCAAAGGTGGGGTCTTTTGTTTCCATTCGGTCTATGTTGTAAACACCCCTACAAATATTGTCACTGACGCTTACATCAATAACTGGTAGATTGGTGAGGCTGCAACCTGTTTAATTTTAAGAATCCTCCACAACAACATTAATGACTTCCATTTATGTTAAGTCACGAACATAGAAAAATATCACAGGGATATGAGGAAAAATCAGAAACTGAGTCAAAGAAGAATATTTCAGAAGCAGTGATCATAAACTTGTTCAAAGAAATAGATTTTAAGAAGAGAGGCATTGGTAGTGGAGGTGACGGGCACGGGGAGAATTTGGAGTTGGTGTTTTAAGGCTAAAGGTACTTGCAGATATAAGATGCGATAAAGCTATGGAGAAATTCAAACACAATGTTGAAAATATTCAATTTGCCATCTGAGAAGCCACCATCAGTCAGTGAGGACAGGATACAGGACTAAAATTTTGGATTGGTGATGTTTATGAAGAGTGAAAGATAGACTGCCAGAAAGTAGAGCATTGGAGTCTCAAAATTAGAAATAAATAAATGATGTTTTTAGTTGAAGAGGTGCAGGCGTGTGATGTTGCAGAGGTAGAAGGTGAAAACCTTTGTAATGGAGATGTATTGGTTTTAGAAGCTCAGCTTGTCACCAGAAAGCAAGTTGAGATTGTGAGCAAGTTATGACCTAGGTATGGAGTTTCTTGGTAGAACATAAGGTGACAGCTTTGGTCTTTGGTGGAAATTGTGACTCATCCACGACTGCTAGCCATATAAACAGAATGAGAGTACAAAACAGTGGACAGATGGAGTGAACCTTTGTAGAGGTGCTGTTGGGTGTTATCAGCAGATATGTGGAAGCTGTCCTGATGTTTGTATGATGTTAAGAGACAGCATATAAGTAAGAGCAAGAAATTGTGACTGTGAATCCATAGGGATCTGGCCAGTGTGGGAGTGGGAGGATAAACCAAAGGGACAGTTGCTCTTGCAAGCGTAGGAAGGGGACCAAGGTGATGTTTGACTTGGTGTGAAAGGGGAAAGTAGAAAACAGCTGAATCAATAATTGCATTAATAAAAGACATTTCTGAGCTCTTTGCATTTGTTGACTTGTTAGAAGTGAGAGTGGAGGTGTAGAAGAGTGGTGTTTAATGAGCAGTTAGTAAAACAATGTGTCATCTTTGCTCCCCTCCATGATCCATGGGTACTGGGTGATCGATGGACGAACCATTGGTTTTAAAGAGCTGAATGAGACTTGGGGGAGCATGAAATCTAGTGCTGGATATCGTTACCAGTCGAGCACTAATTCTGTACCAGTTGTGCATGGTTAAAAATACAAATCCTTGAACTTAAGGGATGATTTTATCTATACCAGAGGGAGAGAGCAGGACGTAGGTTCTGCTGGGGTAAGGGTATCAAAGGTGGAGGCAAGAAGGTTGTTCAGCAAATCAAAAACTGCAGATATATCTTGGCGAATGGAAGATAGAAAGCGAGGCGATAAGAAGTTTGAAAGTGCAGTTGCGAGAAATTTGGGGGGGGAGGGGTGTTTTATTCCTGCAGGCAGAAGAAAGCCATTGCTCTCCTTTTGATATTGATGCACGATCAATAACTCTCAAAGCGAGATTGGAGTACAATTGAAGGCTTTATTTGACTAGATGATTCCCCCAGCAGCGCAGGTACAGAATGCAGCAGCTAGGGAGACACAGACTCTTATACTCCGCCTTACTGGGCGAACCAGCATGTAGGCTTCACCAATGATCATACTGTCTCAGGTACCTCCCACACCAATGATCATACAGCATCAAACTAGGTACCGCAACACCTCTAATACTGACTACCACAGATATATACCTCTAATATTTATTCCCTATTTCAGAGTATTGTATCATGCAGGAAAATTAATTGTGACACTTTTTCACTGGTTTGAAAAATTGATACTTTGGTTCCACATAATATATATTTGCTTACTAATCATATTACTGTCAACCCTTTATTCATTGGTCAGAAGATCGTTTGGCTAAGCAACAGAGGGCAGTCTACCGGTAGCCTCCAACTATTTTTTTAAGAATGTCAGCTGGAGCAACAGCAATGCCCTATTCTCTGTTAAACATTGATTGCCAACCTATTCATATTTTCTTGAGACTTTCCATTGTATTCTTAATAGGCTTGCTTAATTTTTTTTGAAGTCACAAAACTGGTGTTTCTCCTTCCAATAGTATATGACAGCTCAAAACTAAATCATCAGATGAAAGCAAATGCTGTGGCTGCTTGAATCTGAAACAGAGTCATCCAGACTCAAAACATTCACTCCTTCCCTCTCCACAGATGCCGTCAGACCCGCTGTGATTGTCCAGTATTTTGTGTTTTAGTTTCATAGTATTCATAGAATCCACAGTGCATCAGGTTAGTGTCTTTCCCTTTGATGTATCAAGGTCTGATGACCTATGCTAGGTTGAAAAGGACAATTTCCTTTCCTGCATCGCACCAATCAGTTGATCAAACACCTTTCTGAAAACATATTACGATTCTGTGGTTGAAGCATAATTCCCTTGAAATTGTGCAATTTAGCATGTAGACTGGCTTGTTATTTCCGGCAATTAAGTTCTTTATTAAGCACTTTAAATTGCATTATTGCAGAAAATTTGAATTTTAGCATTAACAGTGGTGAAATTGTTTCCACAAATTTGACGAGTGAAAATAAAATGAACGCAACATTTTATTTTGCCAAAATAAAAATTATGCTGGAGTTCAGCAATCTGGATTTTGAATGCAGAAAATGCAGTCAAAAGACTATTTGAACCACAACGATTCTGTAGTTTCTTCTTCAGTTCCTCCTGGGTGTTCTGTAATGTAGAAGAGTTAACCACAACAAAAAGGAGATACAAAAACAACTAACTGAGTGAAAAGATTATGGAAATTAAAGAGTCATGATTGGACCTGTCTGTTGTAACGGAGATCAGGAGAAAGCTATAAACTTGAATCTGGTAGATGACAACCTGCAAAAAAAGCGTAGTCATATTGTGGCATTGTTGTTGGATTATTGTAAAAGATTATGGATGCGTCCCGGAGTATATTGTTTAGCTATTTGGCCATAAATTTTGCAACAATGCTATCAATTTCTTCAGCATGTTGCTTATTTTGTTTTCCATGTTCATGATGGTCCTTAAAATGTAGGTGTCTTTATACATTTAGTTTTGAGTCTTTTAGGCAGCTGAGAATAATAAATCAAGGCACTGAACACATCTAAGTGATTTCCCAGTAGAGGCAGGTTAAAATTGGAGGGCCAATAATCTTCCTTTGTTCTAATCCACCACTGAGCAGCAGATCACAAAGTGCCATTCTTAGCTGCCTGGGACTAGATCATCTGTCTGCTTTTGATTAAGAATAGTGCTTAGGAACCTAATAAGAATTCATCTTTGCGATGAAATGTGGAAAAAAAACCTGACACAGTTGGCAACTTGAATTTGCTTAAAATCCCAGAAATGCAGTGGTCTGTAATCATGGATAAGCTTCTCTAATGTAGCTAAGATCAGTAGGGCATTATAACACTCATCCGGTAGATGTCAACTTGTAGAAACCAATCATCCTGTGACAGTGTTATTGAACAATGTAACTTTTTAACATTTGTTAGTTTAACTTACACTTCGGCAATGCACAAGCTCTTCAGTTTTCTGATGCTGAACAACAAAGTACTTATTGACATCATAATTGCCAAAGGAAAAATGATGCAAAAAGAGATGTTGGCCAAGGTGATATAAAGCCATAAAAATCTGGGAGGTGCCAGTAGCATTGAGTTAGCTGAACTCATCTTGGATGGAGCCCTGGTTCATTTTATTTATCCATTCTTGGGACGTCAGCATTACTGATAAAGCCAGCATTTGTTGCCCATCCGTAATTTCCCTTTAGAAGGTGATGATGAGCTGTGGTCATGAACCATTGCAGCCGATGTGTTGTAGATAGACACAATGCTGTTAGGGAGAGAGTTCAGGTTGAACCTGGGATAATGAGGAGGCGGTGGTGTAGTGGTATTGTCACTGGACTAATAATCCAGAGAACCAGAGTCATGATCTGAGGTCCCGGGGCCAAATCCCACTATGACAGATGGTGAAATTTGAATTTAATAAAAATCTGGAATTAAAAGTCGAATGGTGACCGTGAAACCATTGCTGCTTGTCGTTAAAAAAAAACATTTGGTTCACTGATGTACTTCAGGGAAGGAAATATGCTGTCCTGACCCAGTCTGGCCTACATGTGCATCTAGACCCAAACAGTGATGCGGTTGAATCTTAACTGCCCCCGACTGAAATGGCAGCACGTCTTTCGGGACTTTTGGAAGGAAATCGGAGCACCCGGAGGATACCCACGCAGACATGGAGAGAACGTGAAGTCTCCGCACAGACAGTGACCCAGCCGAGAATCGAACCTGTGACCCTGAGGCTGTGAAGCCGCAGTGCTAATCACTGTGCTACCATGCTGCCCACTAGAGGCATGAGTTGTCCTTGAGAGAGTCTTTTTTTTTGTTTTATTACAAAGTGTTATCAGTGAAGAGTCCAGATGTACAATTTGCTATTCTCTAATTTCCAACGAAACTTCATCTTGCTGAGCTGAGTTTTCACACACACAAGTCTGTTAGTCTCTTTTACCATCATGCCACATGGCACAATGTTAGCCATTTCTGCTCTCAGCGAGGTAGATTTGGGGAGCCAGGAGGTGAGTGACTCACTACAATATTTCCAGCCCCTGCCTTGATCTTGTAGCTACAGTATTTATATGACTAGAATAGTTAATCTTCTGGTCACTGATAACACTCAGGAGTTGATGGTTGGGATTTAATGATGGTCATGCGATTTAACATCAGAGGGAGCTGGTTAGCTTTCTCTTGTTCAAGATCGTCAAAGTCTGGCACTTGTGTGATGCAAATTTTACTTACGTTAGGAATCCATATCTTCAAGAATTATATGCACTTTAAAAATGTGCAAGTGCATTGAATCATTTGGGCAGGCTTCTTAGCTTTTTTTAAGGTTGCATTCTCACTTTGTTCTGTGAGCAAACCATTTTTTCCAAGAAATTACATTACTTCAGTGTTTAAGGGAGTGTTTAAACTAATGTGGCAGGGGACTGGGAACCGATGCAAGAAGTCGGAAGGTAGTAAAACAGGGACAGAAGCAAAAGGAAGTAAGGGGAAAATGTAAGGCAGAGAAACCAGAGTCAAAAATCAAAAAAGGTGATAGTACAAGGTACAGTGACTGGGGGGAGCTCATTGAATAGGTCCAATAATACTAAAAGGAATAAAACAGGAAGTAAAAGCAGAAATCAAAAGCGACGCGGCAGGTTGTTACATGAAGATATGGGTTCAACGACAAGAAAATTTAGGAGAAAAGTTAAGAGGAAAAATAACTTGGGAGAGGTTACAGATCAAGGTGTTAAGATTCAAAACAGACGTATAAAAGCCAACATAAGTGTACTTTACCTGAATGCTCGTAGTATCCGGAATAAGGTAAATTAGTTGATGGCGCAAATCATCGTGAATGACTATGATTTAGTGGCCATTGCTGAAACATGGTTAAAGGATGGTCTCGACTGGGAGTTAAATGTCCAAGGGTATCAAACTATTCGGAAGGACAGAGTGGATGGTAAGGGAGGTGGTGTAGCTCTGTTATTTAAGGATGACATCCGGGCAATACTAAGGGATGACATCGGTGCTATGGAGGATAAGGTTGAATCCATTTTGGTGGAAATCAGGAATAGTAAGGCGAAAAAGTCACTGATAGGAGTAGTCTATATGCCACCAAATAGTAACATTATGGTGGGGCAGGCAATAAACAAAGAAATAACGGATGCATGTAGAAATTTACAGCAATTATCATGGGGGATTTTAATCTACATCTCGATTGGTTTAACCAGGTCGGTCATGGCAGCCTTGAGGAGGAGTTTATAGAATGTATCCACGATAGTTTCCTAGAACAGTATGTAATGGAACCTATGAGGGAACAAGCGGTCCTAGATCTTGTCCTGTGTAATGAGACAGGATTGATACATGATCTCATAGTTAGGGATCCTCTCGGAAGGAGCGATTATAATATGATGGAATTTAAAATACAGATAGAGGGTGAGAAGATAAAATTAAACACTAGTGTTTTGTGCTTAAATAAAGGGGATTACAGGTAGACTGGGAGCAAAGACTTCATGGTGAAACAGTTGAGGAACAGTGGAGAACCTTCAAAGTGATTTTTCACAGTGCTCAGCAAAGGTTTATACCAACAAAAAGGAAGGACAGTAGAAAGAGGGAAAATCGACCGTGGACATCGAAGGAAATAAGGGAGAGTATGAAATTGAAGGAAAAAGCATACAAAGTGGCAAAGATTAGTGGGAGACTAGAGGACTGGATCATCTTTTGGGGGGCAACAGAAAGCTACTAAAAAGCTATAAAGAAGAGAAAGATAGATTATGAGAGTAAACTTGCTCAGAATATAAAAACAAATAGCAAAAGTTTCTACAAATATATAAAACAAAAAAGAGTGGCTAAGGTAAATATTGGTCCTTTAGTGGATGAGAAGGGAGATTTAATAATGGGAGATGAGGAAATGACTGAGTAACTGAACAGGTTTTTTGGGTCGGTCTTCACAGTGGAAGACATGCCAGTTGTCATTGTGTATTGAATTGTTTGCATAGGTTTAGACATTGTGTCATCTCTGGGTGGTGTAACCACGCCCACTCCTGTGGCTTCATCGACATGCTGGATTACCTCAGTTTCTTGTGCCAGCACGAAGGATGGAACAGGGGTTGTTGGTTTCACCTCTTCTTGGTGTGCAGGAGCATTGGAAAAATTTAATTGGGCACTCTAAATTGATTAAAAAAAAGTAAACCAAAGACAATTTAGTCACAGATTAACAAAGATTTCAGGTCACTGAAGTTGCATGACTGGGCCTTCATCCTCAAGTCCTTGACAAAAACTGTCAAATGATTCACCCCGTCTCTGAGTATGCACATGGAACATATAGCGCTCAAACGTTTCATTCTTCTAAGGCGAACAATGCATATTGAAGTGCTTCATCACTTCATCAAATTTCTTGTGATCCTCCCCATTATCAAACATAAACAAGTTGTACAGTTTGGGAGCTTGTGGACCTGCCACTGTTCGCAGCAATGCGATTCGCCTTTCATCAGGCTGGGCCTATAGGCCCACGGCTGAAACATAAAGTTCGAACTGCTGCTTGAACAGCCGCCAGTTCTCACCAAATTGCTGGATATCTGAAGTTGGTGGGGGGGGGGGGGATGGGACGTTTCGGCGTGGCCAGTTTGGCGTGGCCGATTCGGCGGGGCCAGTTTGGCGTAGCCGATTGGAATGGGACGTTGCGGCTTGGCCGATTCGGCGGAGGAGTTTTTCGGCGGAGGGACGTCAAATTAGTTATAGTCGCAAAATGTTTGTGCAGCCCTTTTCTTGTATCTTTTCCTTCCAGCCGCCTCAGATATCGTGTTTGTGCACCAAACCGGGTCTGACATTACACAGCCGGTGTTACTGAAAATATTGAGACTTTACACAATGTGTTAAGTCAGACAGCAGTGTAGATCACTGGGCAGCTGCTTCAATACTTTCAGTAACACCGGCTTTCTTTAAGAGACCCGGCTTGGTGCACAAACACGATATCTTCAGTAACACCGGCTGTGTAAAGTCAGACAGCAGTGTAGATCACTGGCGAACTGGTTTAATGTTGGTGCCTTTCTTTAAGAGACCCGGTTTGGTGCACAAACACGATATCTGAGGCGGCTGGAAGGAAAAGATACAAGAAATGGGCTGCACAAACATTTTGCGACTATAACTAATTTGACGCCGAAACGTCCCTCCGCCGAAAAATTCCTCCGTCGAATAGGCTACGCCGAACTGGCCACGCCGAACTGGCCACGCCGAAACGTACCAAACCCTGGTGGGGGGACCCTCACTCAGTCGATCTCGAGCATCAGCATTTTCTTGCGCATTGGGTCGCCTCAGGTTGCAGTTCACCAGATCGGTCTTCAAGCCAAATGCCTAACATTATCACTGCCGTTGCTATCTTTAAATTCTTCAGCACTTGTGTACCATGTTGTGTTTTGTTCCATTGTACTTTGAGGGAATCCACTAAACACTTTGACTTGTCCAAACCAGAATATTTTGTTGAGTCTCATGTGGTCAGATAGCAATCTGATACAGAGCATGTTATCATGGGTCCGCTAACTATTCCTCTGGAATTGCACCAATACTGACCATTCACATATATGTCTTATTATCCTCTCAATTTTCTTCTCAAGATGGCCAGATGCCAGATGTGTCTTTATAGGGGAGTCAAAGGTCCCATGACCTTGGTCTAGAAACCACATGACCACATGACATGTCTGTACCGCCACCTGCTGGTTGGAGGTCGCACGCCATCCAACTATGATATAGTCCATAGGCATATCACCACATGAGGCATACTTAATTAACATGTAAACACTTATGTAAACATAAGGTTTACAACTCATTCTGGTTATATGTTGTTTATTAATAATCAGCAAAATACATTTCATTGCAGAAAGAATAAAATTTGCATAAACTTTCAAAATGTAAAATTATGCCATTGGCTGAAATTTTCTGGCTGTACCTGCTCACTGCGGGTTACCCGGTGGGAAAAGTTACAAACATTGGTAAAACCCGTTGTCAGCAGCGAGATCAGAAGATAATGCTGCCTACCAATGGCAGGCCTACCACTGCTGCCCCAACACGCACTGTGGTGGGGGCAGAAAACCCAACCCATTATTAAGAAATGGACAAACATGTGATTACATTCATCTGAAATTGTCCTTTAAGAGACATTCATTGTTTAAGTTAAGATATCACTAACGAACCAAAAATGAATTTTTGACATTCAGGCAAAACACTCATCTCCTATTATATCATGGTGCAATTTAACCACTTCATTGTATACAGTGGGAGGAAACATCCTGTTAACTGCCTTTGTGATCTAATCAAACTGACCATTAAATTGCAACTGACTGAAAATTATAACGAAAACAAAAGAATTATGTCAAGAATTCAAAAATCACTTCAATTATCAAAACATCAATATAAATGTATAATTTCACAAATGTATAATTTTAAAAACATTTTTATTTTTCTAATTAAGGGCGATCCTGGCTCTGGGTCACTGTCTGTGTGGAGTTTGCACATTCTCCCCATGTATGCGTGAGTTTCACCTCCACAACACAAAAGCTGTGCAGGGTAGGTGGATTGCCCACGCTATATTGCCCCTTAATTGGAAAAACAATTTGAGTACTTTAAAAAAAAATTAAAAATCCAATTAAGGGGCAATGTGGCAGGGCCAATCCACTCACCTGTACATCTTTGGGTTGTGGGGTTGAGACCCACGCAGACATGGGTAGAATATGCAAACTCAACACTGACAGTGACCCTGTGCCAGGATCGAACCCTGGTTCTCGGTACTGTGAGACAGCAGTGCTAACCACTGTGCCACCATGCCGCCCCTCAGATGTGTCATTTTAATATGGGAGGCGGATTTATTTTAACTGTGGTGACACAATTATGTCAGCATTATATAGAAATAAATTTTCTTCATAGAATTTACAGTGTAGAAGGAGGTCGTTCAGCCCATCGAGTCTGTACCAGCTCTTGGAAAGAGCACCCTACTTCAGCCCACACCTCCACCCTTTCCTTGTCACCCCGTAACCCCAGCTAACAGTTTTTGGACACTAAGGGCAATTTAGCATGGCCAATCCACCTGACCTGCACACCTTTGGACTGTGGGAGGAAACCGGCGCACCCGGATGAAACCCACCCAGACACGGGGAGAATGTGCAGACTTTGCACAGACAGTGACCCAAGCCGAGAATCGAACCTGGGACCCTGTGGAGCTGTGAATGAGCTACCGTGCTGCTTATTCTTTCTGCATTTAATCATATAGGTCATTGATTTATTTAAACCTTATAAAATCTCTGAGAGCTCAGTACACAAATCAGCAAAGACACCTTTCTGCACTTCACAGTGCAAACATTTGCGGCTCTCAGAAAGTGTAGAATGGGTAATGCTGCTCAGTATGGCACATCTGCTGCTGGAATATGTGAAGTGTTTGAGTGTACTCTGAAGTGCTAATTACAAGGTCGAGCCTAAGAGAAAACTCTTATTCTCAGAGCTTTCTCTGACTCCCTGAGAAATGTGATCCTTTTACATCGTGAAAAATATGATCCAAAAACCCTTCAGCGGCATGAGCAAAGACCTGACATGGGAATGTTTTCAACCATTTCATGGCTATGTACCCTCACTCAGCCATCTGGTCCCACTTCTGCTTTTTCACATTGCTTATCTCCACAGAGAACCCGAGCCACAGAATGATTCATATCACTTGCATTGGTCATTCTTATCTGATGTTGATTGACAGACATGAATGTAATTACATGTGCATAACTTGGTGATTTAATTAACTATTTCAGAAAATTCAAATCATTTGGGGGAGAAAGAAAGGGATAAAGAAAGCAATCTATTCTTGTGCTGTATGGCTATCCACCACAAGCCAAGAACAAAGAGAAAAAGCAATGTCCATGAGATGTAAAGTTGTACCAGTTTACTTACTTCTGTTTATATGGTTAGAACCACGCTGTCGGAAATTTGGCCAGTTTTCCTCGGAGAATCGCAGGGGGGGCGGGGGGGGCACCTCTGTCGGGAACTCAGCCAGTTTTCCTCTGAGTACTTTGTGCACGTGCAATTCACAAGCGATTCTTCGGGGACCGGAGAATCGTGGCAGCGCCGTTGGACTGGATTTTGGCTTAAACGGCAATTCTCCACCCCGCGCCAATCGCGATTTTGGCACGGAGACTTGGAGAATCCAGACCATGATGCGACATAACAGATGAGTGGCTCAAGGGTAACTATAATACTCCTGGGTAAAATGGGCGCGATTCTCCCAAAACGGGAGAAATCGTAAGGCTGGCAGGCGGGTTTGACGCCAGCGCGCCCCTTCCCGACCAGGAACCGATTCTGGTCCCCGGTCGGGGATTGTCTAAAATTGTCTGAATAACAGAATAACAGAAAACTGATTAATGGCAATAGAAAGTTTCTGGCTGGAAGAAGTTTGGCATCAGTTTTGGGTAACAGTGGGAGGCTGGATAGTAACAGGAGGAATGGAACCTCTCAGGGGTCAATCTTGGGATCCTTCATTTTCATAATGTATGTTAATAATCTAGCTTTTGGTGTACAGGAGACAATTTCAAAGTTTTCGGGTGACACAGAACCTGGAAGCATTGTAAACTGTGGGAAAGAGAATGTAAAATTTTAAAGGACATAGACATGTTGGTGGAGTGAGTAAGTTGGTAGGAGCTGAAGTTCATTGCAGAGAAGTGAGAGAGGTGTTGCATTTTGGTAGTAATAACATGGACAGAAAATTATAAATAAGCGGTAGAGTTCTTAAAGGGTGCAGGAGCAGTGGGACCTCCTTGTATATGTGCATAGACCATTGAAGGTAGTAGGACAGTTGGAGAGAACAGTACACAGGACCCTGGGCTTTATTAATAATGGTATAGAGTACAGGACCAATGAGATTATGTTGGACTTGTACAAGACACTAGTTAGACCTCAACATGAATATTGAGCTGTTTTTTCTGTTTGGAATTGAATAGCTTGCAACTTGTGTTCCTGTTGGGGCAGTATTTTTTCTGCGATTCAGCACATTGTCATGTGAGAGTACCTTTAAGAAATGGATGTTTATAAATGGGTGTGTATATAAAAACTGTTGTGAGAGTGCCTTTAAAAAATGGGTGTTTATTACTGCAGTGATGTCAGAGAGTGGGTGGAGCTGGGCTGTCAGTCAGAGTTTTACTTTTGTTTTAGGCTGTTTGCTGCAGGGTGTGTTTTAGTTTCGTTTTCAGAGCTGGATAGCTGCAGTCACAGCAAAAAGGGTATTAGTCTCTCTCGCTCTGTAATCTAAAAACTGTAAATCGATCCTTTGGTGATTTAAAACTAATAACTGCTCTCAGTAGTAACTTTAACCTGATCTGCATCCATGAAAGGTTTTGTTTTTAAGTCTTATGGATGTTAAAAGGAAAACTTGAAGGATTACTTAGTGTTGTGGTCTTTGGGGGATGTATTTGAATTAATGGTTGCTAAGATGTTCACTGTATGTCTTAAAAAGGTTAACTTGAGTTCATAGAATAAACATTGTTTTGCTTTAAAAAATACTTTTCCATTTCTGCTGGACCACACCTGTAGAGTGGGCCATGTGCTCCCCATACCACAGTCTATTAAAAGTTGTGGGTCAGGTGAACTCCATGATACACTTTGGGGTTCTCTAAACCCTGGCCCACAACAGCATGCAAATTGGTCAGAACTCTGCCACTGTGCAATGGAAGCAATCCCAGCCCAGCAGGCTGTGTAACTGCTGGGGCTGGAATTAGCAGTAAAGAGCCTGACAAGCTGGAGCTGCTCATAAGCGCTCCACTCACCACACAAGTATTACAGTCATAAAAAAGGCTCAGAGAACTCCACACCCCCCCCCCCCTCCGCAATTTCGAGAGTCATAAATAGAACCACTGTTTGATACCAATGAAGAGGAGAGGGACACCCTCTTCCCAGCATGGACTGCAGACTCAAGCCCGCCCTCCTGGACAGCGCATGGGAGCGCATGGCAGAGGCAGTCAGTGATGCCAGCCTCACCAGGAGGAAACAGCGCGTGACCCTGAGGGGTGAGTGCTACTGATGAATTCTCTGTCCTTAGAGGGGCAATGTGTCTGGGAGGGTTCCAAATGCCACGGTGCAGGTGTCCTTTGGTTGGGGTGAGCTCTGCTAATCCCCTGCTTCCTCTGCAGTAGCGCTGCGCTTCTGAGAAGTGCACCTAAGAGTGGCAACACCTGATCGGCCAGTGATTGAACATGGCCATGCCCAAACCCTTTATGATGCAGCTGTGGTATGAAGTTGTCCAGAGGTGTTTCTACATTACCAGAGACTCTCTGAACATTTACAGGACACAGTGAGCAGCCAGCAGTGTGAACAGTCAGGAGCCTGTAAGTAGCACCAGAGGAGTGCGTTTGACTCGCACTTCAGCAATGGCAGTCCGAACCAGGCCAGCTGATCCCAAGGGGGCACCCTGAGACCACAGACTTGACATCAAGTTATGCCCCACTATTCCTCCTGGCCCAGGCACCCACCCCCAGGAAGCCCAACAATGTTTGAGAGTGTTCTTACCCTCTCTCTCCCCCTCAGCAGCCATGGCGCCCAGGTCCTGCATATAAATACTGGCACCAAATGCACCAGCTTGACACTGAGGAGTGGAGTATCATGGAGGGGTGGAGCATGCTCAATTCACTAATGAGAATCAAATCCATGCAAATTATGGTATTGCATGGGCACACCGGTGTGGGTCGCAAACCTCACGAATGGGGCCACACAGTAGCATTGTGGATAGCTCAATCGCTTCACAGCTCCAGGGTCCCAGGTTCGATTCCGGCTTGGGTCACTATCTGTGCGAAGTCTGCACATCCTCCCCGTGTGTGCATGGGTTTCCTCCGGATGCTCCGGTTTCCTCCCACAGTCCAAAGATGTGCAGGTTAGGTGGATTGGCCATGATAAATTGCCCTTCGTGTCCAAAATTGCCCTTAATGTTGGGTGGGGTTACTGGGTTATGGGGATAGGGTGGAGGTGTTAACCTTGGGTAGGGTGCTCTTTCCAGGAGCTGGTGCAGACTCGATGGGCCGAATGGCCTCCTTCTGCACTGTAAATTCTATGTAATTCTATGAATGCCGCTAGTGGGGGACTGGATCGTGGCGCCAGAATTGACGACGGGGTCAAATTGTCATTTTTTCCATTGCGTGCTACTCTCCATCCCATCCGCCCTGCTGGTGGTAGGAAGTAGAGAATTCAGCCCTTTGTGGACATTTCTAGGCGCCACACTGCTGGAAGGATGTAAATGCATTCGAGAGAGTGCAGGAGACGTTTACAAGAATGGTTCCCGGGATGGGAAACTTCAGCTCCGAGGATAGATTGAGGAGGTGGGACTCCTTGAAGAGAAGAATGCCAAGAGGGATGGCAAAGGGGGATCGATAGTGTAGATAGGGAGAAATTGTTCCTGCTCCAAAAAGCATCAAGAATGTCACAGATTTCAAGTGAATTGCAAAAGAAGCACATGTGATGTGAGAAAATAAACGTTCTCATGCAGCAAACAGTTCGGGTCTGAAATGCACTGGCTGGAAATCTGATGGAGGCAGGTCCAATCGAGATATTAAAGAGGGCACTGGAGTTTTATTTGAAGAGAAACAATGTGCAGGGGTACAGAGAAAAGGCAGGAGAATGGCACTCAATCATGCTGCTCATTTGGAAGACCCTTGCGTACACAATGGACTGAATGGCCTCCTTCACCTGCGTCGTATGATTCTGTTACACAGTGATGGTATGGTTAGATTTTAAATTAAAACTACACTTTGAAATCCTTAAAATCCAGATGGCTTATCTCTCAAAGAGGACAATTATACATTTTCTGATATTGACCTTAAATATCTGGGACATAACATCATCTGCACTGACACTTTGATTGTAAAAATGTAAATTTGCCTTTTCAAGAAACAGAAGATTTTGGTGTACTGGAACAAAGAACACACAGCACAGAAGGAGGCCATTCAGTCTATCGAGTCTGCACCGACCCACTTAAGCCCTCACTTCCACCCTATCCCCGTAACCCAATAACCCCTCCAAACCTTTTTTGGTCACTAAGGGCAATTTATCATGGCCATTCCTCCTAACCTGCAAGTCTTTTGACCGTGGGAGGAAACCAGAGCACCCAGAGGAAACCCACGCAGACACGGGGAGAATGTGCAGACTCCGCACAGACAGTGATCCAGCGGGGAATCAAACCTGGGACCCTGGAGCTGTGAAGCCATAGTGCTATCCACTTGTGCTACCATGCTGCCCTTGAACCTGGGACCTCGGCGCCGTGAGGCAACAAGGCTAACCCACTGCGCCACTGTGCTAGGGATAGAAGAATTCAACCACCTAAGGGGGGTTAGCACAATACCTTATGTGGAATATGACTTGACGCTGATTTGAGTTCACATGGTACAGTGCCCAGTTTAGCTCCCTGCTAAAGATAAAGCAGAAAACTTAAAATGTTTTTCACAGCCATCTTCAGAGAGAGACTGAATATCATCAGAGAGCGAGGTGCTGCACAAAACGCTATAATGAACTACGGGTTAAAGGGCCACAATTGGAAGAGAAACCAGGACCCTCTTTCCTTTATCCTGTTCCAATCTGCAAACCTACATGAGCAACCAGGCTTCTGCAGATCAACTTTAAAAGGCGTCACAGCTGCTGAGACATTGTTGCAATTTCGAAGCATTTACTTCAGACAATGTAACAATGAAACAATAGGCCTTTAAGGAGTTAAATTCCATTTTTATAATTACTGTTTTTATCTTCACCTGTAACTAATTTTGTGTTGTGTGTGAGTGAGAGCCTGAGGGAGATGTAATTTGTTAACCTCCAGGGCAAACAGTGTGGAAAAATAAACAAACCTTTCCCTTTTGACAAATAAAAGCTTGCTGCTGGGTAATTTACAATTGACTCAATCACAGCGAGGGGAAGAAATACACACATCCATCTACAAATATATTTGATCATACGCAATAAAAGCTAACACCTTAAAATTGTCCATGACACTTGGAGAATGTGCATCCATTCTCAGATTGACATACAACCTGTGTACTGATAGTGATATGCGATGTGGCTGAAGGTGCCAGAATTTGCTCCCACGTGGGTCCAGACACGGCATGTAAGTGTAGTCGACAACCCCTGTAATAAACTGTTGAAGTTATCACCTCTGTCATCATGCCCATGATAATAATACGTGTGTCGGAAGCTGGCTAAGATGGCACATGGACTCGGTTGCATCAACCTTCTTAATTTTGATGAAAACACAGCCAACAACTGAAAAATGTTTCTGAAATAATGGTGTGTATACTGCTCTGCCTGTTTGTCTGTCAAGTCAAAGAAAGCCAACGTGTTGCTGAACCTGGCGGGCCCGGAAGTCAAGGGCCAATTGGAATCTTTAGCATTCCAGGAGGGGGAAGATCAAGAGGACACTGAGGTACTACTAAATAAATTTGAATCAATCTCCCCAACTCAAAAAAATATAATCATGCATAAACACGCTTTCAACATTGCAAGTCAGAAACCCGATGAATCTTTACAATTGTACGCCTCAACACTGAAAATTCTGTCAAAAGTTGTGAATTTGGTGCTCTGTGCCAAACTTGTAAGAAACTACAGCAGCAGTGTGAAAAATACTTGAAATCTGCCATTAATATATGAATGTTGAATGAACAATTCAAGAAGAGCACTGAACAATTAAGAAGAGAAGCTGAATTCTTCTGAATACAAAATACACCCTGCTCAAACTGCAATGGCCAACACCCACAGAAAATAAGGACACAATTTGCACTTAACAAGCATTGTAACAACGGTGGTAAGTGGAATCACTTTGCCAAGTGTTGCAGATCAAAGCAAACCAGCAGCTAAAGCCATCTCAATCAGCTGCCAACACAAGACATGCTGTGGCTGTCGTGATCTTTCCATGGATATGTACAGAAGGGACTGATGGGTAATGGAAAGACCACTAGGGGCAACACTGGCATGTATAAAAGCGGGACGCCAGCAGCCCTCTGCCTCTTTGGCTGATTTGACAGTGAGGAGAACAGGGGCAGAAATTTAGCTCAGGGCTGCCAGTGTGGTCAGGCCTAGTTGTAGAGCATAGAAAAGTTGTAACCTTTCTACTAGTATAGTTCTTAAAGTAAGAGCTCATCCAGTTATTTAAGTTGTGTTGCTCAAAAAACCTTCTGTAAAACTTCTGGATGACTTTGAGCCTTCTCCCAAAGCCTCTACTGTAACTGAGTTGAGTAGCACAGATTATCTGCTCCACAGGTAACAAAACAATGGCCAGCAACCTCTCCAAAGCTCCACATATGACCAAAGTGAATGAGCTGGAGATAAATCAAAACCTTGAGCACATGGAAGCATTCTACTGTGAAAGTGTTGACCTCATCACTGATAAGGGTGAAAAATTTACAATGCTAAAAATAGCTCACAAAGTGAAAGTCAAAATTGATACTGAGGCAAAATGCAATTTTTTCCAAAGCGGCTGCTGAAGAAAATCGAACCCTGCCTGCACTAGATTCCACCAACAAAGTAAACCTTGTTGCATATGGTGGACAGACTATACACATACAGACGGCATAGTCATCCTGGACTGCACGCAGGCAAGTTTCAGTTCCACATGGTCAATCTGTACAATACACCACCACTAGGTCTCCATGACAGCATTGCACTCAGACTAATCCACCCTGAGCTGAACATGTATGATTTACAGCAACAAGTCCCAGAGATGTTGGAAGACAGAGTCCTGTTAGTCTGTTATGTTATTAGAATGCTGCCTGTTATATATAACATGAAGCTGGATGACTCAGCACCAACTGCTGTTTGTGCTCCAAAAAGGGTACCCCCCTGCCATGAAACAGAAGGTAATAGACCAACTGGTCAGAATGACAAGACTGGGTGTCATAGCCCCCACAGATGAGGCTAAGAATTCATATCTGTAATGGGAGTTGCAGTGAAGAAAGATGGTACAGTCAGAATATGCATTGACCCAGTTCATCTTAACAAAGCACTTCTGATACCATGCCATCCAATATAACAGTTGAAGAGATCAGTGCCGTCATGCCCAAAACAAAAGGTCTTTAGCATCCTGGAAGCAAAATGCGGATTTTAGAAAACCCTACTTGATGAAGAATCTTCAAAACTCATGATGTTCATGTCTCTAGTGGGCAAGTTCCAGTGCATGTATATGTTATCTCTACTGGCAGTAAAGTATTTGATTGATTGATTTGATTTATTGTCATTTGTACCGAGGTACAGTGAAAAGTATTTTTCTGCGGCCAAGGAAACGTACACAGTATGTACATAGTAGACAAAAAAGAATAATCGACAGAGTACATTGACAAATGGTACATCGACAAACAGTGATCAGTTACAGTGCGGAACAAGGGGCCAAACAAAGCAAATAATTAAGCAGGATTTCTATGCAGGCCCCAGCATAGGGCGTTATGAATAGTGTTCTTGCAGGGAACAGATCAGTCTGAGGGAGAGTCGTTGAGGAGTTTAGTAGCTGTGGGAAAGAAGCTGTTCCTATGTCTGGATGTGCGGGTCTTCAGACTTCTGTACCTTCTGCCTGATGGAATGGTCTGGAAGAAGGCAAAGCCTGGGTGGGAGGGGTCTCTGATAATACTGTCTTCCTCCCTGAGGCAACGGGAGGTGTGTACAGAATCAATGTGAGGGTGGCAAGCTTGTGTAATGCGTTGGACTGAGTTCACCACACTCTGCAGTTTCTTGCGATCTTGGGCCGAGCAGTTGTCATACCAAGCTGTCATGCAGCCAGATAGGATCCTCTCTCTGGCACATCTGAAGTTTGTGAGAGTCGATGCAGACATGCCGATTTTCTTCAGCTACTATAGGAAGTAGAGACATTGTTGGGCTTTCCAACGTCCATGGAACAGCTCTTCACATGAGAGAGGAGTTAACCTTGTGAAATCATCACTGATAACGGCCTAATTTGGGTCACACAATGCGAGGACAGAATCAAAACCATAAGTCGAAGCTCAACCCTGCCAAATGCTAAATTCAGAGTCAGTGTGGTTTCTTACATGGGCCTTTTACTTACCGTCAATGGACCAGATGTGGACCAGATCCAGACAAGACGAAGGCCATATGGCAGATGCCCATTCCTGCTAATGTAGCGAATACTCAGCAAGATAAATTACCGATCAAAGTTAATTCCTTGCTTCAGTGACGTGACTGCACAACTGCAAGAATGTCTTCAGGATGCAGAATGGTGTTGGCAGGAGCACCACAACAGTGCATTTAACAAACTCAAGTACCTGCCTCCAGTCCTCCAGTGTTCCAATACTTTGATATCCGAACACCTGTAGTTTTATCACCAGATGCGTCCTAGCAGGGGGTTGAAGCAGTGTGCATCTATAATGTCAGATCAGTGGCCCTCCCCTGACATTGAAGCCCGCTACGCCCAGATCAAGAAGGGACTTCTTGCCCTTATGTTTACCTGCCAGAAATGTCATTACTTCATTTACGATCGCTCAGGCACCATAGAAATTGATCACCAATCGCTCATCAGCATCCTTAAAAAGCCCCTCCATACTGCATCACCATGTCTGCAGCAGACGATGCTCAAGCTCCAAAGGCCAATGTTACAACCTCAGTGTGATCCACAACTGTGATAAGGAACTATACTTAGCAGATGCACTTTTCATGGCTCACCTACTCACCACTGATCATGCTGAGCATGAGGAGGACATTAATATTATGATAATCCAAGTGCTAAAAATCACGGGGGTCATAGAATTCCTACAGTGCTGAGGAGGCCATTCGGCCCATCGAGTCCGTATTGACCCTCTGCAAGAGCACTCGACCCAGGGCCACTGCCCCATCCAACCCTTCCTAACCCCGGAACCCAAACCGCATATCCCTGGATACTAAGGGGCAATTTAGCATGGCCAATCCACCTATCCCGCACATCTTTGAACTGTGGGAGGAAACCGAGGCATCTGGAGGAAACCCACGCAGACACTGGGAGAATGTGCAAACTCCACACCAACATTCACCTAAGGCAGGAATCGAACACAGGTCCCTGGTGCTGTGAGGTAGCAGTGCTAACCACTGTGACACTATGCTGACAAAGTATGAAGCGAAAGAGACCATGTATTGACCCTCAACATATGGTGACATAGAGAGGGATGTGTCCAGGTGTGCACCACGCAATACTCTCAGGGCTCGCCAAAACAAAGAACCACTCACATTCATGAGATCTCAGACTTTCCATGGTCACTCACTGCAGGAGATGTATTCGCCTGGAAGGCGAGAAGTACGTGGTCCTTGCTGATTAATTCTCAGGGAGGTATGAAGTTGATTATCATCTGGAATGGAATTACGGTAATCTGGAAGCTGAAGAGACACTTGGCTGTGCACGGCTTTCCACAAAGTCTAATGACGGGCAATGCCTGGCAGTTTCTGTGCAGGGATTTCAAGGGCTTAACATACGCATGGGACTTCGAACATGTTACAAGGAACCTCCTTTATCTACAATTAAATGGTTTGGTGAAGTATGCAGTGCTTACAGCAAATCACCTGTTTGAAAAATGCCTCCGTGACAAATCAAATTTTTCTGCTGTGTCGTTTAGTCTGTGAAACCTGCCAAGGGAAGCTCTCACCTTGCCAGCACAGAGAATGTTCTCCAGATGCATCAGACCATGATCCCTATTGACAAAATCATGCTGCAGTCTAAAGTGGAAACAAATGTTTCCAAAAGGAAGCCCTTATGAACTGACAACATGAAGGAAGAGCAACTATGATTGCCACACCCGCAAACTCCAGACTCTGGAGCAAGGCCAGACAGCCAGAATGCAAACTACATGGGGTTATGATAAACTGGCTGTTGTGTACAGCCATACCCCCCAGCTCAATAGCTACATAGTCACCTCAGATGGTGCCATGCAATCAGAAACTGGCGTCATCTGTCACAGGTATCTTCAGCAGTGCCAGCTTTCACAGTGGCTGACATACTGAGTGTACAGTCTGTACTTCCCACACCAGCTGAGAAGGAGGCCCTTCCTGATACTGGTGTGACAAGTGTTGCAGCCACCTTCTCCACCCCAGACTTGCTTAGTGCTGTCTGCCATGTGGACAATAACTTGGTCGCCTCCGAGGGACAGCCAACTTGTGTGGCGACACCTGGGGGTGGATGAACAGCCTAAAACCCCAGCTTAAGGAATATGTATAAACTTAAATAAAAAAATATATATATGTGCTGTTTCTGAAAAGATGGGGGGGGGTGGGTGGGCGCTGCAGGGTGATGGGCGGTGATTGTGGGGCGGGGGAGAGAGTGCAGGGTGATGGTTGGTGAGGGTAGGAGGGTGCCGGGAGTTGGGTGGGGAAGGAAGGGGTGTGGAGGGTGGTGGGTGGTGAGAGTCTGGGGGGAGAGGGGTGTGCAGGGTGGTATGTGGTGAGGGTGGGGATGAGGGGATGAGGGTGAGGGTAGGGGGAGTGGTATATGTTTGGGCTTTGTGCCAGTTTATTTTAGTTCATGCTCTGTGCATTCAAGTTCAAGTTCTCCATTGATTTTGTTACTGCTCTGTGTGTGCAGTTATAGACTGTCCCAACCAGTAATGGTGAACGTGTAGAATGTGCATCCATTCACATATTGTCTGTGCACCTGTGCTGATAGGCAATGTGGGTCAGGGTGCCGGACATTGCTCCCACCTGACTACAGGCACTGCATATAAGAGCAGTCTAGTGGGTTTGTAAGTAAACTGTTGAAATTATCAGCTGTGTCATCATTCCTGCACAACTACACAATAATACACAAGTCATTTGAAAATTTTTAACAATAAAGTTTTACTGCACTGCGCAGCTTTATTTGAATTATTGAATTTTTTGTAAAAACCTATCAGGAACAGATTAGTGTATGAACAGGAGAAGGTCATTTGGCCACCTCCGTCTACTCTGCACTGTACCTTACATATGGCAGCTCTTTCATTTCTACCTTATCTCCTGTCTTTTCTCAATGAAATAGTTTCAATGGAATAGCCCCCCTGATGGGTATATGCATCAGGGAATCCTGCCTCGGGGCCAACCTGCTCGATTTCTGGTGCTCCCAGTTTTCCAGTATCAGATTTTAATTATTAGAAAGTAGAACCAGAAATTGGACACCGTTTTCATTAGAGTTTTGATCAATTCACTCTGCAACTGTAGTAGAACTGCTTTTGTTTATGTTCTCGCAATATTCTTCTTGCCTGTTTTGGAGTACCTGTGGGTTAGCTTTTATTGAGTTATGGGACTAGTCACTTAAATTTCCTTTGTTCGTGTACTCTTTTCCAGATTCTCAATTTAGAGTATATATATACCCGACAATCTGGTATCTATATTACACAATTTCATCACAACATCAAAGCAAAATATTACGGATACTGGATATCTGAAATAAAAACAAGAAATGCATGTAACAGTCAGCAGAACAGATGAAAGGTTCTGATGAAAAGTCACAGACACGAAACAATGAGCTGAATTTTTATTTGCTGGTGAGAGCCAGCACAGATGCCGGTGAAAACTGTGTTCCAAAATACATCACTGAATCCTGATGCCTACAGAATGCAATACAATTTTCAAAGCAAGGGCAGGGTGGGGTGTTGGGGAGTGGGAACCTGAATGTCTCCTATTTAGTCATTGCTGAACTCATTGTTGAGTTCATGAAAGGGTAATGACTGGGGTAAATTTGAATTTTCACACCGGAGGCGGAAGCGCTGCGTCTGGGATATGTCAGGGTCCAGCTGTCATGAACACAGCAAGTAGCCATGAGGGCCTGTGGATGTGATGGTCAATAAATTTAAGAAGCAGAGAATAAGGTTCAGCTGCTCAACTACTTTGCCACAACTGGAGCTGTGAAGCTTGTATATTTGTGAGCAGTGAGAGGTAGGACCACTGAGAGGACATGTTGGCATCACTTACATAATAAAGGTTAGCAGAGGAAGCCCTCCATTTTGCTTCAAGCATTAATATTGCCCAAATTGGATCAAAAACATAAGGAATTATGATTATTATGTCAAAAATAAATGAACAAGCAAATTGATAAAACTTCACCCAGGTGAGTCAAAAGGTACAACTAAGGCTTGGGTAGTTTGTGTTCATGCCCACTTCAGCGAGGTGCTCTCCATTTGATTGAGGGTGAGGTAATGCCAACTTGCCCCATTATCTTTGGTCTGTGGTTTTCGTTCTCATCCTGGAGGTGCCCATGGGGACTCCACCACAGGCTGATATGCCTGCGTCATTTTAGGGCAGCCTCTGTCACACAGTTTTGCAATATGATTGATTCCTGGGTTGGAAGGTCTAAGGAAGTAAGGGATGATGCCGGGTAGCCCCCACATCAGATATGTAGGTTGGGAAATCCATTGTCCCATCTGAGCCTTCTCATGGGTATTATGTGCCTGTATCTCGTACAAGGACAAAGAAGAGAAATCGGGCACTGCTGGCATGTATCAATGCTGGCAGGTCCTCAAGCATACTATGGCTCTGAACCTTGCTGAGGGGTCAGTAAATACCCTGGTCACACATTCCTCTCATTTTCAGGAGCAGCGTACACCCTCAGGCTTCTCATCTGATGTGCCTGCTGGAGATTAATACTGAGAGGCCTATCATGTGTTCAACATTGCACTTTACCAGATGAATACACAGTCATTGAACAGATCCAGTTTCTGCAAACCACACTCCATTTGTTTACTGTGTCAAGTACCTCCATCAGGCCTGCTGGGTCAGGAAGGATGGCTTCCTACTGCTTGCCTCCAGGAAGTGAACCTCTCTCCGCTCCCTCACTTATGGAGGGCCTTCAGGTCAGCATCTGCAAAGCAAGGGCAGCCCCATCCTGGCCTCTAGAACATAGAACATAGAACATAGAACGATACAGCGCAGTACAGGCCCTTCGGCCCTCGATGTTGCACCGACATGGAAAAAAAATCTAAAGGCCATCTAACCTACACTATGCCCTTATCATCCATATGCTTATCCAATAAACTTTTAAATGCCCTCAATGTTGGCGAGTTCACTACTGTTGCAGGTAGGGCATTCCACGGCCTCACCACTCTTTGTGTAAAAAACCCACCTCTGACCTCTGTCCTATATCTATTACCCCTCAATTTAAGGCTATGTCCCCTCGTGCTAGCCACCTCCATCCGCGGGAGAAGGCTCTCGCTGTCCACCCTATCTAACCCTCTGATCATTTTGTATGCCTCTATTAAGTCACCTCTTAACCTTCTTCTCTCTAACGAAAACAACCTCAAGTCCATCAGCCTTTCCTCATAAGATTTTCCCTCCATACCAGGCAACATCCTGGTAAATCTCCTCTGCACCCGTTCCAAAGCTTCCACGTCCTTCCTATAATGAGGCGACCAGAACTGTACGCAATACTCCAAATGCGGCCGTACTAGAGTTTTGTACAACTGCAACATGACCTCATGGCTCCGGAACTCAATCCCTCTACCAATAAAGGCCAACACACCATAGGCCTTCTTCACAACCCTATCAACCTGGGTGGCAACTTTCAGGGATCTATGTACATGGACACCGAGATCCCTCTGCTCATCCACACTGCCAAGAATTTTACCATTAGCCAAATATTCCACATTTCTGTTATTCTTTCCAAAGTGAATCACCTCACACTTCTCCACATTAAACTCCATTTGCCACCTCTCAGCCCAGCTCTGCAGCTTATCTATGTCCCTCTGTAACCTGCAACATCCTTCCGCACTGTCTACAACTCCACCGACTTTAGTGTCGTCTGCAAATTTACTCACCCATCCTTCTGCGCCCTCCTCTAGGTCATTTATAAAAATGACAAACAGCAACGGCCCCAGAACAGATCCTTGTGGTACGCCACTCGTAACTGAACTCCATTCTGAACATTTCCCATCAACTACCACTCTCTGTCTTCTTTCAACTAGCCAATTTCTGATCCACAATTCTAAATCACCCTCAATCCCCAGCCTTCGTATTTTTTGCAATAGCCGACCGTGGGGAACCTTATCAAACGCTTTACTGAAATCCATATACACCACATCAACTGCTCTACCCTCGTCTACCTGTTCAGTCACCTTCTCAAAGAACTCAATAAGGTTTGTGAGGCATGACCTACCCTTCACAAAACCATGCTGACTGTCCCTAATCATATTATTCCTATCTAGATGATTATAAATCGTATCTTTTATAATCCTCTCCAAGACTTTACCCACCACAGACGTTAGGCTCACCGGCCTATAGTTACCGGGGTTATCTCTACTCCCCTTCTTGAACAAAGGGACCACATTTGCTATCCTCCAGTCCTCTGGCACTATTCCTGTAGCCAATGATGACCTAAAAATCAAAGCCAAAGGCTCAGCAATCTCTTCCCTGGCTTCCCAGAGAATCCTAGGATAAATCCCATCCGGCCCCGGGGACTTATCTATTTTCACCTTGTCCAGAATTGCCAACACTTCTTCCCTACGCACCTCAATGCCATCTACTCTAATAGCCTGGGTCTCAGCATTCTCCTCCACAATATTATCTTTTTCTTGAGTGAATACTGACGAAAAGTATTCATTTAGTATCTCGCTTATCTCCTCAGCCTCCACACACAACTTCCCACCACTGTCCTTGACTGGCCCTACTCTTACCCTAGTCATTCTTTTATTCCTGACATACCTATAGAAAGCTTTTGGGTTTTCCTTGATCCTACCTGCCAAAGACTTCTCATGTCCCCTCCTTGCTCGTCTCAGCTCTCTCTTTAGATCCTTCCTTGCTTCCTTGTAACTATCAAGCGCCCCAACTGAAACTTCATGCCTCATCTTCACATAGGCCTCCTTCTTCCTCTTAACAAGAGATTCCACTTCTTTGGTAAACCACGGTTCCCTCGCTCGACCCCTTCCTCCCTGCCTGACTGGTACGTACTTATCAAGAACATGCAATAGCTGTTCCTTGAACAAGCTCCACATATCCAGTGTGCCCAACCCTTGCAGCCTACTTCTCCAACCAACACATCCTAAGTCATGTCTAATGGCATCATAATTGCCCTTCCCCCAGCTATAACTCTTGCCCTGCGGGGTATACTTATCCCTTTCCATCACTAACGTAAAGGTCACCGAATTGTGGTCACTGTTTCCAAAGTGCTCACCTACCTCCAGATCTAACACCTGGCCTGGTTCATTACCCAAAACCAAATCCAATGTGGCCTCGCCTCTTGTTGGCCTGTCAACATATTGTGTCAGGAAACCCTCCTGCACACATTGTACAAAGAATGACCCATCTAATGTACTCGAACTATATCTTTTCCAGTCAATATTTGGAAAGTTAAAGTCTCCCATAACAACTACCCTGTTACTTTCGCTCTTTTCCAGAATCATCTTCGCCATCCTTTCCTCTACATCCCTAGAACTATTAGGTGGCCTATAGAAAACTCCCAACAGGGTGACCTCTCCTTTCCTGTTTCTAACCTCAGCCCATACTACCTCGGAAGAAGAGTCCCCATCTAGCATCCTTTCCGCCACCGTAATACTGTCCTTGACTAGCAGCGCCACACCTCCCCCTCTTTTGCCCCCTTCTCTGAGCTTACTAAAACACCTAAACCCCGGAACCTGCAACAACCATTCCTGTCCCTGCTCTATCCATGTCTCTGAAATGGCCACAACATCGAAGTCCCAGGTACCAACCCATGCTGCCAGTTCCCCAACCTTATTTCGTATACTCCTGGCATTGAAGTAGACACACTTCAAACCACCTACCTGAACACTGGCACCCTCCTGCGAAGTCAAATCTGTGCTCCTGACCTCTATACTCTCAATCTCCCGTACCCCAAAACTACAATCCAGGTTCCCATGCCCCTGCTGAATTAGTTTAAACCCCCCCAAAGAGCACTAACAAATCTCCCCCCCAGGATATTGGTGCCCCTCAGGTTCAGATGTAGACCATCCTGTCTATAGAGGTCCCACCTTCCCCAGAAAGAGCCCCAGTTATCCAGAAATCTGAATCCCTCCCGCCTGCACCATCCCTGTAGCCACGTGTTTAATTGCTCTCTCTCCCTATTCCTCATCTCACTATCACGTGGCACGGGCAACAACCCAGAGATAACAACTCTGTTTGTTCTCGCTCTGAGCTTCCATCCTAGCTCCCTAAAGGCCTGCCTGACATCCTTGTCCCCTTTCCTACCTATGTCGTTAGTGCCAATGTGGACTACGACTTGGGGCTGCTCCCCCTCCCCCTTAAGGACCCGGAAAACACGATCCGAGACATCACGTACCCTTGCACCTGGGAGGCAACATACCAAACGTGAGTCTCTCTCGCTCCCACAAAATCTCCTATCTGTGCCCCTGACTATTGAGTCCCCAATTACTAATGTTCTACTCCTTTCCCCCCTTCCCTTCTGAGCAACAGGGACAGACTCCGTGCCAGAGGCCCGTACCCCATGGCTTACCCCTGGTAAGTCGTCCCCCCCACAAGTATCCAAAACGGTATACTTGTTACTCAGGGGAACGACCGCAGGGGGTCCCTGCACTGACTGCTTCTTCCCATTCCCTCTTACAGTTACCCACCTATCTCCAGTCTTTGGTGTAACTACTTCCCTGAAGCTCCTATCTATGACCCCCTCTGCCTCCCGAATGATCCGAAGTTCATCCAGCTCAAGCTCCAGGTCCCTAACACGGTTTTTGAGGAGCTGGAGTTGGGTGCACTTCCCACAGATGAAATCAGCAGGGACACTGACGGCGTCCCTCACCTCAAACATTCTGCAGGAGGAGCATTGTACTGCCTTCCCTGACATCACCTCTAGATTTAAAAAAAAACAAGAAAAAGAAAAAGAAAGAAGAGCTTACCTGATATTACCTCAATCCCTGCTCCCGCTGAAAGGTAAGCAAATTTAAAGGCACTCACTCACTCTCCTACATTTTGATTTCTGCAAACAGTTATCAAAAACAGGCCCACTCTCTTTCAGTCCTATCTCTGTTTCTGCCCCTGCGACAATTAATTGGCTACCCAACCTGTCCTCCAGCCAAGTAGTAGCTTGTTTCTGTGAAAATCAGATCAGAGGCTGTGATTCACCCCACCATTCAGGATCAATGTCCGTAATCTGTCTGGACATTCGTTTCTTGCCCCAGATGGAAAATCCTACCCCACGGTCTTCCAACTTTATACTTGCGTTTATTGGGATGGTCTGTATTTTCTCTTGATTTTGTCTTGTGTTGTTACCATCATTATTAAATTGGAGACATGGCTATCACCTCAAATCTGTGAACTTACTACAAACTTTTTCTGAGGTCTAATAAATTGGATACATAATAGACATGCGATACATCATCTTTCTACATAATTTTAACTAGCTTTACAGATTGGATATCTCCACAGGACACAGAACACAGAGCAATGCAGAAAGCAAATTGGAACATATAATATGGATTTTATACTATAAACCAACTTAACAAATCAAAAATACATCCTCAAAAAGATGTGCTAAATGTTAATACTGTAACTGAACCGACCCACCAAATAAACTGAAATGGAAATATTCCATTTTTGCTTTGAGGTTCAGGATACCTGAGCCCTAAACTGGCATTTTCTTTCAAACCGCAACAAGATTTGTGTTAGTGGAGTGACAGTCTATCTAGCTTAGCCACAGGCTTGATGGGATTTAGAAACAGTAATAAAAATCTCATGAGGTAATTCTCTGGTTCCCATGGTGCATTGCTGTGCATAGGGCTGTGAATAATTGGCTGGAATGGAGATATACAAGTAGCAAGGAAATCTTAAAAGTGACAATCATATTTGGGATTCTATATTTCAATGTTTTGAATAACAAACAGAATCATTTAGTACAATACAATACATTTCACTTCATCAACTTCAAAACGTTGAAAAAGTTTTGGGGTAGGCACTATCTCCTGCCTGATAACCTAACTTAGAAATAGAACAATCAAATCAATACCTGAAATTATCAGCCTCCATTATTTCCTGGCTGAAGACCTTGATAGAAAAATTGGTTGAAGGTTTTGAGATATAAAATTGGCTGCTCAGAGTGTGAGGTTAATGTTCATCTAATCTACTAGATTTTATTGTACTACATGGAAAGCGCATCCAATTAAGATCTGTCAGCCAGGTGAAGACTATGATGGTTCAAAGTCCAAGTGCTGAAATTTCAAAGAAATGATTGATCTATTGGACCACATATTCTGAAAATCCCCAAGTTCAACCGCATCATTCTTCCAAGACAACATTTAGGGACTCTTCACTCAATGGAAACTATCATAACCCCGATGAGGATAATGGGGGAACCATAATTGATCTCCCCTTGGGACTCACGGAGTACAAACTTCCCAGGTAGAGAGCGGAGGTCAACCACTTGGGGTTCATTATGAACTAACATAACTAACATGGTGTGGTTAACCTTCCCAGCTAGGATTGTACTGGGAGCAATATGCTGCATTATACAGAACTTTGTAAATAGTGTAAATAAATCTATGTTTGTCTACCACCAGCCTCCTCTGAGTTATTAAAGAAATCTAAGATGGTTGGATTCTATGAAAAATACATGAATATAAAGCCCTTTCTCCTGCTATTGAACTGTCCGAACAGATGCTATTAATTAAGAATAAAGCGAGAGAGCATTCCAAGAGTCTAGAAGCAAACCATCACTTCACCTGCTTTGTTATTAGCACATCAGTTGATCATGCAATAAAACTGCAATATAAAGAAACTGGGATGATGTTGCCAATATTGTTGCCATGCATACCTCATGAATCTTGTCTGTTACTAAGGTAGATATATGGATTACAATTACTACATATTCAGTAAACCTTTGCCGCATTAAGAATATGTTTGTTGTCTTGACAATATATTACATCTTACAGAATTAGTACTTACAAAGTCATTTAACAGCTCTAGTCAATGCCTGATCCTCTCAATTGCATCCACTATAAAAAATGGCAGAACAATTTTGACAAATGTTATAACTAACCCAAGGTGACAGGCATGAGAAAAGCAGTGTGGCAAGTCTTCATGGGTACAAAGATTGCTCCATTAGTCTGAGCATGACTTAAGCTGATTTATTCATATCCATCTTATTATTATAAATTATGATATAATGGGAATTTAACTATAAATTATGCATGGTAACCATTAAATTTCTTTTGTCCTTGGAGAGATGTATTGGACAACTTGTTTATCTCATTAAGACCAGGGTTCAAGTATACTGAACAGTAACGATGAAGGCATTCAGTATAATGACATAATATAATGTAACAATGCATAATACAACACAATAAAATGCATGTTGAAACATTAGCTCATCTAAAGTCTATAAACTCCACTAGGCAGAAGTAATTCTGCTTCAAATTACACAACATCATTGAGTTCTTTTTTATTTCTGTATCAATACATTTCATTGTATTCAGAACCAGTTTTTTTGCAGTTATTCCTTCAATAGAGAATGTCGGCTTCCATCACAAAATGCCACCAGGCATGAGATTCAAATTGATTGCTTTCTATCTGGAAGGGTTTGGTCAACAGGTTCAATTGCAAATTTCCAGATAAGCTAAAAATATACGTGAAATTAAATAAGTATTATGTAAACTTATTCTGCCTGCTTTACTAGCTCTGGAAGGTTGATGTAAAGCCCTTTGTTTGTTTTTGTTCTGAAACTTACATGTAGCACACCACCATTTCTATGCACATTTGGAAGTAAATGGTCTTATTTGTGACAGACAATGTGGTTTTGTACGAGGGAGGTCATGTCTCACTAATTTAATTGAGCTTTTTGAGGAGATGACAACAATGATTGACAAGGGAAGGGCTGTGGATGTTGTCTACATGGACTTTAGTAAAGCATTTCACAAGGTCCCTCATGGCAGGCGGGTGCAAAAGATCAAATCACATGGGGTCAGAGGTAAACTAATTTCATAGAATTTCATAGAATTTACAGTGCAGAAGGAGGCCATTCGGCCCATCGAGTCTGCACCAGCTCTTGGAAAGAGCACCCTACCGAAGGTCAACACCTCCACCCTATCCCCATAACCCAGTAACCCCACCCAACACTAAGAGCAATTTTGGACACTAAGGGCAATTTATCATGGCCAATCCACCTAACCTGCACATCTTTGGACTGTGGGAGGAAACCAGAGCACCCGGAGGAAACACATGCACACACGGGGAGGAATTGCAGACTCCGCACAGACAGTGACCCAAGCCGGAATCGTACCTGGGACCCTGGAGCTGTGAAGCAATTGTGCTATCACAATGCTACACGTGCTGCCGTGAATTTGATGGATTCAGTACTGGCTTGGCCATAGAAGACAGAGGGGAGCAGTGGACGGGTATTTTTCCAAATGGAAGTCTGTAACTAGTGGTGTTCTGCAGACCTCTGCAGTACTGGGACCTCTGCTGTTTATAATATATATAAATGACTTGGAAGACTGGTCTAATTAGCAAGTTTGGGAATCATTCAAAGTTGCGGATAATGATGGAAGATTGTCAGAGAATACAGCAGGATATAGACTGCAAAATCGGGTGGAGAAATGACAGATGGATTTTAATCCAGACAAATGCGATACAATGTATTTTGGTAGATCCAATTCAGGTGGGAACTATAAACTAAATGACACAACCATCAGGAGCATAGAGACACAGAGAGGTCTGGGCGTGCAGTTCCACAGATCCTTAAAAGTGGCAATACAGATGGAAATGGTGGTAAAGAAAGCATTTGGCATGCTTGCCTTCACAGGACGGGGTATCGAGTATAAAAGCTCGCAAATTATGTTACAGTTATATAGAATGTTGATTTGGCCACATTTGGAATACGGTGTCAATTCTAGTCACCGCACTACCAGAAAGACATGGAGGCTTTGGAAACAGTACAGAAAAGATTTACTAGGATGTTGCCTGGTATGGAGAGTATTAGCCATGAGGAGAGATTGAATAAACTGGGATTGTTCTCCCGAGAAAGGCAGAGGAAGAGGGGCAACCTGATAGAAGTTTATAAAATTATGAGGGGTATAGATAAGGTGAACATTTGGAGGCTTTTTCCCAGGGCGGAAATGACAATTGAAAGGGGGCACAAGTTCAAGCTGACGGGGGATAGATTCAGTGGAGATGTTGTTGCTCGTTCTACTGTTAGTGTGATTAACACATCTCCATTTAAAGGACATGTGCTTAACACTGGTTTGGCTCTGTATCTGTATCTATGCTCAGGAGTCGCCAGGTGCCGTCAGAGACACCGTCACAAGTTATCAAGGTCAAGTTCAAAGCAATAAGTCTAAACACCGATCAGTAAGTCTTAACAATTAGTGTTTATTAAAACAGATATAATAAATACTCATGCACACGCTAAAAGACTAATACTTATTTCTACTATTAAACGACTAAATACTTATCTAAGTAGGAACCAGCAAGGTCAGGGGACAAGGCCTTTGTTCCTTTCTGGACTGCACCTTCTGTTCACTAATAGTCGGCAAGAGTATAAGCAATGCCTGGGTCATGTAGCAATCGTTGTTTTGGCACTTACTGAAAGATGGCTGATGCTCAATGGCCGGTGATGAAAGACAGGATCTGGAGGCTGGGGTCGTTGTCAGGATGCAACAGCCTAGGCCGGAGTCTGGAAGCAACAGACCGAATCATGTGCTTGACCTTCTTTTTATAGGTCCTAGAGGTCCGTGCCCCTTGGGGTGGGCTCTTTCACCTGCTAGGTATCGATTGGGTCTTTCCCAATCGATATCATTCGAATTCCCCTATCCTGGAGTCGTTCCTCGATGGCGGGGGCGGTTCCTAGGGGTCATTGACCTGGGTTCTCTGGCGCCATTCTGGCTGGGTAGCTATAGAAAGTATCAATCGATACTTAAAATGTTTCTATTGTATCTGGGACTGGGCCGGTATCATCTCATTAGTATGCAGATCGCTTTCCTATTTGCACCTTTGGCTGAGTCTCTGCACCTGCCTTGAAACCGGTTTTTACGAGTGTCTCACTGTTGAAAGCTTCTGCAAGCTGTTTGTCCTTACTATGGCTGTTTTTCCCTGCAGTCTTAGCAGTTCTCCATTTTGTAGACTGGTGTCCATTTTAGAGGGCTACAATGTACAGGGGGGAAATGTTTTACACAGAAGGTAGTGGTGGCCTGGAATGCACTGCCAAGTGAGGTGGTTGAGGAAGATACATGAGTGACCTTTAAGACTTATCTAGATAGACACAGGAACAGGCGGGGTATAGAAGGATGCATGCCATTTGTCTGGATAGGACACGTGATCGGTGCAGACATGGGGGTAAACCGGAGTACCCAGATGAAACCCATTCTCCAATAATGGGGCTATGTCCCCACGGCAGCGTCAAAACGCGGGCATTTAACTCTAGACTTTCTTAGAAAGTCCAGAGTTATTCTCCAATTTGCAAGGGACTAGCAGAGCCAAAAGTGCTTCTCGCAGTTCTGGCTGTGGATACGGGGCCCTGCACTTCCAGTTGGGTGTCCGCGCATGCGCACAGCAGCAGCCTGCGGTGGCCGCCCCATGCAACATGGCAGACTCAGCCATTAGGTCCGCCCGAAATCACAAGTGCTCGCGGATCGATGCCGCCCGATTGCTTGCCTAGCCGTCTGTGAGCCCGAAGGATCCCCCCCCCCCCCCCCCCCCCCCCGCAACCAGGGCGGCCGTGGACTGAGCCATTCCCGAAAGGCACAATGTCGTTAGAACCACTCCGTTGGGAACTCGGCCAGTTGACCTCGCAGAATCGTCGCGGTGGCCTCTGTCAATGGTCCCCTACCCATGCCACGCAGCAATTCTCTGGGGACTGGAGAATCGCGGGAGCAGCATTGCGCCGTATTTTGGCGCCACGCCCATTCTCCGCCCCACGCCAATCGCAATTTCGGCAAATCCCGCCCAGTGTCTCCGGCTCTACTCTGCCCAGAGCCTTCATGAATTTGAATACCTCTATTTAATATCCTTTGATCGTACTCTCCTCATAGAACAGCCCCAGATTATCCAATCTATCCATATGTCTGGAACCAATCTTGTGAATGCTTTCTGCACCATCTCTATGGGTTTAACATCCTTCTTGACGTGTGATGCTCAGAAGGCTGAACCAGTGTTTTATCACAACTTCCTGGCCAGGATCTTCCAGCTCTGCTATGGCAGCATCCGCCAACTGCAAGAGGTCTAGCGGGCCAGCTAAAAGTCCATTGACTTTTGGCAGGAGCAGAAGATACCAGCAGTGGGCAGGGCTGGAAAATACCATCCTTTGCTTTTGTACTCTCTTACCCAGTGTCACGTGCATATAGATTACTTGTGTGGCAAAAGTCCATTATCGAGGCTCCTCTCTAAATTGTCAGACAAAGCACCAAGTGCATGATACTGAAACACAGTCACACATCAAGTCTTGGAAAATCTGCTTTCTGATGACTTAATAAGAAAGTGTAAAAGAGCGAGAAGAAATAAATGGGCGAGTAAGATACTTTAGTTGTCCACTGGGTTTGATGAAATGTTTGGCCAACTTTACCGTGGTGGAATTCTTTGGTTAATTTTGTTTTCTTCATTTGCTCCCACGGATATTAGAGACCACATTCACTCGGTCAGCTATTCTCCTATGAAGAACCCTGCGAAGTTCCATTACCAGAGGGTATCCTTGAATCCTAAATTGGGTAACCCTCCTTGACGAGCTTCCTATTGGAGGGGCTTGAAACAGGCTGATTGAAATATAAAGCTGACACAAGTTCCTTGCTCCCATTATTTTGTCAGATTTTATAACGCATAAAATTATGTGCCCTTTCAATGGCAATTACAGTCTTTTAGAATTGCAACTGCATGCCATTTTCAGCAACCACCCCTTCCCCTCACACCTCCCTCCCCCCGCCGGCCTCAACAAACTCCTGGAATTTGGATCAATCCTGCATCTGAAGCACCTTCTGAATTGATGTGGTAAATCTTGAACAAAACTACAAAATTTTTTCTCTGATTTGATGAGATTTATGCTCACCGCTTAAAGTCCCTCTGGATGAAAACATTCACTCTTCTGTTATTATACTGAGTTGATATAAATGTTTGCTCTGAAGTTCGTTGCACTCAAAATGGTGATTAGGCTGATATAAGGAATAGAAAGATTGATTATTTTCCACAACGTTTACTTCTCTCTTGAACATCTGTTAAATTTTGGTTTCACAGGCACAGGCTCATGTATAATTGGCCATTCTTTGGGTGAGTTGAACCAGAAAGGTTGGATTTTATGAAGATCTGTAAAATCCTTGTAAATTGGGAGCACATCGGTTAGCCCTTCGACTTTTACAAGATCTAAATTCTGTTGAAATAATGAGATTCCATGAGTTGCATGCCCAGCCTCATTAAAGTATTTAAATCTGGTATCAATTTGTCAGCCTCTGGAATTTGCTACATCGGTCCACATTGCAACCAATAATAATTCTGCAACAGTTCCAGAAACTTACAGCTGAAATAAATTAATCAAAGGCAAAATTTTTGTTTTTAAAATTTTCTGTGGTGATTTTGTGGTGTCATGTTCGCTCTGCTACACTTTACTCCACACATTCATTTGTTATGGTAGAAAGGGAACTAGTTTACCTTTGTGTAATGACTTAGGCCAGACCTTTGAGATTGGCCAATTAGAATACGAGTTCCCTGATTAGTGGCCCAATCAGGGAGCCCCTTTCTCTTTATATAACAGAGTGTCAGATCCTCCCAGTGTGGACAGCAAGCTGAATGCACCTGGTTGTTGGTTTTGTAAAGAAATAGGGCAGGATGCTTTGTCCTGCTGCACCACATTTCTGCCCCTCCCTGCCAGTGGGATGCTCTGTTACACCAGCAGGTCAATGGGGTTTCCTATTGTGGAGCAGCCCCACACTGCTGGGAAACCCCCGGACTGCCGGCAAAATGGAGCATCCCGCCGGCAGAGAATCCCGCCGAAGGAATTCTGGTGAAGGGACTTCTGCAGCTGTGGACTTATTACACTTTGTGAGTTGCAAATGACAACCTACATAATCCAGCATGGCACAGCACAATGGCACAGTAGTTAACACTGCTGCCTCAAGGACCCGGGTTTGAATTCCAGTCACTATCTGTGTGGAGTTTGTATGTTCTCCCCATGTCTGCGTGGGTTTCATCTGGGTGCTCCAGTTTCCACCCATAGTCCAAAGATGTGCAGGTTAGGTTCATTGGCCATGATAAATTGCCCCTTGGTGTCCAAGGATGTGCAGGTTAGGTTATGGGATTACGGGGATCGGACGGGTTGGATGGGTGATTGGACAAGAGTAGAGTGCTCTTTTGAAGGGTTGGTGCAGACTCGATTGGCTGAAAGGCCTCCTCCTGATCTGCAGTGATTCTATGATTCTATTTTACTAGTCATTGATGATTGGACATTCATGAAAAATAGTACTTTGCTATTCATAAATATTGTTATGACACCCTGGGCAAGTATGCTGTCAATTCCAACCCCACCAGTCCCGGAGTCATAGCACAAGTGAATGAACCGATAATTCTGATAAAAATACCTGAAGTCTTTGGCCCTTTGCTGCCCAATAATTACAGTCACCAGATTTGGAAATGTAAACACAATTACTGTTTGTTTATTTATTTCTTTTGAAGTATTTTTATTGAAATTTTGCAGTTTTTACATATGAATCGTTCCCCCTTAGTTTCCTTGGTGTCTTGGTTTGTTTACATTTTGGTAGGGTTTACTATTGTGCCTGTGCCAGCCCCGGTCGAACCCTGGGTCATGTAACTGGTTCTGTTTGTTTGTGGGTTAAATGGGCTTTTCTGTACAAGGGTTGGTACCGATCTGCATGCCAGGTGGTTTGGGCTCGGCCGGTCCCCATTCTGACCTAGGACCCTTCACCCCTGCTGCAGGGCCCTGTCTTAATGGCCTTGTTCCTTGCCTCCATTGTTTATTCCAGCTGTTCCCACACCCTCCCTCCCCTCTCCATACTCTCCTCCTTCCTTCTTTCCTCCCTCTTTCTATTTTGGTACCTTAGAGGCCCTGATGCACCCCAGCCTTCCCCTCGCTGTATTGGCTGTTGGCTTCAAACAGGTCTTGGAACAAGTTTGTGAATGGCTTCCATGTCTTATGGCAACCTTCTTCTCATCCTCGGATGGTAAATTTCATTTTCTCCAAGTTGATTTTCACCATCACGAACCTTCCCACCAGATCTGCCACTATGTTCCCCACCTCAAACGCCACCCGCTTATTTATTAGCACCGCCCTCCCTGTGTCTTCACATCCAACCCTGAGTGGAAAATCTGCCCAACCCTACCCTTCCTCAGCCTAATCTGGTCCCCAATCTTCAAATGCGTTTCCTGTAGAAACGCCACATCCACCTTTAAACTCCTCAGGTGTGCGAACACACGCAACTGTTTGACCGGCCCATTCAGCCCCCTCACATTCCATCTGACTAGCCTGGTCAGGGGACACATCGCCCCCTTCCTCCTCGCCTGCTGATCAACCATACCCCTTCTCGGGCCAGTCCGGCAACCCCCCATGCCCGCCCTCGGTCGGAGGCTGTTGTGAGGGGAGTCCCTTGGGGGGTGGGGAGGGAGGGGGGGGGGGGGGGGGGGGGGGGGAGTCGGTACTGTAGTTACCCAGAAGTTAGAAGTGGTTTTAATTCTTTGAACTTTTTTCTGTAAGGCAGTTGGAACCATCCCATATTTGCTATTTAGTTGAACTTTAGGATGATTTCCATTGCAGGCCAAGCCTTACCTGGGGACCTATGGGGGTGGGGGAGTTTCATGGCACATATTTTGAGTACCCTCCCGTTACAAAGCCCTGGAACTCAGAGTCAAAGGGCCAAAATATTTTGTCCAGGAGTCTAGAAGGCTCCAGAGATCCCTGGACTTTGGGAAATGCTGCTGGAAGACATCAAATACCCTCTCATTTCAGTGTTTCATTTCCCTCCGGAAAGTCATGTTTGCCTGGTTAACAGAACATCAGGGAAGCACGGTAGCATGCGTGGCTAGTGCTTCACAGCACCAGGGCCCCAGGTTCGATTCCCCGCTGGGTCACTGTCTGTGCGGAGTCTGCATGTTCTCCCCGTGTCTGCGTGGTTTCCTCCGGGTGCTCCGGTTTCCTCCCACATTCCAAAGATGTGCAGGTGGTTCGGTGGATTATGATAAGGTCATGATAAATTGCCCTTCGTGTCCAAAAAGGTTAGGAGGGGTTCTTGGGTTATGGGGATAGGGTGGAAGTGAGGGCTTAAGTGGGTCGGTGCAAACTCGATGGGCCGAATGGCCTCCTTCTGCACTGTATCTTCTATGTATCTATGTGTCAGTGACCTTGCTTCCTATGTGTACAAATTGTCTGATGGTGCAGATGTCCAGTGAACTGGCTTAGAAGAAGCCACTGACATAAAAGTCTACAGCAGTGATACTACTGCTGTGACTATCATTTTCACAGTGGAGGCTGTTTGCAGTCTGTGGCACAACACTTCAACTAATTATCTGGCGAGCCTCAGATTACTAAATCCGTTCTTTTCAGACATTGCCAGATAATTATGCTTGGGTCTGTAAACACAGCTGTATGGGTGATGGTGAGTGTCGGCAATTTGCTTCTTCAAACAAAACTTCTCACATATTCCCTTCTTTCATCCTCATGCATGTATTTGCAAAAAACACTGAAGCAGTTATTGTCCATCTCATCTATTATTCCTTCAGGCACTACAATATGTGTCAGTCCCATTTTCAAAAAATTCTTTGGGAGACACATTTCTGACCTTTTCTGCCTGTATGTAGATAAGCTATGTGCCAACCCATTGGAGAGCAAGTAATATTATAGAAACATTCCATTAAATCTATTTTGTGTCTGATTGACTATTAAAGAGAAGCAATGTCACCTTTGTCCAATTATACTTACTCAAAAGATCGAACATGTACGTGAAGCCAATGGTTAGCAGGGGGGGGTTAAGTCGAACAATTTCAAAAGAACAAAGAAAATTACAGCACAGGAACAGGCCCTTCAGCCCTCCCAGCCTGCGCCGATACCGATCCTTTATCTAAACCTGTCGCCTATTTTCCAAGGATCTACTTCTCTCTGTTCCCCGCCCGTTCATATATCTGTCTAGATGCATTTTAAATGATGCTATCGTGTCCGCCTCTAACACCTCCGCTGGCAAAGCGTTCCAGGCACATACCATCCTCTGCGTAAAAAAACTTTCCACGCACATCTCCCTTAAACTTTCCCCTTCTCACCTTGAAATCGTGACCCTTGTAATTGACACCCGAACTCTTGGAAAAAGCTTGTTGCTATCCACCCTGTCCATACCTCTCATAATTTTGTAGACCTCAATCAGGCCCCCCCGCAACCTCCATCTTTCCAACGAAAACAATCCTAATTGTTGGTCGTTCTGGCTCTGTTTCTTTACTTAGCTCTGGAGTCGCCAGGTATCGTTAAGATACCGCCACAAGTTCAAGGTGAAGTTCAAAGCAATAAAACCATACACCAATTAGTAAGTTCAAACAACTGAGTTTATTACTATCCATGCACACACTAAAAGGATTAAGCTATTCCTATCGCTAAATAAACTAATGCTTATCTCGAAGGAACTGCCGGGTCAGGGAACAAGGCTTCTTGCTCTGCTCTGGTCTGCAGACTTCAGCTTGGTATAAGTTAAAAGGGGTCAGGAGTGTCTATCTCTGGTAGCAATCATTGTGAGACACTTACTTGCTGGCGGCTGCTGTCCATACCTCTCTCTCTCTCTCCTTCAGGGTCTTCTTGGCAAAAGCTGGTTGAGGTGCTGGTCCACGGAGGAGTGCTGGTCAAAGAGAGAGGAGGGCTGGTCAAGAAGACTGAACCATGTGTGGGACCTGTCTTTTATAGGTCCCAGGGATCCGCACCCCTTTGGGAGGACTCCCTTACATGCTTGGAATCGATTGGGTCTCTTCCCAATCGATATGTTTGAATCCCCCCAATACTGAGGCTGTTCCTTAGCTACTGGGCGGGCTTTCAGGCTCTTTGTTTTCAAACCCTGTTGGTGCCTGAGTGTCTGGTATCCTTTACAATGTTGCAGTTACTTCCCCATTTGCGCCCATTGTATCTGGAATCGTTCCATTAACATGCTAATTATCCCGGTGGTTGCCTCATTAGTATGCGGAATGTTCGTTTCGGTGCTGTCTGCTTTCTTAGCAGACAGAATCCACACCTGCTAGGTGCAGCCTGCTGGCGCTGCAAACATTGTCCATTTTATCCTATATGCTTTGCGTTCCTCCATTTTGTATTCAGGGAATGGCCAACTTCGGTGGCTACATAATCTACTCAACCTTTCTTCATAGCTAGCATCCTGCATACCAAGCAACATCCTGGTGAAACTCCTCTGCAACCTCTCTGAAGCATCCACATCCTTCTGGTAATGTGGTGACCAGAACTGCATGCAGTATTCCAAATGTGGCCGAACCAAAGTCCTATACAACTGTAACATGACCTGTCGACTCTTGTACTCAATAACCCGTCCAATGAAGGCAAGCATGCTGTATGCCTTCTTGACCACTCTATTGACCTGCGTTGCCACCTTCAGGGTACAATGGACCTGAACTCCCAGATCTCTTCCAGGACTCTTCCACTGACTGTATAGTCCGCTCTTGAATTGGATCTTCCAAAATGCATCACCTCGCATTTGCCTGGATTGAACTCCATCTGCCATTTTTCTGCCCAACTCTCCAATCTATGACAGTCCCCCTCGCTATCTGCAACTCCACTAATCTTAGTATCATCTGTAAATTTGCTAATCAGACCACCTATACCTTCGTCCATATGTATATCACAAACAACAGTGGTCCAAGCACGGATCCCTTTGGAACACCACTAGTCACCTTTCTCCATTCTGAGACACTCCCTTCCACCACTACTCTCTGTCTCCTGTTGCCCAGCCAGTTCTTTATCCATCTAGCTAGTACACCCTGAACCCCATACAACTTCACTTTTTCCATGAACCTGCCATGGGAAACTTTATCAAACGCCTTACTGAAGTCCATGTATATAACATCTACAGCCCTTCCCTCATCAATTAACTTTGTCACATCCTCAAAGAATTCTATTAGGTTTGTAAGACATGACCTTCCCTGCACAAAACTGTGCTGCCTATCACTGATAAGTCTATTTTCTTCCAATTTCGAGGAAGTTGTTGGAAAATTACCGAGAGTGGACTGGATGAGAACGTATCAAAGCTATATTGGAGATTTATTTTGATGCCTGTATTTGGGTCAGATGTGTTGGCTATTTCCATGTGATTGAACAGAATTTATTTTATTGGAAAACAGTCAGATTTTGTTATTCTTGATAAACTTAAAATAGGAAAACATATTTTGCCATTTGAAAAGAAGAAATCCGAATGAAGAAGAAACAGAAAGTTTTGGATAGCTAAAGAAGTTATTAAAAAGTGGTCATATTTTTCACAATGAGCAGTGAATATTTGTTATTTTGATTTGATGATAAAATGTACACCTCAAAAGACATGGCACATCCAATTTGTACAAGAGGACTGTACCATACTTTTTCATTTCTCTGTTGACTACTGACTCGTGTCCTTCTTCATGTAGTACACATCTTAAACTGACATAGGATGTTCCAGTTCACTTTATAACCTCTTACTGCCTTCATTTTGTTCCATTCGGTTAGTTGCTGCACACATATCTTATGATATCTTTCAAGTCCGTTTGTTCATATTTAGCCATCATTGTGGTAACAACTAGTGTGGGGAAATGGGTCAAGGCAGAGGAAATGTCTCACTTTTGCTTTAAAGTTTTCTCCCCTGCTTTTCTGAAGATGGTGACATGCTGAAGTATTACAGACATGTTTATATTTATTTTCAGGCATTTGTAAACATTTAATCTATCTGAAAATTTAAATAGAACCGGAACAGGAGTTCGTTTTACAACCTATGTGTTGAATCTAATGAGAACAATGACAAGAAATTCAATCCAACATGGGTTTATGAAAGGAAGGTCATGCTTAACAAATGTACAGTATTGCAAATCTCTATAGATATAACATTGGTGGAAAAGAGTACAACAATGGATGCTATATTCTTTGACTTTCATTAAACACTTGATAAGGTAATTCTTAAGAGATTAATGGCTAAAATAAAACCTCATGGGATCCGTGTTTAAAATGTAAATAGGATTATTAATTGGCGAGATCTAAGGAAGCTCCAAGTAGTTGTCAATCACCCGAGTACTAATTGGGTAACTTTGGACAGCGAAGTCACAAAGGGAATGATTCTTGGACCTTGATGTTTGTAATATTTGCTAATGACCTCAGCGAAAGTACTAGGAACAGAATGTTTAAGTCTGCACATGTTATTATGATGTGTTGAAAAGCAGGATATGCTTGTCGAGATCTGCAAATACTTCGGGACTTGCATAAAAGATGGAATGTAATATTGTGAAATAGAACATTTATTCAAACCAGTGCTGAGAATAACAAGTATTATTGCCAATGGAAAGGTGCATCACCAGATAAATTTCAGCAGGGTTTTTTTTATTTCTTAATTTCTTAAGAGTTTAAGATAGTGAATAAATTCAAATGCTGCAATGAGATTCTATCCTCCAAATTTTCCAGGAGTTTATGCGGCAAGTAGATGAACCATTCAAAGCAGTAAAGGCCCAAGTCTGATCCCATACTTGAATTTTCAGGATGGTGAGCACTCGCTGCCCGCCATCCTGAGTGTCGGCAGTGAATGCATCCCCGTTGATCCCACTTAAGGTCCTTAATAGGGGCAAGGGTGGGCTTCCCATCCAAGGCCCTGCCCCCCCCCCCCCACACCATGACTGCGTCTGGGTCATGCGGGCGGGATCCTCGAGGGAATCCTGTCCCCGCAATTTTACACTATCCCTCCCCCAGCCAATGCAGCCTGCTTATGATTGCTCACCAATGTCCAATTGAAGCAAGCCTTACGTTTGCATTGGTTGAGGCTGTGGCGAGCTTTGCTGGGATGCTCCTTCTAGTAAATAGGCTACTGTTACTCAGACTCAAAGTTAAAAAAATACAAATGGAACAACATGCATTGGAACTTTTGCCATGTGCAAAATAGTGTATGTCTAGGGACATAATAATGACATTCATGAAGCATTTGTGAGCCAGTACTTGCTGCACTGTGTTCAGTAGTGATATACTAGCATTTAAAAACAATCAATATTCCCTAAAAACAGTAATATTGCCCTAATCATCAATTCGTCAACTCAATAAATACGTTTAAGTCAGGAAGGCTGGAATGTTGATTGTAGCTTAATTCAGTCAAAAGACTGAATTTTTGGGCATGCCCAGAGGTCAAGAATAGAGCAGGGAGCCTGAAAAAACCAGCACCAGCTGATGTGTCAGTTTCAGGACACGATTCCTGGCACCAGCAATGTTAACCAGGGCAGGGGGAATGCAGTCAGTTGCACCACACAAGTGCGATGAAATGACCATCTCCAACAAATGGGAATCTTATCATCTTCTTTTGATATTCAATGGTATTATCATTGGTGAACTTCCATCATCAATATAATATTTTAAGTTTTATTGTGCTAGTTACAGAGTCTGATGAGGTCAGGAAAACATCAACTTTATTGGAACATCCCTGACAGTATCTACCTATCATTGCAAGGTTCTATTAGAGAGCAATGTCATGTGGCATCACATCATTTACTGTGATGATGTATACTCTATCTTATTGGCATATCAAATATAGGCTATCACACATGTTCCTCATGGCTGCACAATTGAGTCCTCTGGAGAGAAGAAACCCTTTCAGAGGTGGAATTGAGGGAGACAGGCCCGTTCGTTGATGAGTGTGATCTTCAGTCGGCAATTGGTCAAGATGTTCCAAGGGTGAGGCTGGATGCAGGAAAGTCTGACCATCAGTGGTAAAAGTATTATAGCTGCCATTCACCACAGTATTGCGTTCTGCTATGTTGTTGCCCATCTGGTCTCCACCTATGGACCATTGCATGTATTACACAGCATTGTATCATGTTGGTGCCCCTGTGGGCTCCGCCCTGGTTCTGCCCCCTTGAGGGAAGGTACTCCTCCAGTGCAGAGCAGTTGCAGGCAGGCGCTGTTCTAACTGATTAAAGCCTGTTCACTTCAACTCTCTCTCATGTGAATTGATGGTCGTATCAATTTAGTCAGCTATAACATCGCGATGGAAGCAGCCCCCAAACCTGACCGACTAGAACTCGACCCACAGACTACTGAAGCCAAAGGAATTTTTTCACACTGGCTTCGATGTTTCAAGACCTACTTCGCCGCCTCCTCCTCGCCCTCCGTCACCGACAAACAGAAGCTGAGCCTCCTCCACACCCAGGTGAGCCATCGAACCTCCATGCAAATCGAGGAAGCGACCACATATGCAGACGCGGTCGCAATCCTGAAGTGGCAATACGTGAGGCTGGTGAACAAAGTGTTCGCGTGGCGTCTCCTCACCACATGCCGCCAACGTCTGGGGAATCGCTGGAGGAGTACCTAAGCAACCTGAAAGTACTCGCGCAAAGCTGCAACTACAAGGCCACCACGACCTCAAAACACATGGAACTCGCCATCCTGGACGCCTATGTGGCTGGAGTCTGGTCCAACTACGGCAAACAGCGCCTGCTTGAGAAGGGCGCCCTCGACCTAGAAGAAGGTAAAACTAGCCACCTCCCTAGAAGTAGCGTTTCAGAGCCTCAATGCTTTCCCCTCCGACCACGCGACCACCTCGTGGACACCCGACCAGAGGGTACCCCAGGCCTGTGCCGCGTGGCTGCCCGCCCGACCAGGGGGGCTACCCTGCTATTTCTGCGGTCAGCACCAGCACCCCAGGCAGCGTTGCCCGGCTCGGAACGCGAACTGTAGTGACTGCAGCAAGAAAGGACACTTTGCCAAAGTTTGCCTGGCTCGGTCCAAGTCCTCCAAATCACAGGCCCGACTCATAGACTCACAGGCCTGCAGACCCCGCAGCGTGGCTGCGTGCCTGCCAACTCCGCCCTCTTCGGACGCTTCACCCGCCTCGTGTTGTCCGGGGGGGCAGCCATCTTCGACTCTACACAACATGTGTGACTCACGGGGGCCGCCATCTTGGCCGCCATCTTCAACACCGCCTGACACGTGCGACCGACGGGGGCAGCCACCTTGGGACCACCTCACCATCTCTGACCACGCTGGCTACCCGCAACTCGGCGCGGTCACCCTCGACCAGTTGCGCCCTAAGCACCTCAGGAACTCCATGTTGACCGTCCGGGTCAATAGGCACGAAACGCCCTGCCTGTTTGACTCTGGGAGCACGGAGAGCTTCGTACACCCAGACACGGTAAGGCGCTGTTCACTCCAAATCTCCCCTGCATTTCCCTCGCTTCCGGATCACACTCAGTGCAGATCCGGGGATACACTGTCGCGAACCTCACGATACAGGGCGTTGAATATGCAAACTTTAAACTATATGTACTCCACGATCTCTGCACTCCTCTTCTGTTGGGACTTCCAGTGCAACCTCAGGAGCCTGATACTAAAGTTCAGCGGGCCCCTACCCCTTCTCACCGTTTGTAGCCTCGTGACCCTGAAGGTCGACCCTCTGCCGCTTTTCGCAAATCTCACTGTTGACTATAAGCCCGTCGCCATCAGGAGCAGGCGGCACCATATCCAGGACAGGACTTTTATCAAGTCCGAAGTCCAGCGGCTCTTGTGGGAAGGGATCATCGAGGCCAGTAATAGCCCCTGGAGAGCTCAGGTGGTGGACGTCAGGACCGGGGAAAAGAACTGGATGGTTGTAGACTACAGCCTAACCATAAACCGGTACACGGACCTCAATGCGTACCCCCTCCCCTGGATAGCGGACGTGGTGAATCAGATTGCACACTCCACGATAGATCTGAAGTCCGCATAACACCAGCTCCCAATCCGCCCGGAGGCCCGCCACTACATGGCCTTTGAGGCAGACGGCCGCCTCTTTCACTTCCTCCGGGTTCCCTTCGGCATCACCAACGGGGTCTCGGTCTTCCAAAGAATGATGGACCAGTACGGGCTGCGGGCCACATTTCCATACTTGGACAATGTCACCATTGCGGCCATGACCAGCAGGACCACAACGCCAACCTTCAGAAGTTTCTCCAAACCGCCCAAGCCCTCAATCTCACTTATAACAAGGAGAAATGCATTTTCCGCACAACCAGACTAGCCATCCTCGGCCATGTTGTGGAAACGGAGACCTAAGGCCTAATCCCGACCGTATGCACCCCCTCCTGCAACTCCCCTCCCCCACTGCCCCAAGGCCCTGAAAGGATGCCTCGTGTTCTTTTTCTATTACGCCCAGTGGGTTCCCAACTATCTGGACAAAGCCTGCCCACGGATCAAAGCTACCATCTTCCCACTGGCGGGTGAGGCCCGCCAGGCCTTCAGCCGCATCAAGGCAAATATTGCCAAAGCTGCGATGCATGCGGTGGACAAGTCCATCCCCTTCCAGGTGGAGAGCGACGCGTCAGAGGTCGCCCTCGCTGCTACCGTTAATCAGGCAGGCAGGCCCGTAGCATTTTTTTCCCGAACCCTCAACGCCTTCGAGATTCGACACTCCTCAGTCGAAAAAGAAGCTCCAGCCATCGTGGAAGCTGTACGGCATTAAAGGCACTACCTTGCATGGTTGTTCGGTTTACCCTCGTCACTGACCAACGGTCGGTAGCCTTCATGTTCAACAACACACTGCGGGGCAAGATCAAGAACGATAAAATCTTGAGGTGGAGGAACAAACTCTCCACCTATAATTACGATATTGTATATCATCCTGGGAAGCTCAATGAGCCCCCAGATGCCCTGTCCCGTGGCACATGTGCCAGCGTACAAGATGACCGACTCCGGGCCATCCACAACGACCTCTGCCACCCGGGGAGGTCACCCGGCTTCTCCACTACTCAAGGCTCGCAACCTACCCTACTCCACCAAGGAGGTCAGGGCCATGACCAGGGACTGCCAAATACGCGCGGGCTGCAAGCCGCACTTCTATCGACCGGATAAGGCCCACCTGGTGAAGGCTTCCCGGCCCTTCGAGCACCTCAGTATCGACTTCAAAGGGCTCCTCCCCTCTACCAACCGCCACGTGTATTTTCTCAACGTCATTGACGAGTACTCCCACTTCCCCTTTGCAATCCCTTGCCCCGACATGACCGCGGCCACCGTCATTAAGGCCCTACATAGTATCTTCACCTTGTTCGGTTTCCCCACTTACGTCCACAGTGACCGGGTCTCCTCGTTTATGATCGACAAACTGCGTCAGTACCTGCTCGGTAAGGGCATCGCCTCAAGCAGGACTACCAGTTACAACCCCCGGGGAAACGGACAGGTGGAGAGGGAGAACGCAACGGTATGGAAGGCTGTCCTCCTGGCCCTACGGTCTCGGAATCTTTTCAGTTTCCCACTGGCAGGAGGTCCTCCCCGACGCACTCCACTCCATTAGGTCACTTCTTTGCACAGCAATGAATGAGACCGCTCATGACAGCCTATTTGTTTTACCTAGGAAATCCACTTCCGGAGTTTCGCTTCCAGCTTGGCTGACGACACAAGGGCCTATACTCCTCCAAAAGCACATGAGGAGCCATAAGTCCAACCCCCTGGTCGATAGGGTCCAGCTCCATCACGCCAACTCCCAGTATGCCTACGTGGCACACCACGACGGCTGTCAAGATACAGTCTCCCTCCGGGACCTGGCACCCGCAGGATCCCCTATGACTATTAGCTACCTCCCCAACCTACACCGAACATCACCCCCACCCCTACATGGCCTCTACCCCCCCCCCCCCCCCCACGATACCTCCTTTCCCTATCGCTGACCCACAGGGATGAAGCACCAGAAATACACGCTCCCAGAGTCCACACCCGTGCCCGCACCAACGTGTTCAACACCCGTGCCTGCAGTGAAACCAGAACTCAGACGATCACAGTGCACGATCAGGACATCGGACAGACTAAACCTGAGCCGCTTCACTCCCGCTGGACTTCAATTTTTTTAAAAGGGGGTGAATGTGGTGAATGTATTATGGCAGCCATTCACCACTGTATTGTGTTGTACTATGTTGTTGCCCTTGTGGGCTACACCTATGGACCATTGTATGTATTACAATGCATTGTATCATGTTGGTGCCCTCGTGGGCTCTGCCCCCTTGAGGGGAGGTATATGGAGCTGCTGCCCTGCAGGCGGCCCTCAGTGCAGAGCAGTCGCAGGCAGGCACTGTTCTAGCTGATTAAAGCCACAGTTCACTTCAACTCTTCGTCTCGTGTGAATTGATGGTTGCATCAATAGGCATCAATGTGCACCCAAGGGTGATTAATGTGGAGTTTTCTTGGATCTTTTTTGCGAGCTGTGGTGTGGTGCCCCCCGCCCATCCCGCCTCATTGCTAGCTATGGTGGAGGCAGGCTGCTCATCTATATGCTCTCTTGCCTAGCATGACTTTGGTGGCCATATTATGTTTTGTGGCGCTTCAGGTTGTGAGGGCCCGCCATTTTGGGTGTCTTCTGTGCAGTGGCAGATGGCCATCAGAAGCACCCTGAAAGGTGCCCTCTGATGACATGGCGGCTGCTCCTCCACTGCCATGAGGTACATTTGACATCCCTGCTCTACTGAGATTAACCAGGATGTGACCCACTCTCGCCCTGGCTCTGGGGCCTGGAGGTCAGAGACAAGCAAAGGAGTGCAAGTCAGAATGCATATCTGGTATTTCATCTGTGATCAGCTGTGTTTGGGCCTCTATGTCAATTGCCAATCTGTCAATGGAGGAAACCATGTGTTCTGTTGAGCAGGCCATTGCAGCACTCATTGCTTGGGTGAAATCTTCCAACCTTAGTGCCAGAAAGTGCAACCCATCTGGTAGATCTGCCACATCTCCTCATACCTCACGTTGAACATCCAGTAAGTGCCACCTGATAGACAATTCCAGAGGCTCATCATCAACCTGGGGCTCAATATCTCGATCTGCCCTGGGACTCTTACGACTGCCAGAGGACTGTTCCATCTCAGTCTCTGACAGCTGTTCATGCAACTATGATGTGCGCTCACTAGAATGATCATCCATTCTAACTGAATTGTGCAAACCCACCAAGATGCATGTGTCTGTGTTCGTGCTACGTAAAGGGAAAGCATGTGTTGTTGCACCCTCTGAGGCATCCTCTTCCTCCTCAGAGGTTAACGTCGGTCCCTCAAGGCTGCAGCCTGCAGCTGCTGAATTTGCACCAGTGTGATAAATAAAAAGGCGAGTTAGGGCATCTCCAAGTTTTCAGCTGTATTTGGTGAGACAATTTTTTCATTGTAAACACATGAGCCATTGGGAGATGTGATTCACTATTAAAACCATATTGTATTCAACATAGAGCAAGCATTCCTCACAAAGTCCTTATGTCTTCAAAATCACAAACCGCCCATGCTACCTTTCTGCTTGCTTGCCCAGCTACAAACACCTTCCTCTCTCAAATTTTGACCTATGGCCACACTCCATTGGTTGACAGTAAACTCCATGATCTCTTCCTTGATGGCTATCAGGAAGACAATATAGGAGATACCACCTTTGGTCCTGTTTCTTGCTAGTTATTGTGTGCCCTCTTCTCCTGCAAGCACCAGGGAGATTGTAATGATGATGCTCTGCTACAATCTTTCTTCAAAGGTGTGTCACCAAACAATTTATTCTGCGCATTTGCCAGCTAACAGGTGTTGCAGTTTCCACCCACCTTCTTAACCCCCATTGCCATGTAGAGTGACAGTTATGCATCATGCTGCCTTATGCACTTGGGTGACACACCAGATGTTCCCATAATGATCCCTCAACAAACCATTACATATGTGTCCATCTCCAGAGTGGTGCTAGATCTAGATCTTAAAAGGTCTTTGAGCCTTTTGCAGTGCTGCAGCCAGTTGGCCGGATTACTCCAAACTCTGCTGCAACCTCTGTCTAGGCTGCTCTTGACACTGGAAAATCTCTTCTTTCCATTAACTGGCATGAGGATGTCCCACTTATTATTCAAGCCCTGAATTGGAAACACTACTCCAATTGAGGCTGAAACATTGTTGTATAAAGGTGAGGAGGTCCTCGACTTGGCTGTCTACCAATAGAGAGGGGCTATAGTTTGAGGCAATATAGGAGGAAGGCCGCGGGGGTGGTGAGAATCTAACCATGCTATTTTATAATTCTATTTTTGCCTCTATTTATAAAAGTGAGGATCTCATTTGCCTTTTGACAACTTTCTCAACCTATCCTGTCGGCTTCAACAATTTGTACACATATTATAGCCTCAGGCCCCTGTTCTTGCACCTCCTTTAGAATTGTACCCGTTATTTCATAGTGCCTCTCTTCATTTTTCCTACTAAAATATATGGCACACTTTTCAGCACTAAATTTCATCTGCCATGTGGCCATCTATTCAACCATCCTGTCTATGTCCTATTGAGGTCTATCATTATCCTCACTGATTGCAACATTTCCAAGATTATCGATATACATTTTAAAATCTAATAACATCGTCCTAAATCCCCTTTTTGACTGGAATCTGATCCATCGTCATTGAAACCCTGGCAATGCTTTTTGCTCCATCCACCTTGCTTTGTTCACATTCTTACCTTATATTCAAATGAGATGCGCAAATTAGCCATTTTGCTTTGAAGCACTTAATTCGAATTCTGTATATTGAGTTAACAGATTAGAAGCAATGGGCTGTATTTTCTGGCACCTTCCGCTGGCAGGATGTTTCAGTCCTGCCGAAAGCGACCTCCCCTTGGCAGCCTCGCCGGTGGCGGGGCTGGCTAGCCATACAAAGTGCCACAGACTTCAACGAGACTGGAAGATCCCGCTGGTGGCCAATGGGGAGCTGCTGGAAAATCCAACCCAATGTTGCAGAAAAATAGAAGTATGTCATCAGTGGATCCATAATTTAAGATACATAAAGGTGATCGGAATCTGATTTTGCCTGGTTTACCAGCCTATTCCTTGAGATGGTTCTTGCAGATAAAGAATGCATATTCCTTGGAAAGAGGCATGTCATGAACCCCACTGATGGTATCTGCGAAGGTATCCCAACTTGAAACATCAGTTTATGAGGGTGTAGACATTTATCTTTGGCATGGTGTGAGGAATAATATGAAACCCCAGTGAGAATAACCAGCCCAGTCGTCATGTAACAATTATTTAAGGCTATTTATTAAATTTTTAAAAAGACAACTACACGCCGACATGAGTACAATACTCCAGGACAATTAAGTATATGAATCACTAAACACACACACAGTTTATGTTGAACACTACTCTTGTTCCAAAATGTATCTCAGAACACTGAACTCCTTCTGGCTTTCTCCAAACAGCAACGAAGTTAAATAAATCCAGAAGTCAAATCCAGTTTACAGTTAGCACACAATACGAGGCTGATAATCAGGTCTGGGAAACATCCTTTCCTGGTCCAGTGAAGATATTTAAACTGCCTTTGTGATGGTTTCCACATGGCCTTGCCTTTAAGGCTTAGATGTAAAAACTCTCAGTCTATTAGATGTAAACTGACATGCCAGACTGTTAGATGTATACTGGCCTGTCTGCTTCTAAGGGTGCTGGCACTTGTACCATGTTTCCCCTTTGATTCTTCATTCTGTGTATTTGACTGTCTACCTCTCTCAAATTTGTTGACCCCAGAATTAAGCATGTGTATACCTCCACTGATCTCTCAGTCATCTAGGTAAGCTGTTTCTCCTAATATGGTGATTTGCATCTGATTCTGTCAAGATGCCTGCTAATCAGGGAAAATCCCACCTCAGAATGCATTTTAAATGCTGGCTACTGCTGTTGCGAAGCAGATTTCTACCTGTTGCTGAGCTGATCGCATTCTATCATGTCTTGTTAAATAGTTTTACTGCTGTTACTGGGCAGATCCATGATTAGCATGGAGGGTGGCAAAAAAAGATAATTGATCCAAACAATGTTTCTCTCTCCACAGGCACTGCCAGACCTGTTGAATATTTCCAGCAGGGTATTTTCTGTTTTTATTTCACATTTGCAGTATCCACTGATCTCTGCTTTTTGATGGCTGGGGAGGGCGGGAATATAATTTCCAATGCTGAACTCAGTGAACTGAACAGCCTGGTGCATGCTGGAGCACAGCTGTCAGGTTCAAAGCAGACAGAAGTCCAAGTTATTTTTTAAATGTGGAAAAAAATTCAGGAGCTGGAGGATGCTGTGCTTACTTTGCATTTGGCCCTTTGGCTCAGTGAGGTTGCTGGCCCTCCAAGGTACTGCTTGCTCTCGTCTGCAAGGCAGCGGCAGACCCAATAGTAGCTGCCATCTGCCTTTGTTGCTTGTGCTCTGCAGGTAGCTCCACCTCCTAGCAGAACTCATTGCTGGTCATAGGATCATAGAATTTACAGTGCAGAAGGAGGCCATTTGGCCCATTGAGTCTGCACCGGACCCTGGAAAGTGCACCCCACCCTATCCCTGTAACCCAGTAACTCCACCTAACCTTTTACGGACACTAAGGGCAACTTTTCATGGCCAATCCACCTAACCTATGCATCTTTGGACTGTGGGAGGAAACCGGAGCACCAGGAGGAAACCCATGCAGACACGAGGAGAACGTGCAGACTCTGCAAAGATAGTGACCCCAGCCAGGAATTGAACCTGAGACCCTGGAGCTGTGAAGCAACTGGGCTAACAACTGTGCTACCGTGCCACCCATTCTGTTGAACAAAGCACAACAGTATTAATTGCTAATGTGATAGCATTTCATACTGCTTTATTGATAGTGAAAACAATAAAATCATGGAACAGGAGTTGGAAGTCTTTGCTAATAGCTTGGCACTTTACATAAAAAGGTTTAATTGCTGTATTTTTTAACGCATGATATTTAGTGATAATCTGAAAATCCATCTGAAAGTTTAATGGCAAGTATGTATGTTGAGTTTAATCTTAACATTCACTAATAATTTATTCACTAATAGCTCTTCAAGTTGTCCTCACACCCTTGAAATATAAATACTTACATAAGAATGTTTAGGTGTCACATTATGATAGTGATACATATATTGTTTTTATATTGTCAGCAGTATTACTAATAAATTAGTGCGTGGGGAGGGGGGAGGGGCGTGGGGGGGTGGGTGTGCTGCTGCCAGTGGGAAAAGTGATTCCCAATGGCCGTAGAATTCCCATGATTCTAAAGATTTGAAAAGATCAAATCACGCTGACATTGTTGACAGGAATTCTGCTTTAAAATTGAAATGAAGACCTTCTGTTCTTTCCTTCCCAGAGAACAGCCTATTGTTTGGACATTATGAATTCCTGATTGAATTTTAAGTGCTAATGCGTTTTAGCGCAATAGATGTTCCATTCATCTGAGAATTAATGACAGTTTCAAGACATTGTAAAACAAGATTGTCCATTTGATTTGGTTTCAGGTTTGTTGATGTAAGCTTTCCAGATTTTTTCATACAACTGAATGCTGTTTTTTTTATCATTATCAATGATATTGAAACTTTTTTCTTTCCTCAGAAATGTAAAATATTTCCATTGTATCATGGTGCTTTCCCCATTGGAAAAGCAGTATAATACATGTGAACAATGCTGGTCAATGTAAGAGACTCTGAGGACTGTATATAGCACACACTGGATAAGTGGAAATGGAGTATACATAATGGGCATAGAGGTGAAATGGGCTTGCATGGTGACCTGAATGGGCATGGAAGACAAATGGAAGAATACACGTGGCATTGGTGAGTGTTGAGGCATTGAGCATAAATGGAAACATAGAGGTGACATGGGCTAGCATGGAAGTAGATGGGGAGATGAGGGGTGAGATTTAGAAGGTCATTAAATACTCTTTTGAGAGCTGGGATACTGTGTTAGAGAACTGAGGTGGACCTTCTAACTGGCTCACATCGGCACCCACATGGATTCCAGTGCAGCTCACAAACCGCATCGTGACCCTGGTGTGAAAAGACATAAATGAGAAGTGAGGTCATACATGGGTCAGTTGTGCAGTTTGCAAACCTGCAATGTGTGCAGATTTTCCAGAGCCCAAAGGGAGGTTCGGCCCATGGTGTAGATATTTATTGACTCACATGGCGTGTAGCATGACCATGGTGAAGGGCAGCCAATCAAAGCTGCTGGGAAATGGTCCTGTCAGATTGGTTTTTGGTGTGCTTTCCTCCCTACCTGATTTTCCTTTTTTCTTTGCCCAGGTAATGCTTTGCCCTAAGATGATAAAAATTAAAATGTACCCAATAATTCTACCCGAAATAAAGGGTACCTTTATTGGTCAGTATTTGGATTGAAATATATACTGATTTGATGATGTAGCAGCTTCGGTTTTGATTTACTCTTACATTTGTGCAGGAATCCTGCTGATCATTGCTTTCATTAACTGATCCCGTGGGCAGGATTTTATGTTTGGGGTCGAAACATCAAGTTCAGGTTCAAATGTGGCTCCCAATTCTGTAGCTTGTTGCAAATTAGTCTCCGAGTATGATGATTGCATAATATCCCAGGGAGTCACCTTGCCTTCCAACGAAGTACAGCAGACATGTTCCCAAGACCAGAGGACCATGGGAGGTCCTCCAGCGATGAAACATCAACAGCCCCACCATCCTAGGCAGGAACTACCAATGCCTGCAGAGGGAACATGTGGATGCCTTACAATGGAGATGCCCACTGAAGACCCAGTGAGAATATATAATTTAAAACAAGGTCACTGCTAACTGACCATGATTGTGGAGGAGATACCCTGCACTGGATGGCCAAAGGTGGCAACTGTGGCCTGACAGCCATGGTGTTGTGGGTGAAAGAAATACAGACATTGCCCCCCCCCCCCCCCGCCCCCCAACCCCCACCTCCTGCAGGGAGACTGCTGTGTTTGATTGGCTATTTTTCGACCATGCCTGGTGACTGGAAAGTTACAATTGACGTGGGAGAGGGGCCTTGTTGGTCCTTTAGAGGATGAGAAGGGAAAATTAATAATGGGAGATGAGGAAATGGCTGAGGAACTGAACAGGTTTTTTTGGGTCGGTCTTCACAGTGGAAGACACAAATAACATGCCAGTGACTGATAAAAATGAGGCGAGGACAGGTGAGGACCTTGAGGTGATTGCTATCACTAAGGAGGTAGTGATGGGCAAGCTAATGAGGCTAAAGGTAGACAAGTCTCCTGGCCCTGATGTAATGCATCTCAGAGTGCTAAAAGAGATGGCTAAGGAAATTGCAAATGCACTAGTGATAATTTACCAAAATTTACTAAACTCTGGGGTGGTCCCAGCGGATTGGAAATTGGCAAACGTGACACCACTGTTTATAAAAGGAGGTAGGCAGAAAGCAGGTAATTATAGGTTTAACTTCAGTAGTAGGGAAGATGCTGAAATCTATCATCAAGGAAGAAATAGCGAGGCATCTGAATGGAAATTGTCCCATTGGGCACACGCAGCATGGGTTCATAAAGGGCAGGTCATGCCTAACTAATTTAGTGTAACTTTTTGAGGACATTACCAGTGCGGTAGATAACGGGGAGCCAATGGATGTGGAAGATTTGGATTTCCAGAAAGCCTTTGACAAGGTGCCACACAAAAGGTTGCTGCATAAGATAAAGATACATGGCATTAAGGGTAAAGTAGTAGCATGGTTAATTAATAGAAAGCAAAGAGTGAGGATTGATGAATGTTTCTCTGTTTGGCAATCAGTAGCTAGTGGTGTCCCCCAGGGACCAGTGTTCGGCCCACAATTGTTCACAATTTACATAGATGATTTGGGGACCAAGTGCAATGTGTCCAAGTTTGCAGATGACACTAAGATGAGTGGTAAAGCAAAAAGTGCAGAGGATACCGGAAGTCTGAAGAGGGATTTGGATAGGTTAAGTGAACCGGCTAGGGTCTGGCAGATGGAAAACAATGTTGACAAATGTGAGGTTATGCATTTTGGTAGGAATAACAGCAAACGGGATTATTATTTAAATGATAAAATATTAAAGCATGCTGCTGTGCAGAGAGACCTGGGTATGCAAGTGCATTAGTCGCAAAAAGTTGGTTTACAGGTGCAACAGTAGATTAAGAAAGCGAATGGAATGTTGTCCTTCATTGCTAGAGGGATGGAGTTTAAGATTAGGGAGGTTATGTTGCAATTGTATAAGGTGTTAGTGAGGCCACACCTGGTGTGTCGTGTTCAGTTTTGGTCTCCTTATCTGAGAAAGGATGTACTGGCGCTGGAGGGTGTGCAGAGGAGATTCACTAGGTTAATCCCAGAGCTGAAGGGGTTGGATTATGAGGAGAGGTTGAGTAGACTGGGACTGTACTCATTGGAATTTAGAAGGATGAGGGGGGACCTTTTCAAAACATATAAAATTATGAAGGGAATAGATAGGATAGGTGCGGGCAGGTTGTTTCCACTGGCGGGTGAAAGCAGAACTAGGGGGCATAGCCTCAAAATAAGGGGAAGTAGATTCAGGACTGAGTTTAGGAGGAACGTCTTCACCCAAAGGTTGTGAATCTATGGAATTCCTTGCCCAGTGAAGCAGTTGAGGCTCCTTCATTAAATGTTTTTAAGGTAGAGATAGATAGTTTTTTGAAGAATAAAGCGATTAAGGGTTATGGTGTTCGGGCGGGAAAGTGGAGCTGAGTCCACAAAAAATCAGACATTATCTCAGTGAATGGCGGAACAGGCTCGAGGGGCCGGATGGCCTACTCCTGCTCCTAGTTCTTATGTTCTTATGTTCTTAATTGGAGCTTAGTTACCTCATAACCATTTCACCTCTGATCCAGCCTTCCCAAATTGGTACAAGGACAGAATGGTACCAGAAAACCAGTTCCCTGGCCAGTGATGCAAAATCAGACTCCTGCCAGCTTCAGTTCTCACCCCCTTCAGTTTAACAAAAATCTTACCCAGGTTACTGTCATTGGCACTGCCAGTCGTAGCCAGTCACCAGACGCTGCATAGTGTGTTCTGGCAAAGCTCTCTGACTGGTATTTCTTTCTCTTAGTAAATCTTTTCCGGGCGTCTCTGAACACTGTGGCTTGCAGACTTTTAATCATGGAAAGTTTGAATTTTTAAGTGCATGCCAATGCTTTGACAGGCTGTATATTTGATAAAATAAAGAATTGATCACTGAAACTGGATCAATCTGATTAATCTGCAGTGAATATTGGATGAGTCGTGGTGGAATGAACTCAGAAGGTCTCAAGCCAATTTGATGGTCTGGCCTCATTTGTATTCAACCTGCATGCTTGCAATATGTTCTGAACACTGATGGAAAGCTTGCTAGTTTCAGGGGGTAGGTGTGGATGGGAAGTACGGGAGATCATCCTCAAAGATCAGACCTGAAACAAAGAATTAAAGAGTAGATCTATGCTAATTGCAAGTTTGAGGGGCAGCATTTGTGAAAGTCCAGGAAATGCTTCATTCATCCATATACAAAAAATATTTAAATGAATAGAAAGCACAATTCAAATGCACATCTTTGAGTTCGCTTTTTTTAGTGCATATTTGTAATCCGAACGTAGGAAGGATTATGGTTACTTTGTTTTTCTTTCTTTCTACTGTTTTCAGTATACTTAACTTGTTTGCAACAAAAATGATTCCACAGTTCTGAAATTGTTCAAAAGTATTTTTGGAGGACAAATTGCTGTTACTCCTTAAGTTAGCTTTCTTTGTGTCTCACAAATATAAAATTTCATGTTTGGGCGGAAGAGGATCAAATGAAACTTGTTTATAAATCAGCAGGTCATAGATTGTATCAACACATCTGGACACATGTCATTGGGGGCAAACCTTTGCTCTCTGGGGCAAAGATACTTATAGACAACTTACAAAATTGGTATGCATTGCCAGTGATCATCGAGGTCTCAACTGGTTGGAATTGTTAGGCCTGTGGTTTATCTTGATTTCTTTCATTCAAGGGATGTGGGCTTTGCATGTTAGGTTAGCGTTACATCCCTAATTGCCCTTGAGAAGATGATGGTGAACTGCCTTCTCGAACTGCCGCAGTCCATGTAGTGTAGGTACACCCACAGTGATGTTAGGGAGGAAATTGCAGGATTCTGACCCAACAACAGCAAAGGAACAGTGATACATTTTCAAGTCAGGATAGTGAGTGGCTTGGGGGGGGATCTTGCAGGTGGTGGTATTCCATTATAACTGCTTCACTTGTCCTTCTAGATGGTAGTAGTCATGGGTTTGGAAGGTGCTGTCTAAGGAGCCTTGGTGAGTTCCTGTAGTGCATCTTGCAGATCGTACACACTGCGTTGGTGGTGGAGGGAGTGAGCATTTGTGGAAGGGGGGGGGGGGGGGGGGGCAATCAAGCGGATTGCTTTGTCTTGGATGGCGTTGAGCTTGTTGAGTATTGTTGGAGCTGCACTCATTCCAAGCAAATGGAGAGTATTCCATCAAACTCCTGACATGTGCTTTGTAGAATGTGGACAAGTTTTGGGGAGTTAGAAGGTGAGTTACTTCCTTCAGGATTCCTAGCCTCTGGCCTGCTCTTGTAACCAGTGTATATAAATGACTAATCCAGTTCAGTTTCTGATCAATGAAAATCCACTGAAATATAATAATGGGAGATATAGTGATGGTAATGCCAATGAATGTCAAGGGGTGATGGTTAGGTTGTCTTTTGTTGGAGATTTTCACTGCCTGGCACTTGTGTGGCACAAATGTTACTTGTGCAGACTGCTTCTGACATTATGATGGAAGGAAGGTCATTGATAAAGCAGTTGTAGATTGGGCTTAGGACAGCCCAAAAGGAACTCCTGTAGTGAAGTCCTGGAGTTGAGATGACTGACTTACAACAACCACAGCCATCTTCCATTGTGCTAGGCATGACTCCAACCAGCAGAGTGTTTTCCCTCTGATTCCCATTATCTCCAGTTTATCTCAGGCTACTTGATGCCACATTTGGTCAGATGCTGCCCTGATATCAAGGGCAGTCACTCTCACCTCTGGAGTTCAGCTCTTTTGTCCATGTTTGAACCAAGGCTGTAATCAAGTCAGGAGCTGAATGGCCCTGGTGGAACCCAAACTGAGTGCCAGTGAGTAGCTTATTTTTAAGCAAGTGCTGATTGATTGCACTGTTTTTTTTTGGAAATGTTTTTTTATTGAGTTTTCATATTTTATATCCAACAAATTACACATTATTAGAAAAAAAACACGCAAAAATTAACATGTATATTTACAGGTAAGCCTCTTCATAATAACAACTGTGGCCGCCCCCTTTAACCGGCATACATATTTTACATTCCCCAATATGGCCGAGGCACATGTTTATAGGCATTTATTTACAATTTGGTTTTGGGCCTTAGCTTGCCATCAGACTGTTGTTTGCGGCTTTGTCCTTCCTTTTTTTTTTTGAATAATTTTTATTCAAGTTTTCAGCAACAAATTTGATCACAACAGAGAAAAACAGTAACCCCTCCCCTCCAATACAAAAACACTGTTGATGACCTCACCCATCACTTTACTGATGAGAGTAGACTGATGGGGCAGTAGTTTGCTGGGTTAGATTTGTCCTGCTTTTTGAGTGCAGGACATTCTTGGGCCATTTTGGCAATTGCCGTGCCAGTGTTGTAGCAATACTGGAAAAGCTTGGCAAGAGGTGCAGCAAGTTCTGGAGCAGAAACCTTCAGCACTATTAACAAAATATTGTCAGGGCCCAAAGCCTTTGAAGTACCTGATGCCTTCAGCCTTTTCTTGATATCACATAGAGTGAATGGAGTTGGCTGAACACTGGCATCTGTTATGCTGGGTATGTCCGGAGGAGGCTGAGATGAATCATTCACTTGGCGCTTTTGGCTGAAGATTTCAGCAAATGCTTCAGCCTTATCTTTTGCACTGATGTGCTAGGCTCCTCAATTATTGAGGATGGGATATTTGTAGAGCCTCCTCCTCCAGTGAATTGTTTACTTGTCCACCACCATTCACAGCTGAATGTGATAGGATATGGAGGTTAGATCTGATCCATTGGTTGTGGGATTACATACCTCTGCTGTCACTTGCTGCTTATGTTGTTTGGCATGCAAGTAGTCCTGTGTTATATCTTCACCAGGTTGACACCTTAGTTTAGGAATACCCAGTGCTGCACCTGGCATATCCTCCTGCACTCTTCATTGAACCAGGCTTAATCTCCTTAATAGTAATGGTAGAGTGTGGGATATGCCGGGCTCTGAGGATACAGATTGTGGTTGAGTACAATTCTGCTGTTGTTGATGACCCACAGCACCTTGTAATTGCCTAGTGGTGAGTTGTTAGACCTGTTTGAAATCTGTCCCATTTTATGCCACACAACACACTGTGTCCCCAGTGTGAAGATAGGACTTCACCTCCCCAAAGAATGCAGTGGTCACTTATTATGGACAGATCCATCTGCAGCAGGCAGGTTGGTGAGGGTAAAGTCGGGTAAATTTTTCCTCTTGTTGGTTCCCTCACCACCTGCCACAGACCCAGCACGGCAGCTCTATCCTTTAGAGCTTGGTTACCGAGTGTTACCGAGTCACTCTTGGTGATGAACATTGAAGTTCCCCCACCCAAAGTACACTCTATACCCTTGTCATCTTCAATGCTTCCTCCAAATGGTGTTCAACATGGTTAGTACTGATTCCTATGCTGAGTATGGAACATGGTAATCAGCAGGAAGTATTTGACCTGATGGCTTGAGACATCATGGGGTCCTGAGTTGATGCTGAGGACACCCAAGGCAACTCCCTTCTGACTGCATATCTCTGTCCTGCAGTGGAACAGGACATACCCAGTGATGGGACTTTGTCTGTAAGGTATGATTCCATCAGTATGACCATGTCCGCTTGACTAGCCTGTGAGATAGTTCTCCCTATTTTGGTACAAACCCCAGATATTAGCAAGGAGGACTTTGCAGGATCGACAGGCTGAGTTTGCCGTTGCTGATGCCAGGTGGTCTGTCCTTTTTGTAGGCATCATAGTGGTTGGATATAACTGAGTGGACATTTCATTTAAGAGTCCACATTGCTGTGATTCTGGAATTACATGTAGATCAGAAAGGCAGATTTCACTCGTGAACCTGATGGTTGATTCTGACAATCAATAATGGTCTCATGGTTATCATTAGGGTTTTATTTATAAATGTTTAAATTTATTTCAAATTTGTGTCACCTGCTGTGTTGAGAATTGAACTTGCGTCCCCAGAGCGTAGCCCTGGGTGCCTTGATTACTAGTCCAATGACAGTATCATTGTGCCACCATCTCCCCACCAGGTACTGTAGAGTGCATTGAATCTAACTGGTGCTTTTTACTAAGCATGGTGGTTTGGCATCCTTTGAGGATGGGAGGGGAGAGAGAAATGCTGGAATTTTAAACAGGGAAAACTTTCTTGCATTCACCGCATGCAGTACTTCTGTTTGCCATAAAAATCATTTCAGCACTTATGCATAGAATCCATTTTGCACTTGCATGTTTGTTATGTTGTCCTGATCTCAGTCTTTACTATCCAACCCTCCTCCACCTCCCCCCCCCCCCCCCCAACCCCCTTGGGGTTTTACAAAAGCTGAAGATTTGTTTGGAATAAGGCTTTTTAATTGCTTGAAGTTTAATAGTATCCCTTTAAGGGTAGAATGCTCACACCATCATGCTGGATCTTTTATGTTGCTCTATGTGTTATATTCAAACTGGGCAAGGGATGAAGCTAAATGATATTTGTGAACTGTTCTCTCAACTCCAACAAGACCAGCTCATCATTCTGCTCACGTGCAACCTGAGTTAACACAACATAATGTGAATAATACTGAAGAGGTTTTTTTGTTTAGCAAGATTGTTACTCTTGAGTTGGACTGAGTATGAACATCTTTTTATGTTGTTACCATATTAAGCTTAGAGAGCTAAGGCGATTATGGCTCTGCAACCTGGGAAAATTATTCAGAATTGAATTACTTTCATTGGAGAAAAGCATGACTCTTTATGCAGAAATTAGTATGAACCAATTTATAATTTTGTAATGTTATTAATATATTAAGTGGACTTCATTGTATCAGTACTAATTTTTGTTCTGAATAGTCGCAAAGCAAAAACAGCCAATTGGGGAATCTAGTGCGACGTGGAAGCATACTCACAGAAGACTATTGTACCGCAAGAGTAATTTTCCAACTTGGCGAGGAAATCATCCCTGTTCTTTACATAATCAGTGGTGCTGTGTTTCCAACCAAGTAGATCATTTCAAACAGCTTGTTTAAACGCTCCAACCAACTCTGGAGTGACTAGGAGATGCTATTTAACATGTATAGCCTTTAAACCAGATGGCGCTGCTATTAATGCCTAAACTCACCTTGGAACAGCAAGGATCTGAAAACAGATTGCTTCACCACCCATTCAACTGGATTACAGGGGGGGGCAATCAAAATCATATAAAATGGACATAATGATGCATTTTCACAGACGTCTTTAGGAACACGAAAGGAGTTATTAATAAGAGGAATTGTATGGCAGTACTGTAGCCATAGAGCTGCACCTGAACCCCTCCATGTCTCCTGCTTAAGAGAGGACTCTACCCCCTGGGGTGATTATTCACTCTGTGTCCCAATTGGTCGCACAGACCATGCAACCCTTACTCTGCTGTGTTGCCCTTAAAGGAAGAAATCAGCGCAATAGGCAAATGTTTTTTTAGTCAAGTATCAAAAGTTGATTTGCTCAGGCAAAGTGTCGTGAAAATAAGTTTTAACTGTGCTATAAATATATAGCATAGAACAGATCATAGTTGTTTAGATTGTAAATCATCATGAATTTGTAATATTATAAAAGTCAAAAATCAAAACTCACCCTTGAAATGTTGCAATCTTTGTTATTTCATTTCTTGTGGACACCTGGATTTGTTCCATATTTGCCTTGTTTGATTTCTGCTGTTCGCTGCGGGGTTCTTTTTTGTTCCATTATCCTGCCCAACAGTTGCAGAACAGAAGGTAAAACTGGGTGGTGAGGCATAATACTGCTTTTGACCTTGATTTTCCTCTCTATCTCCTCACTGCTACCAACCAATTCTTGCACAATCTTGCTGCTTCTGCCATATTTGCCAACTGAAGGAAGTGCTAATAGGAATATAACATTGCACCATGGATTAGCAGCAGCCATCACATATGTAGTTCAGTCGAGGGCATTGACCAGTTTGTTGCTTTATCTTCCTTCACAATGGTCCCACAAAATCTTCCATTTTATGCTTTGATCAGGGTGTAAAAAAATTTATTTCCCCTCAACTGACCCTTAAATTCCTTCTAACAAATCTGCACTGATGGTCCAACTGCAGCACCAGCAGAATGTTCCTCTTCAGCAAGTGGCAGGTAGCCCAGAAGAAGGGTAATAATCCATTACCAACACGCTCTGACCCAGAAAAATGGCTCAATTCACAGCTGCAGGCAGAAGTCCCACCTCACTATGACCTGGCAAGTGCCATGTTAAACCCTGTTGAAGTGTAAGCTACTAAGATTATGAGACATGACTTCAACTTCAAAGATACTGTTTTATTTAACTTGTATTTGTTTATTGTCACATGTACCAAGGTACAGTGAAAAACATTGTTCTGTGTACAGTCCAGACAGATCATTCCATACATGAAAAAAATAGGGCATACAAAAATACACAATGTAAATACATAGACACAGACATCGAGTGAAGCATACATGACTGCAGTACTACTCAGTAGAGAAGATGTGTGAAGAGATCAGATCAGTCCATAAGAGGGTCATTCAGGAGTCTGGTAGCAGTGGGGAAGAAGCTGTTTTTGAATCTGTTAGTGTGTATTCTCAGACTTTTGTATCTCCTGCCCAATGAAAGAAGTTGGGAGAATGAATAAGCCAGGTAGGAAAGGTCTTTGATTATGCTGCCCACTTTCCCAAGACAGCAGGAGTTGTGGACAGAGTCTACACCAATGAATTACAGTGGAATGCTGCAGCTATTATATTATTCATGAAGAAATATATGTATAAAATAAAAGCAAACATTACAGAATAAAATTATATAACAGTAAATGAGGAATATAATTCTAACAGTTAAGAAATCTTTGAATATAAAATGGCAATTACCAAGGCACATGAACACTAATTTATAGATTGAAGCACAGTGTACAAGTCCAACAGGTAACATAAAATTATTTAGTCTCTGCAGAATACTGCAACTATAAACAGAAAGAATCTTTTTTGTTGAGGAAAACGTGATGCTGCATAGACTATTTTCATTATATTGAACCTGAGACTTGGGTCAACTAATGTTCCGGACAAAACAATCAAACTTGCAAATTATTGTACAACAATCTCCTTTACTGTATCTCGTCAATACCTCAAAAGTATCAACATTCCGTTCTATAAAAGGTATCAAAACTCACGGCTCGGGCCTAGCTACTACCTGTGAAGAGGCGAGGTGATCAGTCTCCCTCTTGGTGGATTCCGATGCTCTCTTTCTGTGTTTTTGCTATTTTGGTTTTGAATTTTCTTTCCCATGGTAGTATGGGGTAGCTTGTTCCACTGAAGGAGGGTGTGGGTTCTTTCTTCCCAGTGTGTATGATATTTGATGAGGCTTGGGAAAGAGGGATCTTTGTTTTTTTTTCTTGTGTGGTTGTTTTCTTGTTCCCCAATTTGGGGGGTCACCCTGCTGGCAGGTATTCTAGTTAACAGAAGCAAAATGGGGAAGAGGGCTGATGCTGGGGATGGTTGTTTTTTGTTTTGTATGTGGGTTAAGGTAACAAGCCTGGGTTGGCTTGGTTTTCTTTGTTTTTTGGGGGTAAGGGCACTTTTTGGATCTGGGTGGGTTGGTTATCTGAAGTTCGAAGATGGAAAAGTGGGTTGGGGAAGGTTGTTGGATGGGTTGTCGAGGAGGGGCGAGGGTGGGGTGGGTAGAGTGCTGGCAGTGAAGGTTTCTTTGTTTATGGGTTTGTGTGAGGGTTGTGACGGTGGCCATTTTGGGTGGGTCTGTAAACAGGGTAGATTTAGGCCCTGTTGGATCTTCTTATGGGTGGGGTATGGCTGATTCTAGTCGGGGTGGGAGCCAGAGAAACCCAGTTAGGATGATTACGTGGAAGGTTAGGGGGTTAAACAATTTGGTTAAAAGATCCTGGGTGTGTGCCCATTTGAAGGGTTTGGAGGTGGATGTAGTCCTATCACATTTGAGGGTTAGGGTACTATGCTAAGGAAGGGATGGGTGGAGCAGGTGTTCCACTCAAATTTTGATGTGAAGACAAGGGGCGGCGGTGTTGATCAACAGGAGAATGGCCTTTACAGCAGCCAGTATTTTGATGGATCCTGGGATTGGGGGGGGGGGGGGGGGGGGGATACATCAGTGTTGGTAAGCGCTTCAGTGGTATTAGTGAACATATATGCACCAAATTGGGAAGATGCAGACTTTATCAAGGTGTTGGCGACCATCCCCAAGATAGTTTTGCACCAATTGAAATGGGGGGGGAAGAGTTCAATTGTGTATTGGACCCAAGGATGGATTGGTTGAGTCCCAAGTTTTTGTAACTTCGGGGATGGTGAACGAGTTGATAGTGTTCATGGAGTAGATGGAGTGTAGATCTGTGGAGGGTTAGACATCCAAGGGAGAGGGAGTTTTCCTTCTTCTCACACGTGCACTGGGTCTACTCCCGAATATATTTTTTTATGGTTGGGAAATCGTTACTCCCGTAGGTGGTTGGGGCTGGGTACTCGGCGATTGTAATATTGGACCACGCTCCATATTATGTGGATATATGGCTGGAGGTCAGCCAAGCTCAGCGTCCCCTCCTCCCCCTCCGGCGTGGCGGTTGGACACGATGCTCCTTGCACATAAGGGGTTTTGTGTAATCCTGGCCATCGGGAATTATGTAGGTTTTAACAAGAATGGGGAGGTTTCACCTCCAACGTTCTTGTAAGCATTGAAGGCGATGGTCAGGGGGAGATAATTTTGGATAAGGCCCACAGGGATAAGGTTAGGAGGGTGGAAAGACAGTGGTTGGTTGACTCCTTTCTGGAGGTGGACTGACAGTACCCCGATGGTGGAGTTGTTAGTGAAGGGCAAGAGTCTGCAGGTGGAGTTCGAGCTAGCCGACTTCGCTGCTTGTGAGGGGAATTTTTTAAGTTTGGTGAGAAGGCCAGCCGGTTATTGGCCCACCATTTGAGGAGGCAGGTGGCCACACGGTAGATAATCCAGATTAAGGACGAGGGGCCAGGTTGGTTACTGCTCCGAATAAGATTAAAGGGACAATTGAGACATTCTGCCAGAGGCTGTACAAACCTGAGCTGCTGGAGGATGATTTTATGGATGGAGCCGCTTTTGAATGGGTTGGACTTCCTGATAGTGGAGAGGGAGAAGAAGGAGAGGTTGGAGGTACCACTGGAGATTATTGATTGTATTGGTTCTATGCAATCGGAGAAGGCACCAGGGCCAGATGGCTTCCCAGTGCAATGCCACGAATAGTTTGCGGCCTTGTTGGCACCACATTTATTGGAAATGTTTAAAGACTCTTTCCTGGGAGGTACAGCCAGCCATTTTGGCACAGGCACCAATCACTTTGATCCCAAAGAAGGACAAGAATCCCATGGAGTGTGGTTCCTACAGGCCGAATGCCGATGCAAAGGTTAGGAGGGTGGATTTAGAGAGTTAAGGTGCTGGCGATGCATCTGGAGGGGTGCTTGCTGGAGGTGACCTCTGAGGACCAGGCAGGGTTTGTCAATGGCCGACAGTTGTCGACCAACATCAGGAGACTTTTAAATCTCGTCCTGTCGCCCACCTTGGGGAAGGTTCCGGAGATAATCTTCTCCATGGATGCGGAGAAGGCATTTGATCGGGTGGAGTGGAGGTAGCTCTTCGAGACTTTGGGACAATGTAAGTTTGGGCAAAATTTGTCTCCTGGGTGAGAGTCCTGTATAGCACCTGCCGTCCAGAGCAACATGGTGAGTTCAGAGTACTTTTGGTTTTATAAGGGCACAGGGCGGGCATGCCCACTGTCCCCACTGTTGTTTTAACCTGGCGATTGGACATTGGTCTTCATGCTTAAATCAGAAGGTGGGTGGTGGGATACAGAGAGGGGGTGCAAGGAGCGGACGAACTGCTGTTATACATTTCAGATCCTCTCTCTAGTGTGTGGAGGATACTGGACTGTTGAGGAAGTTTGGATCCTTTTCCGGGGGCACATTGAATGTAAGCAAGAGTGAGATCTTCCCCGTGAATCCTCTGGGGAAGGAGGTGGGTTTGGGGAGGCTGCCGTTTAGGCTTGCCAGGTCACAGTTGAGGTGTAAAGGGATTCAGGTGACTCATGACTAGGCCTTGCTGCAAAATTGAACCTGGCCAGTCTGTTGGAGGGGGGGTGAAGGGAATTTGAGTAGGTGTGATGGCCTCCCGGGAAAGTGCAGTCAGTCAAAATTAATATTCTACCGAGGTTCTTATTTGTGTTCCTGTCTCTCCCGAACTTCCTCAATAAATCTTTCTTCTTTTGGATTAAGTTAATCTAGCATTTGTCTGGGCGGGCAAGGCTCCCAGGATTCAAAGAGCCTTCCTGCAGAGAAGGCGGCAATCGGGAGGGCTGGCGCAATTGAACTTGATGCTTTATTACTGGGCCGCGAACATCGAGAAAATATAAGGTTGAATGGAGGAGTCTGGGCCGAGGGCTGATGGAGAAGGCTTCCAGTGTAAGTTTATGTCTCAGGGCGTTGGTTATGGCCCCTTTTCCGTTCTCTCCAGCCAGTTTCTCCACGAGCCTGGTGGTGGCGTCTCTAAGAATTTGGAACCAATTTAAGCAGCATTTTAAATTGAGGGCAGTATCATTACTGTCACCAATTTGTGAGAACAATAGGTTTGTGCCATCCAGGATGGATGCAATGTATAAGATTTGGAAAATGGAGGGGACCAAGAGGTTCAGAGATTTGTTTGTGGAGGGTAGATTTGCGGGACTGGAGGAGATAGTGGAGAAATTTCAACTTCTGAGGGGGAATTTGCTTAGGTATGCAGGTGTGAAACTTTGTTTGTAAGGAGCTGCCCCCATTCTCTCAGCTACTGGGGCCTTCATTTATGGACAGGATGCGATAGGGGAAGGGAAGATATCCAATTTATTTGGGGGGTTGTTAGAGATGGGGAAAGCACTGTTGGAGGAAGTAAATGGGAAGTGGGAGGAGGAACTAAGCCTGGGTCTGGAAGGAGGGATGTGGAGTGAGATTTTGCTTAGGGTGAATTCCACCTCTTCTTGCACCAGGCTGAACCTGACACAGTTTAAAGTCGTTCATGAGGCGCGCTTGACTAGAACGCGCATGAGTGGGTTCTCCCCAGAATAAATGATAGGTGTGAGCATTGTTTGAGAGGGCTGGTGAACCATTCACTAGTGTTCTGGTCCTGCCCTACGTTGTTTGAGTTCTGGGTCCCCTTTTTTGAGTCAATGTCAGAGATCATGGGGGGAACCATGTCCATTGATGGCGATCTTTGGGATGTCTGACTCGCCGGAGCTCCTGGGGGGGAGGAAGGCTGATGTCCTGGCATTTGTCTCTCTCACAGCCCGGAGTCGAGTCCTGTTGGGATGAAGGTTGCCGGTGCTACCTAAGGCCTCGACATGGTTAGGGGATGTGGCAGAACTTCTGAGATTAGAAAAGATTAAGGCTGGAATTATCTGGTTATTGTGATTCAATTTTCCTGCCTGAAGCTCAAATCCGACAGTGGGTTTCGCAGCAGTGTGGGGTGGTTACAATGGGAAATCCTGGTGAAAATTGGCGGAGAAATAGAATCCTGCCACCAGCGAATGCGTGCTGCCGAGAAACATGCGGCTAATGAACCGGATAATGCCTCCCTTAAGGGGGGTCAGAGAAAGGGTTCTATTTCTGTTGGAAGCCGTTCATCACTTTCTTTAAAGACTTATTCATGGCCAGAAACTGGGTTGGGGAGAGACGGAGTAGTAAGGGGGTTTGGTCATGGGGGAGTAGAGAGGGTTTGGGGTTATTTTTATTATCATTTTGTTAAAAAACAATTTTTTTTATATTGGAATGTTTTTTATGTGATAATCTGAACATTTTTGGAATAAAATATTTATTTTTAAAAAACTTGTTCAAGTTAATTTGAAGGCACTAAAAAAAAAAACCCTCAAAACCAGAAATACTGATATCACTTCCTACAGGGAGTACTGAGATAATTTGTTAATTAAGATACTAATACCACTTCCCAGAGGGAAAGCTGTGATCTCTATTACAGTACATATTGATAACACTTACCTTGGACAATACTGAGATCCCTACACAATAAATACAGATGCCACTTCCTATCGCAAGTATTGAGATCATTATTACTGTAAGTACTATAAGTACCATTTACTTTGAGCAATACTGAGATTCCTGTAACAATAGGTAGTGATACCATTTCCTTTGGCGAATATCGAGATCCTAATCACAGCATTTACTGATACCATTTGCCAAAAAGACTACTATGATCGCTATAACAATAAATGCTGAGATTACAGGATATACCAAGTTTCCTTGCAATATGAAAAACTACAATGACTTACTGATAGTCTTGCCAATACTATATATGCCAAAGGATATCATTCCATTTTCTTCAGAAATATAAAAACATCAACAAACCACTTTCCCATTGCAGGCAATGCCACATCAATGTGATGCAGAGATGTCACTTACTATGGAAATGCTGATGATATTTCAAGAAATACCTCTGGCACTTAATGGACAAGAGCACTGACACAGCCAAATCTTTCACAAGGAACAATCAGACAGACTGACCATGGGAAACATGAAGGAGATCATTTTCCAAGTCCTGTGTTGATGGAGGGACAACTCATATTCATTGGTGAACAGCTTGTAGATTTTTCTTCCATGCTGTTAAGAAATGAAATGAAATGAAAATCACTTATTGTCACAAGTAGGCTTCAAATGAAGTTACTGTGAAAAGTCCCTCGTCGCCACATTCGGGCGCCTGTTCGGGGAGGCTGGGACGGGAATTGAACCGTGCTGCTGGCCTGCCTTGGTCTGCTTTCAAAGCCAGCGATTTAGCCCTGTGCTTGAGGTGTGCCATTGCCAATGCTCAGGAAATTAATCTTCAAAATTTCCACCCAGATGAGAACACCTGTTTGAATTGCAGACTAAAACTTTTGATTGTTTTGGAATTGATTTTTCATTTAACGTTACGTTTTTAAAATAATTCTTCTCAAGAGGGAGGGTACAGAAGCATTTCAACAGATTGGAGTTTGTTGATGTGATTTTCTCCCTTATGGTTAGTTGAATGATCAAAATTGAATTGTAAGAAATAAAATGTAGGTAAATGTGTTTTTAAACAAAGAATTGCACTTATTAAAGATAACATAAAACTACTGCAAGGAGGTCAGAAATGAGTGCATAATAGATACGCATCCATCCTTCCTTCATTTTTAAAAAACTCAAAATTGCAGGAGCCTCACCAGTTGTTTTCAAGTGCAGATATATTTATAATTTTATTAAAATTCCATTGAGTACGGGAAGAAGAATGGCAGGGAATTGTAAATGAACGATCTATCAAGGCGACACCACAACAAGAAAAAAGTGCATTTGGCACAGTAAAGTGATTGTCAAAGTACTTTTAAGGCTCTTGGTGCAGTATTCTCATGGAGATGACGCCTAAATATGCAATTTAGAATAGATATTTTTTAGTGTCAGCTTAATATTTTCCACAGGGATGTCATTTTCTCATAGTACCGATAGTAGAGAATCATCAGTGAACAACATTAGCATTTAGAGACTGCTGAGAAAATATATTTTATTCTGTTGTTCAGCAGACAGTGTCTTCTTACAATATGGAGCTGCAAGAGCACAATGTTCTGCAGCTGTATGTACTGTAAGTGCTATTAAAACAAATGTTCGAATAGTGCAAAGCTCCTCGTACAAATGTGCATTTAATGAACAGAAGAATTGCTTTTAGAAAATCATTATGGGTCTGTGAGAGGCTAAACAAATGGAGACACTTTTCTTCAGATTTGGAAAGATCTGGTAACTTTACAGAAATTGCATGTTCAAAAATATAAACATTTGTGTTGATTGTCCAAATGATTTCAATTGTACATTGATTAAATCTTTTTTGAAATGTTTGAAATTCTCTTTATCCTTAATCTTTGTGACAATATTTTAGTCCCTTTATTGTATTCATTTTATGATATTTAATAATATGGAGTGGATCTGAGCCAACGGAATATTTTATTGCAACAGATTGAGGTAGATTGATTAGAAATTGATGGACCTTTTAGCTCTTGTTGCCAAACCTCATTCATCCTTCATTGCACTGCACATTCATACAAATATTATACCCACACAATACCATGCAAAGGTCACATTATATTCTCTTGAATAAACTGTGAAACAAACCCTGAATATTGTACATGCACCTGTGTGAGAAGTAGTTTATTTGTAAAATTGGTAATGATTGCTTATTGTGTCATTTACTTATAAAGCTGTTTGTTTCCTGGGGTTTTATGGCTTCTTCGTGCTCACCTTGCCAAACCGGATCCCAGTATACCTGTGGGTAGCACGGTAGCATAGCGGTTATCACAATTGCTTCACAGCTCCAGGGTCCCAGGTTTGATTCCCGACTTGGGTCACTGTCTGTGCGCAAGTCTTCACGTTCTCCCCGTGTGTGTGTGGGTTTCCTCTGGGCGCACCGGTTTCCTCCCACAGTCCAAAGATGTGCAGGTTAGGTGGATCGGCCATGCTAAATTGCCCTTAGTGTCCAAAATTGGCCTTAGTGTTGGGTGGGGTTACTGGGCTATGGGGATAAGGTGGAGGTGTGGACTTGGGTGGAGTGCTCTTTCCAAGAGCCGGAGCCGGTGCAGACTTGATGGGCCGAATGGCCTCCTTCTGCACTGTAAATTCTATGATTCTACGCTTCACTTTGGAATTCCTTCATTGGAAACTAGATCATGATCCATTCCTTTGTTGTTTGTGCAGCTCACTGTGCATGCCCCAAGGAGTGCAATATATCCCCATATGACTGCATCAATTCTCAAAGCTAATTGATTGTACCAGCTGACCTTGACTTTGAAACAGGCCATTCAGATAGCATTGTCCTAAGAGAGTGCAGAACGGGGAGCGCAGGAACTACAGGCAATGGAGGTGAATGCCATGAGGTGTGCACTCTCCCATTCAGGAGCCCCTCACCCACCTCCGCCGTGCCGTGGATGGGGCACCGGTGGCAAAAGGAGGGTCCTTCCCAAAAGGGAGCCTTCTCCGGACTCCTTGGATGAAGAATCCGGTAGCTGTGGTTCTTGTGGGTGCCGACTCCAATGCGACGCAGGCCGTGGCCGTATTAGAGGGCCAGCTACTCCAGCAGGGGCCAGCATGAATCCCGTACTTTCCATTTGGATGAACCTGCGGAAGAGTAGGAGGAGGACAATGACTACCTGCAGCTGCATTGCGTGGCAACCCCGAGTGGCCCCATTAAGCTAACAGTACGGGTGAATAGGCACCCGTTCGAAATGGAGTTGGATATTTGAGCAGCAGTGTCTGTGGTAGGACAGAAGACATTTGGCAGCATCAAGCAGGGAATTCAGACACTTGCTTTGACGGGCACACAGGTCAGGGTGGTCATCTACATGGAGAACCGTTTTACTTTGCTTGGATTATGATGATCTCTGTGGTTTACGGATGCCAACCAGTTCACCTTCTGCTCATCATGATACGAGGCCATGGGCCCAGCCTGTTGGGCCATGACTGCTTGCACGATTTGCGGCTGCAATGGCAACACATCCTCCAGGTAGGTTCTGGTGGTTTGGCTGAAATGTTGGGAAAATACCCAGAAGTATTCCAGCCTGATTTGGGGAAGATACAAGGGGCCAGTTTCAGGTTGACCCAGAAGCCTCGCCATGCTATTTCCAGGCATGCCCAGTACCTTACGTCTTTCTAAAGAAGGTGAAGACGGAACTCACTTGTCTGGAGTCTCTGGCTATTATCAGACCCATCCATTTCACCGTTTGGGCAGCACCGGTTGTACCCATAATGAAGCCAGATAACATGGCCGCTTGTGCGGCAACTACATATTAACGGTAAACACGGCTTTCTGAGTAGACTGATACTCTATGCCCCACATAAAGGATCTCCAAGCGAGACTTGCAGGTGGACTCTCATTCTGAAAGTTGAACATGAGTCCCACTCATTTGCAGTTGGAGTTGGATCCTGCCTCTCGAAAGTATGTTACTGTTAATATCCACAGTAGCCTGTATGAGAATACATAGTTGCCTTTTGGACTGTCCGCTGCCTGTGCTATTTTCCAATGGGTAATGGAAAACATCCTGCGAGGATTGCCTCGTGTCACTGTTTATTTAGATGATGTGTTGGTTACGGTAACTTTGGAACAAGAACATTTGGACAATCTGGAGGCTGTGTTGAAGCGTTTCTCTGAGGTTGGAGTCCATTTACTACGCGCAAAGTGCATTTTACAGGCAAAGGAAGTGATCTACCTCCGTTATTGGGTGGACTGCCGTCCAGCAGGTATCAATCCTGATGGACTCTTCAGAACATCGTTCTTTTTTTGGCATCGTTAATTACTACAGGAAGTTTCTCCCCAATCTGGCTTCATTACACCTTCTGGTGAAGTAAGATCGCATTTGGATTTGTGGTCAGCCGTAAGAAACCGCCTTTCAGCGGATGAAGCAGCAATCCTAATTGTCCGGGTTACTAACCCACTATGACCCTGCAAAGCCTCTGCTCATCATGTGCGAAGCATCCCCCTATGGTATCAGGGTCGTCCTGTCTCACAAGATGGAGGGGAATGGCCAATAGCTTTTGCATCCCGTACATTGACTGCAGCTGAAAAGAAGTACGCACAGATTGAAATGGAAGGCCTGGGTGTGGTTTTCGCGGTGAAACGTTTTCACCAGTATGTTTATGGCCACCCTTCACTATCGTGACCAATCAAAAGCCTCTGCCTGGTCTTTTCAGAGAGGTTAAATCAACTCTGCCCATTGCTTCCCCACAGATCCAACATTGTGCCTTGCTGCTCGTTGCGTACAAATGTTCCGTGGAGCTTAAGCCAGGGACATAAATTGCGAATTTCTGATGCAATGAGCCAATTGCCTTTGTTGACCGGCCCTTGTCAACCCCCATGGTTGTCAAGGTGGTCGCGACCCTAAATTTCATGAAACGAAAAATCACTTATTGTCACAAGTAGGCTTCAAATGAAGTTACTGTGAAAAGCCCCTAGTCGCCACATTCCGGCACCTGTTCGGGGAGGCTGGCATGGGACTTGAATCGTGCTGCTGTCCTGCCTTGGTCTACTTTAAAAGCCAGCTCTTTAGTCCTGTGCTAAACCAGCCCCTTGATGGACTCATTGCTGGCCGCGGCGTCACAGATTGGTGAATGGACACAGTCAGATTCATTCCTGTCAAAAGTTCAGCACGTAGTCTTATATGATGGGCAGCAGAGACAGCTCCCAGGCGAGTTAAGAGCGCTTTCCTCCAACCTGTCGGAATTCAGTGTTGAAGACGGTGTCCTACTGTGGGGAACTCGTGTGGTCATCCTGGATAATGAGAAGGAGCTGACCCTGAAGGATTTCCACATTGGTCATCAAGGCATGTTCAAGATCAAAATGTTGGCATGGCGTTGTGGAAGGTGGTCAAGCCTCAACGCTGAAATTGAAAAGGTGGCTCATCAGAAGCTCCTGCCGGCTGCGCCCCTGCATCACTGGGTATGGCTGGATCGGCCTTGGGCACAGATACATGCCGACTTTGACGGTCCTTTTTCGGGGTCCATGTTCCTCTTATTGATTGATGCCCATTCAAAATGGTTTGAGGTACATAGGATGGTGTGAACCACATCCCGCGCAATCACAGAAGCTGCACTTATCTTTTTGTAAGCACGGCCTCCACAAAGCACTTGTCACCAACAACGGCACTCCCTTCACGAGTGAGGAGTTTGCCAGCTTTATGAAAGTAAACGGGTTACGGCATATTTGCACTTCCCCACACCACCCAGCTTCCAATGGATTAGTGGAGTATGGGGTGCAGACATTTAAGCGGGGCCTCAAGAAATAGGCTTCAGCTCAGTGAACACTAGACTGGTTCATTTTTGGTTTTGTCATGGGACCACTCTGCACGCAGTGACTGTGGTAGCCCCCGAAGAGATCCTAACAGGCCGGAAACATCGTGCCTGCCTCAGCATGATTATTCATTGACATGAAAGTACGCTGCAATCAGGAACAGCAACGGCATTGTCCCTCTCGGCAAACTGTCAGGCAGTTAGCACCCGGTGATTTGGTGTTTGTTCACAATTTCATTGGCGGCACTCAGTGGGTCTCAGGTGTTATCATTCGACGGAGGGGCCGATCTCTTACCAGGTGCAGGCCCAGGGCCGTGTTTTACATAAGCATCTAGTGCACATTAGGTCCAGAAGGCTGCTTCTTTCTTGTCCCCGGAGTTACCAAAGCATTTGCCGGATCCGGCCTCAGCGAATACTCCTCCTTGGGATTTCCTCTGGCACCATGCTTACGGCCTACTCAGACGACTACAGAATGGCAAGCAAATCGGGACACAGACAGATCCGTTCCTGTCAAAAGTTCAGCACGTGGTCTTATATGATGGGCAGCAGAGACAGCACCCGGGCAAGTTGAGAGCGTTTTCCTCCAACCTGTTGGAATTCAGTGTTGAAGACGGTATTGAACAGTGTTGAGGATGCCTCTGAGGTGTAGCCCTTGGGCCTGTAATCCAGGGATTTGCAGGCGTTAAGGCATTCATCTAGGAAGCACCATTCCCCTTCTCGATCTACACTACCCAATCTTGCACCCCGGGTGCATGACGCCTAGCCTTAGCCTTATGTTAAAAGAGCCCAGTGCCCTCTTTCACCAGGGGCTTCAGCGGATTCCTCTGACTTTGAGGGAGTGGGGTAACTTGCATAGGTCCTGTTGGGTAGGGACAATTGGTTATCCCATGGATCTCAGGGAAAATGTGTGTCCCCCCAATAAGGGGATGCGGCAATTGTTAACCTTTTCTGTTGTTTAGGTAGAGCCAGCCATTTCAGTACTGGCTGAAGAGAAGAGCAATAGCGAACTACTGGTGCTGTGTAAATATGAATGTAAAGTTTTGTTTGACTCACTAACTCGTGTTGAACTATTCCTGGCCCTCACGAAACTTACTGAACAGTGTTAGAAATGTCTAGAAATTTGTTGAAGCACCTGACCTCTTAAATAATTTTAAAGTTCTTCAAACCTTAACACATGTTGCACGATACTGAACTGAAATGATTATAAATTAAAGTAAACTAAAAATGGAGGCTGTATGGTTAACTTTAAATAATACCAATAAACCAAGAACACTACCGTATTCTGATCAGGAAAAGGGTTAACAATAACCCTCTTCCCTTTTTTCTAAAGTGACTAATGTAACAAATGTAAATTTTATTTTGGTGAGTAGATTGAGTTTGAGTCCAAATTTCATCAAGAGGTTAGTCTGGAGCCTGGAATATTTGGACAAGAATTTCCATGAATGTTTTCTACAGCAAGTAGATATGTAAGGCGAAATTCTCCCAAAACGGGAGAAATCGTAAAACTGCCGTAAAACCCAGGCGGGTTTTACGGCAGCGCGCCCCTTCCCGACGGGGGACCGATTCTGGTCCCCCGTCGGGGCTAGCAGCCCGACGTCGGAGGCTCCGACAAGTCGGCCTTAACGAAAATCGTTAAGCCCGCTTGCCGGAGTTAGCGCCGGCTGACGCGTCATATGACGTCAGCCGCGCATGCGCAGGTGGGAAGACTCCACCCGCGCATGCGCGGGTGACGTCATCGCGTTTTTGCGCGAAACCCGCGCATGCGCGGGCCGGGTTGCCCCTCAGCCGCCCCGCGTATTGATACTGCGGGGCGGCGGAAGGACAAATAGTGCGCGGGCATCGGGCCCGCTGCCCGCGATCGGTGCCCACCGATCACGGGCCCATGGCACCCTTGGCACGGCCGTGGTACTGCCGTGCCAATCGGTGCCATGGTTATTTTTTGCGAGTTTGTCACGACGTTTTTACGAACGGCAGGACCAGGTGTGTGTGCCGTTCGTGAAAACGGCGGAAAGGGCTGGGACTTCGGCCCATCTAACAGCTGTGAATCGCTGCCGGCCGTAAAAAAACGGCGGCAGCGATTCGTGTCGGGACTTCGGCGGGGGGGTGGGAGAATAACGGGAGGGCGGGAAAAATGTCGGGAAGGCCCTCCCGCTATTCTCCCACCCGTCGTGGGGGGCGGAGAATTTCGCCCGTAGTTTCTAAAAGGGATACATTTTTCACAAATATTTAATTGACCAAAAGATTAATATCTGCCTTAATAGGTCATAATGTTCATGTTCATACTAAATAGAGCAGAGCACATCATTTACCCTCCATGAAATGTGCAATTTATGAACAAATTCTTGGAGAACAATCCTTGTGTCAGATTGGTTGCTTAATGGAAGGCCATTCATTGACAAGGTGACCTAATACCAGATCAGCTCGGCTAGCTCATAATTCTACAAACTATGACAGTGAGTGTTTGACAACAAAGACCCCTGCAAATCTAGTGTATAGAACAGTTTGTTGTTGTTTCGAGTTCAGAAATAGTAGTGCTTCTTAGAGTCTTTCTCAATGAGACGTCTTTATTCAACAGATCTAAAATGTCAGCTTGCAGAGAGGTTCCCTCATGGCAGAGCTCACATGACTGCAGCAATTGGAATAGGGCATGTAGTAATATTGCATTTCAAAACTCAAACGTCCTCTTTTTCATAAAGAACAAAAGACACAAACATGCCCCTTACCCTCATGAACAAAAGGCAAATATGCATGCACGATCATTTGTTACTGTGAGTTACTCAAGTTACCCATTCTACACCCACTGCTCTTATGCATTAACAACTATCTTCTCTGTTCGTCAGTCTCTGCCTCTGAATTACTTGAATAGCTTTAAATCACGTAGGTTTCTTAATGGTACACGTGCGCTTTGTCATTGGGATGTTCATCTGGGTGATGTTCCTTGTCAGGAGAGTATATTTCCCATGGCACTTGTTGCTGTGGCAACTGTTATTGTATCATTGATGTTATTGGAGACATCCAGACTTCTGGGATTAATAGTAGCTCTGTACCCAGTGCAGCTGGTGAGATGCCTTTTCACTGATTGACTGTTTACTGCAAAGGAACATCTTCATCAGTTGTGCTTATAGCACTGTGGTCCACTTGTATATTTGATTGTTCACTTCTACCACGTATGAGTAAAGTGACAAGTTCTCCATGCATCTCCCGAGTCTCCATGTGGACTGAAGGTTTGCACCTGAACTGGCTCTCCAATGCTCAACTCTGACAATGATTTAGCAACCTTCTCAAAATGAAATTTGCCTTCCTGCAGTTCCACATTGATTTTTTCACTCTTGCTTGTTCCTACTTCTGGTTTCAATAGCTGTTTTGCTCTTGGAAGAGTAGCTTGTATGTGGCATGGCATTAGTCTTTGGGTTAGACTACTTTCCATATTTTCTTCATTCTCGGATTGCCTTGTATACATCTGCACTAGATTTGCTTGATTTCTTGATGATTCCTTTGATGACTTTCACTACCGCCTGTGGCTTTCCATTTGAGTGGGGACAGTGGGAGAAGGTGTATAGTGTTCAATTTCTCAATTCTTTGCAAAAGAGTTGTATTTTTACTCATGAACTGAAGGCCATTGTCACTCAACAGAATGTTTGGAATGTATTAACAAATTAAGTGTGCTTTCAGGCATTCTACTATTTTTCCTGTCAACATTGAAGTTAGCTGGTCTAACTCCCAGTAGTCAGAATAGTAGTCAACAGTGACAAGATAATCAATTCCGGCCAAAGTTGAATGGTCTACTTCCAATTTCATTCATCGACTGTCATGCATCACCAACGCCTTTCTCGCATGTTTAGCTTGGTACTTGTTACATGCACCACACTGGCCAATGTGGTGTTTAATTTCCTTTCTCGTGTTTGGCCAGTATAGCACTTCTCTTGCCTTTCTGAGACTTTATTCACTTCTTTGATGGCTTTCATGAATATGCTTCAACATCTGTTCTCTCATATCCTTATAGATGATGACACTATTCCCTTTGTACAAGGGATGCCAATGCATCCCAGTATACCCAACGGGCTCTTGTGATCACAGGTATGTTCTTGATGCTCTCGGGGCATCCTTTCATCATTATTGCATGTAACACTTGGAGATTTGCATCAGTGGTAGTTCACTGGATTTGAGCAAGGCCATCACGTTTGATGCTTCTGCTGAGTTGATGACGAGCAGATCATGTCTAGCTGCTGCCTCACATTGAATCTGGAAGATTTCATATTCCGCTGTCGCATCCTCAGTTTATTTCATGGGGAGTGCTGCTCTCGATAGCGTGCCTGTGATGTACATCTGTTTTCCTTGCTTTTATGGTATATCCAGATGGTGGTTTCTGTAAACAAAGTAACATTCTATACAGGGGCTTTGGAGCAGATAGTGACAGTTTGAGAAAGATGCTTTGAAGAGGCTTGTGGTGGGACTCCAGTGTCTTCCCCAAGCAGGTATTGATGAAAATGGTCACAGTAAAATCAATATTCAGTTACTTTATTTTAAAATTTGAGCGTTTGCATTACTGTCCTGGATGTAGATGCAACTGGTTGTCCTTGCTGCATTAAGGTTGCTCCCAGTGCTATCTTGCTTGCATCACATTGCAAGGTGCCTTCTTCTTTGACATCAGAATCCTTGTTGTCACTAGTTGTTTGATTTTATTGAATGCTGCTTCTTGTTCCGTGCCCGACACTGCTGCACCTCCTTGTGTAATGGTTCACACTCCGATGATAAATAGGACAAAAATGCTCAAAAATAGTTCATAAACCCAACAAATAGTTTCACTGATTTCACGTTTGTTGGTCGCTGCATTGCTGCTACAGCTCTCACCTTGTCAGGAACCAGTCAATGCAATTTCCTATCAATACATGACCTACGTACTTGACTTAAGGCATCTTCGTTGTAATATTTTCTTGTTCAGCTTTGACGTGCTTTCTCTAGCAGTCATATTCGAGTCGGGTCATGGTGAGCAATAGATTCTTCCATTGTGTATCCATATCCACAGATAAATAGATCATCCATTGTGTCTTTCACTCTGAGAAGGTCACTGACTAACTCATGTTGTCTGCATTGATACGCTTCTGGAGCAGTAGAAATACTAACTGACGTACACAACCATCTTTATCTCCTGAACAGCATCCAAATTGCCTGTAACCATCCTTCACATCTAGGGTGGTACATATCTTTGCCTTAGCAAGTTGTGACAAAGTTCCTTTGATGATGGTTGCCTTGGTGCAGTGAGATCTCTTCAGCACTTTATTTAGATCCTTTGGCTCAAAGCATACTCATAGCTCTCCATGCTCTTTCACTGCTGCCATGCTGCTCATACAGTGTGTTGGTGTTGTCACTTGTATGATTACTCCATTCTTTTCCATTTCTTCTATCTCATCTTTAAGGCTTGACTTAAGGGCAGCTGGAGGTTTTCTTGGAAGATGCTGAACTGATCTTGCTCTTACCCTTTTATCTTCTTCCAGATGACATTCTGCTGGCAGAATTCCCAACCTTATAAATGCATATTTGTACTCCTCTTGGATTTGTTTGGCGGTTAATGGTTTTGTGTGCTGTGACACATTGTAAACCTTTGTTAGCATGTTCAGGGTTACCAATCGAAGCTTTCAAACTTAAGTTAGCTGCAATGAGCGGCTGTTACATCCCATTTATGATCTGGAACGCTGGATATTCCTTCTTGCATTGCATTGGATGCTCAGAGTAATCATCATTTTTTTTTACCCATTACTTTATCAGAGTTCCAAAGCCAGAGCTCAGAGTGTGGACAGTGGCGAACCCCTAATCCAGCTCCTTGTCTGCTCCAAAAACCAATTCAAATTGAATCCAATTCATGGTCTCCACAAGAGAAACATACCAAATGCAGGCATTACACCTGATCTCACGCTCATCTTCGCCAAAAGGCCGAGAAGCTCTGCTAACGTGACAGAATTAACCTGTTGTATCATGTATGGTGCTTCATCAGACTTTTCATTGGCCATCTGTATAGGTTTATTTTGCATCTTTCTTGCCAAACACTTGTGTGTGAAATGATTTGGCTTCTTGCAAATAAAAAACTGCTTTCCACATGCTGGGCAGTCCTTTGTCCTTTCTCAGTGGCTTTATAGCATATTTGAACATTTCCGTGTGCTTTTTGGAGTTGATGTTTCTTTGCAGAAACTTCCAGGGTTTCAAAACTCTATTTTAGTCCCACTTATGATCACCATGTTTTGAGTTCAAACACAGCAGTGCTTCTTCATGTCTTTCTCAGTGCGAGGTCCATATTGAATTGACTTAAAATGTCAGCTTAGAGAGAGATTCCCCTTATGACAGAGGTCAGATAACTACAACAAGCCAGCTAGGACATGCAGCAACATTGCATTTTAAAATCAAAACAGTCATCAGCCCACTCCTGTACTGTGTACGAGCGATACATAAAGAGTGGTAGAGAAATTCCATCAGCAATATCTCGTGCTGCATACTCCAGATTCCATGGGACTACCATGGAGCAAATGTAAATGCCCTTCTTGAAGCCAGATCCACCTGTCGTCAGGCGAAATTCCTGAAAAATCAACCCCAATAGGACAACTCCAATTGGACAGTATGTTCGGATGGCTGAATATTGCAACCACCCCCCCCACCCCCACCCCCTGCCAGAGCTACTTCAGAGATACTCTGAAACCCTTCTTGAAGTACAACAGCATCAACATTAATGACTGAGAGGAGCTTGCTACCGCTTATTCGGAATGGCGACTACTTGTTCATTAAACTGCATCACACTTTGAATCACAGCTTCTTAATGATGATGTTAAGCAATGGCAGAGAAGAAAAGGAAAGGAACAACATCCTGAACTCCAGATTCCACTCCCTTTGGAAAGGCCCTGATTCATACAGCACAGCTTTGGAAAATAATGGCCGGGATTCTCCAATCCGAGTTCACCCCGCCACCGCTGCCAGTAAAAACTGAGAATTTGACGTTCAGCCAGAATTTCAGTCAAAGGACAAAGAACAAAGATAAATACAGCACATGAACAGGGCCTGCGGCCCTCCAAGCCTGCGCTGACCATGCTGCCCATCCATCCTAAAACCTTTTACAATTCTGGGCCCCATAATCGCTCTATTCCCATGCTATTCATGTATTTGTTAAGACACCCCTTAAACATTACTATTGTACTTGCTTCCACCACCTGTTCCGGCATTGAGTTCCAGGCACCCTCTGTCTAAATATATTTCCCTCGCACACCTCGTCTAAACTTTGCCACCTGCACCTAAATCTATTCCGTTGGACTGGAGAATTCATTTGGTGTGGGCGGAAGGAGAATTCTGGCCAATGTTGTTTGTGTTGTTTAGATACACTGCAGTAAATAATTGTATTGTTTCAAAAGTCTATAAAACTCAAAAAATAATATTGGGACGTAGTCAATACTCTGCATATTCCAGGTCAAATTGATAAAGAACAGTAAGACCACAAAGCAGCCATTACAGCTGATCCCTTACAGGTAATAATATTACTGTGCTGTACTTCAAATGCTTATAGGGAAGACTAATCAGCACAGCAGGGCTGTCAAAAGCAATACTGTCTAATGGTGACAGAAAGGAAGTCAAAAGCAAGATCAGCTGGCCGCCGCTGCCTTTGCATAGACTTAAATGGGTAAGCTTCAATAAGCTACTTTCACTGCCAAATTAGTCATTGGAATCTGTAAGACACTAAATACAGGCTCGCAGATTTTGACATCTGTCTGCACTGAACTTACTCTCATGGTTCTACCACTGGAGCTGGTGCTTTTATCAGCAGTGTGGAAAGAAAATCTTGCAATTCCATGTCGCTTATAAAAGTGGCACATTAATTGCCGAACAGAAAATCAGACTTTGGTCGTCAATATGAGCGATATGAATGCAGGCGGATTGAAGGTTTCTCATAATAGTACAAATCTAAGTGCTTTCAGGTTTGATGAAAATATCCATTGAATCCTTCTCAAAGAGGAACTCGCTGGAGGTAATGGCCTTCAAATTTTAAAAAATGTGACTGAGAAGCGAGCCAAGACTTGCATAACATGGTGTTGTCTGCTTAGCCCATTCTTGTTATTATGCTGGATGGTCACATTGGGGTCACGGTGACCCTCACACTTCAGCAAAACCTAGTGTGGAAAAATTGGACAACTGTGTCTTGCTCCCAGTACAGTTTAGTGGGAAAAGAGACTAGTGTATCACTTTTCCTGAGTGATGCAGCACAACCTCTTTGGTATATCTGCAGAGAGAAAATTGGCAAGTACTGCATATGTCTGCAGTGATAGGCTGGATGTGAGGCATATGTAAAATGAAGGGTGAGGATTATTTTAACTACTGCTGACAGTGCTGTGCATATAGTGCATATTGGTAGCAGTTCACACTGCAACGGATGCCAGAAAATTGCTGCTTGTTCCCTTCTGAGTTAAGATGTGGTTTTTCAGTGCTATTATTTTCTGGTATTTCTTTGGGGGCTGAAGAATTGGTGAGTAAAGCATGGCTGGGCAGTGGTTAATACTACTGCCTCACGTTGCTGAGGACCCTGGTTCGATCCAGGCTGCGGTTACTTCCCTCAGGAATCCCTCATATTCCTCGCCATGCATAAATCAGCATGTCAAGGGATATGGAATTGCCATCCTGATTTGAACTCCCAGAGGGATCATAAATCATTTGCAATTCTCCTCCGGCGGTAAAACATAGGGTGGGATTCTCTGTTGCCCGACGCCAAAATCGTGTTCGCCGATCGGGTGGAGAATGGGCTATGGCTCCGAAATCGGGGCCAGCGGCGGTTTGACATCTGTCAGCCATGTTCTGCCCCCACTGAAATAGCGTAATCGCATCACGCTGCAATGGCGCTGGTGCGTCATCGGCTGGCCTTTGTGATGCTCCGCCTCCAATGGGCCCAGTTCCCAATGGTGTGGGACACGTGTGGTATCAATCATGCAGGAACCCGGCGTGGTGGCTGCGGACTGTGTCCAGCACGGCCACAGCCGGCCGGGATCCATGCCGCTGGCCGGGCAGGCTTCTGCCAGGTCTGGGGGAACTTGTGGGGTGGGGGGTGGGGTGGGGGGGGGTGGACTGTGTGGTCACGGATGCGCCATGTCGGCTGACGACCACTGCAGGTTGTCAGCCTTGCGCATGCACAGCCCAGGACTATGGCCATTTTCGGCGGAGGAGGTAGGAGTTTCACCCGGTGCCTGTGCTAGTCCCTCATCCTGGAATTGGTGAAGGTTTCACGCAGGTTTTGTGATGGTAAAAGACCACACATGCTCCGCTGGCGCCGGCACTTAGCCGCTGAAACGGAGAATCCAGTCCCGTGTCTCCCAAACGGAGAATTCACCCCTTTATGACATGTAACTTTACAGAGTTGCAGGGTGACAAATCCATGTTAGGTGTAAACTATTTCTGTGATCCGTACTTCAGACATTCAGTAGTATCTGTAACTCTGGGTGACCAGAGACATTTAGGAGACAATGAGAATGAAAAGAGGCTTTTAGCAAATACAAGGAGGAGGCATTAGTGGAGTACAGGAAGTGCAGGATAACGTTTAAGAGAGCAATTAAGAGAGAAAAGAGGGGATATGAGAAAGCTGTGGCTGGTAAAAGCAGGGGAAATCCCAAGATACTCTATAAGTATATCAATGGGAAGGAGATAACCGGGGAAAAAGTAGGGCCCATTCGGGACCAAGGGGGAAATCTGTGAGTGGAGCCAGAAGACATTGGTAGAGTGCTGAAGGAATACTTCATATTTGTCTTCACCCAAGAGAATGAGCATGTAGTTATGGAACTCGGTGAGAGAGATTGTGAGGTCCTTGAGTAAATTGTCATGGGGAGTGACAAGGTATTAGAGGTGTTGGCAGGCTGAAAAGTGGACACGTCTCTGAGGCCGAGTGAATTGTGTGCCAGGATGCTGTTGGAGGTGAGGGAAGAGACTACAGGGGCTCTGAACCAAATTTTTAATTCCTCCCTGGCCACGAGGGATGTGCAAGGCCACTAGAGAGCAGCTAATGTGGTCCCGCTATTTAAGAAAGGTTGTAGACATAAGCCAGGAAAGTACATTCCAGTGAGTCTCACGTGAGTGGTAGGGAAACTATCAGAGAAAATTCTAAAGAGAGAACCTATTTCCACTTGGAGAGACAAGAAGCCGGATTTTCTGCAACCCTGTGCCGAAATCTCGGCAGGCGCAGGGGTGGGGAATCCACTTTCACGCCTTAATCGGGCCTGGCGCTGGTTCGCTGACTCGCCGCGACCCGAAAATTGGCATGACCGTGGAGTATGCTGTGCAGCTGGGGGCCCATGGAAGAGGCCCGCCCAGCAAACCTCCTCTCACGAGTTCCGGATGACATGAAACTAACCACGTATTGCCGATTGGAATGCTGGCGTGGCGGCAGAGCTCCCGGAGAAAACCCATGCAGACACACCTTGGTCAGGGTGGGGAATCGGACACTGGGGGGGGGGGGGGTCCCTTACAGGCAGCCGGTGGTTAGATCCGTGCGGTTTGATGCTCGGACGCGTGTCGGAGTCTGCCATGGAGCTCAGCGCGGCCGCTGGAGGCCGCTGCCCTGCGCATGCGTGGACTCCAAACCGGAAGTGCTGAGGCCCGTATCCGCAGCTAAAGCTGCAAAATTTGCTCCGGGACACTGCTAGCCCCCTATAGGGCATTGAATGAGCTCAACTTGTTTCTCGGAATTTCTGGAGTAAAACCTTAGGGCGCGATTCTCCGGACTCACGACGGTTTGGAGAATAGCGGGCGTCGCAAATTTTTATGGCGACGCTGTTCCGACGCCCTCCCGCTATTCTCCGAACCCCGCAAAATCTCAGAGTCGCCATTCCCGACAAACGCCTCCTTCCCGCCCCCGACACGACCAGATTCGCCACTAATAGCACCCCCCCCCCCGCTATTCACCGGCCCGGATGGGCCGAAGTCCCGACATCATCGCGCCCTGTTTGCACGGCGTGAAACACACCTGCTATTTACGTTCGTCAACCAGTCGGGCTGGCTGACGACAGCTTGGAGGAGGTGAGCGCACCGCTCAGCGCACCGCTCAGCGCACCGCTCAGCGCACCGCTCAGCGCACCGCTCGAGTCTGGCCACAGCGGAGAAGGCATCCCTGAGAACGGGAGGGGGGGTCCAGAGCGGGGTCAGTGGGGGAGACGGAGGGGGCAGTGGGGGAGACAGGGGGGCAGTGGGGGAGACGGAGGGGGTAGTGAGGGAGACGGGGGGGCAGTGGGGGGGACGGGGGGGGAGTGGGGGGGGAGTGGGGGGGGACAGGGGGGACGGGGGGGCAGTGGGGGGGAGGGGGGGAGCGGGGGGGAGACAGGGGGGACGGGGGGAGTGGGGGAGTGGGGGAGACGGGGGGGGGGAGCGGGGGAGATGGGGGGGGCAGTGGGAGTGGGGGGGGTTAGGTAGAGAGTGAGCGATTGAGCCGTCCAACCCCGTAACAAAATGTCTGCCACCATGCCATGGCGTGCCGGTCACGACGACACGGCCGCTGGTTGCCCTGTGGCTTACGGCCACAGGCCACTGACGCACCCGTGAGGAGGACATAGTTTACTGGCCGTTGGATGCAGAAAGTGACCAGGGGTTAGGCTGCCCACGTGTCAGCAGCGCGACCAGGCCACCGGGACACACAGGTATCCCGTGGCAGGCAGCTGCCGAGGTGTTGACTAACCTCCGTCTAACATGTCCCGTTTCTCTGCCCCCCACCACCCTTCTGTAGGTTAGCACAATGTATGTGAACAGAACGCCTATGTTCTGCGCAGTGGTTGGGGCCGCTGTACTGCATTTGGAGATGCAGCAGCATCCACAGCCACAACCCGCAGTGGATGCAGGGCCAGCTGCAGCAGCAGAGGGAAGGGCCGAGGAGTTGCCAGTCGTCGAGCAGCATGGGGATGAGGAGGAAGAGGAAGAGGAGAGAGTGAGGGTGCAGCCACGGCGCCAGAGGCGACGACCAAAGCCGAGGGTGTACCGTGTCCGGGTCTCTTTCCTAACAATGACGGATATCATCTGCAGGAGGAGACTCCGGCTGAGTAGGCAGATGGTGATACATATCTGCGAACTCCTGTCGCACCTCGCCCCACGTGGAACGGGGGGGAGGACACGCGATCCCGGTTGCCATCAAGGTGACGGTCGCTCTTAACTTCTATGCTACCGGCTCCTTCCAGTCTCCGAGCGGGGATGTCTCCGGGATCTCCCAGTCATCGGTCCACAGGTGTATCCGGGATGTGACCGACGCCCTCTATGCCATCGCGGATTGCTACATCACCTTTCCCGAGGACCAAGCAAGTCAAGACTCACGAGCTCGTGGATTTGCCAGCGTGGCCGGGATACCGATGGTGCAGGGGGCAATCGATTGTGTTCACGTCCCCATGCGCCCGCCTGCTGTGGACAAGGAAGTGTTCACAAACAGAAGGGGGACATACTCCATTAATGTCCAGGTGGTATGCGACCCCCACATGAGGATCATGAACGTCTCTGCAAGGTTCCCAGGGAGTGTGCATGACTCCTACATACTGGCGCAGTCGTTCATCCCTGCGATGTTTGAGGGACGTCCCCCCCGGCTGAGGGGCTGTTTGCTAGGCGACAGGGGTTATCAGCTGAGGTCTTGGCTGATGATGCCTATACGGAGGCCTCAGACCAATGCGGAAACACGATACAACGAGGCCCATGCAGCAACCAGGGGTGTGGTGGAGCGCTGCCTTGGCCTCCTGAAGATGAGATTCAGGTGCCTGGACCGCTCCGGAGGGGCCCTGCAGTACCAGGCCGAAAGGGTCGCTCGCATTGTAGTGGTCTGCTGTGCGCTGCACAACATCGCAGTGGTGCCAGCACAGAGGAGGAGGAGGAGGAGGAGGAGGAGGAGGAGGAGGAGAGGGAGGAGGAGGAGGCTGGTGGAGTGGCGGGCGCAGCACGCAGACACGACCCAGGTGCTGATGATGTCCAGGAGGCGGCACGACAGACCCGGCGAGGACGGCGGGCACGTGACGCCTTGGTGGCAGCACGGTTCATGCATCGCATGTGACGTCCCCGCTGAACACCAAACCACCACCTGCATCGCTAGTCATGCAGAGGGTCAACACACAACTTCCACCACCACAACCCCCCCCACCCCCTCTCAGTGTACCCTGCTCCACTTCGACATCACCCTTACCACTGGGTCCAGACGATATGGCACAACATTGATGGCTGTGTCAGCGGGTGTGATCAGTGCCATGTGGAATGATGACAGCCCGCTCTGCGATGAGCTGTGAGCTCAGAATCGTTAGAGAGAGTCTGACCCATGGCAATAGCTGAACCATCCACCTTGGTGGCCGCTGAGATCGTCACTGACACTCCATCACGTGCCCGCGTGGGCTAGCTGTGGGAGGAGTTGGGGGGGGGAGGGGCAGGGACTGCACACCCGGCACCGAAGTTTCACCACTCGTCAACCCCAGCGACACTCGGTCACCATCACAAATCCTGTGGCTGTGGAACAATCACACGGTATTACAAGTAAGGTGGAACAGTGCGTTTAATGTTAACAATTATTTACAGGTGCCCTAGCCCCTACAACTAAACTGTGCCCTTCACCCGTGCCAACTTACTCAGTGTCTATCTTAGTTGCCTTACGGGCCCTACCACTACGCCTAAGTGACTCCCCAGATGATACAGCAGGAGTGGAGGATTGCTGCGAATCGCCCCCCTCGACTCGTTTCTCCTTGGCCAAGCGTTTCCTGGGGCGACCCGGCCTTGATGGGCCAGGCTGCTCTGCGGGCGTCTCGGGTGACATTGTGCCACCCTGCTCTGCCTGCTGCCCACCCGATGCACCAGGGATGGGACGGGGGGAGGCCGAGAATTCCGGGACGTCCCGTGATGGACTTAATGGGACGGGCCCCAAAACCTCCTCCTCCCTCGGGGAGCCCGGTGGCCCCCGGGCCTCACTTTGGGACAGAGGTGCGAGCGGGGAGGTGCCCCGTCGCACCACCGACACCTGGCGCTGCCAGTCCTGGAGGCCTGCAACGGTATCCACCAGGATCCGAAGGTTTGCAGAGACGGAGTCCAGGGAGTTAGACATTCCCGCCAGGGACTGTGCGATCTCAACCTGTGAGTGCACGACACCATCCAGCACATGTGTCAGGCGGTTGATGCTCTCGGCGACTGACTGCTGCGACTGGCCAATGACCTGGTGAGACTGGGCCAAGGCCTGCAGGGCGCCGGCAATGTCGTTTTGCCTCTGGCACATTGCTGCCTGTGAGAGGGCAACCCTGTCCAGGGCCGAGGATGACGCGTGCATATGAATCCCAATGCCTTGCATCACCTGACCCATTGCCTCCACTGCGGATGCCACCCGTGCGGTGTCGGACTGGGTCTCTGCCATGAGCGGCACCACTCCCTGCTCGTGGACGCAGTTCGACTCCTCTAACAGCGTCTGCAGAGTCTGGAAGGAAGCCCTCATCCCGTCGTTGTTTCCCTGGGTTTCTTGAGGCATCGGCTGTGCGGGTGGGTTGAGAAACTCCAGGAACTCCGAAAACGTCTGGGAGCCAGCTGCATCCTGGGCCTGGTCTGGCCTCCGCGAGTCCGGGCCCTCGGTTGCTCCGACCTCCACCTGCTGTACCTGCTCAGCTGTGATGTGCAAACCAGACTGTGACCCAGGAGATTCATCACTAAATATACCCGCCGGGGTGTGTGTCTCTGGGATGATGGATGTGGTGGGAGATAGCAGTGCCGCAAGCCCGATGTTTTCACAATTTAGCCCCTCCTCAATGGTGTGGGGCCGCTCAGAGTCCGGAGGGTGATCCCTGGCCATTTCCGGGGGTTGTGTTCTCGCCACCCTCTGGGCGTCCTGATCCGCAGATTGGGTTGGGGAGGATGGGGCTCCCCGCTGATCGCGCACCCTCTGTCGTGCGGCCCCGGGTGAGGTGGCGGCAAATGCCTGTGTCCGTCTGCAGCCAGACGGCCCTGGTCGTTCGGCATCACGTCCTAGGGAAGAGAATGAGACGGGTTATTTAGATTTGCTCGGCAGGCCGCTGGACGGTCCCAGTGGGCAGCGTGTGAAGGGACAGAGGATGGGGGACGTATCCCAGTGGGCAGGGTGTGTGAAGGGACAGAGGATGGGGGAGGTGTCCAAGTGGGCAGGGTGTGTGAAGGGACAGAGGATGGGGGAGGGGTGGGTGTTTGTCAAGGAGGGTTGTCTCACTTGCTGCAGATCCGCCAACCTCGCATAGCGCGACATCCCGGGTGGCAGACCCCCCAACAAGGTCCAGTGCCCTCTGCTCAAAGGTGGCGAGGGGGTGCAGGTTGGGCGAACCCCCTCCAGACTTGTGCCGCTCACGGTTGTTGTGAGCGGACTTGGCCTGTTGGGGGAGGGTACATAGGTAGATCATTACAATACGGCAGGTATCAGCAGTCCGTTCAGATACTGGCACAGTTTGGGGGTCAAGTTGTCATAAGACGATTGCATCTCTCCACGGGGCCAGAGCGCTGGGTCTGTGACAACTTTGTGAACCATCCTCAAATAACTCTGGCCCAATCCCCCTCCACCCCCCGTGCCAGGGGGGGAGGTGGGTGATTAGGTAAAGGGGGGGGGGAGGGATGGTTGTGACCAGGGGACCAGGGGGCACCTTCTTGGCACTTACCCTGGCAGCCCTGGTGAGGTTGTGTAGCTTTTTCCGGCACTGCTCTGCAGAGCGAGGGTTCTGCCCCACAGCACTGACGGCAGCGGCCACCTCATGCCAGGCCTAGCGTACCGCGCTGGCAGGTTGACGATGCCCTCTCCGCGGGCGGAGGATGCCCCTCCTCTGCTCGACAGCATCGAGCAGAGTCTCGACATCGGCCTCCACAAAACGAGGTGCAGCTCTCCTGGACTCCGACATCATGGCCGACAGATTCTGTGCTCGCCCGCGTCTTTTTACGGCGTCGGGCGGCGTCACGTGGGCGTGATCGTGTCGTCACCGCGTTCCGTCATCATCGCGCACGTGATTGACGCGGCCGCGTTACTAGCCCATTTCCCGGAAGTGAATACGTCGGGAAATGGACCCTTCCCGACCGTCGTAAAACGCGCCCGTTTTTTACGACAGTTTCGCGATTTTTCGCGGGTGCGGAGAATCGCGCCCTTAGTGTTTTACGTGGGGACATAGTCCCATTTTGGGAGAATCCAGCCTCAGGTTTGATAAGGAATAGTCAGCATGGCTTTGTCAGATGAAGGTCAAGCCTAATAAATTTGATTGAATTTTTTGGGCATTTGACCAAGTGTGTAGATGAGGCGAATGCAATTGATGTAGTTTAAATGGATTTCAGCAAAGGTCCCAAATGAGAGGCTTACAAAGAAGTCAAATGCACATGGCATACAGCATAACTTGATAAGGAGGTTTCAAAATACAGACTGCTCCTTTAGTGACTGGAAGCCAGCCTCCAGTGGCGTAGCACAGGGACTGGTTCAGGGTCCCCTATCATTTGTCATTTACATAAATGGCATAGAACATACGGGCAGCATGGTAGCATAGTAGTTAGCACAGTTGCTTCACAGCTCCATGGTCCCGGCTTGGGTCACTGTCTGTGTGGAGTCTGCACGTTCTCCCCGTGTGTGCGTGGGTTTCCTCCGACTGCTCTGGTTTGCTCCCACAGTCCAAAGATGTACAGGTTAGGGGATTGGCTCTTTTAAATTGTTCTTAGTGTCCAAAAAATGTTAGGTGGGGTTACGGGGATAAAGGGGGATAGGGTGGAGGTGTGGGACTGATGTAGGGCCGGTGCAGACGCAATGGGCTGAATGGCAAATTCTATGATACAGTGCAGAAGGATGCCATTCAGCCCATCGAGTCTGCACCGACCAACTTAAGCACTCACTTCCACCCTATCTCCATAACCCAATAACCACTCCTAACCCTTTTGGATACTAAGGGCAATATAGAAAGGCCAATCCACCTAACCTTTGGACTGTTTCAGGAAACCAGAGCACCCGCAGACACGGGAGAACCTGCAGACACCGCACAGACAGTGACACCAGCAGGGAATCTGCGCTGCCCATAGATGACTATGTGCGGACGGGGGCGGGGGGGAGGAGGAGGAGGAGGAGGAGTAGAATCAGTAAGTTTGCGGATGACAGACAGATTGGCTGGGTAATTAACAATGAGGTTGAGTGTCTTGGGTTACACCAGGATATCGATGGGATGGCCACATGGGCAGAAAAGTGACAGGTAGAATCTAACCCTGGAAAGTGTGAAATGCTAACTTTGGACAAGTAATTTGACAAAGAAGCATTTAATGAATGGCCTGGCACTGGGAAGTTCCGAGGAACAAAGTAACCTTGGTGTGTTTGCCCATAGATCTCTGAAGGCAGAAGGACATGTTAATAGGGTGGTGAAAAAAGCATATGGGACACTTGCGTTTATCAATCGAGACATGGGTTACAAAACCAGGGAGGTAATGTTGAATTTGTACAGAATTTTGACAAGGCCACAGCTGAAGTACTGTGTGCAATTTCAGGCGCCACATTATAAGATGTGATTGCACTGGAGGGTGTGCAGAGGCAACCACAAGGATGTTACCTGGGATTGAATATTTAAGTTATGAAGAGAGGTTGCATAGGCTTGGGTTATTTTTGCTGGAGCAGAGAAGACTGAGGGGCGACCTGATCGAGGCATATAAAGTTATGAGGGGAATGGGCAGGGTGCATAGGGAGCAGCTGTTCCCTTTAGTTAAAGGGTCAGTTACGAGGGGACACAAGTTCAATGTGAGAAGCAGGAGATTTAGGCGGGATTTGAGGGAAAACCTTTTTACCCTGAGGCTGGTGACGGTCTGGAATGCACTGACTGGGAGTATTGGATTAGGCGGGTTACCTCAAATCCTTTAAAAAGTACCTGGATGAGCACTTGGCATGTCATAACATTCAAGGCTATGGGCCAAGTGCTAGAAAATGGGATTAAGTAGGGAGGCCAGGACCTTTCATGTGTCAGTGCAGACTCAATAGGCCTCTTCTGCACTGTATTTTCACGTATACCTTTTGCGACAGGCATATAGTCAAGTAATTAACCTATGGGGTAAGTGTTAAGACCCAGGCAAGATCAAGGTCCATGCAGAGCTGTATATAGCTATTGCTGATAATAAAGTTCATGTAATTTTATGCGACCAGAACGCTCATCATACTCAATATCGCGCTTAGCGCAGACTGTATAGTGATTGTTTCTTTGAAATTCACATCGAGACCCTCAACATATATGGTGACAGCAGATAGCAAGAGACTAGGGCAGAGAGAACTGAACGCAATTATCATAGTTTGCAATTAATAGCAGGAAAATTCAATTTACCTTGTTGCTTTAACGGATTGTTTTCCTGTTGGCATTATTCTTGCTGCACTTTAACAAAACTTTGAAATGAGTGAGAGCAGTGCTGGGAAGGAATGGGGTGGGAAAATAAGGAATTTGCATTTTAGCTAATTGAACTGAAATTGAAATGAAAATGAACATATCTTGAGAATAAAGCTGTTGTGCTAAATTAATGATTATTACTGAAGACAGTCAGGTCAGACTGGGCTGCAATTTCCCAAGCCCTGCATGCACAGTGATAGGAACTTAATAGATTGTAAGTATGGTACTATAAGTTTTTGACTTAAGGTCATAAAATTGCAGAAATTCAGGTGGTATGAATTTGTCAGTTTTTTTCTTCATGCATAACAGTAGTCACATGGACAGTAACAGCAGGTAAAACCTGCTGAGTTACTCATATGCTAATCCCAGTAGACCAGCTATGATATCAATACTGTAGAGCGTTAGAATGCTGATGATATCAATCTGGAAACCAAAGCCTGATATGAAAAGTCAGCTAATAATTGCATTCACACCCCTAGAACTCCAACCATGGACATAATCATGAGGAAGGAGAGCTGGAGGGGTGGGGGTGAAGTGGAGCTGGTATCTTCATATCACAAATAAAATCAGTAGCCCTTGGCAACAGGGAATTAGGAATATGCAAGGAGGAGGCAGTCAGTATGTCTGGCATTTTCCCGCAGCCATGTCATTTTGCCAATGTCAGTGGGGAGGATAGTAAAAACTGAAGGCCATCCAGTTGGCTCCAGTAGGGGTGCTTCTTATTTTGGGGGACTCCAAGGCATGTAGAGGGCACAGCAGCAATGATGTTGCCTGCCATTGGTGAAAACCACACCCCACAGATCACAGCAGCCTACTTTCCTGCACAGTGGCCCCAATCCCACTTAGCCATCTTCATGGGTGCCTAGGTCATTGAAGCACCCTTTCCTCACAGCTGTAACCTCAGTACTGGCCACCACGAGCGTAGTCTTAAATAAGGACATCCACCATTGGAAACATACCACCACAGAGTCCTGTTGCTATCCGAAAATCAGGCCCACCTCTCACTTTCATTCCGGTGGTGGGAATTTACGTCCTGCAGAAAATACAGCCCGGTACCTCAGATACACTCACCTTAGATTCTGAGTGAAACAGACATGGAAAATGGATATCCACATTAGACAAATTGAAAAGAAAGTGAGGAATGCATTGAACGAGATCTGGAAGAGATTTGGCTGTCACACTAAGAGAAATACTTGTTGAATTTGATACACACTATACATAAGAAATAGCATTGAACATAGCATAGTGGATTTGCTGCACTGCACTTTTCATTTCTTTGAATACAGGCTCTGTGACTCCCCTGATCTTGCAACAAGTATGGACCCAGTTCATGTTAATTGTTCCAAGTAAATGATAATTGGTGTGAACTGTGTTCTGGTTGGACTCAGGTTGGTTCCTGGTTGTTCCGGTTTGGGTCTGACCCGGTTACAACTGTTTTCTTCCTTGTGAGAAGCAGCAAAAAATGCGTGATGGACTCTTTGCTAGTTGTTCCATTACTTTTTCATGTAAGCACTGGTTTATTGTGTTTAGCCAGGGAGTCCACTGACAGCCAAACAAATTAATAGAATGTTTCTGGTAGAAATAATTGGAATATTGTTAATGTGCAGCTCAAAATCTACAAGATGTTTTTCCTTGGTTGGAAGCACATTGAAAAGCTCATCCAAATGTATTTTCTGCTGTGTTTCCATCATGAATTTACAGATATTTGCCAACTAATGAAGCATTAGATGAAGTATAAAGAATGTTCTGAAATATACTGTGTTAAATAAAAGCAGCTTGATGATTCTATGTCAATTTATAATGATGGTTAATTGTGCCATTAAACAAAGTATTAGATCATTTTGTTGTAAATTACTCATTAAAAGTTGATTTTGCCTTCTCTCCAGGTGTTTAATTTACAAAATGTTACATCATCCTTTTGTATGTGTACAATTGTTTAGGTCTGAATAATTGTAAGTAATAAAGAGTGATGTCATTTGGATGTGGAGAGAGCTTTTCATTTATTAGTCATTTTGTGATCTCGGTGAAGACCAGTCACGTTTTTATTTATTTTTTTAGAATCCAAAAACCTATGTATGACTGAAGGATAAGGCTTATGGTTTAAACCAAAATAATTTCACTATGCAAAAAAAATCAAAGAACATGAATGGTAATAATTACACTCTATCGTAATTTGTCATATTTTATATAATATATATTAAAAGTACAATGAATACAGATGCTTCTACTTCAAACTAGACGTCTTAATTCAATTCCTTCTGCATCCATTGCATCCTCAGCAACTATGCTGCCATTACATACGAACTGATGCAAGGGTCCTGAACCCGTTTTCTGCATCTTTCGAGAGACTTGTGTGAATTTTTTAAGGGATCCATCAAAAATAGCCAGGCAATGCGTATAATAAAATACTATTTTTACCCATAAATTAACTGCTATTAGCCAGAAGAAATATGTACATTCATCTGAGTAAGTTTGTCTAACTAAGTAGAGTCACTACATTGTGAGGATAATTTGCTCTGTGAAGTGTCTTAAAATATTTTGTCAAATGAAAAGCTGTTTAATCCGGTTAAAAACATTAATGTCTGAACAAAGACCATCATGTGACCAATCAGCCATAGTGGAGGGAGGTGGAGAAGCCATCTATAAGAATTTTCCTTTTTATTTGTTCATGGAACATGGACATCGCAGGCTGTGCCAGCATTTATTACCCTTCCCTAATTGCCCATGAGGGGGCAGTTAAGAGTCAACCATACTGCTGTGGGTCTGGAGTCACATGTCAGCCAGACCAGGTAAACAGAGTTCCTTCCCTGAAGGACATAAGTAAATCAGGTGGGTTTTTACGACAATCAACAAAGGTTTCCTGGTCATTATTAGACTTTCAAATCCAGATTTCTATTGAATTCAAATTTCACTATCAGCAGTGGTGGGATTTGAACTAGGTCTCCAGAGCTGTACTCTGGGTCTCTGGTCCAATGACAATACCACTATGCCACCGCCTCCACATTATTGCAATTATTTGATAATTTCCTAGATATGCTACTGCATCAGGGTGATAGGTGTGAAGAGGAACTCTGTTAGCAAAAGGGGAATAATATAAATTAATTGATTGGTAAAGTGAGAACATGAAATATATCTTCACTGTTGGCAGTTGCGTTATTAAAAATTGTAACAAATGCACTTCAATTGGGAAGGAAAGCCATGTGATGTTAGGTTTCAATGTTGCCTCAAGAATTGAGAATTTTTGCTCAGCACCGAGGTTCACATTAAGTCAAACAATAATTGTATCTATTTAATTGTTAAAAAAAAAATTTGCAGTAAAAAATACTTATAGTTTTTATATATGCGCCCAGAATTTCTGTTTTCCTAATGGTCGTACCCAGGAGGTACCCCATAAGATGCACGGGGAACACCCTGGAAGTCCCTGCAAGAACCAGCAAGGGACATACTGTGTGGGGATGATTGTTTTCCTCGCGCATCTAAAGGAGTATCAGCTAGTTGACTCACTAGGGGCAGGGAATCTTATTCATACTTGTATGAACATAAGAACATAAGAACCAGGAGCAGGAGTAGGCCATCTGGCCCCTCGAGCCTTCTCCGCCATTTAATGAGATCATGGCTGATCTTTTGTGGACTCAGCTCCACTTTCCGGCCCGAACACCAGAACCCTTAATCGCTTTATCCTTCAAAAAACTATCTATCTTTATCTTAAAAACATTTAATGAAGGAGCCTCCACTGCTTCACTGGGCAAGGAATTCCATAGATTCACAACCCTTTGGGTGAAGAAGTTCCTCCTAAACTCAGTCCTAAATCTACTTCCCCTTATTTTAAGGCTATGCCCCCTAGTTCTGCTTTCACCTGCCAGTGGAAACAACCAGCCCGGATCTATCCTATCTATTCCCTTCATAATTTTATATGTTTCTATAAGATCCCCCCTCATCCTTCGAAATTTCAACGAGTACAGTCCCAGTCTACTCAACCTCTCCTCGTAATCCAACCCCTTCAGCTCTGGGATTAACCTAGTGAATCTCCTCTGCACACCCTCCAATGCCAGTACGTCCTTTCTCAAGTAAGGAGACCAAAACTGAACACACTAACACCTTATACAATTGCAGCATAACCTCCCTAGTCTTAAACTCCATACCTCTAGCAATGAAGGACAAAATTCCATTTGCCTTCTTAATCACCTGTAAACCAACTTTTTGTGACTCATGCACTAGCATACCCAGGTCTCTCTGCACAGCAGCATGTTTTAATATTTTATCATTTAATAATAATCCCGATTGCTGCTATTCCTACCAAAATGGATAACCTCACATTTGTCAACATTGTATTCCATCTGCCAGACCCTAACCCATTCAATTAACCTATCCAAATCCCTCTGCAGACTTCCAGTATCCTGTGCACGTTTCGCTTTACCACTCATCTTAGTGTCGTCTGCAAACTTGGACACATTGCCCTTGGTCCCCAACTCCAAATCATCTATGTAAATTGTGAACAATTGTGGGCCCAACACTGATCCCTGAGGGACACCACTAGCTACTGATTGCCAACCAGAGAAACACCATTAATCCCCACTCTTTGCTTTCTATTAATTAACCAATCCTCTATCCGTGCTACTACTTTACCATTAATGCCACGCATCTTTATCTTATGCAGCAACCTTATGTGTGGCACCTTGTCAAAGACTTTCTGGAAATCCAGATATACCACATCCATTGGCTCCCCATTATGTACCGCACTGGTAATGTCCACAAAAAATTCCAATAAATTAGTTAGGCACGACCTGCCCTTTATGAACCCATGCTGCATCTGCCCAATGGGACAATTTCTATCCAGATGCCTCGCTATTTCTTCCTTGATGAGAGATTCCAGCATCTTCCCTACTACCAAAGTTAAGCTCACTGGCCTATAATTATTCGCTCTCTGCCTACCCCATTTTTTAAACAGTGGTGTCACGTTTGCTAATTTCCAATCTGCCGGGACCACCCCAGAGTCCAGTGAATTTTGGTAAATTATCACTAGTGCATCTGCAATTTCCCTAGCCATCTCTTTTAGCACTCTGGAATGCATTCCATCAGGGCCAGGAGACTTGTCTACCTTTAGCCCCATTAGCTTGCCCATCATTACCTCCTTAATGATAACAATCCTCTCAAGGTCCTCACCTGTCATAGCCTCATTTCTATTAGTCACTGGCATGTTATTTGTGTCTTCCACTGTGAATACCGACCCAAAAAACCTGTTCAGTTCCTCAGCCATTTCCTCATCTCCCATTATTAAAACCCCCTTCTCATCCTCTAAAGGACCAATATTTACCTCAGCCACTCTTTTTTGTTTTGTAGAGAAATACAGCACAGAACAGGCCCTTCGGCCCACGATGTTGTGCCGACCTTTTTTCCTCGGTTAATCATAGATCATAGAATTTTGGACACTAAGGGCAATTTATCATGGCCAATCCACCCAACCTGCACATCTTTGGACTGTGGGAGGAAACCGGAGTACCCGGAGGAAACCCACGCACACACGGGGAGGATGTGCAGACTCCACACAGACAGTGACCCAAGCCGAAATCGAACCTGGGACCCTGGAGCTGTGAAGCAATTGTGCTATCCACAATGCTACCGTGCTGCCCTTAAGAAGAAATTAATCGACACTCCATTATTCTACCCTAATCCATGTACCTATCCAATAGCCACTTGAAGGTCCCTAACGTTTCCGACTCAATTACTTCCACAGGCAGTGCATTCTATGCCCCCACTACTCTCTGGGTAAAGAACCTACCTCTGACATCCCCCCTATATCTTCCACCATTTACCTTAAATTTATGTCCCCTTGTAATGGTTTGTTCCACCTGGGGAAAAAGTCTCTGATTGTCTACTCTATCTGTTCTCCTGATCATCTTATAAACCTCTATCGAGTTGCCCCTCATCCTTCTCTGTTCGAATGAGAAAAGGCTTAGCACCCTCAACCTTTCCTCGTAAGACCTACTCTCCATTCCAGGCAACATCCTGGTAAATCTCCTTTGCACATTTTCAAAAGCTTCCACATCCTTCCTAAAATGAGGTGACCAGAACTGTACACAGTACTCCAAATGTGGCCTGACCAAGATTTTGTACAGCTGCATGTATCACCTCACGGCTCTTAAATTCAATCCCTCTGCTAATGAACGCTAGCACACCATAGGCCTTCTTCACAGCTCTATCCACTTGAGTGGCAACTTTCAAAGATCTATGAACATAGACCCCAAGATCTCTCTGCTCCTCTACATTGTCAAGAACCCTACCGTTAACCCTGTATTCCGCATTCATATTTGTCCTTCAAAAATGGATAACCTCACACTTGTCAGGGTTAAACTCCATCTGCCACTTCTCAGCCCAGCTCTGCATCCTATCTATGTCTCTTTGAAGCCGGCAACAGACCTCCTCACTATCCACAACTCTACTAATCTTCGTATCATCTGCAAATTTACTGACCCACCCTTCAACTCCCTTATCCAAGTCATTAATGAAAATCACACAAGTTTTTCAGAGGACCCAGAACTGATCCCTGCAGTACGCCACTGGTAACTGGGCTCCAGGCTGAATATTTGCCATCCACCACCACTCTCTGTCTTCTATAGGTTAGCCAGTTCATTATCCAACTGGCCAAATTTCCCACTATCCCATCCCATACCTCCAACAATATGGCCCCTCTCGTTTGTAAATACTGAAGAAAAGTACTTGTTCAAGACCTCTCCTATCTCTTCAGACTCAATACACAATCTCCCGCTACTGTCCTTGATCGGACCTACCCTCGCTCTAGTCATTCTCATATTTCTCACATATGTGTAAAAGGCCTTGGGGTTTTCCCTGATCCTACCCGCCAAAGATTTTTCATGCCCTCTCTTAGCTCTCCTAATCCCTTTCTTCAGTTCCCTCCTGGCTATCTTGTATCCCTCCAGCGCCCTGTCTGAACCTTGTTTCCTCAGCCTTAAATATGTCTCCTTCTTCCTCTTAACAAGACATTCAACCTCTCTTGTCAACCATTGTTCCCTCACTCGAACATCTCTTCCCTGCCTGACAGGGACATACATATCAAAGACACGCAGTAGCTGTTCCTTGAACAAGTTCCACATTTCACTTGTGTCCTTCCCTGACAGCCTATGTTCCCAATTTATGCACTTCAATTCTTGTCTGACAGCATTGTATTTACCCTTCCCCAAATTGTAAACCTTGCCCTGTTGCACGCACCTATCCCTCTCCATGACTAAAGTGAAAGTCACAGAATTGTGGTCACTACCTCCAAAATGATCCCCCACTAACAAATCTATCACCTGCCCTGGTTCATTACAAAGTACCAAATCCAATATGGCCTCCCCTCTGGTCGGACAATCTACATTTTATATCTACGTTTTATATATTTGTAGAAACTTTACCATCTGTTTTTATATTCTGAGCAAGTTTACTCTCATAATCTATCTTACTCTTCTTTATAGCTTTTTTAGTAGCTTTCTGTTGCCCCCTAAAGATTTCCCAGTCCTCCAGTCTCCCACTAATCTTTGCCACTTTGTATGCTTTTTCCTTCAATTTGATACTCTCCCTTATTTCCTTAGATGTCCACGGTTGATTTTCCCTCTTTCTACCGTCCTTCCTTTTTGTTGGTATAAACCTTTGCTGAACACTGTGAAAAATCGCTTGGAAGGTTCTCCACTGTTCCTCAACTGTTCCACCATAAAGTCTTTGCTCCTAGTCTACCTTAGCAAGTTCTTCTCTCATCCCATTGTAATCTCCTTTGTTTAAGCACAAAACACAAATATTTGATTTTACCTTCTCACCCTCCATCTGCATTTTAAATTCCACCATATTGTGATCGCTCCTTCCGAGAGGATCCCTAACTATGAGATCATGAATCAATCCTGTCTCATTACACAGGGCAAGATCTAGGACCGCTTGTTCCCTTGTAGGTTCCATTACATACTGTTCTAGGAAACAATAGCAGATACATTCTATAAACTCCTCCTCAAGGCTGCCTTGACCAACCAGGTTAAACCAATCGACATGTAGATTAAAATCCCCCATGATAATTGCTGTACCATTTCTACATGCATCAGTATTTCTTTGTTTATTGCCTGCCCCACCATAAGGTTACTATTTGGTGGCCTATAGACTACTCCTATCAGTTACTTTCTCGCCTTACTATTCCTGATTTCCACCCAAATGGATTTAACCTTATCCTCCATAACACCGATGTCATCCCTTACTATTGCCCGGATGTCATCCTGAAATAACAGAGCTACACCACCTCCCTTACCATCCACTCGGTCCTTCTGAATACTTTGATACCCTCTGATATTTAGCTCCCAGTCGTGACCATCCTTTAACCATGTTTCAGTAATGGGCACTAAATCATAGTTATTCACAATGATTTGCACCATCAACTCATTTACCTTATTCCGAATACTACGATCATTCTGGTAAAGTATACTTATATTGGCTTTTTTACCTCTGTTTTGAATCTTAGGAGAGGTTACTGATCGAGGTGCTAAGTTATATTTCCTCTTACCTTTTCTCCTAATTTTCCTTGTCGTTGAATCCATATCTTCATGTAACAATCTGCTGCGTCGCTTACCATTAATGTTTTTACTTCCCGTTTTATTCCTTTTAGCATTACTGGGCCTATTCACTGAGCTCCCCTCAGTCACTGTACCTTGTATTGTCGCCCTTTTTGGGTTTTGTCTATGGCTTCTCTGCCTTACACTTTCCCCTTTACTTCCTTTTGCTTCTGTCCCTGTTTTACTACCTTCCAACTTTCTGCATCGGTTCCCATCCCCCTGCCACATTAGTTTAAACCCTCCTCAACAGCTCTAGCAAACACCCCCCCTAGGATATCTGTTCCAGTCCTGCCCAGATGCAGACCGTCTGGTTTTGTACTGACCCCACCTCCCCCAGAACCAGTTCCAATGCCCCAGGAATTTGAATCCATCCCTCTTGCACCACCTCTCAAGCCACGCATTCATCCTATCTATCCTGACATTCCTACTCTGACTAGCTCGTGGCACTGGTAGCAATCCTGAGAATGCTACCTTTGAGGTCCTACTTTTTAGTTTAACTCCTAACTCCCTGAATTCAGCTTGTAGGACCTCGTCCGATTTTTTACCTATATCGTTGGTGCCTATGTGCACCATGACAGCTGGCTGTCCCCCCCCCCCGCAGAATGTCCTGCAGCCGCTCCGAAGCACCCTTGACCCTTGCACCAGGGAGGCAACATACCATCCTGGAGTCTGAATTGCATCCGCAGAACTGCCTGTCTATTCCCCTTACGATTGAGTCCCCTATCACTATAGCTCTGCCATTCTTCCGCCTGCCCTGCTGCGCAGCAGAGCCAGTCAGGTGCCATGAACCTTGCTGCTGCTGCCTTCCCCTGGTGAGTCATCTCCCTCAACAGTATCCAAAGCGGTATATCTGTTTTGCAGGGAGATGACCGCAGGGGACACCTACACTGCCTTCCTACTCTTGCTCTGTCTTTTGGTCATCCATTTTCTTTCTCCCTCGGTAACTTTCACCTGCGGTGCGACCAACACGCTAAATGTGCTATCCACGACGACCTCAGCATCGCCGATGCGCCAAAGTGAGTCCACCCGATGCTCCAGAGCCGTCAAGCGGTCTAACAGGAGCTGTAACTGAACACACTTCTTGCACGTGAAGGAGCCAGGGACAGTGGACGTGCCCCTGAGCTCCCACATCGCACACGAGGAGCATGACACGGGTCTGGGATCTCCTGCCATGTCTTAAACCCTAGGTAAACTTATACAACTACAATTTCAAAAAACGAAAGAAAAAATAAATAAATTAGACAATGAAAAGAAAAACTACTTACCAGTCACTTACCACGGTTATAAGCACCTCTTCCCCACCCTGCTTCGAATTCCCACCTAGCTTCAAATTCCCAAACTCACTCTTGGTTTTGCCTCACTCTAGCTGTGTCTTCTCTGGCTCACTGGGAGAACTCACCCAGGGTTTCAGATGCTCTCTGGTTCTCTCCCTGCAGATTAAAAGTTACAGGCCAGAAGAAAGAGAGAGAACAAAACAGTAGAGAAAAAGCACCTTCTCCCACTCTGCACCGAATTACCTCACTGCTCCAAATTACCAAGTTCCACCTTTGGGCAGCATGGTAGCATTGTGGATAGCACAATGGCTTCACAGCTCCAGGGTCCCAGGTTCGATTCCGGCTTGGGTCACTGTCTGTGCGGAGTCTGCACATCCTCCCCGTGTGTGCATGGGTTTCCTCTGGGTGCTCCGGTTTCCTCCCACAGTCCAAAGATGTGCAGGTTAGGTGGATTGGCCATGATAAATTGCCCTTAGTGTACAAAATTGCCCTTAGTGTACAAAATTGCCCTTAGTGTTGGGTGGGGTTACTGGGTTATTGGGCTAGGGGGAGGTGTTGACCTTGGGTAGTGTGCTCTTTCCAAGAGCCGGTGCAGACACGATGGGCCGAATGGCCTCCTTCTGCACTGTAAATTCTATGAATTCCCACTCTGGATGTGCCTTACTCCGGCTGTGTCTCCTCGACTTGGGGCAGCATGGTAGGACAGTTGCGTCACAGCTCCAGGGTCCCAGCTTTGATTCCCGGCTTGGGTCACTGTCTGTGTGGAGTCTTCACGTTCTCCCCGTGCCTGCGTTAGTTTCCTCCAGGTGATCCGGTTTCCCCCCACAATCCCAAGATGTGCAGGATAGGTGGATTGGCCATGATAAATTGCCCTTCGTGTCCAAAAAGGTTAGGTGGGGTTACTTGGTTATGGGGATAGGGTGGAGGTGTGGGCTTAAGTGGGGTGCTCGTTCCAGGGACTGGTGCAGACTCGATGGGCCAAATGGCCTCCTTCTGCACTGTAAATTCTATGATTCTATGATAAAAGTTCGGCCAGTGTTGAACCGACTGCAAGAGAGAGAGTACCTGGTGAGGTTTAACCGGGCCTTGTGTATGGACTTGTTCAAAATAAATATCTTTTACTTTTAGTCACTAGACTCCCCATGCCTCACTAAAGTCCCCAAGCAAAGACTGCATGAGAATGGCCTGGAAAATTTAATCTTCTGATGGGCAGTTATCGTTCACCTGGAACCGATTTAAATTGGACACTTCAGGCGCGATTTAATGGCCATTTTTCTCTCGACAGAGAGGGCAATTAGGCCTCTGGATCATAGGAGAGGCCAAAATCGAGAACCGTGCCGGGCTCTGATCGGTTTCTGATCTAACGGGCCTGCTCCCGTTGCTGAAATTAGGATCCCGCAGTGGTATAGCGAGAATCCAATAATCACCACTTAAGGCCAGTATCCAAGCAATTTAGGAGAATGACTCCCTATCTAATGGCCTCCCGCGATCTAACCATATTCCCAGCAAGTGGTCACTTGGGCGCTTAGCAGTACACCTTAAAAATGTGAAGCTGGTCGATTGGCTGCTGTGAGGACTTGAGAAGGTGAGTAGCCTACTTCACTCCCAGACAATGAGCTCAGGGACACTGAGATTGGTGCTCGGTGTGGGATGGAGGAGGGGGGGAGGGGGGGGGGGGGGGGGGTGGGAGGTGGCAGGTAGCCTCGGTCAGGGTGGACTGACATAAGTGGCGGGGTGGTCCCAGGGCCAGTGGATCCGCCATGTCACCCCCGAGGTTGTGTGTACCCATTACTGGAGCAACCTCAAACCCAGCCTGTCTGTCCCAACATCCACTCATAGCTCCCACTGACTGTGGATGCCTCTGGCTGCGCAGCTGAAGGCTATTCCCAATGGGAAATTGGCAATTTAGTGAGCGCTTCACAGCTCCCAAGTGGATTCCTGTGGGTAGGCGTGCCATACAGCATGTGGGAGTTATTGCCTAGCATCCCAATCAGACCACAATGCCTGTACATCGTGCCTGAGCACTGCAAGAAGCAACACCACGGATGCAGCAGCCAACATCTGAACACCAAGTGACTGGGCTCCAGCACCGGGGCTGTTTCTACGACCAGAGGGTGAGTGTGTGGGAGGGGATCAGTGCCAGGTCTAGGTGCAATATGTGCAGGTGTCTGGGGTACAGGGTGTGGGGTCCGGTGACCAGGGGTCCCACTGCAGCCGGAAGTGCGTGTGCCGGTTGTGTCGGATGGCATGGGATTTGCGGGGGAAAGGAGAAGCAATGGGGGAATGGTGGGTCCTGGGTGGAAGACACCGCTGGTCGCCAGTCTTTCACCCCTCCAATTCCTGACAGATATTACATGGGATGGATGTTATCATGAACCCCGTGGAGGCTGTCCTTGCGGTGCTGTTGGCAGGCCAAGTGACCAGACACCGGAGAAGATGGCAGCAGCAACATCGACAGAAGCTTGAAGCAGCAGCTCATGTGTAGGGCTCCCCCTCACACCCTGAGGACATAGCCTTCCATCTGGCCAGGTAGGGACCCAGAGGGGGAGGTCGGTGATGGCCCAAGGTATACAGGCATTGCTGGTCTTTCGAACAAATGACTGACAACATGTGCCGCAGGATGCTCCGCCTCAACATGGAGACAGTGCAGCACCTGTGCCATGTCATTGTGGTCTTGGCGCCACATGGAGGAAGAGGATATCTGCTCCCTGTAGCTGCCAAGGTCACTGCAGCACTGAACCTCAATGCCTCAGGATCATTCCAGGGCTTGAGCGGGGACTTGTGTGGCATCTCAGAAGCTACAGCCCACATGTGACCTCACGGATGCCCTGTTTGCCCGGGCAGCTAACAATATACACTTTAGTAAGAATGAAGAAGGGGCTGTGCTCCGAAAGCTCAAGTTTGAAACAAACCTGTTGGACTTTAACCTGGTGTTGTAAGACAGCTTACTGTGCTCACCCCAGTCCAACACCAGCATCTCCATATCATGGCTAATATAAACTTTGACATGGACCAGGCCCAAGGTGCCTGGGCAGCAGGATTCTCCGCCATCACCGCGATGCCCCAGGTCCAGGGGGAAATGGATGGCATGCATGTTGCCTTGCGTGTTCCAGGCCATCAGGGAGCGCCCTGGAAGGGGTTCCACTCTGTGAATGTCCAGCTTGTGTGTGACCACCACCTGAAGATTGTGCATCTGTGCACACTTTCCAGGGAGTGTGCATGATAGTTACATCTTGGGGCAGTCGGACATTCCCGGCCTCTTCGAGGATCATCCCAGGATGGCCAGCTGGATCTTGAGGAATAAGGGGTACCTGCTGAGGACCTTGCTAATGACGCCAGTGCAGAGACCGGTGACCGATGCAGGGACCCGAAACGAGGCTATTGTGGCAACTTGGGCTGTGCGTCATACTCCTCAAAATGTGGCTCTGATGCCTCGAGTGCTCTGGTGGTGTGCTGCAGTACACCTCCCAGAGGGTCGCCCGCTTTGTAGTGGTCTGCTGTGCCCTCCACAACCTTGCACAGCAGCGGGCAACTGGAGGCAGGGGAAGAGGAACATGAGTCCACCTCTGTGGAGGATGAGAAGGCACCAGACCAGGAGGGGCTGGAAGGCAAGATTTGGGCCGACTCGCAGGACCAGCCGGCGGATGGAGGACAGGCAGTAGCGGCGAGAGTCCGGCAAACATGGGGCACCAGGGAGGCCCTCATCCTCACCTGCTTCACATAGGATGTGGTTTCCTCCTTCATCGCATGCCTCCCCCCTCCTCCCGCCTTCCTCTTCTTCCCCCACCATCTCCTTTCCCCCTCCATTTCTCCTCCCTCCCCTTTTCCCGCTCCCTTCCCCCTCCGGTCTCCCCACAACACTACCCTGCTCCACCCTCCCATTTATCATTACGCCAGGATGAGGTGACTGCGTCGGCACTTTCAGCGGGTCACTGTCGAAGACCGGGGATGATGATGACCCACTGAGAGCTGGTGCTCCTCAATCTTTGCCATAGTCTGACTCCTGTCTGTCTGCTGAATGCTTGCTCACATCCATCTCCTGCATGTGGTGTGCCTGGATAGGGATGGAGGGAGTCCAGGACTTCCATGCCCAGAGGGCTGGGGCAGGGGATTGGTGGTTGGCCTGCATTGTGGAATAAAGTGCCACACTCATCATATATCTCGGATACAATGTTTTTCAATGCTCTACATACATGTCCCCAATGGCCGCTAGCCTCTGACAGTGTTGACCCACCTTCCCTGCCTCTTCCGATCCCACCCCCACCCATACGCCACTCAACCGACCCTCCCCGCCTTCCAGTGCCCTATCTCAGTGATCTTCGATCTACTTAGCCTTCAATGCTCTACCGCTGCATCTAGGTGTGTCTACAAGATGTACATCAGAGGTGGAAGCAGCCTGCTGCCTACCATGTCCTGTGGCCTTTAATGCCCTTGGCGGACGTCCTCTGGGGGTCCGAAGGCTGTAGGGCCCCGGTCCACTTGCCGGTGCCACTCTGTTCCAGGGGCTGATTCTGGGATGCGCTGTTGTCAGGGGGATGAAACTCTGGGGACCTGGTAGCTGACATTGCCACTGCATAGGATGGCTCTGTTGTTGGTGCCCTGTGCCTCATCTTTCAGATTGATGCCTAGCGGAGGGCAGCTGTATCAAGCCCCAACTATGCCTTCATAATCTTGCTCTGCCAGCCAATGTCTGCAGCATGGTTTTGATGCCCTCTGTGATGTTCCTCAGTGACTGGAACATGCTCTACAATGCCCTGGAAATGCCTACTTGAGACTGGGACATGCTCCCCAGTGGCTCATCAACGTCTGCGTGGGACTGGGACACATATTCTAGTGACACGGTCATGCTGTCAAGGCCTTCACTGACTGAACAATGCCTTGGACAATTCCACTCATGCTGATGACGTTGTGCACCAGGCTCTCCGCTGCAGTCATCACCCTAGCAGTGTTGGCATTGGTGCCACTCATTGCCGGTGCTATATCCTGTTCCCGTTAGCCCCTGGGACTTCTCTCCTGTCAAAGTGACTGGAACCTTTAACTGGAGTTTATGCCAGCTAATGCCATTAAAATGGGGCATGTCTTCACTTGCGCCAACATTGTTGTCCTTCACTTTCAGAGCAGTTGCATTTGTACATTTCTCAGTAGATCTGGGTCAGAGGTCTGGGTGATAAAGGGGCAGCTCCAGTCTCGGCCAAGTAAAAAGGAGTGGAGTGGCAATTCGATGGTGATTTGCCACTCCATAGAATTCTTGTGTCTATGTGAGTGGAGTCTCAGGTGCAAAAGTGTTGAGAACTCCTGAGCTGGTTTCAGTCAATGGTTGTGAAAATCACAATAATTACTGTACATGCTGATTCTTTAGTTGTTGCATTTAAGATTTTGCAACAGCAGTATACTGAAATACGGGTAGCAATATACCACCTATCAAAATGAGTGTAAAAATTTGCATTAGATTTTTAGTTCAACTCATTAATCATGCCTCACAAAGAGTGCTCTGTACTGTGAATGTGACCTGTGCTACTCTTAAATATTTGTTCAGAAAATATGTCTGGTATCTTACTCCCTGAACCTAAAGTTTTCTGGCCATTTGCTGGGGCTAATAAGACAATTTTACTGCACAGATTCTAATATGTAAACAGTGTCCCAGGACACGCAGATTAATTGACAAGAAAGTGTAATATAATTTGATGCCTATTAGGAAAACATAACAAACAAGCTGCACTGACTATGAAATGTCCCATTTGTCTTTGTTGCCTAAAGTCACAATTTTTTAAAAAATGGCTCCTCTTTCCACTCATTAAAAGGAGAATGACAGGACATCTGAATAATAATAATAATCTTTATTGTCACAAGTAGGCTTACGTTAACACTGCAATGAAGTTACTGTGAAAAGCCCCTAGTCGCCACACTCTGGCATCTGTTTGGGTGCAGTCTTCTCTGCAGATTAGCACTTTCCACCTGAGTTAGTTCTGTAAAAATAAGGAAACTCACCCCAATTTATCCAATTTTACTTCAAGGATATTTCATGTTCAGATACCATGAGACCCATTGCCTGTCTTTAGATTAGAATTAAAAATGAATTGTCCCTTTACATCAAGATGAGTTGTGCTAATGTTGTAAAACTCTGAAGTTCATCCAAAAATGTTATCATTGGAAGTTAGCCCCTGACTGCCACTGTTTTATGCTTTTTCTGACCAGTATTAAGTGGGATTTTTCAGCCCCATCCGTTCACCACCAGGATCGTCCAGTCCCGCCGAAATTCAATGGACTTTTGGCTGGGCCGGTGCATCCCCAGCGATGGGTACTGCAAGAACGGGACCTGAAAAATCCCAGCCACTGTATTCCATGGACTTCCTTTACTGTAAATACTCAAGGAAAACTGTAATTTCTTGCTTCGTTTCTCTTGCATTCTCTTGCCACTCTTGCAAATGCTACTCTGTAAATGTTTAGCAAAGGTTGCATGCATGTGAATGATATCAGTTTAGACTTCCAATTTTATCTTTGACTAACCAACCAATTCCAGCTCTTGAGAATAACTTTTTTGAAAACTTTCAAAATAACCCTGATATCTGTCATTGGATAGTAGAATTGTGCTGATGCAAATCTTCAAGAAAAATTTTTATTTGTGAAGATTTCCCATGCTCATTTTCAACATGTTCTCAATGACAATGGGTTAGATTTGAAACCCATTTGAAACAGGTGAAATGTACATTCTTTTCTGTAGCACCATCTTCAAATAAAAAGAGCTTACAAACTCAATGGCATATACATTTTCCAGCCTGCCCACAGTTTGGATTCTCGTTTTGATATGCTCTTCCTCCATTTTCTCCCTTCTTATCCAGACTACCCAACACATTCACGGGTGGAAGATGGCCTCGTCTCAACTCAGTACTGCCATCACTAATATTTCGTCCATTAGGAAAATTTTAGAATAGTATAAATGCACAGCTGCATTAGATAACCCATCTAAAGCTCATGCGAATCATCCTTTACAGAAGCATTGTTCAGTGCATGATTTCAAAATACCTCCTCAATAAAATATTGATTTTCTTTTACAATTGTAAGGGAATTATTACAACAATACTTCTGGGTTGAGCAATGAAATACGCATACTTGCCTTCCAATTTGAAAACAGTGGTACTGATTAGAAGGTGACATATCCCAAGGCAAAATATTTAACAGGCAGTCCAAAAATAAATTCCAGATTTAAAATTCCATGGCAAATGTAATCTAGGTTTTAGAGTTTAATCTTGTATGCCAAATATATTAGGCAGGGTTTCACTGTGGATTTCAGGACCTGACCGGACCCAGGGTCAGTTGGGATTCAGAAACCCCCACAACATGGAGAACAGTTAAACGGCAGTGATTTTTCTTGAATCATCCAATTAGTGGCCAGAGGGCAGGCTTGATGCCCAATTAAGGATGGCGGGAAAGTCTTTGCAACTGGAGGATCAATAGGACACCCTCCGACATTGACAAACTTGCTGCCTTTCAAGATAAGAAAAGGAGGTAAGGATTCAAGATGAAGCCCCGCTGGCTACAACATTTTAAATTTGAAATAAAATTAGGATGAGCAGTAAGGCCAATATTTTGGAAGGGCTGTCAGCATTGGAGGGTGAGGTTGGGGGGGGGATCAGCGATGATACCTCTTAAAACTGAATAGTTAGCATGCCACGAGAGTAGTTTTAACATAAGTTACTTTATTAAGGATTGAGATGAATTACAGAGTACTGAATAATCATTATTAACCATTGAACATGTATTTTTAAGACACAGCAGTAATAAGTAAACAACAGTGAAACAATCCAGGGTGCTGGTTCTGTTGTTCTGTTTCTCACAAACAATCAGCACAGGATGCTGAGATTGTACATAACTGTCAGGATGAGGATCCTGGCATCAATCATGGGTTACTTGCGATTCTATCGGGTGACGTTTAAAGCAGCCGTCATGCCGAGTTCACGAAAACTGGGAGCACAGGTGTTCTGCGTCAATGGGAACTTAGCCCATCAGGGCAGAGCATCGGGAGAGGGCCTTCAGGTAATGTCCTGAGTCCGTCCCAATGGTGTGCGGTGTACTCCCTGATGACGCTGTTTGGAGGGGCCAGAGCATCTGAAATCAGGCGCTGACCCTGATTCGGTCGTAAACAGGGATTCTCCGCCCGATCGCCAATTATGATATCGGCATCAGACAATGGACAATCCCGCCCATGATATTCAAAGGCAAGCAAGTCCTCATACGTCAGGCAATGCATCAAAGCATGTTGAGTCACCGACACATCGGACATACAGGCGCAGAATAAACAAAGCATCTTGCCAATTTATAGCCAGGTATTAACCAGAATATTGACAGATTAACACTAACATGCCATATCTACCAAATGCACCAACCACAGCGAGGCAGAGAACCATTCTTGCCACATGAAATCCCGTCTGTCCCATGGTTGAAAATAGCCACTGATACTTTCCATCTGAATGGTGCAGATTTCATCTTGGTAACTGCCTACTTCATCAAATTCCCTCCATTCGTGGTGACGCAGAACACCTGGCGTGGCGGCTGCATCCTGTGCTGATTGTTTGTGAGAAACAGAACAACAGAACCAGCACCCTGGATTGGTAACTGCCTACTTCACCAAATTCCCTTCATTCGTCAGCTTTATGGTTTCTGTTACACTCATTGAGATTTTCTGCATGTTTTGTGTGCTTAAAACCATCGTCTCAGACAATGCTTCCCAAAGTACAGGACAGCCCGTCCAGAACATGTGTAAATAATGGTACACACCTCATCCTCCCTGCACTACCCTCAGTTCACCAGGTTAGCAGAATGGCCACTCAAGACAGTCAAAGCAACACTTCTAAAGTGTAAGGCAACCAAGAAAGGTTCAGAACCACCATGATCAATCTTCATACCACACCACAGGGAGACGGTCTACTCTCAGCCACTAATTTGATGTTTGGGAGGCAGGTCTGTACCACTCTCTTATTCCATCTACTCCCAGTCCATACGGAAGCCCATAATATTCTATATAAAAAAGGAGAAAGGATGTCACAGCAGCATGACCAGAGAGCAAAACCATTTACATGGTTAAATGTAGGTGAAATACCACACAAATACCATGATACAAGAAAAGGTACTGAAAAAGTGTACACAGCCACCATCATATAAGGTTGAGATGCCAAGCAGATAAATCCTCTTAAGGAACCATCTGTCCTTTCGCATCATGCGAACCACAGGTGGATCAGACTAATGATGACTCAGACACAGAGAGTGTTGTTTAAGTTACAGAGGACTCCAGAAGTACCAACACTGTCAGTGACAATTACTGGTGCTTTTACCAAGTTGCATTGTGACATTACCATGTGTAAGACTGGAACATTAAAGGTACAGCTTTCATGTTAGATTTTCACTATTGCTTGAAATCTCTCCTGCAGATGTACACGACTGTCTGTGACTGTATCAGTAACACTTTGTGTATACCTTATGAGTCAGGAATATAGTTAAACAATCAACCTCTGTAATTGTTGGGACCCATATGGGATCAAGACTTGTGCATAGCTGACATATAGGTGTTGTTGGTAACAAACTTCATGCAATTGTGTTCAACCAGAACCCTCATCATTTTCAATGTCTTGCTTGGCATATATAGCATAGAGTCAGGTCCCTTGTGGTCCACATCAAGACTTTCACCATGTAGGGTGGCAGCAGACCACAACAGACCACGACATGTGGAGAGACTGAAGATGTTTGCTGTCCTCAGAGTAGAGAAGATGACGGGGAATATAATCAAGGTTTTTAAAATCATGACACTAATTTTTAAAAGGTAAATAAGGAGAAACTCTTTCATATGACAAAGAGAATGTGCTCAGAGGACAGATGTTTAAGTTAATTGGCAAAATAATCAAGAGGTTATTGAGACATTATTTTACACACCGAGCCATGATCTTGAGTGATCTGTCTGAAAGGATGGCAAAATCAGATCTAGTAACTTTCAAGCAGAAATTGGATAAAAAATTGAAGCAAATACATTTGTGGGGTTGGGTTCAAAGGACAGGTGAATGAGACTAATTTGATAACTTTTTCTCAGGGAAAAGACACGCACAATGGGCTAAGATTTCTTTCTGTGACTTTTGTTATATTCATTCATAGGATGTGAATGTCACTGACAAGGCTAAAACCTTTTGCCGTCCTTCATTTCCCTTAATAAGATGATGGTGACCCACCTTTTTGAACCACCAAATCCATGTGTTTAGGAACCTCAACAATGATGCTGGAAAGCAGTTCCAGGATTTTGAACCATAGTGAAGGTTGCAGGATGGAGTCAGGATGGAGTGGAGTGCAACTTGCAGAAGAAGTTGCAGGTGGCGATGTTCCCATGTATCTGCTGCCCTTGTTCTTCTAGGTGACAAAAGTCAAGGGTATAGAAAGTGTTGTTCAAGGACCTCTGTTGTGTTGTTTCCGTGCACCTTACACATGGTACAGACTGCTGCTACTGTGTGCTGGGAGTGAAAGGGATGAATGTTTAAATCCGTGGGTGGGTGACGATCAAGCGGGGCTGCTTTTTCCTGCATTGTTTTGACTTCATGTGGAACATAAAAACATAGGAATTAGGAGCAGAAGTGGGTAATTCAGCCCTTCGAGCCTGCTCCGCCACTCAATCAGATCATGGCTGATCTCTTCCTGTTCTCAAATCCACCTCCTCACCTGTTGCTCATATCCCTTTCACCCATTTCTTTAAAAAAATATATCTATATCCTTCTTTAAACCATTTACTGACTTAGATTCAACCACATGATGGGGCATGATGAACCACCTTCTACGAGAAGTAGTTCCTCCTCATTTCAGTTCTAAATCTTCCGCCTCTCATCCAATATCCCAGAAGGGGGAATATTTGATCTACGTTTACTTTATCAATTCCATTTAGTATTTTATACACCTCGATCAGATCCCCACTCATCATTCTATACTTCAGCGAGTATGAGCTGAAACTGTTTAATCTCTCTTCATACGTCAACCCTTTCAACCCTGGAATCAATCTGGTGAACCTCCTCTGAACCTCCTCAGTTTGGGCCACCACATCCTTCCTCAAATAAGGAGACCAAAACTGGACAAAATACTTCAGATGTGGTCTCACCAACTCCCTATTTAATTGCAACTTCACATCTCTGCTCTTATTCTCCAATCCTTTTGCAGTAAACGCTAACATTCCATTTGCTCTTTTAATTACATGCTGTGCCTGCATGCTGACTCACTGAGATTCATGAACAAAGACATCCAGATCCCACTGCCCAGATGCATCTTGAATCAGCTTTCCATTTGGATAATAATTTTCCTTTCTATTTTTAGGCCAAAATAGATAACCTCACGCTTGTCTACATTAAACTCCATCTGACAAATTTTGGCCCAAACTCGTACCTATCTATATCTGTCTGTAAAATCTTTATCTCGTCTTCACTGCCTGCTTTCTAAACCTATTTTGGTACCATCTGCAAATTTTGCTACAGTGCACTCTGTCCCCGCTTGCAGATCATTTGTATAAATTTTAAACAGTTGAGGTCTGAGGACTGAACCCTGCGGCATCCCACTAGTTACAGTTTACCAACCAGAGAAAGACTCATTTATCCCCACCCTCTACTTTCTGTGAGTCAGCCAATCTTCAATCCAATCTAGTACTGTGTGGTGAGCATTCAATCACACTTCTGGCTTGTGCGCTGTAGATGGTGGTTAGGCTTTGGATAGTAAGGAGGTTAGTTATGGCTGCAGACTTCCCATTTCTAATCTATTCTTGCAGTTACAGAATTTATATAGTTGGTCCAGTTAAGCTTCTGGTCATCGATCAACCCAGGATATTGATACTGGGTGATTCAGTGGTGCCGTTGTCAAGGGGAGATGGTTATATTCTCACTGATTGGAGATGGTCATTGATTCGAAGTTTTGTAGCATGAATGTTACTTGCCACTTATTATCCAAAGCCTGCATATTGTCCGGATCTTGCTGCCTATGGACATGCACTGGCAATATCTGGCAAGTTGGAAATGGTACTGAATGTTGTGCAATCATCAGCAAACTCCTTCTTCCCACTTCTGACCATATGTTTGAGGGAAGATATTTGATGAAACAACTGGACATGTTTTGGCCTAGAACACCAACATTAAGAACTCCTACAACCATATCCGGGCTTCCAACACCCTCAACCTTCTTCCTTTGTGCTAGGTATGATTCCAACCAGTACAAAGGTTTTCTCCTGATTCTCATTGACTTCAGTTTTACTGGAGCTTCTTAATACACAATCAGTCAAATGCTGCCTTCATGTAATGGGCAGTCTCTCGAATCTCACCTCTTGAATTCAGCACTTTTTCTATGCTTGGACCAAGCTGTATGAGTGATCCTGACAGGACCCAAACTGAGCATTGGTGAGCAGGTTATTTCTGAGAAAGTGTGTAACAGAATCCATAGAACTCTGCAATGCAAAAGGAGGCCATGCACCCCATCAAATCTGCACCGACCCACCAAAAGAGCATTCTACTAATCACAGAATCACAGAATACTACAGTGCAGAAGAGGTCCTTCGGCCCATCAAGTCTGCACTGACGCATGAAAGGCCTTGATGTGCCCACCTAATTCCACTTGCCAGCATTGGCCTATATATAGCCTTGAATGTTATGGCGTGCCAAGTACTCATCGAAATACTTTTTAAAGAATGCGAGGTATCCTGCCTCTACCACCCTCCCAGGCAGTGCATTCCAGACTGTCACCACTCTCTGGGTAAAAGGTTTTCCTCAAAACCCCTCTAAACATCCAACCCCTCACTTTGAACTTGTGTGCCTTTGTAACTGACACTTCAACTAAGAGGAACAGCTGCTCCCTATCCACTCTGTCCATGCCCCTCATAATCATGTACACCTCAATCAGCTCACCCCTCAGTCATCTCTGCTCCAGAGAAAACAACCCAAGCCTATCCAACCTCTCTATATAGCTTGAATGTTCCATCCCAGGCAACATTCTGGTGAATCTTCTCTGCACCCCCTCCAGTGCAATTACATCCTTCCTTTCATATGGCGACCAAAATTGCACACAGTACTCCAGCTGTGGCCTCACCAAAGTTCTATACAGCTTCATTATGGCCTCCCTTCTTTTGTAATCTATTGCTCAATGGAGAAAAGCGAGTGTCCCACATATGCCTTTTTCACAAACCTATTAACCTGTCCTTCTGCCTTCAGAGATCTATGGACAAACACGTCAAGGTCCCATTGTTCTTCAGAACTTCCCAGTGTCAGACCTTTCATATTATACTTCATCATCAAATTACTCCTTTCAAAGTGTATCACCTCACATTTTTCAGGGTTAAATTCCATTTGCCACTTATCCACCCATTTGACCATCCTGTCTATATCTTCCTGTAACTCAAGACACTCAACCTCACTGTCAACCACCTGGTCAATCTTTGTGTCATCCGCAAACTTCCTGATCCCACCCCCCACATAGTCATCTATGTCACTTATATAAATGGCAAATAGGGGGCCCAGCAGATCCCTGTTGGCCGTGTCCCGAATTCTCTGCCCCCCGAGATTTGGCGGGGGAGGGAATCACGCTGCGCCAGTCGGCGGGCCCCCCGTGGTGATTCTCTGGCCTGCAATGGGCCGAAGTTCCGCCGCTAACGGGCCTTTGCCGCTGGCGTGGTTTAAACCACCTCTGGTACCGGCGGGATTGGCGTCGCGGGCGGGCTCCGGGGTCCTGGGGGGGGGGAGATCTGACCCAGGGGGGTGCCCCCACGGGCTGACGCTCCGGCGCATGCGCGGACTTCTGCCGGCCGGCGAAGGCCTTTCGTCCCCGGCTGGCGGGGCGCCAAAGGCCGTTCGCGCCGGCCGGCAGAGCGGGAACCACTCCGGCGCGGGCCTAGCCCCTAAAGGTGCGGAGAATTCCGCACCTTTAGGGGCTAGGCCCGCGCCGGAGTGGTTCCCGCTCTGCCGGCCGGCGGGACGGAGTGGCGTGAACCACTCCGTCGTCGGGCCTCCCCAAAGGTGCGGAGAAGGCGCTGTGACCCCCGTCCTGCCAGGTAGGGGAGAATCCCAGCCCCCGTTTACGCCGGAATCGGGAGCGGTGCCGTTTTTGTAATGCTCTGTCCCTCAAAAACAGTGCACTCAGAGAGTATGCAGCACGTCGTATGGACGGCCTCAGGATATCACCTTAGGCCTTTCCCCAATGCCCCATCCCCGATGGTTCGAGTCCCCGAAGGCGTGGGACTCGTGTGCTCACACCATTTGAGGACCTCATGTGGCGGCTGTGGACTGAGTCCTGCGCCGCCACAGTCGGGGGAGGGGGGGGGGCAGCCGTTTCGCTGGCAGGGGTTGGTTCAGCGGGGGCTTGGGGGGACTGATGGGGGTGGTCTGGGGGTGGTGAGGCTGATTACAGGGGGCAGTTTTTGGCAGGACGGGTCTGCATGGGTCCGGCACCATGTTGCACGGCGCGGCCGCCACATGCCGCCTCCGTGCACATGCGCGGCCACAGATCTGGCAATTCTCCGGCCCTATCCGCAGTCTTTACGCTGTGCAGCTGCTAGCCCCCACGGACTCACTGGTCTGTAGTTCCCTGGGTTGTCTCTACAACCTTTCTTAAACCTTGCGCTTAACCCCACGCATTGATCATGGCCAATCCACCTAACCTGCACATCTTTGGATTGTGGGGGGAAACCGGAGCACCTAGAGGAAAGCCACACAGATGCAGGGAGACACGCAAACTGCACACAGTCACCCAAGGCTGGAATTAAATCCCGATTCCTGGCACTGTGAGTCAGCAGCACAAACCACCCTAACACCCCAAGTGTTGTTTGATAGCACTGTGAAAAACAACTTCTATCACTTTTTTGATGAAGGAGAGTAGTCTAATGGGGCATTAAATTGATCAGATTGTGTTTGTCCTGTTTTATCTGGACAGGATATACGTGAGCAATTTTACACATTGGGATATAGATGCTTGTGTTGTAGCTATGCAGGGGCAGCTTATGGAGTGCAACACTGTTGCTGGAATGGTGTCAACACCTTTTGCTGTATCCAGTACCTTCATCCATTTCTTAATATCGTGTGGAGTGAATTGAATTGGCTGAAGACCGGCATCTGGTTATGTTGAAAACTTCAGGACAAGACTGAGATGAATCAACCACTCAACAATTCTGGTTGAAGATGATTTTAAATACTTCAATCTTGTTATTTGCATTAACATGATGAACTGCACCATCATTGAGGATGGAGATAATTTTGGAATCTCTCTGATCAGTTGGGATGAACCACAACTCTGACAAAGCTGAAAATGGGAGCACCAGCAGACACCTCACAGGGTTCTGAGAAAAGTAAAAAGAAGTTCAAATTACACAAAATTTTATAAATGTATAGATATATAATATTAAACTTATCTCAAAATGTGCTACTTTTCAAAGTGTTTTCTAAAGAATCCTCTTGCACCTTTTTTCCATTAGAAGCTAGAAGTAATGGAAATTTAATGAGACTTAGGGGCCCATGTACACTGATCATGAAATCAAAAAGGCACATGGAATGCAATCTTTGTTATCACAAGTAGGCTTACATTAACACTGCAATGAAGTTACTGTGAAAAGCCTGAGGACCAGAAGACAAGATGGTTGTATATGTGCTAAATCTATAGAGATCCTTAGTTGAAGTAAATATGTAATGTTGCCATAGTCCCAGATGACCAAAGGCTACTTTCCCCTTTGAGGAGAACTGACTGGTGGTGATTTAACCTCAGGATCACCACACCTCAAGCGAGGGCACAAGGTTGAAAAGGCAGGGCCTTCATGGATACCCTGAGCCGGTACAGGAATTGAACCCGCACTGTTGGCCTTGCTCTGCATTACAACCAGCTGTCCAGCTAAGTGAGCTAAACTGGCCCCCGAGCCTTAGTTAGATTATATCTGAAGTACTGGGCATCACACCTTGGAAAGTATATATTGGAGGGAGTGCAAGTTAGAAGGACACTTGGATCCCCAGGGTAAATTATGAGGAGAGATTGTATTCCCTAGAATTTCAAAGGCTAATGTTTTCAAGATATTAAGGGGAACTGATGGGTAAATACAAATAGTTTCCGTTGGGTGAAGAGTCTGGGATCAGGCTATATTGCCCAAAGGTTAGAGCCACAATACCATGTGTTTGCCAATAAATGGACTCAAACTGTATGAGCTAATGTCATATGTGGAGCAACCGATGCAATTTTAATCAACATATGGTGGAGTCTTTGACTCACAATTGATTTTTTTGTGCACTCACAAGTTACAGGAATTTTCTTTCTGATTCCACAAATTTGGTGGGGGATTGGCAATCTGGTCTCACCCCACCTCATTGTTACCCCACCACCCAAACTACCACCACCCCCGCACCCAATTCCTTGGATTTTATTGGCACTGCACCTAATCAAAATTCCTTTGGGTGAAGAGCAGGAAGCTGCATTGGGATGTACATTTGGCATCCACAGATCACGGGCGGGATTCTCCGACCCCCGACGGGTCGGAGAATCTCCGGGGGGCGGCATGAATCCCGCCCCCCGGCTGCCGGATTCTCCGGCGCCAGGGATTTGGCAGGGGCGGGAATCGCGCCATGCCGGTCGGTGGCCGCTAGCAGCGGATCCCCCCCCTGCCAATTGTCCGGCCCGCGATGGGCCAAGTGACCGCCCGTTTTAGGCAGGTCCCGCCGGCGCATGTTATGACAGGTATTTTCTGGCAGGACCTGGCTCTGCGGGTGGCGTCCGGGGTCCTCAGGGGGACGCAGGAGGATCTGGACGCGGGGCGTGCCCCATGGTGACCTGGCCCACGATCGGAGCCCACAGATCCGTGGGCGGGCCTGTGCCGTGGGGGCACTCTATTCCTCTGCGCCGGCTAGTGTAACGGTCCGCGATGCCGGAGCGGAGATGAACCCCCCCTGCGCATGCACTGGGATGATGGCAGTACACGCTGGCGCTCCCGCGCATGCACCAACTCGCGCAGGCCCTCGGCACCAGCCGGCGCGGCGTAAACCACTCCGGCACCCGCCTAGCACCTGAAGGTGCGGAGAATTTGGGTGGTCCGACGCCAGTGTGTTTCACACCACTCCTTCCCGCCGGAGCTGTCCACCCCGCCGGTTTCCGAAGAATCCCACCCCACTTGTCAAATTCAAATGGCAGAGGCTGAAGCCAGAATTGGCTTCCCCTGGTTGGCTGCCCAAAAGTCAAAATAAACCCCAGTGTCTGTGCTGGGAAAGGGCAAAAAATGTCCATAAATCAGCAGCTCATTGGTTTCCAGTGGTTCTATCTGGATATACAATTCTGTGGATGTCAAGCAAAAAAAGTATTCCCTGTTGTTAAGTGACCTGCAAATGCTCACTTCCTTAGCTTCCAAGAGCTAAAAATGTGTTGCTACTGCATTTCTCTACATGTGGCATCAGCTTTGGGAGAGAAAATTTTTCACAAAAAAAAACAGTGCATTTACCTGAACATACACTACTAATTGACCAATTCATTCCGTGGAAGTTTGTTTCAGAAAAGTATGCTATTCCCACTAAAATAGAATAAAAGGTATTGGAAAGGATAAAGAATTCATTTGAAATTTTATGGCAAAACTATGACAGAATTTTGAAGACAGCCAAAGGGAATGTTGCAGTCTTTGAACATGAAATTTGAAAAAAAATAAAAGAACAAATCTTTGAAAAAAAATACAGAGGCGGGATTCTGCCAATGGGAGGCTAAGTGCCAACGCGGAGTAAAAACAGGAGTGTTTTACTCCGGCATCAGCACCCGTTCCGGGACCCCATTCTGCGGCCCACTGAAGGCTAGGATTGCGCTGGAGCGGCCTACTCCACTCCAGCTGCCGATTCTGGCCTGAACCCTGCGCTGCGGGGTCTGTGCATGCGCAGTTGGGCCAGCTAGCACATGCGCAGTGGCCTTCCTACCCGTGGCAGCCCCGACGGCAATGGCGCAGTGCTACAGGAGCCGGCGCAGAAGAAAGGAGGACGGGGGGCAGAGAAGCCGGCCTGCCAATCAGTGGGCCCCGATCGCGGGCCAGGCCACTACGGAGACCCCCCTGGGGTCGGAACCCTCCCCCCCCCCCCCACAGCCCGCCCCCGGACCCTTCAATGCCGAGGTCCTGCTGGCTCAGAGGATGTTAGAACGGCGCCGGTGGGACTCGGCTTTTTGTTGATGGCCGCTCCGCCCATTCGGGCTGGAGAATCGGAGTGCCGGCCAGTGCCGGCCCGGGCCCGAGAGTTGCCGCACACCCCCACCGGTGCCGCGCTGACTATGCCGGCACCAATGGCACCAATTCTCTGCACTGCGGAGAACTGCGTCCTGGCTGCGTGGTGCGATTTGCACGGCGCCACGCTGATTCTCCGACCCGGCGGGGGACCGGAGAATTCCGCCTGTAGTCTTAAAGTTGGGCATTTTATGCAAACGATGGGAAATATGTCTCTTTAAGAAGGTATTGTAGAGAACCATGTGTAACAAATTACTGCTTCAAATGCTGAAGAAATGACTTTTAAATGAACAGAAATTCCATTTGGCACAGGGAACTGTTGGATATTTAGAGTTCAAAATATGACAACATTGTTTCATATGATTTGTCACAACTTGAATTAGGCAATGTCTGACACTCTAGGAAAGGACTTGAAATTGTTGCATGATGGGCTCCAGAGAAGCTGACAGTAATATAACACATCAACATACATAATGTCTACATAATGTCTACGATAAACCCAAATATTATCAATTCTTGTACTTAATACAGTCCCAGATTGAACTATCTGCCTTCAGCTTTTTGTATAATGTATAAATGACTGACAATTCAGAATTTATTGGTGAACTTGGGCGGCATGATAGCACAGTAGTTAGCATTGTTGCTTCACGAAGCCAGGGACCCAGGTTCGATTCCTGGCTTGGGTTACTGTCTGTGCGGAGTCTGCACGTTCTCACTGCGTGTGTGGGTTTCCTCCGGGTGCTCCAGTTTCCTTGCACAAGTCCTGAAAGACGTGCTGTTAGGTGAATTGGATATTCCAAATTCTCCCTCAATGTACCCGGACAGGCGCCGTAATGTGGCGACGAGGGGCTTTTCACAGTAACTTCATTGCAGTGTTTATGTAAGCCTATCTGTAACAGTAATAAAGATTATTCTTAAACCCACAATTGATTTTCCTAACTTTTTGCCAGTCTTTCTTTAATGACTTCTGTAACTATTCCTTTCATCCAGATTGATTATTCTGAGAAACCATCTCCAACAGATTTCTCGATCAACACTCATTGATGGCCCTCAAAGTGATGGTTTCTTTTACCTTTCTTTGTAATTAATTAATGTAGATATTGTGGTGGTAGACTAGATCTCATTCCATAATTTATCCAGTGAAACATTCCATGTAAGCTTCTGAAATATGAACATTTCGCATTAATAAATGTGGACAGTGCCATTTTCTCTAGGTGTTGGGTAGCTAACCTTGCTGCTGCATGCTGCTGCTCATACTACTACTGCCTTTGAAGCTATTGTTAACTTATTTAGTTTTTCTGGCTGCTTCTCTCATATAAACTTGTTAGCAACGTCAAAATGATATCAAAATCAAATCAACCTGAGTCTACTCCTACTGTTGAGAACTGTGTGTTATTGAATTATGTAACCAGTTGTCCTTTTATCACTGAGAAAATGCTTTTTAGGTTTCAGTCCAAATATTTTCTGTCCATGTATATGACTTTCTGTTCTCCCTTCTTACTATCATAGGTTTATCTGATGCTTCCTTTGATGTCAGGAGAATAGACTGCACCAAACTGCTGATAGTTAAGAATTAATTGGTGCCAGACAGGTCTATTCTCGGCCTATTTAGTCTCCCAGAAGTCTCACTCGAGTGAAATCTCAAGCGCGAGTGACAATCAAGATTCAGATTTGGCTTTAAGGTGGCTGATATCCTTCTGCTTTGTGCCCAGGAGTACCTATTTTCCAAGAGCAAAAGTGGTGAAGAATGACGACTGAAGGGCTGATTTTTCTTGTCCCTTTTGCTTTCTTATTTTTCAACTCTGGAATTCTTGCAAGGACCCACTGAGTTCTTGTATCTTTATTAGGTACAAGGATTCAACGGCTGTACGGATAAAGCAGGAATGACATCTCCACACCTTCTGCCTCATTTCCTAAGCGTTCGTTTGACAAAACGCGGAGCAACACATCTCCCTGAAACTATCTGCTTTCCAAATTCCTCTTCTCCTTTAAGATGCTCTTTAAAGTCTACTTGGTTGGCCTAATGCCTCCTCCTTCTTTGGTTCTCTGTCAATTCTTGTCTGACTACACATTTGTGAAGTACATTTTGGTGTTATGCCATGTTAAAGCCACTGTATAAATGCATGTTATTATCCTTGAAAGCAGGCTCACTCAGAGCAAAAAACAAATAAATGCCCATCATTATGAAATGTGCAACAAATGTTTTTTGGGCTGCAGGCCTCTTCTTCTTTTGGACAGTCTTTCAGCTGGTGGTCATTGGCACTGCTGCAGGCCTCTCTGCCAGAGAGATAGACTTGTCCCGGGTGAACAAGAGGGCCAGATGGTCCCGTCTTACTGTGGGGGATATGGTGGTCTGGCCATAAGTCCATTGCCTTTTGGTGAGACCGGAAGCTCCATGCGGCAGGTGGGGCCTGAAAATCACAGTCAAGATGTGGGTAACAACCTGAACATGGAAATTAGTCAAGATCAACTCGGGCGGTCATTATGCTGGGTAAAGTTGGAGCTGCACTGATGTTTATATTTCATCTGAAAGTGAACTGAATCCCATTATTGTTTTCTCAAATTTGAGGTAATCCGACTGTTGAATTTATACTGCCACTATTGGTCAGCACCATTCATCAAACTGATGGATTGAGTGGGTGGGAGGGGGAAGAGGAAAAATATGGTAAAGGCTAAAAGATACTTTTGCATGACAAAACAAAAGGGCATAAAATACATTGCAGGGAATTTACAATGGGTCTCTGATAGGATCTCTGTTTTCTTTTGCATCCTTTTAACTTTTGTCAATTGTATTCTGTCACTTTGCAGTGGAGATGAATTATATTAGTTTTGTGAATTTATTTTGTTTGGGGGATGGGGTGCAGATGGAGGCTGGGTGTTTGCCCTTGTTGCACCTACCACCAACGTTGCTGTTGTACAGATGTGTGAATACATCTCTAAACATTTAATACAGTCATCATCTAGTCTTCCCTCGAAGAATGTCTTATTTCCTTTTCTTCTCTTTGAAATAACCCGCAACTGTCAAACTTCTTAAATAATTATCACAAATGTGTTTGGACGTGCCCTCAAGTCATTCTGCCTCAATAATCTCTTGTATTTTATTAGAGGGTATGATTCAGAGACAATGGCAGATTTAATCACTGAAGATGCAAAATCATTTGATATCTTGTAGTTTATCATATACACATCAGTAATAACCTCAATATCCTCTGACATGATTCACTGTAACAATAAACTGAAATTACAATTTATTCCAATCAATTATCCCTCAGTAATTTTTTGTATTTACAATGTCCAGAATTCTTAAATAGAATAGGCACTGACACAAACAGTACAGTGATGAACTAAAGAATAATTGCACTGTAAAATATTGTGCTACAAAATTTAATTCAGTTGAGATTTCATATTTATTTTCCAATTTTTGGGAGACCAATAACCAATTGTTATGGTGGGTAAAAATGGAAATCCTTTTGGTGACTAGGGAGAAACCCCTCCAACACTAAATTTCAAAGTAATGGTGATACTCAAACTCGGATGAATGAACCAATCAACCAAGTTCTGAACATTTTACATCAGCCTTCATTCTGACCTTTGGTTTCTCACTCTCAGTTTTAATCCAGTACATTTAATCGGCCGCAATTAATTATTTCCTGTCATGATAGTCTGTCACTCAGATACATCATGCAGTTTAATCAGAGGTTAGTTATTCCAAGTCTTTCTACACTCATGAGAAAGAACTGCAAATAGGTATACTAGAGAATATTGCAGATGAAATTGTCCACCATGGGGAACATCGTCCTTAAATGCTGCTGTCATCCACGATTTGTAGGTTTGGAAAATATACAAAAATGTACAACTTGCATTTCTACAGGATCTACAATCCTATTCTACAGGATTTTGGTGTTTTAGCAATAATACGGAAAATCCACACAACCTTAAAACAGAGGGCGAAATTCTCCGACCCCCACGACGGGTCGGAGAATAGCGGGAGGGCCTTCCCGACATTTTTCCCGCCCTCCCGCTATTCTCCCCCAACCCCCGCCCAACTCCCGACCCGAATCGCTGCCGCCGTTTTTTTACGGCCGGCAGCGATTCACAGCTGTTCGATGGGCCGAAGTCCCAGCCCTTTACGCCGTTTTTACGAACGGCAAACACACCTGGTCTGGCCGTTTGTAAAAACGGCGTCACAAACTCGCTTTTTATAACCATGGCACCGATTGGCACGGCAGTACCACAGCCGTGCCAAGGGTGCCATGGGCCCGCGATCGGTGGGCACCGATCACGGGCAGCGGGCCCGATGCCCGCGCACTCTTTCTCCTTCCGCCGCCCCGCAGTATCCATTCGCGGGGCGGCTGAGGGGCAACCCGGCCCTCGCATGAGCGGGTTTCGCGCAAATACGCGATGACGTCATCCGCGCATGTGCGGGTTGGAGTCTTCCAATCCGCGCATGCGCGGCTGACGTCATATGACGCGTCAGCCGGCGCTAACTCCGGCAAGCGGGCTTAACGATATTCGTTAAGCCCGTCATGCCGGAGCCTACGGCGTCGGGCTGCTAGCCCCGACCGGGGACCAGAATCGGTTCCCGGTCGGGAAGGGGCGCGCTGGCGTCAAACCCGCCCGGGTTTGACGCCAGCTTTACGATTTCTCCCGTTTTGGGAGAATCGCGCCCAGAATCTTTCATGTTGTGTGTATATGTAGACCATAAAGTTCTTCAGATAGGTTACTCTTTACTTTGCCAGACAGTGTGAAACTCTGCTGTTCAACTTTTATAACACACCTACTGTTACATTATAAATCTGGCTGACACTTCTGGACACAAATTTAGTATGCCTTCTTACAAGGGGTTTCCTGACAAACTGACTCATTGTTGCTGACCAGCTATGTTATTCAAAAGTGCCTCATCAGGGGCGGCATTCTCCCCTACCCGGCGTGACGGAGGGTCCCGGAGTAGGCGAGTGGCACCAACCACTCAGGGGTCGCGCCTCCCCAAAGGTGGGGAATTCTCCCCACCTTTGGGGTCAGCCCCACGCCGGAGCGGTTGCCACCAGAAGACCGGCGCAAACAACCGGCGCCCGCGGCAGCGGGGCTGGCCGAAAGGCTTTCGCTGGTCCGCGCATGCGCCGGCAGTGACGTCAGTGGCCAGCTGCCGCTGACGTCACTGCCGGCGCATGCGCGATGTGGGGTTCTCGTCCGCTTCTGCCATGGCGGAGGCCGTGGCGGATGCGGAGGAAAATAGTGCAGCCAGGGCACTGGCCCGGAGTCTGAGCGGGGGGCCCCGATCGCGGGCCAGGCCACCGTGGGGGCACCCCCCGGGGTTCAATCGCCCCCCCGTCCCCCAGGACCCCAGGGGCCTGCTCGCGCCGCTGATCCCGCCATTCCAGAGGTGGTTCAAACCTCGGCGGCGGGAGAGGCCTCCCAGCGGCGGGACTTCGGCCCATGCGGGCCGGAAAATAATTAAGCCTCAATAAACAGTGGCATCCCGCCGGCGCCAGCCGTTCTCCGAGGCGGGCGGCGGGATTTGAAGAACGCCGTTTTATGGCGGGTGGGAGAATTTTGAACATGGCGGGAGCGGGATTATCGGCGCCCCCGGGCGATTCTCCGACCCTGCGTGGGGTTGGAGAATTTCGCCCCAGATCTGTGTGGACAAAGTAAGCATGACACAAATAAGACACACAGAATCATGCTAAAACTAATAGTGCTGCATAACATAAGTGTGAATGCATCCACTGTGGGCATTATTACATTTTCCAACAAAGCAAAATGGCTTATTGTGTTTTGAAAAGGAAATTGTTCACATTTATTCCTGTTTTTAAGGATGTCCAACAGATCTGTTCAAAGTTAGGAACATCAATTTTGAGAAATTATTTCCTTTGTATAATTTGCAATGTGTGAGCAGAAATACAATGTATTTGATAGACCATGATGAAAATACCACACAAATGATTACAAAAATATTCAAACTATATTGAGGTTTATAATCTATTAAATACTCTAGAGAAAATGCTGGAAAATCTCAGCAAGTCTGGCAGCATCTGTAGGGAGAGAAAAGGGCTAACGTTTCAAGTCTAATGACTATTTGACAGAGTCATTGGACTCGAAACGTTAGCTCTTTTCTCTCCCTACAGATGCTGCCAGACGTGCTGAGATATTCCAGCATTTTCTCTTTTGTTTCAGATTCCAGCATCCGCAGTAATTTGCTTTTATTAAATACTCTAATCTGGCTAACTATTTGAGTTGGAAAATGTCAATAATAATTTATGCAAAAATGTTGTTTCATTTCTTACAAAGGTAATTACTTTAGGAATATTGGGCGCGATTCACCGCACTCACGACGGGGCGGAGAATAGCGGGCGGCGCAAATTTTTACGGCGACGCTGGTCCGACGCCCTCCCGCTATTCTCCCCCCCCCCCAACGCCGGCCCCCCGACACGAATCGCTGCTCGCCATTTTTTTACAGCGAGCAGCGATTCTCCCCTGGCCGATGGGCCAATTTCCAAGGCCTTTACGGCCGTTTTCACGATTTTTAATACACCTGTTATACCAGTTCGTGAAAACGGCCGCAAAGTGCCGTTCTGCACAAGCATGCCACCGATTGGCACGACCGCACCACGGCCGTGCCAAGGGTGGCATGGGCCCGCGATCGGTGGGCACCGATCGCGGGCAGCGGGTCCGATTCCCGCGCACTCTTTCTCCCTCCGCCGCCCCGCAGGATAAGTCCGCGGGGCGGCTGAAGGGCATTACGGACCGCGCATGCGCAGGTCTGACGCATATGCGCGGATGACGTCATCCGCGCATGTGCGGATTGGAGTCGTCCAATCCGCGCATGCGTGGCTGACGTCATCATATGCGTCAGCCGTCGCTAACGTTGCCGCACGGGCTTAGCGAAATTCGTTAAGCCCGCGATGCCGGAGTTCACGGGGCCGCGATGCTAGCCCCGACCGGGGAGCTGAATCAGGTCCCGGGAGGGGGCGTGGAGGCTGCCGTGAAACATGGTCGGTTTCGTGGCAGCCTTCACGACTCTCCGCCTTTGCAGAGAATCGCGCCCATTATTTTTCTGTTCACAGTGCTGGTAATACACATTTGCCCAAACATCATGATCATTCTTCCGTGCCAAAATAATATTAGATTTTTTTAAAAATCTGTGACATAGCTGCCTTTCCACAGTTAAAGTAAATGTGTATTTCAGGACAGTATTGTTACCTGACTCATTTACATTGCAGACTGTCATGTTCAATGGTTTGTTTCATCTGTGTTTGGTTATGCTAGTCTAGCAATTGATCCTTGCATACCTACTTGATTGCTTAAACCTGAGAATGGAGCTAGTGAGATAGAAAATATAAGAAAGTTCCTGAAAGGGTCTGGGCTCTGAGCAAAGAGCACAGATCGCAAATTTCAGAATAGGTTGACTATTTTTGTAATCATTTGTTTGGTATTTCCTTAGTGATCTACCAAATATACTATGTTACCTCACACACCTTGCAAATTGTACAATGGAAATCATTTTTGAAAAATGAAGTTTTTAACTGCTGGAAATACTGAGAGTTCTGAGCTGTTCTCTGGTGACAAACTGTTGTTAGATTTAGAACTGGAGACATCTCTGGATTGCTCTGAGATAAATAAAACATGCAGCAACCCAGAAAATGCGTAACACAAACTACTTGAGGACTATTTGAATTTGGATTGATTCACTCTTTGTTCCTATCTATTTGTCCATGATTCAAATGCTTGAGTAAAGGTAAAGTCCCTATAAGCCCAGATGAGCAGAGGCTGTTTTCCCCTTTGAGGTGGGGAGCTGATAGGTAGTGATTTAACCTGAGGATCACTACACCTCAGGCGAGGGGCAAGGTTGAACGGGCAGGACCTTCATGAATAAGTTCAGCTGGTACAGGAATTAAACCCGTACTGCTGGCTTTGCTCTGCATCACAAATCAGCTGTTTAACCAAGTGAGCTGAACCGGACCCCCACAAATGCTTGAATACTGGAGGGCAGAAGGATAGTGGCTCATGTTTGCTGTGGAAATAATTGCGCATTCTGCTACCTGATTGTATATTCAAATGCTAAATGTGTGGTGGAATATAATATAGATTACAAAATTTGTTTTTAGTACAATTTATATAATCCTACATTAATAATATGGTTGCAAGACATGGATTACGTTAATAGTTTTGGAAAGAATAAGATTACCTAATTGTTGTGGCTGCCTAGGTTATTATCAAATACTAGTTGACAGTAAAACCAAAATGAGACAATAAGGGACATATAAACCTGTTTTCTGATTACAATATACATTTTCTTCACAGTTCCACCAAAGATCTACAACATCTCGTCTAACATCACAGTCAATGAAGGTAGCAATGTGACTCTTGTGTGCTTGGCTAATGGAAGACCAGAACCTGTCATAAATTGGAGACACATTTCCCCTTCAGGTAAGCGTAAAGTTTATCAATTTTGAGCTCAATCAGTCAAAAGAATCAGCCTATGTGAGTAAAATTGCTATTGTCGTGACTCATCTGAAATACTTGATATTCAGACAGAATATAGTGTAAAGTTTATCTTGATGTAAATTAGATGCGTGCACACTTTGGCATAGTTAAAAACCCTGTGGTTATATTTGAACATTAGAAAGAAGAGAGCTATGCAGTTCAAATAAGCAATGAATCACAAACTATTGTCATGTGAGTGTTCCTTTAAGAAAGGTTTTTGTCTTGTCACATGGCTTCAGTGATGTCATTTTGTGGGTGGAGATGAGCTGTAGCTGTGAGTTTTACTTTCGCTTTCAGATTGGGCTGCTGTGGACTTAGACGGAGAACAGAAGTGTTTTGGCCTGTCTCTGTTTTCATTTTAAAGAGTTGTTCCAAGAAAAAAAACATTGATAATAGCTACCTGCTGTTTTGATAACTTGAAAGATACAGTTTGCTTTCCGGAAGTGTTTCAACCTGCTGGTGAGACGGAGTCAGAATCTCAGGAAAAGCTAGTCTTATTCAAGTGACAATGCTGAGTGCTGGGTCAGGCCCTTAAAAAGGGTTTTTTTGGTTTCTGTTTTTTAATTATAACAGTTAAGGGGGAATTCATTTAGGGTTATACTTAGCTGTGTGGGGTCTTTAATATTTGTAATTGATAAAAATTCTTGCTGTGTGTGTTTATGCAAATGTTGACTAAATTCTTAGAATAAATCATATTTTGATTAAAGTGTTGAGGGAGACTGTTGAATAACACCTGAAGGGTGCTCATTGTGCTCTTGTGCTCATCCTAGCCAAATGCAATAAAACTTTATAGGTCAGGTGAACTCTCCACTATACTTTGGAGTTTTGCAATAAAACGTTATAGGTCAGGTGAACTCTCTACTATACTTTGGAGTTTTTAAACCCAGGCCCATAACACTACAAAATGAACTAGAATTAGCTCTTGTTATTAGCCATAATATCTGTAAATTGTAACTATGGTTTATAAGTATGTACTAGAAGCTTCTTATCCACACCCTCTCCTTTTGTACTCTTCTCAAGAAACATTTAAACAATGAATGGGAGGAGGCAGTTCCACAAATATCCCCCATACTCAATGATTGGGCATCGAGCACATAAGACAAGGTTGAAACATTTGCAACAATATTCAGCCAATAGTGCCAGGTTGATGATCCATCTTGGCCCCCTCCTCAGTTTTTCACCATCACAGATGCCAGCCTTCAACCAATTCGATTCACTCTGAGTGATATCAAGAAACGGTTGAAGGCACTGAATACATAAAAGGCTATGGACCCTGACAACATCCCAGCAATAATACTGAAGATTTATGTTCCAGAACTAGCTGTGTGCTTAGCCAAACTGTTCCAGTACATCTACAACACAGGCATTTGACTGGCAATGTGAAAAGTTGCCCAGGTATGTATTGTCCACAAATAAACAGGACAAATTCAACCTGGCCAATAACCACCCATGGTTCTACTCTTAATCATGATCATTGTGATAGAATGTGTGGACAACTGTGCTATGAAGGAACACTTCCTCAGCAATAACCAGCTCACTGACCTTAATCAGCAATATCCCGTAAAGGAACAGGAGGATTGAGGATTGAACAGGAGGGCAGCACGATAGCATTGTGGATAGCACAATGGCTTCACAGCTCCAGGGTCCCAGGTTCGATTTCGGCTTGGGTCACTGTCTGTGCGGAGTCTGCACATCCTCCCCGTGTGTGCGTGGGTTTCCTCCGGGTGCTCCGGTTTCCTCCCACAGTTCAAAGGTGTGCAGGTTAGGTGGATTAGCCAGGATAAATTGCCCTTAGTGTCCAAAATTGCCCTTAGTGTTGGGTGGGGTTACTGGGTTATTGGGATAGGGTGGAGGTGTTGACCTTGGGTAGGGTGCTCTTTCCAAGAGCCGGTGCAGACCCGATGGGCCGAATGGCCTCCTTCTGCACTGTAAATTCTATGAAACATCTATGAATGATTCAACATGTGGCTGGATTTGATATTGGAGGGACAGCATGAGATTCCTGAAGCATTGGGATCAGTTCTGGGCACAAGTAAAACCTTTTCCAAATGGATTACATATTTGGGTTACATATTTAACAGGACTGGGACTAATATCTTTGCAAGGAAATTTTCTAGTGCCGTTAGGGAGAGTTTAAATTAGTTTGTCGGGAAGATGGGAATCTGAGGGGTAGATCAAATTGGATGGAAGTAAAGCTGATAACAGGAAGGAGAAAAGTTGCAACAAAAATTAAAAGGCAGGCAAAATGAAGATGCACATCAACTAGGCTTAGAATGTGGAATATTGTTGAGAAAATTTTAAGGACACATGCCTGACAGCATGCGGCATTTGCAACAAGACACAAATAGAAGTAAATAGGTATGATTTAATTACCATTACGGAAACATGGCTACAGGATGTCCAAGACTGGGAACTGAATATTTAAGGTTTTTCAACATTTAGGAAGGATCGGCAAAAAAGGAAAATGAGTTGGCGTTGCATTGATAATAAGGGATGGGAGCAATACATTCAGGAGTGAAAATCTCAGATCAGAAGAACAAAATATGGGGCGCGATTCTCCGCAAATGCGGCGAGTCATAAAGGCAGCCGTGAAACTGGCCGTGTTTCACGGCAGCCTCCGCGCCCCCTCCCGGGACCCGATTCTCCCCCCCGGGCGGGGCTAGCAGCGGGGCCCCGTAAACCACGGCATCGTGGCCTTAGCGACCGTCGCTAAGTCCGCGGGCCAAGTGTCACGCCGGCTGACGCGCACGATGACGTCAGCCGCGCATGCGCAGATTGGACGGCTCCAACCCGCGCATGCGCGGGGCCGTCATCTCCCTCGGCCGCCCCGCGGACTGATCCTGCGGGGCGGCGGAGGGAGAAAGAGTGCGTATCGGTGGGCACCGATCGCGGGCCCATGCCCCCCTTGGCACGGCCGTGGTACTGCCGTGCCAATCGGGGCCCTGGATGCCCAGAACGGGCATGTTGCGGCCGTTTTTACGACGGCAGCAAGCAGGTGGGTTTGCTGCCGTAAAAACGGCTGTAAAGGCCTGGGAACTCGGCCCATTGGCCTGGGGAGAATTGCTGTTCGCCGTTAAAAACGGCGAGCAGCAATTCGTGTCGTGGGGCGGCCGTGGGGGGGTGGGGGGAGAATAGCGGGAGGGCAGGAAAAATGTCGGGGACGCCCTCCCGCTATTCTCCGACCCGTCGTGGGCAGCAGAGAATCGCGCCCATGGAATCTGTTTGGCTGGAGCTAAGGAACAGCAAGCGGCAGCAAACATTGGTTGCACTTGTTTATAGGCGACCAAACAGTCGTGATAGTGTGGTCATGGTATTAATCAGGATATTAGAGAAGCATATACATAGGTAATATAGTAATCACAGGTGACTTCAATTTACATATTTTTTTTTTTAAATAATTTTTATTGAAGAAATTTTTCAAAATACAAACATTTTAACCCCCCCTACATTTACATTTAAATTATAGCAAAACAAAGTCAAACCCCCCTACTTAACAAAAAAGTCCCCCCCACCCCCTAATCGCGCGTCCCCCCCACCCCCCCCCCCCCCCCCCCCCCCCCCGCCGGCGAACCGACAGTCAGACCAACTTATCATTTCTGGCAGTGTCCTCGGGCAGGCCTTGCCCGTGCCACCACCGCTACCGTACTTCCTTCGTTGTTGTCTCCCCTCCCCCCCCCTCCCCCCCCCCTCCCTCCCGCCCTCCCCTCCCCTCCCGGGTTGCTGCTGTCACGGCCTCAGTTTCTATCTCTGATCTAAGAGGTCCAGGAAGGGTTGCCATCGCCTGAAAAACCCCTGCACCGACCCTCTCAGGGCGAATTTGATCCTTTCCAATTGGATGAAGTTTGCCATGTCGTTTAACCAGGTGTTAACACTTGGAGGCCTTTCGTCCCTCCACTGAATCAAGATCCTCCTCCGAGCCACCAAGGACGCAAAGGCTAATATTCCAGCCTCCCTCGCCTCCTGTACCCCCGGTTCCACCCCAACCCCGAAGGTCGCAAGTCCCCATCCTGGCTTGACCCTGGACCCCACCACTCTCGACACCGTCCCTGCCACCCCCTTCCAGAACTCCTCCAGTGCCGGACATGCCCAAAACATATGTGCATGATTCGCAGGGCTTCCCGAACATCTAATACACCTGTCTTCACCCCCGAAAAACCGACTCATCCTTGTCCCCGTCATGTGGGCTCTATGCAGTACCTTAAATTGAATGAGACTTAGTCTCGCACATGACGACGACGAGTTGACCCTCTCCAGGGCGTCTGCCCATGTCCCGTCCTCTATCTGTTCCCCCAGCTCTAACTCCCACTTATCTTTCAGCTCCACTACTGGTACCTCCTCCACCTCCTGCATAATCTTATAGATGTCCGAGATCTTCCCCTCCCCGACCCAGACCCCTGATAGCACCCTATCACTCACCCCCCTGTCGGGAAGCGCGGGGAACCCCTCTACCTGTCGTCTGGCAAATGCCTTCACTTGGAGGTACCTGAACGTGTTCCCCGGGGGGAGCCCAAATTTCTCCTCCAGCTCTCCCAAGCTCGCAAACCTCCCCTCTATAAACAAGTCCCTCAGTTGTCTAATACCCGCCCTCTGCCAGCTCTGGAATCCCCCTCCTGTATTTCCCGGCGCAAAACTGTGGTTCCCTCTTAGTGGTGCCCCTATCAGACCTCCCACTTCCCCCCTGTGTCGCCTCCACTGCCCCCAGATCTTGAGGGTGGCCGCCACCACCGGGCTTGTGGTATACCTCGTGGGAGGGAGCGGCCATGGTGCCGTTACCAGTGCCCCTAAGCTTATGTTGCCGCAGGACGCCCTCTCCATGCGCTTCCAGGCTGCCCCCTCCCCTTCCATCATCCACTTTCGTACCATCGATGTATTTGCCGCCCAGTAATATCCTGAAAGGTTGGGTAGCGCCAGCCCTCCACTATCCCTACTCCGCTCCAAAAAGACCCTTCTAACTCTCGGGGTGCCATGTGCCCACACATACCCCATGATACTACTCGTTACCTTCTTGAAAAAGGCCCTGGGGAGGAAGATGGGCAGACACTGGAACAAGAACAAGAACCTCGGGAGGACCGTCATTTTAACTGACTGCACCCTCCCTGCCAGCGACAGCGGCACCATGTCCCACCTCTTAAACTCCTCCTCCATCTGTTCCACCAGTCTGGAAAAGTTCAACTTGTGGAGGGCTCCCCAGTTCTTTGCCACCTGCACCCCCAAGTACCTAAAACTTTTAACTGCTCTTTTGAAGGGGAGCCTCCCAATTCCCTCCCCTTGGTCTCCCGGGTGTATTACAAAGACCTCACTTTTCCCCAGATTTAATTTATACCCCAAAAAGTCCCCGAACTCCGCTAGTATCCCCATTACCTCCGGCATTCCCCCCTCCGGGTCTGCCACATACAACAACAAATCATCCGCATAGAGCGAGACCCGATGTTCCTCCCCTCCCCTTGTCAGTCCTCTCCACCCCCCTGAACCCCTCAGTGCCATCGCCAACGGCTCAATCGCTAATGCAAAGAGTAAGGGGGATAGGGGACATCCCTGCCTAGTACCTCGATGGAGCCCAAAATATTCTGACCTCCTCCCATTTGTTACCACACTCGCCATCGGAGCTGAATAGAGCAACTTTACCCACTTGATAAATCCCTCCCCAAACCCAAACCTTTCCAACGTCTCCCACAAGTATTCCCACTCCACCCTGTCAAATGCCTTCTCCGCGTCCAGCGCTACCACTATCTCCGTCTCCCCCTCCACTGCTGGCATCATAATCACATTTAACAATCTCCGGACATTTGTGTTAAGTTGGCGTCCCTTCACGAACCCCGTCTGGTCTTCATGGACTACCCCTGGCACACAGTCCTCTATCCTGGTTGCCAGGACCTTTGCTAACAGCTTGGCGTCAACATTTAGGAGGGAGATGGGCCTGTAGGACCCGCACTGGACCGGGTCCTTGTCCCGCTTCAAAATCAAGGAGATCAGGGCCTGCGACATTGTTGGGGGCAGAACCCCCCCCTCGCGCGCCTCATTAAAGGCTCTCACCAGCACTGGACCCACCAAGTCCACAAATTTCCTGTAAAACTCCACCGGGAACCCATCCGGCCCCGGCGCCTTCCCCGCCTGCATCTGGCCTATCCCTTTAATTAGCTCCTGCAGCTCTATCGGCGCCCCCAACCCTTCTACCAGCTCCTCCTGTACCTTTGGGAACCCCAATTTGTCGAGAAAGTTCTTCATTCCCCCTCTCCTCTTCGGCGGTTCAGACCTATACAATTCCCTATAGAAGTCCCTAAAGACCCTATTTACCTCTTGCCCCTTCTGCACTACGTCCCCACCCCTCTCTCTCACTCCCCCAATCTCTCTGGCTGCATCTCGCTTACGAAGCTGGTGTGCCAGCATCCTGCTCGCCTTTTCCCCGTACTCATACGCCGCACCCTGCGCCCTTCTCCACTGCATTTCCGCCTTCCTAGTGGTCAGTAGGTCGAACCTGGCCTGCAAGCTACGCCGCTCCCTTAATAGCCCCTCCTCTGGTGCCGCCGCATATTTCCTATCTACTTCTAGGAGCTCCCCCACCAGCCTCTCCCTTTCCTGCCTCTCCTTCCTCACTCTGTGTGCTCTTATGGAGATCAGCTCTCCTCTAATCACTGCTTTCAAGGCCTCCCAGACCGTCCCCACCTGCACCTCACCTGTGTCATTCGTACCCAGATAGTTCTCAATGCCCGTTCTCACCCTTCTGCACACCTCTTCGTCCGCCAACAGCCCTACATCCAGGCGCCACAACGGGCGTTGATCCCGCGCCTCCCCCATGTCCACGTCCACCCAATGTGGTGCATGGTCCGATATCGCAATGGCCGAGTACTCCGTGTCCTGCACTCTCGGTATCAGCCCCCTGTTCAATACGAAAAAATCGATCCTAGAGTACACTCTGTGGACGTGGGAAAAAAAAGAATACTCCCTCGCCCTAGGCCTACCAAATCTCCATGGGTCTACCCCTCCCATCTGCTCCATGAACCCCCTTAACACCTCTGCCGCTGCCGGCCTCCTATTCGTCCTGGAACTCGATCTATCCAGCCCAGGGTCTAACACCGTATTAAAGTCTCCTCCCATGATCAGGCCCCCTGCCTCCAGTCCCGGGATGAGGCCCAGCAGGCGCCTCATAAAACCCGCGTCGTCCCAGTTCGGGGCATACACATTTACCAGTACCACATTCTCTCCCTGCAACCTACCCCTCACCATCACATACCTGCCCTCCTTATCTGCCACCACCTCTGCCGCCGCAAACGACACCCTCTTTCCCACCAAAATCGCCACCCCCCCGGTTCTTGATATCCAAGCCTGAGTGGAACACCTGTCCCACCCACCCCCTTCTCAGGCGGACCTGATCTGCTACCCTCAAATGAGTCTCCTGCAGCATTGCTACATCAGCCTTCAGTCCCTTCAGGTGTGAGAAGACCCTTGATCTTTTAACCGGCCCATTCAGCCCCCTTACGTTCCACGTGATCAATCGGATCGCTGAGCGACCCGTCCCTACTCCCTGTCGATTAGTCATGTCTTGTCCCTTGCTCGCCCCGGGTCATCCCTCCTTTTCTGACCCGCTTCCCATAGCGATGGCCCCCCCCCACCCCCCCGGCTCTCCCCTTCTCGTCCCTGGTCTTTCCAGCAGCAACCCGGTGTCCCCCCCCAGCCCCCCCCCCCTTCCCCCCTCCCCTTCCCCCCCCCCCTCCCCCCCCCCTCCCTTCCCCCCCCTTCCCCCCTCCCCTTCCCCCCCCCCTTCCCCCCCCCCCCCTGGCTAGGACCCCTCCTAGCCGCGATGTACCCAACATCGTACTCCCGAGAGTCAGCTGGTCTCCGCTGACCCGGTTGCTCCTGCCACATTCCGACTCCTCCCGGTTCACCCCATCTGCGCCCGTGAAAGATCCCCTTAAAACCCCAGAGAAAGACCCGCATAATCAGCCCACTCCCCCCCGTCCCGTCTCCCCAACTTAACGATATAAAAACCCAATGGCAAATAAATACATAAATACTTAACTACATACTTAAATAACAAAATAATTAACTAGCTATCAACTAACAGTGTGCTCAACCATCACCCTCCATCAAACAGTATAAATAACCGCAAATAACCATAACCCGAAAAGAAAGAAAGAACAAAAAACAAGCACCCAAAGGAAAAGGGTAAAAGGGGTAAATAACTAAGGGAAATTGGAAACGGGAAGAAACACCCCATAAGAAGCCAACGACCCACAACAGTTCAAATATATAGAAACACCCAACAACTCGAAACCTTCAAGATATTCAGAAAAGTCAACCGTTCGAGAAAAAAACACCCCAAACAATCCACGAAACTGTTACCCAGTTCCGACCTGGCCTGAAAAAGAAAAAGGCCACTTGCTCAATCAAGAGTCCCCAGGCGGCTACGACCGCCGGTGCTCCCAGGTTTTAGTTCGTGTCCAACTTTTCCTCTTGTACAAAGGTCCAGGCCTCCTCTGGGGACTCGAAATAATGATGTTGGTCCTTGTAGGTGACCCACAAGCGCGCCGGCTGCAGCATTCCAAATTTGATCTTTTTCGCGTGTAGCACCGCCTTTGTCCGGTTGTACCGGGCCCGCCGCTTTGCCACCTCCGCACTCCAGTCCTGGTACACCCTTACCGTCGAGTTCTGCCACTTGCTGCTTTTCTCCCTTTTTGCCCACCTCAGGACTTTCTCTCGATCACTTAGCCGCTGGAACCGCACCAGCACCGCCCTCGGGGGCTCGTTTGCCCTAGGCCTCCTGGCCATGACCCGGTATGCCTCTTCCAGTTCCAGGGGCGCCGGACCGGCCCCCTCCCCCATCAGGGAGCTCAACATCTCCGCCACATATCCCGGGAGATCCGACCCCTCCAGGCCTTCTTCCAGGCCCAGGATCCTCAAATTTTTCCTCCTCATCCGAGTGTCCAGCTCCTCGAAGCGGCTCTGCCACTTCATGTGGAGTGCCTCGTGCACCTCCACCTTTGCCCCGATGACTGTGGCCTCCTCCTCCCTCGCGGTCATCTCCTGCTGCAGCTCTTTAATCGACGCCTCTTGGGTCGCCTGGGCTCCCACCAACCTGGTGGCCGTCGCGTTCATGGACTCTAAGAGCTCCACTTTCAGCTCCGTGAAAAAACGGAGGAGAGCGGCCTGCTGCTCCTCCGCCCATTTCTTCCATTCCTCCGATGCGCCGCCGGCCGCCATTTTGATTTTCTTCCCCCGCTTTTTTTGGGGAGCTGCTGCCGTTTTTCTTGCCGCTCCACTCCGGGTACCGACCATAAAATCGGTCTAGTTCTCCTCAGGGGACCTTCCCCCACCGGGATTCATCTTTACTGCACCTTTGGGGCCCTCCAGTTGGCCCGAAAACACCTTTGTCGCAGGAGCTTCCAAGTGTGCGACTTAGCTAGTCATAGCCGCACCCGGAAGTCTTCAATTTACATATTGATTGGGTGAATCTAATGAGCAACTAATGCTGGAGACGATGAGTTTCTGTGGTGTGTTAATGATAGCTTTCTAGAGCAGTATTTTGAGAAACCAACTAGAGAACAGGCTATTTTAGATCAAGTATTATATAATGAGAATGGGTCAATTAATAATCTTGAAGTAAAATAACGTTTAGGGATGAGTGACCATAATATGGGGTAATTTTACATTCTGTTTGAAAGTGATGGAGTTCACTCTGAAGCCAGAATGTTAAAATCAAACAAAGAAAATTATGAAGATATAATGGGCAAATAGGCTGAGGTGGATTGGGAAAATGCATTAAAAGATATGACAGCACACAGGCAATGGATAGCCTTTAAAGACTTATCACATAGTTTCCATTAATTAAACATTTCTTCAAGGCACAAAAATCCAAAAGGTAAAGTCTGTCAACCCTGGCTAACAATGGAAGTTGCATATGATTAAAAGAAAAGGCTTCTTGTCCCGGAGCAGCAACCTCACTATACTTATTATAAAAGATATGTATATCACCATGGCAAATTTATAAATCTTGAACACTGGAAAAGGACTTTAAAATTATTGAAGCCATGACTGGCTATGAGTCAAACAACCAGATCTTCCTGGCATTTAGAACAGCTGCCAGCTCGCTATTTTTGAAGAGATGATAATGACCTCTGTGATTGCAGAGATCAAAACCAAGGAAATTAAACAAAGAACATTTACATTCTGAGGCCAAGGCTTGACTAATGGAGACAACCAGTCTGCAAGGACAAAGGACCCTGAAACTTCCTTTGAACTGTTAAATGGTCGGAACATGACCAAGTCCAAGCAGCAAGTCTAAGGAATATACACCCTAAGCCCAAGCCAAAGTGGAGACGTGGGAGCTACATGATTCCCCCCTGCCAAAACTGGAACCTGTCATCTATCATGTGGAGCTGCAAAGTTCAGAGAGCCGTCTTCTATCTATCAAACAACAGCTCAGAACCAGGTCTCGGTCCTTGTATGCCTGGCTCCTAACAACATTCTTTCTACTGGAACTTTTGAACTTCTGTACCAGTGCCTACAAGACCAGTTCATCTCTGTGTGTCAATCTCATCATGGAAGTAATCTCTATTGGAAAAGTGAATTCTCTAGCATACCTGCCAATTCTGTGAATAAATACATTGGACTTCTGATTCTGCACTCTGGACTAATTTGAAACACTAATTATTTATTTTGTGGTCTTTGCCCTGCATCTCTTCCTTTCCCTATCCTTCCTTAATTGTTTGAATGTACTGGAGGCTACATAGCGACACCCACTCCATCCTTTGAATGTCTGCAAATAAATAAACCCTGTGATACTTTCCTATCTGGAGTTTTCCATGGAGGTGTTGACAGAAATTGGATCACACCAAGACTGAGGGGTTGGGGAAAATACACCACTTTTTATGGAGGGGGGAAATCAAAAGCAAACTATCTTTCAGTTGACAGACGAGTGGGGAGAAAAGAAATCAAGCTGTTTAAATTAATCCCCCCTCCTGCCGATAGCACCTATAAAGTTGCCAGAAACCATAGTAAACCTGAGGATTGGGAGCGTTTTAGAATACAGCAATGGAGAACCAAGAAACTGATAACAGAGAGATTAGAATATGAATGTAAACTAGCAAACAATGTATAACTGGACTGTAAAAGCTTCTTTAGGTGTGTGAAAAGGAAATATTTAGCTCAGACAAATGAGGGTCAGGGAAATTTATAATGGGGAATAGGGACATGGCAGAGAAGTTCAAAGATTGCTTGGTATCTGTCTTCACTGAGGAAGATACAAGAAATCTCCCAGAATTACAGATCCAATCCAAGTGACTCAGAAGAATGAGGAATCAAAGGAATTTAGTATTTGTAAGAATGTTGTAGTGGTGATATTAATGCGACTGAAGATTGATAATCCCCGACACCTAAATATCGACATCCCGGAGTGTTGAAAGGCATAGCTGTGGAGGTAATAAATGCATTGGTGGTAATCTTCCAAAATTCCATAGATTCTGGAATGGTTCTTGCAAGTTGGAAGATAGCAAATGTCACCCTATTATTTAAGAAGGGAGGAAGTGAGAAAACAATGAACTACAGACGAGTTAGCCTTACACCACTAATTGAGGAAATATTGGAATCTTTTAGAGAGGATGTGATAAATGGAGACATAGATAAAAATGATCTGATCTTGCATAGTTAACATGAGAAATCATATTTGATACTCCTGTTGGAGATTTTTGGGGATGTTACTAACAGAGGTATGTAGCATGTATTCAGTAAGAGGTCTTTATTAAACTAGGCTGAAGGTGTCTGTCTCAAAACGCAGCCTCATAACATTGTCACATGACTTCAGAAAGTTAGTTGTGTCTATCAGACAGCTTACATTTCAAAACTCAAACAGAGTTTGAGTTTGCTGCAACTGCAGCTAAGAAGGCAAATGGCGTGTTGGCCTTAATTCAAGGGGACCTGAGCACAAGAGCAAGGGTGTTTTATTGACGCCATATAGGGCCTTGTTGAGCCTACACCTGAAGTATTATGTGCAGTTTTGATCTCTTTACCTGAGAAAGGATATGCTTGTCATTGAGAGAGTGCAGTGAAGGTTAACCAGACTGATTCCTGGGGTGGCATGATTGTTGGATGAGGAGAGATTGGGTTGACTTGGCCTGTGTTCACTGGAATTAATAAGAATGAGCGGGGATCTCATTGAGCCCCAGCTGGACAGACTGGATGCAAGAATGATGTTTCCCCTGGGTGGGGGGTCTAGAATAAGGGTTCACAGTCTCCGGATATGGGTTAGGCCAAATAGAACTGAGGTGAGGAGAAATGTCTTCACTCAGAGGGTGGTGAACCTGTGGAATCTCTACAAGCTAAAGCTGTGGTGGCCAAGGCACCGAGGACCTCAGAAGAGGTAAGTTAGGTGAAATGGAGGTGTCCAGAGGCCGTAGTAGGGTCACTGAGGACGGGTTGAATGTTGGGGACTGCCTTTAAAAATGATGCCCTCATCCAACTAAACTGTGGCCTCAACAGGGCGTTCCTCGCTAAGGCCAAAAACAATGGCAAAGTGCCATTGAATAGCACAGTCTTTCTCAGCATTGCAGGTGCCAGGAAACAGCCTGTTAATGCGCCATTAAACGGCTTTAACTCAATTCTGCTGAATTGCAGCCTATGTTTCCAATTGATGAAAAGAAGTCGGTAGATGTAGCATGCTTGGATTTTTAGAAGGCTTTTGATAAAGTCCTCCACAGGACGCTGGTTAGCAAACGTAAGGCGCATGGGTGTGAATGTTATCTTATTGTATGGAGGATACTTGTGGCTATGGGTGTGTGTCTGTGTGAGACTAATACAATTAAACTGAAGACAGTTCATTTGCAGGGTTGAGGATATCAAAAGGATATAGGTGTGGAATTCAGGCACTTGAAATAAATATTGCCAAGTTGAAACTTCTGTCACATCTGAATGTCAGAATTGGCACCTTGTGAGAAACTGTAGCTGTAGTATTGCCTCTTAAATCTTCCAAGTGTACTGATGATAATTGTGTCACCGGCACATATAAATTGTGTAAATATATTATAGACTGTGGAGGGGACAATTTATATTTTATTGACACTGCATACATCATGGGCAAAAATTTTCCAATTTTCCAAAGCTCGAGTTCACATCATCAGAGTGGGAAGTCCTTCTGAGTTGGAAGGCTGCAGCAATATTGTCAAGATAAAGCAGTTAGAAGCCAGCAAGTTGGGGACGCAGTCTGTTGAGGATGGTGTGTTTTACCTCCATGCTGTTAGCCCAATCTGGGGTACTCAGAGTGCCATTTAGAGATGGAGATACCCTCAGAGGGCAAAATATTTAATGAGCTGAGCAGGCAGGCATTGCCGAACAGAGGAGAAACCTGTGCAGTGGCGGCATTGAAGGCCGCAAGAGCAGCCTTTGCTGATGATGCACCTTCCCTGGGCCATGAAGCCTCTCGCCCCAGTAGACGACAAGAGAGTCTGCCTCTGTGGTGAGGACTGGTGCTGTATACTGTTGCCTAAATGTAGGTGGCCTGGTAAAATGACCCTTAATTGGGCCTTTGATTACTCAAATTGGTTGCCCTTCTCTGTTTGGCAGTCTGCTGAGCTGCAGCTGCTTCCATTAATGGAAATTTTGCCAGCGGCAAGCTGAGTTGAGGTGCCGTTCTGATGTGGCTTCCTGTTATTTATTCAGTTCTCCTGCTTTCCAGCCCAGGGCTGTAAACCTACACCCTTTGACTTAAAAGTAGTAATGAATTCTGCTTGGTTCTTTCAGTGCTTGAAAGTAATGTACTGAAAGGTGACAAGATAGTCAAATACATTGGTGTTCCAGCCTTCTGTTACGCAGAGTGTTAGAATGGAGCTCTGGACCAATCATAAGTAGGCTTACAGTAACACTGCAATGAAGCCACTGTGAAAATCGCCACACTCCGGCACCTCTTCGGGTACACTGAGGGAGAATTCAGAATGTCCAATTCACCGAACAAACAAGTCATTCGGGACATTTGCGGGAGGAAACCAAAGCGCCCAGAGGAAATCATTGCAGAAATGAGAAGAATGTGCAGACTCCGCACAGACAGTGACCCAAGCCGGCACTGTGAAGCAACTGTGCTAACCACTGTGATTCTCCAGGTGTTAAGCTTAAACCTCAATCTGACCATCGAGGTAATACAGAGTGGAGTATGCAAGTAGAAGAAATAAATAAAGAAAGGACTGATACCTGCAGCTCTTGCATATTTCCTGAAACCAGTTCCATAGATTGGCAGCTGTAGAAATCTGGAACAGGTTTGAAAAGTCTAAAAGGGAAGAATAGGATAAATATTACAAAGTGATGTTCTACGTCACCTCCTCATAGATTTCTTAAAATAAGTGATTCATTATCCATTTAAATGTAATCTTTTTCGTTTCAACGTTGGGGCTATTGTGTTCAGTAGAGGAAATAACAACAGAGATTCTTTTAATGAAGCGTTACATGTAATGTATCCAATATCTATTTCCAAACCTTATGAATGAGTTAAATTGAAGCTTCTGCAAGTTGCCTCAGTATATCCTTCAGTGTAATTGATGTCACAATTTGGTGGCTGAGATAAAGATAGGCATTGTAGATTCACAAAGAAAATCACAATCACCATTCCTTCATTGAAGGGAATAAGCTGATCTTTGGACTGAAAACATGTCATTAAAACAGGCCATTAAATATTTACTGAAAGAAACAATGTGAGGTGACATATAAGAGTGAATAAATTGTGTTTGAAAGGACAGTTTCGATTGAGGTCTGCCAATAAAAATAACCCTTCATTTAAAATTGTCCTTATTTGTCCTTGGATACATTCTTGTCTCAAAACTGGTTTACTAAAGCTGATTTTATTCCTGCCTGCAGTTATGACATTAGTGCTGAGATACACAACAGTATTTTATGTTTCTTTGCACCACACTATTGCACAAGATCATTAAAATACCTAATGATCTTTAACTTGACTCCTAACGTGCCAAGATGAAAGAGGTATTATTTCAATTCTGAGTAACCATATGATGTGCCAGTCTCCATTGCACTGCATTGCATTGAATGCAATTTATTTAAAAAAATTCATGTCCAGTTCACTCGGAAGGCATCATACAGGAACCAATCAATGATTATTGTCAAGCAGAATATTTACCGGTTGCCAGTTAGCCAATCGAAACAGCTTCCTCCAAAACCTGTCCTAAGATTCACTTGGCACTGAAGAGTTTGGCCTCTCCTCTCCAAACATAAAACCTGGGAACACAATGTCCTCAGAAGCAGGCTGCTTCAGCTTGAGTCTTGTCCTTAAAGGCACATCCCCATTATGGGTCCACAGACCAAGGTCAGTGAAGCCTGAATGCACCAACAAAAGAGATAAGTTAAATGGGACTGAAATTCCACAGGGAGCGCATCAGAGGTTTTGGAGGGGGCTGATCAAACACCTGTGGAATTTCACCTCCATCAAATAGGAACAAGACTACCAACACAGTCAGCCCCTCAAGTCTGTACAACTATTGAACTCCAGTTTTATATTAACTCCAGTTACCTACCTCGGCTCCATATTCCTTAATAACCTTGCCTCACAAAAATCTATTAATCTCAGTTTTGAAATTTTCTGTTGAACTTACCTCAAAGGCTTTTCGGGTGATAGTTCCAGATTTCCACTACTCTTTGTGTGAGGAATTTCACCTTAATGTTTCCCTTGAGCAGCCCAGCTTTAATTTTAAAGTGATGCCTCCTGGTTCTGGGTCCCAGCTTCAGAGGAAATGGTTTTTCCTCGTTCCTATTAAATCCCTCAGTCAATTTAAACATCTTAATTGGATTATCTCTTGCCCGCTTATACACCAAAAGAGTATAAATGGACACAAAACCCAGAAAAGTATACATACCTCTGCAGCAGCACACTCTTTCCAGTGTATGTGCGTGCTTGACATTTTAAATTCTTTTCATGTGTTTTGAAGGCTTAGTGTTCAGGTTTGGAGTATTGATATGTCGGATTCTTTATAGCTCAGATATGTGATGGGACGATTGGAAATGTTTTCAGTAGTGTTTGCAGGCATCTGTCATGAATTATGTTGTCCACAATGACATTTACATTGCAATAATTTCTCTGCAGAACCAAATACTCAGAAAATTAACATTGCCTCTCAGCAAAATATGTACCACAAAGGACTGTTCTGCAGCAGATATTACATTTGCAGCAGTACAATCTTGCTAGTGGTTATAAGTGGAGCTTTTGAATAGAATGTTCAGAGCCAGCTGTTCCTGATTGTTCCATGAATTGAGTTTATCTGAAATCTGCCCAGAAAGACAAGTATCATTTTTCAGATTTTTTGACAATTTTTCCATGGAAGGATTTCAATATGAGCTGTTTTAATATATGATTTAAGTTGAAGCTTGTGTTAAAGTAGTTAGCTTTTAAGGACCAGAGAGTCAGGTTGTGACACTGAAGTCAGATGAAAGCTGATTGATATTCCAATCAGAATTCATTTTCCACAGAGACCGAAGAATGAACAATCTGGTGGCTTTGCACCATAAAAAAAAATATTTTGCACAGATTGTACTCTGTATCGCACCATGACATGTATAATGTCATTCTCATTATCCTGCTGTTTTTACTTTTATCTTATCTCTGATAACATTTCTCTTTTTCATGCCTCTTTACCAACTCCTGCTCTTATTTGTGGTCATGCATGTCATCATGACTGCTATTTTGCACTGATACTCATATTTTATCAATCTGATTTGATTTAAATCATTGCAACTTTTTCCAGGCATCCTTCCAGATCCCTGTGGCTGGATTCTCTCTTTTGGGATTGTGTCCCCACGCCGGCATCAAAACTGTGGATTTTAATGCCAGTTAAGGGCCACTTGTTCCTCGCCCTGCAGGGGGCCAGCAGGGACCCGGCGTGGATCTGGTAGCCTTTGCTGCGGATACGGGCCCCCTCACTTCCGGGTCAGAGGCCTTGTGGCCGCGCCATGCTCCATGGCAGACTCAGACGGCGGAGCAGGACCCAAAAAATAGACCCCCCGATCGGCTGCACGTCTGACCCGGCCCGCCCGCCCAAAAACTGCCAGGCCACGTATAAGGCCCACCCCCAGCCCTCCGATCGGCTCGCCCCCGACCAGGGCAGCCACAGACTGAGTCCGTAGCCGCCACGCTAGTATCCCGACCAGCAGGACCATATTTGATCCACGCAATCGGGACTTCGACCAGTCAGGGGCGGAGAATGGCGGGCTGGGCCTCCAACAATGGCCTCAAGTAAGGGGATGTTTGGCGCAGTGTACTTCCTGGGTACATTGCTTTTCGGGCCCTGAAGAATCGGGGAACCCGCGTCGGTCCCGATTCCATGCGGGGAACTGGATTCTCCGCCTTGGCGCCGGCCGCGATTAATCCAGCCCCTGGTCTTTGAAGGCTTTTCTGGTGTTACACTCCCTACGACAAAATTGTAAACCAAAATAACCAAATTTACTGAATAACTCATCCCCCCCCCCCTCCCCCCGCCCTCACCAAATGAAGAAATTACCAACAAGATTTCACTTTTTGTTGATTTTACTTCAACATGAATCAGAATCAACGTAAATTAAATGGGGATAAACAGACAAAAGAGACTCCAAACAAAAGGTGGATTCATCTTTAAATAGTCAACACAAGAAAGATACATCTTATGCAACCACAACATTCACATCTGTTCTCACATAAATGTGGCACCGAATTTACAACTTGATCAATTCAGTTCTCGGGTCCCATCTGCTGCAGGTGTATTCCATCAGAAGTCCCCAGGCACTGTTAATACTGACAAGGTGCAGATATCTGAACCCTCTCACTTGGGCGATGTCACTCTCGATGGCATGACCTTCCATAGTTCCTTCCCAACCAACCTGTTCTGTTTGCTTTCTCTTTCTCGGCACAATTCAGCGGACTGAATTTGAAGTCCGCTGAACGGCATGTTTAACTGGATGTTTTTTGGCAGTTGCCACGGCACTTTGCTGGATTTTTTTGGCCTTGGGGGGGATTCTCTCCAGCGAGGCTGCACCTCGAGGGATTTCCTGCTGGCGAGCTGAAGCTTGGCGGCAGAAAGGCTGCTCACAGATCGGGGTGCCGTTTTGTCCCATTTTTTTTTGATTTCCCTTCACCACCCACCCCCCCAAAAACAAAATCTATGGAGATCCTGGAAAGAGCCCCATCACCCCTCTCAACTTGATTATTGGAGGGCTGGTGGGTGCGGTGCTGGCGAATCAGCTAGCGAGCCTTCATTTGCAGAAAGAAGCCCATGGGGCCTCGTTAAGTGGACCAATTAATGTTGATTAGCGCTGCCGGCCTCGCTGGGCCGAGCGGCGGTAAGCTCGCCGCAGTTCCCGCTCGCTACCACACATCCAATTCTTTCCGGAGAAACATGCCCTTAGCTTAACTATCAAAATCAGATCAGCAATTTATTCTTTCAGTAACAAATTAATATATATTTAGAATCAGACTCACCCACCAAAAATCTGATTGCCTCACTCCATTACAGAACTTACTTGTATGTACTGGCCTGGTTGCTAAGAAAGGCTTTTCTCAAATGTCATGGAGTCATTGTCCATAAACATTGCGGACTCCGTAGCTCCATTAGCAAACTTTTGTACATTTATTCATGAGTAGCCTGTTAGCAGCTGGGGAAATATTAGAGGGTTTTCATCACAGATCTCTGGTAATTGCCTGCTAGATTTCCATTATCACTAACAGAATGACATTGTGAAAAAAAATCATATTTCAAAAATGTATGTTCCCACAGTTTCGTCAGCAATTATAAATTAAATGAAAAATAGGATTTTTCCCATTTTGAAAACAAGAGACGAGTGAAACACAATTTCATTCGGTTTTAAGATCTCCAGCGTTTTCTGAGCTATGCCTGTAACAATGGGTTTGCAACACCAAATATATCACAATCGTATGTTACTAAAAATGGTTAGTAGAAATATACAGTGTGACTGTGTTCTGCTGAGCTGTTATAAACAGCTAATCTAATATTTCCTTATGTGGCTCAGTGTCATACTTTGTTTTATAATGCCCCTATGAAACACCACGGGATGTTTTATTATGTTAAAGGTGCTATGTAAATATCTGCTGTTGTTGTTGTTGTACTGGTGCTGCATTACCAACTATTAAGATTGCTCTATGTTTCGAGAAAGAAAACATTGGTTCAACCCAGTCATTAATCTTGGTGCAAATCAGTGGTGGTTACTCAGGCAGTGTGGCAACTATCAGGGGACTGCAAGTAAGTATGGACATATATAATACTGTGAATATATTCTACAGTGAGCATTGGCACCTACATCAGTGTTTGTTTGTGACATTTGTGAACTCCATTGCTAAACGTAAATATGAAGGTCAGTTTGTCAAATATACTTTCAAATTTTAGGAGAGGAGTGTGTAAGGATTAAGGGAGATGAGTCCTCGTCATCAACAGAGGACAGGAAGGAGGTGGTGAGATAACTCCAAGTTAAGATATAATGCCCTTTGGTGGGATGAAATTGGCTTTATAAATAGGGAAGAGCAGGGTTTTTCAAAGTGCAGGTCGCAACCCGCAGGTGGGTCGCAGACGGAAGTCGGGAGGGCCATTGAACGATCGATCGCAGCGTACCCACAGTGATCCCAATCTGATCCTGGGAGAAGCGCCCAATGTCCGCTACCAGCATAGTTCTTAAAATAGCCAGAGCCACACTGTTCAAGCCAGGGTCGGTCTTCAGTCTCATCACTCTCCTGTTCCTGAGCAGAAGTGCACTAACAAACCTTCACGCCATGAAGCAATTACTGTCCTTTTACATGCTAAATTCAGAAGATGGCTCGTGATGGAGGCTTAGTTCGGCATGTAGCAGAGCAGGACAGTTTCCTGGCATCACTAAAGCAGGGGACAGATGGGCCTCCGGACTGTGCAGCATGTTGTCAATGTGAGACCCCTGACAAAGGTCGAGTTAGCCAATGGGACTCTGGACAAATCAAAAGCTCAAGGAAGTGTTATTGAAAGGACTAAAGCTATCTGTCATTTTATACCGGAGGCCGCTCACGTTGAGCGCTTCACTACTCAAGACCATGGCCCAGGCTCTGCAACAGATGATGGTGGAGAAAGGTTCTATGATGCCCCAGATGATTATGCAGATGAACATCGGTCACAGGGGAACACCCAATTCCCAATAGCCATGAAAGGTCAAAGTCAGAAGTAGGTTTGTCAGGAGGTGGAGTTGGAATATTACAGTCAGCAGATCCTGGAATCAGCAGCATTCAATAAGCGAAGGGGACACAATTAATGCGATGTGTTTAGATGCAGAATCAAGTCAGACTCTGTTTTGGAACAAGGATGCTTGAATCTGATACCGCAAATATCCAACTAACTCGATACACTGGAGATACTTGTGGAACCAAATGCTGATTCTGTAAATGCCTCTGGGTTCTGTGTCATTTTTGGGATGGTCTTGTCAGTTACCGGTGAGAGACCTGGGGCGGGTTTCTCCGACCCCCCCGCCGGGTCGGAGAATCGCTGGTGGGCGGCGTGAATCCCGTCCCCGCCGACTGCCGAATTCTCCGGTGCCGGGGATTTGGCAGGGACAGGAATCGCGCCTCGCCGGTTGGCAGACGCTCACAGCGCCCCCCCCCCCCCCCCCCCCCCCCCCCCCGGCGATTCTCCGGCCCGCGATGGGCCGCCTGCTTTAGGCTGGTTCCGCCAGCGTAAATTACAACAGGTACTTACTGGTGGGACCTGGCTGTGCGGGCAGCCTCTGGGGTCCTCGGGGGGGGGGGGGGGATCTGGCCCTGGGAGGTGCCCCCACGGTGGCCTGGCCAGAGATCAGGGCCCACTGATTCGCGGGCGGGCCTGTGCCGTGGGGGCACTCTATTCCTCCGCGACGGCTGCTGTGGACCTCCCCGATGTCTGATGCGGAGATGAACCCCCCCCCCACCTGCGCATGCGCTGGGATGACGCCAGCACACGCTGGTGCTCCCATGCATGCGCCAACTCGTGCTGGCCGGCAGAGGTCTTCGGCGCCGGTTGGCATGGCGCCAAGCCCCTTTCGCGCCGCCCTAGCCCATGAAAGTGCGGAGGATTCCGCACCTTCGGGGCAGCCTGACGACAGAGTGGTTCACGCCACCCCTTCGCGCTGGAGTTGCCTGCCCCGCTGATTCCAACAGAATCCCACCCAGGTTGCCGATTAGTCTGCTGGTCAGTGTATTCCGGAATGGTTGATATAATCCCTTCCCTTGTGTACATGCACATCTCTCCAGATTATAAAACTGGTCTCACTCACCACATCTCCAAAAACGAAATGTACAAAAAATTGACAGAAAATCAGCTGAGAGTTTGAAGAAATTGATATGTATTTCTTTTTCTCCACTTGCGATGATAAATTAATTCCTTTTGTAATAAATTTTATATTTGTAGCCTGTACTGAGCTGATTTGCAGACAAAGATTGAGATTTGGTCATTGTGTGGAATTCATGCATTGGTTCCAACACAAGGCGGGCAGAGGAATAGATGGAATAGGTGTGTAAGAGAGTTATTACACAGTTTGTGTGTCTCGGTATGTGTGTGAGAGAGAGAGTTATGGCACAAGGTTGGCCGGCGTGGGTCCCGAAGGTCGGACGATTGGCAAAAGTGTGTGCCGGGAAAAAAAATTTGATAAACACTGAGGTCCAGTCAACTTTGTGGCATCAATATTAAAGTACAGTTCCAGAGTCAGTAATGGAAAAAGAGTGAAATCAGGATCTGTAAGGGAAGCAGATTATCTTTGGATGTTGAACGGTGACCTCGGGTGTTCATGGTAGATGCCTGTGGGTCCAATGTACCAGAGGACTGAGGAAGAGTAAGGGAATGAAACCAAAAGACTGTTTCAGGACTGTTTCAATAAACCAAGGAAGGAAGATGTAAACCTTCAGGACCAGTGCAGTTGATATGAGAAAAGCTGCATGGAGGTGTGGGGAACACAACGTCAGGAGCAGAATTACTGGGGTGAATTTGCCATTTTGGAGGTTATGGGTGGGATGCTCTGTTAGCCAACACCGAAATCAGGAAATGCAATTGGGCTGTAAATAGCTTCCGATGCCAAAATCATGACAGGTGCGGATTTGACGCCAAATCGCGATTCTCCGTCACCTCGAAAACTGCGACAATGCGTTTCACTCCGCACATACAGTAGACACCGTTTGTATATCATTTGTGGGCCTGACCCGGTACTCCCCAGGGTTTCTGCAATTCTCCACCTCCGATGGGCCAAGTTCCTGATGGCGTGGTTCACTTGTGCTTATAAAATCGTGAAACCGGTGTGGAGGCTGCTGAGGGAGAGAAAGGGGGTACGTAAGGTGGCCAACATCGCCATAGTTTGATGACAGTTGTACTACTGGCTGCGGGTCTTCTGCCAGGGCTGGGGGGAGTAGTAGGGGTGGCCAGGAGGTGGGTTGTGGGTTCGGGGTGGACGGGCACAGAGCACCATTGCCCATTGCCACAACCAGCAAGGCAGCCATGCAGCTGTGCACACTGCTACTTTGAACCTGGTGCCACAGGCGTATTGGTGTACCCCCACGGCATCTGCCGGGTTCCCCAGACGACCATCAGTTATATCAGTTATATGGGCACGCTCCAGCACAACCAGTGCCATCTTTTTGGCTGGGATAAGTGTGTGTGGGGAGTGTAATGTATATGTAGATCCTCAGCCCCTCAAATGTCGATCACGAACCCGGTGAATCCCGCACCGTTTTTCATTGGAATCGATTGTGTTCCATGCGACACCGGTGCTAGCCCCTCAACGTAATTAAAGGTACCCCCACAGGGACCCCCTAACTAAAGAGACCCCTCCACACAGCATCCTGACTGAAGATCCCTCCCTCCCCCAGAAAAGAGACACCTGTCTGGATGCTTGAGAGCTGTCCAGACAGGGCAGTGAAAGTAATTGCAGCTGGATCACTTACCCGGAGGCTCCACGTATCCATTCCTCGATGAAGAACAGCTGTGACCTTTGTTTCAACCCCGCAGATCCATTAGCTGCAAGCCATTCCTAGTTTTCTAGCAGTGAGCTGTGGTTAACAGCTTCCACAAAGCAGCTGCAGCCTTTATTCATTCAGCTCCCTTCATGGATCAGTGCAAACATTGACCACCACAAAAAAAGGTCAAGCGTCTTCGGAACAGGGGTGTCTTTTCTGGAGGTGGGGTCCCTCGAGGGTGCTGGGTCCGCTAAATCATTGAGACCCATTTGCATTCATTTGCATCCTAATGTGCAATCATGGACCTCGCTACCAGCACCAGCGAGGAGGGTTGGAGCACTGCATTCAGATCGGTGCCCTTCAGCGCCTGAAGTCAATCCCAAATTTGCGATTCACCGCTGCATCATGGACCACGATACCGGCTTAGGCCGTTGAACAATCCACCCCACTATCTTTGCAAGTCAATTCAACCCATATGATGGAAGAGATCCGAAGGACTGAGTGGAGATTGTGATCATAGGAAATGAGTTGAAAACAAAAGGTGGAGACCATTCATTAGAAAGGAGCAGAATATGAACAGTAGGTACAGACCTGAGCTAGTTCTGTGTAGAATGAAATAATTTTAACAGTAGGATATTGAGGTTGAGGAGCAAAGAACTGATGATTCGGAGATGCAGACTTAGTTCCAGAAGAGAGGATGCCCACAGAGAGCTGAGTCTCAGTGGAACATGTGTGAAGTCCCAGTACAGCTCAGAATTTGATGGAGAAATTGTTTCTAACCCATGAAAAAACAAACTTCTGTCCAGCATCCAGCACCGCAGCAGAGTAAATCTGAGAAGCCAGTACTGAACTCGAGGTATGAAGCTCAACAGTTAATGGTGGGGGGAACACTAAGGGCGCGATTCTCCCAAAACGGGAAAAATCGTAAGGCTGGCGTCAAACTCGGGCGGGTTTGACGCCAGCGCGCCCCTTCCCGACCGGGAACCGATTCTGGTCCCCGGTCGGGGCTCGCAGCCCGACGCCGCAAGCTCCGGCATCACGGGCTTAACGAATTTCGTTAAGCCCGCTTGCCGGAGTTAGCGCCGGCTGACGCGTCATATGACGTCAGCCGCGCATGCGCGGATTGGAAGACTCCAACCCGCGCATGCGCGGATGACGTAATCGCGTATTTGCGCGAAACCCGCGCATGCGCGGGCCGGGTTGCCCCTCAGCCGCCCCGCGAATGGATACTGCGGGGCGGCGGAAGGACAAATAGTGCGCGGGCATCGGGCCCGCTGCCCGCGATCGGTGGGCCACCGATCGCGGGCCCATGGCACCCTTGGCACGGCCGTGGTACTGCCGTGCCAATCGGTGCCATGGTTATAAAAAGCGAGTTGCTCCCGCCGTTTTTACGAACGGCCAGACCAGGTCTGTTTGCCGTTCGTAAAAACAGCGTAAAGGGCTGGGACTTCGGCCCATCGAACAGCTGTGAATCGCTGCCGGCCGTAAAAAAAGGGCGGCAGCGATTCGTGTCGGGAGTTGGGGGGGGGGGGAGAATAGCGGGAGGGCGGGAAAAATGTCGGGAAGGCCCTCCCGCTATTCTCCGACCCGTCGTGGGGGTCGGAGAATTTCGCCCTAAAGATTCAAATAGGTACGCAATCTCAGTAACCAATTGAAAATGGAGCTGAGCTACAAATCCCATTTCACATTCATATCTCATTTGTAGCTTCACTGAATGCCACATCCATGTTTTCATTCTCTCGCATATTGAGTTGCTGAATACCCTGTTGTTAACCCAAGATCCTACTTATTTCAATCTCAAAATTGCCTGTAACTTTGCAACATGCATCGATCACCACTTTCCTCCATTTATTACCCCCACTGGCCCGTGTCTGCCAATGCACTGAATTCAAAATCATTGCAGACACCTATACATTCCTTCTTGCACTTGTCCCACTGTATCTCAGTAACATTTTCTAATCTTGCTTCCTGACCCTTCCCATTCAGTCCTCCAAGTCTGGCCCGACTGTGCATACTACCCTCTTGACTTTCCTAACTTGTTGAAGAGCTTCCAGCAATCTAGGGGTGCGATTCTCCGGAAATATTTTGATGTGTTTTAACAAGCGGGAACTCCTGTGAGGTTCCCGGCGCTCGGCCCAGCAAGGTCGGTAACGCTATTCAACATTAATTGGTCCACTTAACGAGGCCCCAGGAATTTCTCGCCACAAATGAAGGCTCATCAGCCGATTCACCGGGACCGAGCTCGCCAAACCCCGCTAACGAGGTCGAGCAGCACTTAAACAGCACTTTCACAGCCAGTCCCAGTCATCTCGCAACCATGGCGCCAAGAAAACCACCCCAAGATTTGGTGATGCGCACCTGGGGAGATTCCTAGACATGGTGGAGGCCAGGAGGGATGTCCTGTTCACCGAGGGTCCTGGAGGGTGATCCACAGGGCAACCCGTGCTGCCTGGTACGAGGTGATGGCAGCTGTCAGCTCAGGGAGTGTGACCAGGAGGACTGGCCTCCAGTGTCGCAAGAAGGTCAATGACCTACAACGGGCAGCACGGGTGATTAGACACCCCCCCCACCCTCCAAGACCTTTTCATCCCCACGTGAGCATCCCCCCCCCCTCCGGATTTCCTGCGGCCCTAAACCCTCCCTTCATCATCCCTCTCCTCTCCGTTCAACCCCCAAACCTTCCTCCAGACACCCCCTCCACCACACCCCAGCACTGAGAATGGCTAATGATGCCCTCTCTGTGTCTCCGCAAAGGAAGCTCTCGCACGATCGTCGGGAGAGGGCTCAGACTAGCAGCAGGGTTCCCGACTTTAGAATCTTCACCACCTTCGAGGAACGGGCCCTGGAGGTGATGAGGTGACAGAGCGGTCAAAAATGTGGAGGTTGGCGGAAGCCGCAGGGGTGAGATCCACCGGGCCCCACCCAGAGGACTACTCAAACGTGTGCTATTACTGCCTTACTGTCAGTGGGACCCATCTGTCCCACTGACCACATGTTCATTCTCCCACAGGTGCTCCAGCTGACAGTGCCAGCCCATATGGGGAGGCCCCTTCTCCAGCCTTCCTAGAGAACACCTCGGAAGAGAGCTCCAAGGAAGTCACGATCAATGTGTCACAGCTGTCAGCCCCACCCTCCAACAGTGCAAATCCACGCACCTCGATGAGAAGCGTCAGTGGTCAGGCTTCTTGGCCACAATCCGGTGAGCATCACTCAGCTGCTGATAGAGGCAGGAACCCCCCAGGCGAGACAGCAATCAGAGGTCTGCTGGATGCCAGGACCCAGCTTGGTCCCAGCCTCATGCTGAGCCTCTGGTACAGCATTACCCGGAGCTGATGGAGATGATAGGGTGCAGCTGGGAAATTCAGCAGATTCATAGCCGCTTGCAGGAGACCCAGAGGCTACGGACGCAGGAGATGTCATTTGCAATGCGTGGCTCCAAGGTCATCAGTAAGGCCGAGGATATCAACACCTTGGTACACACATTGGGGAACCGCCAGGGCTGGCAGAACCAGATGATGCATTGGCAGCCAGGGCTCAAACCAGCTGCCCCTTCACTCCGAGGTGAACTTCGGAGCCCTATGGGCACCGAGTGGGAAAAGAGGGTGCCAACCCAGACCCGTCCCATTGAGTGGGAGTTGTTGTCCACCAGCTCTGCCAAGTCTACCCCTTTGATGAGGACATGTCGCAAAGTCAGTACACGGGACATGACAGCACAGCTGTGCATGTGCCGTCAAGTGCGCCAGACCTTTGGCCCTAGAGCACCTAGATGATGCTCACCAGGTGCATCGAAGGCTATGGGATGTGGTAAGCAGCTGGCTGTCTCCACCTGAGATGTGCATCCTGAGGACACACCTAGATGTAGCGGTAGAGCTAGGAAGGTGAAGCATGTAGAGGATCATTGCCGGCAGCAGGGGAGGGAGAAGAGAGATCGGGTTCAGTAGGGGGTGGGGGTGTGAGGGGGTGGTGGGGAGATTGGGGCTGCACCTTCAACACTGGGGAATTGTATGACATATGTGACACATCATAAACCCTTGAGTACAAGCAGTGTCTTGCCTCTGTCACTTGCTTCCACTATGAGGCCCAACCTCAGAACCCTTGGCCCACCTCTCCAGGCATCTTCCCATCCCCATAGCACTCACCCGCCCTCCAGTTGTGGACATTTCCCCGGAGCTGTGCCCCATCCCCTGGATGTTCGGATGTTGGTTGCTGCATGTGTGGTGTTGCCTCCCGCAGTGCTCAAGCACAGTGTCCATATATCAAGGTGCAATTAGGATGCTAGGCTATGACTCCCACATGTTATATGGCCCACCCACCCACGAGAATCCACTTGAGATGTGTGAAGTGCTTACTTAACCACAATTGCCAATTCCTTATTAACGATAGCCTTCATCTGCACGGTCAGCGGCCTCAGCAATTGGTGGAGGTTATGGGTGGTTAGTGGGGCAGACGGCAGGGGTTAGGGTTGCCCCTTGAATGGATACACACGATCGAGGGGTTGGCATGCTATTGCCACGCACGGTTGCTCACCCAGTGCCTTCCCCCCACCCCCCCTCCCCCCCCACTTCCCACTCCCTCACCCTGCCTGTGACGGTACACCACTTTGGAGGGTGCCCCCCCACCCAGCCGATGGGCCCCTACCCCCGTCGAGCACCGGGATGGCAAGCCCATCACCTCCGGGCTCTTTGCCTGTGAGCAGAGATGATTGCTCACCTCCTAAGCTCACCACAGCAGCCCGTCTGACAGTTTCACGTCTTTCAAAAGGAGTATTAATTGGCGCCAGTGTGACCATTTGCTGGGGAGGCTGATGAATCATGGGAGGCCATTGGATATGGGGTTGCTCTCGTAAATAGTATGGAATTGGGGCTTAAGTGGTGATAATTGATTTCTTGCTGTGGCGAGATCCCAATTTCGCCTACGGGAGCATAGAATCAAAGACTTTACATTGCAGTAGGAGGCCATTTGGCCCATAAAGTCTGCACCTGCCCTTGGAAAGGGCACCCTATCTAAGCCCACACCTCCACCCTATCCCTGTAACCCAGTAACCCCACCTCATTTTTTTTTGGACACTTAAGGGCCATTTAGCATGGTCAATCCACCTAACCTGCACATCTTTGGACTGTGGGAGGAAACCAGAGCGCCCGGAGGAAACCCATCCAGACATGGGGAGAACGTGCAGACTCCGCATAGACAGTGACCCAAGCTGGGAATCGAACCTGGGGCCCTGGAGCCGTGAAGCAACTGTGCTAACCACTGTGCTACCGAGCAGACCAGTTGCATCGCAAACTGTTTGATGTGGTTCTTGTTTTCAGCCTCTTCCGCAATTCACCGGCCTCAATTTACTCGAGCAAGAGCGCAACGTGACCGGAGAATAGCGTCCACAATTTCTTTCTCCGTTCTTCATCCTGAAACCTCCTTGCCCTACCACGTTCTTTCCTGCCTTTAAAAGCCTTCAACAAATCCATTGTGCTTTCACATTCCATTTTTGTTGATCAGTTCATTCATATATGAGGCATTTTGAACATTACGTTGTATTAAATTCTGTGCATAAATATGAATTGTTTATTATTTCATGAAAGTATAGAGCAAGTGCATTGTTGGTGATAAACTCATAATTGTGTTCCAGAAAGAAACGGGATGAAAAATAAATTCAGTTTCCCGACTACTTTTGTTCCTTTGAGTAGTTTGTGCAATTCTGACGTGCACAAACTCTCTCTGTGGAACCAATTTTTGATCGAACCAAAATTTATAAAATGTATTTGAACCCAGAATTGTTGAATTGATTAGCTTAGTAAAATCAATCAATCTCATTTCAGAGCCAAAGCTGAGTCTGCAAATCACACCTCTGACTTGTAAAGAAAAAGTGACAGGAATGATGTGATATTTCCACCAATATCTCAGAATGCTCTGATATTTCTACCAACATCTAATCTCGGCTGATACAGAAAAATCAGTTCACGCTGCTGTTCATGAAAGAACTAACTAATCAAAGGAAAACGCTTAGAAGCCCATTAGTGAAAGCAATTAACTTCAGAATTACACAGCAGTCACAGCACAGAACCAGCGACCCAACTAGTCTGTGCCATTTTTACCCTCGAAGCGCACCTTTTGCCACCTTACTTCATCTTACCCTATCTTCAAATGATGAGGTGAAGAGAATATTAATCATGCCAATTTTATCTTATTTTACTTAACATCCACAGTGTTGTAATTGGTTTGTAGTGTTCATGTGTGGTGGCGGTGGTACACATGTGTGTGTACACATTGGGAAAAGATTGAAATCCGTTGGTTGTGAAGTCATCCAGTGTCAAATATTGTACCACAATCATGCTAGCCAATACTACAACAGCAAACAATTACTGGTGGTACATCTTTAATAATCAGTATATGTGTAGTTTGAGGTGAAGTGGGCAGCTTATATGCATTTGAGAAGCCATTGCGAGTATTCCAATAACCTATTTTCTGATGTACTATGCATATGTAATCAGTTTATTGTCACTAAGATCATGATAGTCATTGTTGTGCACCTTAATTATATAAAAAACAAGGAGGAAAGATCCTTTCCATTTCTGAACATAACACTGAGGTTCAGTTCCTGCCTGGAATTAGAGAATAGGAATGGACCCTTAAATCTGTGCCATCATTCATTTATCGTAGCTTAACTGCATTTACTCTCCTGTCTAGGATGTATATCTCTTGATACTGTTACCTAACAAAAATCAGTAAAAAGGGCTGGCTTGATTTAATATTTTGTTTCAATGTTAACTGTGTCTCAATCACTTATTTTCAAAATAATTTTTGTTAATTTTCTGTCATTAAAAAGCACAAAGTGTAATTCACTCCAGCGGAAAGTTCCTCGACACTCCGATATTACTCAATTAACACAATTGAAATGTAAAATTACAGTTAGCTTTTCCCTCGCTCCATTGCACCTAATCTACTGCATCAGCTTATCTCCCTCTATTTACACTACACGACCCTTTAATAAGTGGAGCACTGTAAGCAGTATGGTACCCACTGGTAATGAAATTGCTATTCCAGGACTGTACCTCCCACTTAATTCTAGAGCAGTCAATTGTATACCTGCTTAATTGTGCAGAGTTTGAAGTCTCTAATTTTTCTTCCATTTCCCTTGAAACAGTAACATTATTAATCAAATAAACTTGCATGAAATGTGTGTTTGCATATGAAATTCTGCGTTTGGATTGAGTTGCACCTGCTTATTTGCATCTTGTCTTTGGAGTCTTGATCTAATCAATGTCAGTCAGAAGCATCTATATTTTTGGGAGCTCTCAAGGACACAAAAGTGCAAATAAAGTGAAATGTCAATCCATTTGTCTTCACAAGATGCCGATAGGCCTGCATTTGGATTTTTTTCTTTTATCCCTCTCTCTCCTCCCATTTTCCCCTTTTCTTCTGAAGGCAGTGTTTCTTGCTTGAGTACAGCTCCAAAGACATCTAGCACCTTCATGGCTGAACATGGATAGAAGTATCAGGCATTCTGAGTATCAAGGCACTGAGGCAATGCATAAGGGGGTCAGAAATTTGGTACCAAGCAGGATCTTCAAATTGTTTAATATGTGCCAATGCTTAACACATCCCATTTTCTTAAGTTCCTTTGTCTAGTTATTAGCATTTCAGTCAAACTACACAGGAATTTTGCAACAACACCTACATTTTATAATGCTTTTAACATAGAAAACATTTCAAGATGCACCACAAACCAGACAATGAAATCAACATTTGTTCATTCCACATAAATTTGGGGCGTAATTCTCCAAGCATCCGCACCGTAATTGCGCTCGGCGCGGGGGTGGAGAATGGGTCGTCAGACCCATGATTGTGTCCGACGCCTTCCTGCGATTCTCTTGGGACTGGAGAATCACCACCAGTCGTGCGCGGTTGACACGACACCGGTCGGGGGCCATTGAAAGAGCCCCCCCCGGCGATCCTCCGCCGACAACTGCCCGAATTCCCACCGGTGAAATTCACTCATGGTTCCACCCGGAGGGAGCTCGGAGTGGTGGCTGCGGACCCAGTCCGTGGCTGCCCTGTTGGAGGGCGGGGGGGGGGGGGGGGGGGTCCATCACCGGCGGGGGGAAGGGGGGGCGGCCTCCAGGACAGCCAGGTTCGCGATCAGGGGCCACCAATCGCCAGGCGCACGCAACCTGTGGGGAGGGCCGATATTGCTGAGTGGGTCCGCAATATTGCATGGGGCCGCCGTCACAGGTGCGAACCCGCGGCAGAAATTGCAGGGCACCTTAATGACAGCCGGAGCTGCGAGGACTACTCTGGGGGCCTGCTAGCCCCCTTCAAAATGGAGAATCACTCTGGACTTTCTCCAAGAAAATCCATAGCGATTTGCGCCTGTTTTCTCGCGAGCGTGAGGACATAGCCCCATTATCAGAGAATTCCTCCCTTGGTTCCTCATTGGCTCTAACTATAATTTTGTTTGGCCACCACAGAATACTAATTATTGTCAGAAATATTATTTTAAAATTCTTAGTGTGATTGTATCAAACCCTTCTCTCTGCAAGCTCAAAAAAATGCCCTGTCTGAAACAGAAGCTAACATTTCTATTTAAGTAATGGAGAGAAAAAATGGTTAGAATGCCTCTATTTAACATGACTCCCAATAATTCTGACCATTGTAGTTAAATAGCCCTTCAGCTTTGTGACTTTTTCAACTGATATGAATAATAAGTCAGGGGATTCTGAAGCAAGCTCTAATTTTACAACGAAGGAAAGAAAATCAAACCAAAAGCACAAGAGAAGCCAGAACCATTTAAAATTATTTCTCAGGTAAATAACAGCAACCCTGTCAAATTAATGAGGAGCAAGCAGACCTGAAATGTCTCCCTCCTGCACCCATCTCATTTTAAGATCTCTCAAGATGTCTTATCTTATTTATTTTCAAGTCAGCTTTCATCACCACAGAGGCAGTTTGCACAAAAACAGGAGCTCTTTTTTATTTTGATCTATATAGTACACTATTGATCCAGTTAAGACAATCGTCAAATTGATGAAATATTTGAATGCTTTTCATTATATCAAATGAATACATTGTGTGGTCAAGAAACCTATAGCTTGCTTGATAAGACAGAACAACTGCGAGATATCCCCTGGTTTACTAGGCTCTCTGAAGGATCATGAATAAGGAGCCATACCTGGTAACTTTAATAAAGGAAATACATTTCACATGGTGCCAGGAATAATTCATAAATCTGCCATTTTGCTGGTGGTCTGTCATAAAAAAAGAAATGTCATAATGTGGGTGAAGCCCAATCCTCAGTGAGTAATGTATCAGTGACATGCTGGGTTGGTGATATATAAACTGTCAACTTAAAAAACTCAGACAAGTTGATGATGGTTTCAAACAAAGTGGCATTGCCCCCGCACCCCCACCCCCTCACCTCCACCTCCCATATAGCTGACAGCTCTAATAAAAGATTCAACTGAAAAACAGTCCCAAATAAAGCATTTAGCGAAGGCCAGTGCTCCATCATGCTTTAAATTCCTGTTCTTCTGTTGCATGGAATTTCAGAATAATTTTTATTAGTGTTTTGGATTAAGTGCCACAGTTCAGTTTGTTTGCGTTTGAAAACCAAAATCTATTGGCCCTATCTACAGCATATAAAAAATAGTTACAACGGGAATGTAGCAGGACAGGAGCTTGTCGTGATTTAAGGTGCAGATATAACCTATGTTTCATCAGTTGCAATACGAGCAGAAGAGAAGAGTTACATTTCTGCAGTGGATTAAGACATTTATGAGAAGGAATGTGATCATGAGAGGTGTACAAAGTATTTTCTCAAGGAGCTAGGGGACATGGAACCCCTGAAAATGTTGAATGATTAGCATTTTTGTGCATTTTCCAGTATTCTTTTTTTGAAGACAAAAAGACTTTCAGTGGAATTCATTAGATCCCCAATTGAGTCTGTCAATAATATAGTATCTACAAAACGGAGCACAATTCAGAATTGCCAAAAGCTGGCACAGCAAGAGCATGCTTTCTGATGTCAGTGAGGAAGATATCAAACATTGATGAGTGACACCAAGCAATCTTTCCTCATTCCTCTTGTCATAGACTAGTTCTGTGTGTTTCTCATCATCTGCCTTTGTATGGGCCTTCAAACTAAATTACATTTCCCAGATGAAATCCATTGTTTTCCAAAGTATTTCCATAGTTGGTCATGCAACCTATGTGTCTTTGCCTGTCCTTTGAAGAAACAAGCTAAATGTAAAGCCACTGCCTTGCTCTTTTTCTGTAGCCAATGGCATGAAATTCAGTCTGCCTGTTGGAATATCACTGTTTCGAAAAGGTAAGCCAACCTACCTCCATTGTTCAGCGGCAGACAGTGGCATGGGCCACTACCCGCATGGGTATCTATCATGGCTATGGGAATACAATGCTTCTTGCACCCAAACACATGAAAATGGTGATATTTTTTAATGTAACACAGCCCAACTAGTCGATGTGATGCCAGGATTTTGTAATTAGACAATAGGCACTATGCAATGGCCACACTGCACCTGAAAAGCAGCCGACAGTGACGCAGCATGGCCAATGAAAGCCGGGTGACCCCACTCCCAAAATCTACACGGCTCCCCACGCCTCACGAGATCCAACACCATCTTGTGAGACGTTACAAAGTGAATGCCGCCCACAATGGGTGGGATCACTTTTTGGCAAATCTGCACAATTAAAGCGAGGCAGTAAGCCTCACTCTAATGTGCAGATTCCCGAGGTACCTGAGACTTTGGAATTCATCCCCTTCGCCTCTGAGACCTCGTGCGAGTGCCGTTCAGCACTATTCCCCACAAACGGGGACCAGACGAAAAGGCACTTGGAGTCTTCCAGGGGACCAGAGGTCCCCAGCTGCATGACCTTTTGGCAGGATGGTGCCCTGCTGCTGCTGGTTCCACCCAGACACTCTGGAAGTGCCAGCCTGGCACCTTGGCAGTGCTGCCTGGGTGCCAGCCTGGCACTGCCAGGGTTCTAATGGCATGCACAATCGGGCTGGGGTTGTCCGGTTTTGCATTGGGTGGTGGGTACCTTCCTATACTGCGTTCAGGCTGGGGGGGAGGTTGGGGATCATTTTGGGGAATTGCGACGAGCAGACCTCCCCACTGTACATAATGGGGCCATGAGCAGCCTCGGCCGCGTGTTTCCTGTAAAGGCCCCTTATTCAACACGAGTCCTGGCAATATCCATGTTGTCCACTCTCAAGAAAAAAAATATAAGGAAGCAAGATGGATCCTGCAGTAGCCTTATCTAAAGGGTTAAGCACCCTGAGTGCAGGTAAGTAAAATGTATTGAACTTCTTCCACTCCAATGTGTCTGAATGTATTTGGGTGTGTTGTTGGAGGGTTTTTTTTTTTAAATGTTTTTTTTATTGAGTTTTCATATTTTATATATGACAAATTACAAGTTATTAGAGAGAGAGAGAAAAAAAAAAGGAAAACACAAAAATTTAACATAAATATTTACAGGTAAGCATCTTCATAACAATAATTGTGGCCGCCCCCTTTAGCCAGCATACATATTTTACATTCCCCAATATGGCCGAGGCACATGTTTATAGGCATTTATTTATAGTTTGGTTTTGGGCCTTGGCTTGCCATCAAACCCCCATACCGAGCCCGTAGCCCCCCCCCCCCCTCCCTCCCCCCGGCTACCTTCCCCCGATTCCCGTCCATTTTCCCCTGGTTCTTGGCCACCCGACTATTCTTCCTCCTGTACGTTGGCCACAAACAGGTCCCGGAACAGTTGCATGAATGGCTCCCACGTTCTGTGGAAGCCGTCGTCCGACCCTCGGATGGCGAATTTGATTTTCTCCATTTGGAGAGATTCCGAGAGGTCGGACAGCCAGTCTGCAGCTCTGGGTGGTGCTGCTGACCGCCAGCCAAACAGGATTCTATGGCGGGCAATCAGGGAGGCAAAGGCAAGGGCGTCCGCCCTCCTCCCCAGGAATAGATCTGGCTGGTCTGAAACCCCGAAGACCGCCACTATCGGGCATGGCTCCACCCTCACCCCCACCACTTTGGACATAGCCTCGAAGAAGGCTGTCCAGTACTCCACAAGTCTGGGGCAAGACCAGAACATGTGGGCGTGGTTGGCCGGGCCTCTCTGGCACCGCTCACATTTGTCCTCCACCTCCGGGAAGAACCTACTCATACGGTTTCTCGTTAAGTGGGCTCTATGTACCACTTTTAGTTGCGTCAGGCTGAGCCTTGCGCACGTGGAGGTGGAGTTGACCCTATGCAGTGCTTCGCCCCAGAGTCCCCACCCTATCTCCATCCCCAGGTCGTCCTCCCATTTCCTTCTTGTTGCGTCCAGTACGGTGTCGTCCCTATCTACCAGTCGGTCATACATGTCACTACAGTTCCCTTTCTGTAGGACACTTGCGTCCAGTAGGTCTTCCAGTAGTGTCCGTCGTGGCGGTTGTGGGTATGTCCTTGTCTCCTTTCGTAGGAAGTTTTTGAGCTGCAGGTACCGTAGCTCGTTCCCCCCAGCTAGCTGAAATTTCTCTGTCAGTTTGTCCAGTGTTGCGATCCTGTCGTCCGTGTATAGGTCCTTGACTGTCAGTGTCCCCCCGTCCTGCCTCCACCTTTTGAAGGTGGCGTCAGTCAGTGCTGGTGTGAACCTATGGTTGTTGCAGATGGGAGCCTTGTCCGACATTTTGTACAGGCCAAATTGCTGCCGCAGTTGGTTCCAGGATTGGAGGGTGGCCGTCACCACTGGGCTGGTGGAGTGTTTTTTGGGTGGGGATGGGAGTGCTGCCGTGGCGAGGGCCCGGAGGGAGGTTCCCATGCAGGAGGCCTCCTCCGCACGCACCCACTCGGCTTCTGGCTCCTGGATCCATCCCCTTACTCGCTCGGCTGTTGCCGCCCAGTGGTAGAATTGTAGATTCGGGAGGGCTAGCCCCCCACTGGATTTTGTTTTTTGTATGACCTTCTTTGGGATCCTAGCATTTTTACCCCCCCATACGAACGCCATGATATGTTTGTCCAGCGCTTTGAAAAAGGCCTTGGGGATGTAGATCGGAATGGATCTAAACAGGAAAAGGAACCTGGGCAGTACGTTCATTTTGATCGTCTGGACTCTCCCCGCGAGGGAGAGCGGGAGTGTGTTCCATCTTTGCAGGTCCTTTTTAACTTCCTCCGTCAGGCTGGTGAGGTTCCATTTGTGGATCCCTTTCCAGTCATGGGCTATTTGGATCCCCAGGTAGCGGAATTTATTTCGGGCTTGTTTGAACGGCAGGCCCTTTAGTGCTGCCCCCCCCCCCCCCCCCCCCCCTTGCGGGTGTACTGGGAAGATCTCACATTTGCTCATGTTGAGTTTGTAGCCCGAGAAGGCTCCAAACTCTTTCAGGAGCGCTATGATTCCGTCCATGCTGCTTTGTGGGTCCGAGATATAGAGGAGCAGATCATCCGCATAGAGTGAGACTCTGTGCTCTCTATCTCCCCTTCGGATCCCCCTCCAATTTTTTGCTGCCCTGAGCGCGATTGCTAGCGGTTCGATTGCTAGTGCGAACAGCAGCGGGGACAGTGGGCATCCTTGTCTGGTGCCCCTGTGCAGCTGGAAGTATTGGGAGTTGGTATTGTTGGTCCGTACACTCGCCATGGGAGCGTTGTATAGGAGCTTTACCCAAGCGGTGAACCCTGTTCCAAGCCCGAACCGCTCCAGTACATCTATGAGGTATTTCCATTTGACTCTGTCGAAGGCCTTTTCTGCGTCCAGGGAGACGATCACCTCTTGTGTTCTCTCCCCGGAGGGGGTCATTATCACGTTCAGCAGGCGCCTGATGTTCGCGGTAAGCTGTCTACCTTTGACGAAGCCCGTCTGGTCCTCTGTGACCACCTCAGGTACACAGCCTTTTGGCTAGGATTTTGGCCAGTATTTTGGCGTCTGCGTTCAGCAGAGATATGGGTCTGTATGACCCACATTCCGTTGGGTCTTTGTCTTTCTTAGGTATCAGCGAGATTGAGGCCTGTGCTAACGTGGGTGGCAGTGTGCCCCTAGCTAGCGAGTCTGTGAACATCTCCCGCAGGTGCGGGGCCAGCGCTGTCGCGAATTTTTTGTAGAAGTCCGCCGGGAATCCGTCCGGTCCCGGCGCCTTCCCCGTCTGCATGGAGCTAATGCTCTCCATGATCTCTCCCAGTGCTAGTGGTGCTTCCAGATCCCGTTTTCTGCCCTCTCCCACGACTGGTATGTCCAGTCCATCAAGAAACCGGTTCATCCCAGCCTTCCCCGTTGGGGGCTCCGAGGTGTATAGCTCTTGGTAGAAGGCCTTGAAGGTTTCGTTAATCCTCTCTGGTTCTGTTTCCCACGTGCCTCTGGTACCTCTGATTTGCGCAATTTCCCTGCTGGCTGCCTGCTTTCTCAGCTGGTGTGCCAACAGGCGGCTGGCTTTGTCTCCGTGTTCGTACAGGGCCCCGCGTGCCTGGCGGAGTTGGTGTACTGCTTTCCTGGTGGAGAGCAGGTCAAAGTTCCTTTGTAATTCTTTTCTCTCCGCCAGGAGCTCTACGGTCGGGGCCTCGGAGTATTTACGGTCTACCTCCAGTATGGAGTCGACCAGCTTCTGCCTAGCCACCCTTTCCTCCCTATCTCTTTGCGCTTTGTAGGCAATGATTTCCCCTCTTAGTACGGCCTTAAGCGCTTCCCAGAACGTGGAGGATGAGACCTCCCCGTTTTGGTTGTTCTCCGTGTATTCCGCTATGGCCCGCGCTATCCTTTCGCTGAAGGCCTTGTCAGCTAGTAAGGCACCGTCCAGCCTCCATGTGGGGCGCTGGGCCCTTCCCGTCTCCAGCCGCACGTCCATGTAGTGTGGGGCGTGGTCTGATATCACAATTGCGGAATATTCCACCTTGTCTATCCCTGGAAGCACCGTTTTCCCCACCACAAAGAAGTCAATTCTGGTGTACACATTGTGTACTGGGGAGAAGAAAGAGAATTCTTTCTCCCCCGGGTGGGCGAATCTCCAGGGGTCCACTGCTCCCATCTGCTCCATATAGTGACTGAGTTCCCTTGCCATGTTTGAGGTTTTCCCCGTTCTGGGGTTTGATCTGTCCGTCTTTGGGTCCTGTACACAGTTGAAGTCCCCCCCCATGATTAGTCGGTGCGTCGCTATGTCCGGGATTTCTGCCATGGTCTTTTGGATGAAGCTCGTGTCGTCCCAGTTGGGCGCGTACACGTTAACTAGAACTACCGGCGCCCCATCCAGGGCCCCGCTGACCATGACATACCGTCCCCCTGGGTCCGTAACCGTCTTTGTCGCCCTAAACATTGTCCTCTTGCCAATCAGGATCGCCACTCCCCTGGCCCTTGGCCCATAACAGGAATGATAGGTTTGTCCCACCCAGCCCTTTCTTACCCGCAGTTGGTCCTGCTCCCTCAGGTGCGTCTCTTGGAGGAAGACTATGTCGGCCCTCATGTTTCTAAGGTGGGTGAGGACTCTAGATCTCTTCACTGGGCCGTTAAGTCCCCTTACGTTCCAGGTGACTATTCTGGTGGGGGGCTTCTGCCCCCTTGCTCCTGTGGGGTTAACCATATTTGTCCGGTGGACGCGCCCCTGCCCTCTGGGGTTTCCCTTTGTTAGGGGGCCGTCCAGGATGTCCACTATCACTGCTCTCCCCATGCGGTCGGGTCCCTGCGCTCCGGGGTTCCCCCTTGTCCCGGGGACACCCGCCATGGCCGTCCACTGTGTGTCCGCCACGCGGGTAGTCCCCTACACTCCGGGGGGCCCCTTCACCCACAGACCGTACTGGGTGGGTGCTTGCAGCGGTTCCCTGTTTCGAGCCCTTGTCCGTGGCACTTTGTGGCCCTATTCCCTTTCTGGCCTCTTTTGTCCCTTCGTCCCTGCATTTCCCCTCCCTGGTCTCTCGCCCCCCGAGTGCCCCCCCCCCCCCCCGCTCTATCCCTTTTCCCCCCTCCCCTGTATACCCCTCCATTGCCCCTCTCTCCCCCATTCCTGTCCCCATTTGCTCTCCCACCTTTGATGTGTGATCCCCCCCCTCCCCTGCCTGGCGCCTTCCCCCCTGTTGGGGGTGCGCTGCGGCCCTGCTCTGTTGCGCGCCCCCGTCGCTAGCTTTCCTGCTAGCACGGTGGCTCCCCTCTCGGAGGTTGCTGTCCCGCTTCTCCTCTCCCCTCTCCAGTACTCCCGTTCCCTCGTGCTGGGGCCTGGCCTCCCACCTGGAGCGGGCCCGTGGGCATTGGGTTGTTTTTCGTTCTGGGTGTTCCTGCCAGGGGGGAGGGGGCTGGCTTTGCCTCGCCCCTCCCCACCCCCCCGTCGGCATGACGTTTCTCCTTGCCATGGGCCCCTCGTCCCTACTTCCCATGGCGTTTTTACAGCCCGTGCTCCTCGACGAATCTATTCGCCTCGGCAGGGGCTGTAAAGAAATATTCCTTGTTTTGGTATGTGACCCAGAGTTTTGCTGGGTACAGCATACCAAAACGTACTTTGTTCTTGTAGAGAGCTGCTTTCGCTCTGTTGAACTCCGCCCGTCTCTTAGCTATGTCCGCTCCAAGATCCTCGTAGATTCGGATGGCGTGCCCGTTCCATTCGCAGGCTCTATTCTCCTTGGCCCAGCGCAGGATTGTCTCCCTATCCCGGTACCGGTGCAGTTTGGTTATAACTGCTCTCGGTTTTTCCCCTTCCTTGGGCTTCGGGCGCAGTGACCGATGAGCTCTGTCCATTTCCGGTGGGGTGGGAAAAGTTTCCCGCCCCACTAAGGAGCCCAGCATCGCAGCCACGAATATTGTGGGATTTCTACCCTCGATCCCCTCTGGCAGGCCCACTATCCTAATATTTTGTCTTCTCGAGCTGTTCTCCTGATCGTCTACCCTGCCCTTCAGGCTCCCCTGTGTTGCACTCAGTTTCGCCATTTCCCTCTCCAGGGACATGACCCGGTCGCTCACGTCAGTCGCTGCCTTCTCCAGCTCTTTAATGGTTGCCCCCTGGGCTTCCAGTATCTTCCCTTGGGCATCCACTTTCTCCTCCATTCTGGTCAGAGCCTGCTGCACCCCTGACATGGCCCTGGTCACTGCTGCCTGTGCTGCGGCCTCTGCGTCTGCTTTTAACTCTGCCTTGATTGCCTGCAGCTGCTCCCTTACCACCTCGGCAAAGGCTTCTTTCCAATTCACGCCCCCCTCTAACCCCAGGGGAGAGGTTGCCCGCCCGTCCAGCTCTTTTGGATGCGGCGATACATCCTTCCCGCTGCTTCGCGTGTTGACTCGTTCGCCCAAGCTGGTTTGCCCTTTGCCCCGTCTACTTCCGGTGCCCCCTTTCTCTTGGCTCCCTTCTGGCATTTTTTTCTCCCCCTTCCCCTTCATCTTTTTTTTCTCTCCTTGTTCTTCTTTTCCCCCTTTTCCGCACCCTATTTTTATTTTATTTATTATTATATATATATATATTTTTTTTTTTTAAATAAAAATTTATTTCCCCCCTTCTTTCCTTTACCCCTTTATTTTACCCCTTTTCTCTTTACCAGTTTTCTTTTGGGGTTTTTTTTTTTAAAAACAGAAATATAAGTCTCTTTTTTTTTCTTTTGTTTTCTCTCCCCACTCACCCAGGAGAGAGAGAGAGAGAGTCTCTTTGTCCTTGCCACGTGGTGGTCACTGCAGTTGGGGGGGGAGGGGCGAGTGGGCCGGTGGTCGCTGCCGGTAAGGGGGGGGGGGTATCCCCGCTGCTGGTTGGGGGGGGGTCCCCGCTGCTGGTTGGGGGGTTCCCGCTGCTGGTTGGGGGGGGGGGTCCCCGCTGCTGGTTGGGGGGGGGGGGGTCCCCGCTGCTGGTTGGGGGGGGGGGGGGTCCCCGCTGCTGGTTGGGGGGGGGGTCCCCGCTGCTGGTTGGGGGGGGTCCCCGCTGCTGGTTGGGGGGGGGGGAGAAAAGAGGGCCCGCCGCTGCCGCACCGCTCCCGGCCCGCGTCTGGGGGGGGGGGGGAGAGAAAAGAGGGCCCGCCGCTGCCGCACTGCTCCCGGCCCGCGTCTGGGGGGGGGGGAGAGAGAAGAGGGTCCGCCGCTGCCGCACCGCTCCTGGCCCGCGTCTGGGGGGTGGGGGGAGAGAGAAGAGGGTCCGCCGCTGCCGCACCGCTCCTGGCCCGCGTGGGGGGGGAGGGAGAGGGGTTGGACCTGCCGCTGTTGGGCTGGGGGTGTCGCCGCCGCTCCTCTGCGTCGCCTCTCCGCCTCCGCTCGCTCCTCCTCCGCTGCCGCTTCTCCTCCGCTCGCTCCTTCTCCTCCGCTGCCGCTTCTCCTCCGCTGCCGCTTCTCCTCCGCTCGCTCCTCCTCCGCTGCCGCTTCTCCTCCGCTCGCTCCTTCTCCTCCGCTGCCGCTTCTCCTCCGCTGCCGCTTCTCCTCCGCTGCCGCTTCTCCTCCGCTCGCTCCTTCTCCTCCGCTGCCGCTTCTCCTCCGCTCGCTCCTTCTCCTCCGCCGTCCGGCCTGTCGGGGGGGTTCCTTGTCTGGCGCTTGCGGGAGCCCCTCTCCCTGCGACCTCCTCGCTCGCCGCCCGGAAGTCGAATCTCTTTTGGAGATGTTTTGAAGTATTTATTGGAGGGCGCAAGAATGACAGAGGACAGAGGGCAGAATTCTCCCATCCTGCCAGTGATGGAATTGGCGGCAGGCGGGATCGGAGAATCTAGCGGGAGCTGAAAACCTGCTGTTGTAAAATCACATTGCAGTTCTCCCAGTGGCAGGTTAATTGTAGATTGGGCTTCCTGTTGGCTTGTGTCATGAATTTAATTTGCAACCCTGAATGCTCATTAAAAGAGCTGCCCACTTGTGTCCCACTCTTGTGCCACACCCAATTACTAAAACATGGCGTGAACAAGTCAGTCATCAATTGGCAAGAGACGTTGAGGTGACTGCAACAAAGCTTTCGGCCATAGCCCTGTGCTGTTCCTGATGCACTCTCCACCATTCTGCTGTTGCAGACCAGTTCTTGCCCTCCATCTTCATGTTGAACTTGCCTTCATGGCCAGCACTGTGATCTGGATCCATGAACCCTCCTGTGTCACTGACTTGATTCAGCAGAACATCTGGGGCTGGGGATTTCAGCGACTTCCTACTCACTTGGTGCCACACACCAATGTCTACCTAAACAACATTGTCTAGCAGAGGGACATTTGCAGCCACTTCAACAGGGGTCCGTAGTTCGACTGGGTGTTGTGTGTGATGTGGGGAATGGGGCGATCTGATAATACAAGGGGGTCAATGTAGAATGAGGGCTGTGCAAGGAGGGGGTGGAGAAGGCCGAGGGCTCATAACGACAAGCAGAAGGGCAAGGACATGGATTACAAAAGTGAACAATAAAAGGCAGAGGGAAGACAGAGAGGAAGAAAGGTAGAGCCTGAGAAGGCAGTGGAAGTGGAATCACCAAGGCAGAGTTTTGCCTGTAAAACTTCAGGCACTTCAAACAGTTTATTATTTAAACCTTTTACCCAAATGCCCTTATTTGTGAGATGAACAAAGGACAAACACAGGTTCACAATCAACCCAAGTTCATTTTCAATTACAATTAAATTATCCTAACAATACCTTAAGATTCTTAATACTACCCATGCCGAGGTTCAATCCTCTGAGTCTCGATAATCTCAGTGCCTTTGCTTGCGAAGGTAGGTCATGCATGCTGCTTCCTTCTGTCGTCTGGTCCCCCATTGAGTCTTTTCCACTGCCTCTGTGTCGAGTCTTCGCTGGGCAGGGTCTCTGGATGCCACTTCCTTATACCCCTCGTTGTGCTCTTCCAGAAGCTTCTCTGGCCCTCAGCCAATGAGAGCTTGGGATGGGGTTCGCAATACCCAGTGGAGTTGACGAGTGCAACTCTGCAGGACACCAGGAACCCACCAACAGGGTCCATCTTCAGGTGTGTTACCTGTACATAACTGTGGTGAATGTAATTCACAGTTTATTGTAGTGTATAGTATTATGTCCTCTGTCTGTGAGCCGTTGCGTGGCTCTGCCCATAGAGGTAGATGAGGAGCTTGTACAGGGCTTCACCATTAGCCATCTCATCTCTACGCAACTCAATTGTACCACATCCTATACTGAGGCCCTTGCTATGCTCGACCGATTGTACGTGCGGCCGATAAACGAGGTCTACGCGCGGCACATTTTCACTCTCCGCCGCCAGCGCCCCGCAGAGTCGCTAGAGGACTTCCTGCGTGACTTAAAAGCCCTTGCTCGGGACTGCAACTTTCAGGCTGTACCGGCCTCCCAGCATATGGAACTCGCTGTAGTTATGTATACGTTGCGGGGCTCCGGTCTAACTATGTGCGCCAGCGACTACTTGAGAAAGGGGCCCAGAACTTGGAGGACACGGTACAGCTAGCAACTACAATGGAGGTCTCGTTCCAAAGTCTAAACTCATTCCCCGCGGACCAAGTGACCCTATCGTGGACCCCCGACCAGCGACTGCCCCAGGCCTGCGCCGCGCGGCCACCCACTCACTATGGAGCACCAGCGTACCATTTTTGTGGCCAGCCCCAACACCCACGGCAGCACTGCCCGGCCTGCAACGCGACCTGCAGCAGCTGCAGTCGCAGAGGACATTATGCCAGAGTATGCCTGGCGAAATCGAAACCCTCTAACTCCCCCGCAGTCCAGAGCACTCGCCACCCAACTCGCAGGCCCGCAGACCCTGTAATGTTGCAGCATGTCTGTCGACTCTGCCGCCGCCCGACATGTGCGACTCATGGGGGCCGCCACCTTGGCAATCCTCCCCCACGAGGCCGGCCATGTGCGAGTCATGGGGGGCCGCCATCTTGGACGCCATCTTCCTCGCCGCCCGCCACGTGCGATTCAAGGGGGCAGCCATCTTGGACACCATCTCCTTCATCACCCGCCACGTGCGATCAACGGGGGCCGCCATCTTGGCCATCAACCGAAGTTCACCTCGATGACTATGACCTCAGCGGACAGTCATCACGGGGCCACTCCAGCACTGCTGATCGAGCCGCCGACTACCCGCAACTCAAAGCAGTTACGTTGGACCAGTCGCGTCCGTAGCACCTCCAGAGCTCGATGATGTCCGTTCAAATCAACGGGTACAGGACACCGTGCCTCTTCGACTCCAGGAGCACCGAGAGCTTCGTACATCATGACCTGGTGAGACGCTGTTCGCTCCCTATCTTCCCTGCACGGCAAACTATCTCCCTCACCTCAGGCTCGCACTCGGTCCACATACAAGGGCGCACCGTCGCGACCCTAACGATTCAAGGCACCAGCTACTCTAATTTCCAGCTGTACGTACTCCCCGACCTATGCGCCCCACTCTTACTCGGGCTCGATTTCCAATGTAATCTCAAGAGCCTCACACTCAGCTTCCGCGGACCCCTACCTCCACTCACTATATGCAGCTTAGCGACTCTAAAAATCGAACCCCCTCCACTCTTCGCTAACCTGACAGCTAACTGTAAACCAGTAGCCACTCGCAGCAGGCGGTACAGCCTGCAGGATAGAGTATTCATCAGAGCCGAAGTCCAGCGGCTCCTACGTGAGGGAGTCATAGAGGCCAGTAACAGCCCCTGGAGAGCTCAGGTGGTGGTCGTCAAGACCGGGGGAAAGTTCCGGATGGTGGTTGATTATAGCCAAACCATTAACCGGTGCACGCACCTCGATGCGTCCCACCTCCCCAGAATTGCATACATTGTCAACCAGATCGCCCAGTACCGCATATTCTCCATGGTGGATCTGACGTCTGCTTACCACCAGCTCCCAATCCACCCGGAGGACCGCCACTACATGGCATTCGAGGCAGATGGCCGCCTCTTCCATTTCCTCCAGGTTCCCTTTGGCGTCACGAATGGGGTCTCGGTGTTCCAACGAACAATGGACCGAATGGTGGACTAGTACGGGCTGCGGGCCACGTTTTCGTACTTGGACAATGTCACCATCTGTGGCCATGACCAGCAGGACCACGACGCCAACCTCCACCAATTTCTCCAAACTGCCCAGAAACTCAATCTCATCTACAGTTCTTCTGGTCGCCGGCAGGCTCAGTTGTAAGACTATCAAAACCACAGTTTACTTCCAATCGTGTTCCGAGTGAATTGATGGTCACATCAATAACCTTATCCCATACATGGTTGTCGTGGGAAATCAAATGCCAGAAAGTCTGGCTTCATCTGGGCAATCCACAATAATCGATCCATTTGAATGGGGCCAATTATCTTCAGATGTCTTGTTTACAGGGCAGGCCCAGACTTTCCCCAGCTGTCTGTCTCTGTCTAGTAAATTCAAACTTGAATGTTCGAATCCCCATCAAGCCTGTCTGTGGTTCTGACAGTAGCTAAATTAAAAATTTCTAATTCTTAATTTAAAGTGTCCAATTCTGTATCGGGCCTAAAATGTAGGCTGTTGGGCATTTTGCAACAAGATAGATTCTTGTTGGGCATGGGAATCAAAAGTAAATGGGGAATGTAGGTATCAACAGAACAGACTAATGGTGGACTGGGCTTGGGGGATGGTTTGGAATGGCTTACTTCTGTTCCTATTCTGTATGTTCATATGTAATGTTGCATGAAAAGCTCATAAACATGGGACAGGAGTAAAAAGGGATAACACAATGTTTCCTGGAAAGGGATGGATGAAAACTTCATGTGCAGTGGGGAAAGTTCCAACTTGGGGCAAGGGGCACCTTTTGGGGGAGAAGGTAGTTGAATCGAGGAACAGATTTCTTCATGGGGCTGCTATGATCCCCTCTGGTTTGTTGACATCCTGTACGGTCTGGTGAGACAGGTGGGCGAGGGAGAGTGATGTAAGTGTGCTGGCCACGCATTGAAATATGGCACCAGGACCTTCGAACCTGTTAGGGTGGGCAGACAATTCAGTTGCTGGGAGAGTGGGAGGGGAACATGCCTGTGCACAGTTAATGAGGTTCCAAGCGTAGAATCTGGTGTGGGATCCCACCATCCTGATCAGCGGGACAGTCTTTGCTAGAGCTACCCACCACCTCACTTAGTCTCAAAGTGAGAGACTTCTGCCCAATGACTGAAAGCAATTATATTGCATTTGGATCTGCAGCACCACAAGGAGGTGGAGTTATAAGCGGTGATTTGGAGATGCACTTCTCCATACTGCTAATTTGGAGATGCACTTCTCCATACTGCTTTACAGTGACTGGCAGCTATCTGGCAGGCCAACCAATGCACCCAGCACCTTGGTGTGCATTTCCATGAATATTCCACCACATTGAAGTCTTCATCTTGAGTCTCCGACAGCAGAACTCAGAGAGATGACAAACGGATCATCCTTTACCCCTCACCTGGCTACACCCCTCTCATGCCTAGATCACTCAACATTTTTTGAATCCAACACTGTATTCTTATCTCAGTTATGTGCAGTGATAGTACCTAATTTAGTGGTTGAAAGTGTCAGATCAAATGATGAGGCCTATCCATCAATGCTGTATGTTGTTGCTCTCTTTTCTCCTTGGGTTTCTGCTGCATAGTTCTTGGAAGGCTGAAAGCAGGAACTCAGAAGGTTTGAGTGAGGAAAGGGGGATGGGACAGGAAGGATGAGGTCCATTTTCACACCATCAACACAATCAGCAACCTGCACTACATGCCATAGGAGGATATACTTGAAGTTGAGAAAGTCAGAATGTAGGAGCATACTTTCATGTTCTTATTACATTGAATGCTTTGGGCCCGTAGCAACTAACTCGATAATGCTGAGAGCCATCTCCTCTGGAGGAGATAGATGCAGGCCTTGTTAGTCCCCAAAAGTTCTGCTCTGCTCAATTGTGAGCCACTTTGTCCAGTAAGAGAGAGTGCACACTTTAGTTGTCTAATGCTATTTGTTTAATGTGTCTGCCATAGCTTAATAGCTGGAGATATGTGGATGTAACAGAAGTGGTTCAGAGTCATCCATCACTGATGGGTGTGTGTGAGAGGGTGGGGCAAAGTATTTGGATATTATGTGTGATTCCTGAGTGCCAGGTACTGCTTCTGGGTGAGTGATGGTGCATTGAGCAGCATGGGAGGATGGGGTTGTGATGGGGTAGGGGTTTTGATATGGAAATGCATTCACTGACTTTGGCCACTTCTTGTGGTACTGCTGCCAGGTCTCTTGATCCAGAATTGACTTTCATCGCCGCCAGTTCAAACTCTCTTTTAAGAGTGGCCATTGAAGTCTGCTGGTCCTCTCCGGGACTCTGATTTTTCTCCTCCTGTTCACTCCTCCAACTGCTGCTTCCAGTGCTACATCTGTTGGTTTGGATCCTCTTGTCTTGGTGTCAAGGAGCGGGATTCTCCGACCCCCCGCCGGGTTGGAGAATCGCCGGGGGCCGGCGTGAATCCCGCCCCCGCCGTCTCCGGCACCAGAGATTCGGCGGGGGCGGGAATTGTGCCGCGCCTATCGGCGGGCCCCCCGGCAATTCTCTGGCCCATGATGGGCCGAAGTCCTGCCGCTGTCATGCCAGTCCCGCCAGCGTGAATTAAACCACCTACCTTAACGGTGGGATCAGGCGGCGCGGGAGGGCTCTGGGGTCCTGGGGGGGGGGGGGGGGCTGACCCCGAGGGTGCCCCCACGGTGGCCTGGCCCGCGATTGGGGCCCACCAATCGGCGGGCCGGCCTGTGCCGTGAGGGCACTCTTTTCCTTCCACGTTCACCATAGTCTTCACGATGGCGGACGTGGAAGTGACCCCCCTCCCCTGTGCATGCGCGGGGATGACGTCAGCAGCCGCTGACGCTCCGGCGCATGCGCGGACTTCCGCCGGCCAGCGAAGTCCCTTCGGCCCCGGCTGGCGTGGCGCCAAAAGCCGTTCCCACCGGCTGGCGGGGCGCCAACCACTCCGGCGCGGGCCTAGCCCCTCAAGGTTAGGGCGTGGCCCCTAAAGGAGCAGAGACTTCCGCACCTTTGGGGCGGCCCGACACCGGAGTGGTTCACACCACTTCATTCCGCCGGGGCGGGGAGAATCCCACCCAAGATTCAGAATTTTCTGTTTTGGAAAATGTTTTTTTGATCCTGCCTTTTAAGAAAAAGCCTGCTGTTTGTCTCACCTGATTGAGAAGCAATGGTGCTGGACCCATTGCTGACTGTACAGAGCTTGCAGGCAGACAAAATTCCGACACCGTAATTGCACGCATGAGCTGGGTGACCCAATTGTATTATTTATTCACCATGAACTAAGCAGGCCAGGCCATGCTGTGAATCATGGTCCTCCCACCCAGAAATCAGAACAGATTATTTCTAGCCCCATATCTCCCTTTGTTTCAAATGGTTTTTCAATTTTCCCTTAAAAGTTACAATGGTTTTTTTCTTCAATTACACTCCATTCACGCTCCAACAACCTTTGGCACAAAGGAAATTCTCTTACCTTCGTCCCTTATTCTTTTAGTGACAATTTTAAATGACAAACTTTATCCTCAACCAATGGAAATAGTCTTTTCTTATTTGCTGTACTACGCTTGCTATACATCCTAAAAAAAAACAATTACATATATCATTGTCATTAGTCGAAGGCCAGACATTTGCACTGCTGGCTTCAGGGCATTTTGCAGGAATTTAAACCAATATACCCTGAGATAAACGCTGCTGATTTATGTGGCCTGCCACTGATAGAACAACCAAAATGTTGGCTACTTTTTCTGTTGCTATTTGTTTGAGTAATAATGAAAAATGTACTTCTGGTCTGACATTACTTTGGATATTGCTAAATTATTATTTTCCTAATTTGTACATTATTTCCAAACTGGAAGCTCTGTCAAATACAGTAATAGTGACATCGGGCGAAATGCTCCCTACCCGGAGGTAGGACCCATAGGTGCGGAATTCTATTTCGGCGTCGGGGCTGGCCGAAAGGCCTTCGCTGGTCAGTGTGAGTCCGCGCATGTGCCAGAGCGTCAGCGGCCGCTGATGTCACCACCGGCGCATGCGCGGTGGAGGGTGTCTCTTCCGCCTCCGCCATGGTGGAGGCCGTGGCGACGGCGGAAGAAAAAGAGTGCCCCCACGGCACAGGCCCGCCTGCCGATCGGTGGGCCCCGATCGGGGGTCAGGCCACCGTGGGGGAACCCCCCGTGGTCCGATCGCCCAGCCACCCCCCCTCTTCCAGGACCCCGAGGCCCACTCACGCCACCTGCTCCCGCCGGCACAGAGGTGGTTTAAACCACGTCGGCGGGAGAGGCCTGACAGCGGCGGGACTTCGGCCCATCGAGGGCCGGAGAATCACCGCGGGGGGCCCGCCGATCGGCGTGGCGTGATTCCCGCCCCCGCCGATTCCCGGGTGGCGGAGAATTCCGGCCACAGCGGGGGCGGGATTTACGCCGGCCCTGGCCGATTCCCAGACCCTGCGGGGGTTCGGAGAATTCCGCCCCAGATTTGAGCAAGTTGCCAAAACCCAATTTAAATGTGGTTTTCGGATTTTGCAAATTATTTCTTAAAGGGGAGATGGTGGCGTGATGTTATTTCACTGGGCTCATAACCCAGAAGCCCAGGCTAATACTCAGGGGACATGGGTTCAAATTTAAATTCAGTTGATACATCTGAAATTAAAAGCCAATCTTGATGACAGAGACCATGAAACTATCATAGGATGTTGTAAAATCCTATCTGCTTCAGTACTGTCCTTTGAGGAAGGAAATTTGCTGGCTTGACCAGGTTTAGCCGACATGTGACTCCACACCCATAGCAATGTGGTTGACTCTTAACTTTCCCTCTGAATTCCAAGGGCAATTAAGATATGGCACCACAGCCAGAAATGCCCAGATCCGCAAGAATAAAATAAAAAAAAGTTATTGCTAACTCTGTGCTCACTGGTGAGTTTAATACTGTTTAGTACAGCTGAGAGGAAGTAGAGATGGATATCCACCTTTTTTTAAACACAGGAGTAGGTGGAATGTAACAGGTTTCCAGATTCACAAAGTACTTCAAAAAATGTTCAAGGCCACCAATGTGCTGTTATCAGTAATTTATCTTGTCAAGTCAGTGTTTGTGGTGAGGGTAATTTGTGGCTGAGCAAGCCTATTCAGCAAACAAAAAGACAGCACAGATTACACAATATAGATTTTTAGGCACTAGTGAGCTGCTGATAACAGTCTGTGTTCAACTGCCAAAATACAAAAAGGAAAATATCTTGCACTAAAAGCTGATTAACTTGTGTTGAATTTTATTGTGTGGTTAAGGTCTCGTCATTGAATATAGATTAGTTTGGATTATTTCAACATAATATTTCCTTGCATTTTGCCTCTTTCTTTAAATAAAGAAGAGATTTATTAAATGCAGTGATTATTACTGAACATTCAACAGTGCAGAAGTAGGCCATTCGGCCCATTGAGTCTGCACCGGCCTTCGGAAAGAGCACTCCACTTAAACCCCACATCTCTACCCTATCCCCGTAACCCTACCTAACTTTTTTGGACATTAAGGGCAATTTAGCATGGGAGGAAACCGGAGCACCTGGAAAAAACCCAAGGAGAACGTGTAGACTCCGCACAGACAGTGACCCAAGCCAGGAATCGAATCTGGGACCCTGGCGCTGTGAAGCAACCTTGCTAACCACTGTACTACTGTGCTATTATAATATTCAACTGTTCCGTTGTTCAGTTTTGTTTATATGTACCTGTTAACTAAAGTTTGTTCTGTGAGCTGTTAACCAAGTCTGGGTGTAACTACAAATAGAAAGTAAGCTGGAAGCTTGTGTGGCAAACATTTTAAAAACACTGCAAATAAAACTCCTTCCCATGTGTCAGCATTGTGCAGCTCCCAGCAGATTTATTGCCAGAGAAGTTATTTTGCGACAAATCTCCCAAAGTCAGTTATTTTTGACTTCCTTGCACTTTGGGGGTGATCTATCGGCCATGCTGTGCCTGACTCAGGATGCGACGCAGTCAGTAAATCTCATGCCCAGCCCGTCACGCCTCGCGAGATCGCCAGCGCAGGAAATAGGACTATGTATGGCTTTGGCGGAGCGTTTCTCGCTGAGGCCCCAAAATGAAGCGCCGTTCCGATTAATAGCAGGATTATTCTCGGCACTGCCAGCACCGGGAAACACCCAGCTAAACGCCCTCCACATGGGAGTCTGTTTCATTTCCATTAAATCGCGCCCTTTATTTGTCTTCACTCTTTTGTAATGAGTGTGTTTGGAACTTACAAAAGTAAGATACCATTTCATGAAAAGCTCCCTTTGCTGGGAAAGAAATGTTGTTTAATTATCTTCACTGAAGGGTGTATGTGCCTCAGAATAGAAGCAATGGCTGCCTCGAGCTGACTGCCTCATCATCGGGAATAATGGAAGGATAAATTGTACCTGTCGTTAAAAGCTGTCAAAAAGTGTGAATCTGAAGTCTTGATACATTTGGTAATTGGCGAATCTCAGCATCTGTCAAATGGAAATATTTTTTAAAAAATCCTCTGATAGGGTAGCATTCTTCATGCCCTCAGTGTTAAAGGTAACAACAACATTTTGTATTTTTGTACAGCACCTTTAATGTTATTACACTTTTAAGTTCCTTCACAATATTGTTAATAACAAAATTTCACACCTAGCCATGAGCGGGGCGAATTATGGAATGATTTTTAAACAAGGATGGGATTTTAAAATCGGGGTACTGGTACCATGAGCCAATGCTATTTCAATTAGCAAAGGGGTGAAGGATACGGGCAGCAGAATCTTGGATAACTTCAAATCTATAAAAGTTAGAATGTGGGAAGCAACCAGGGCTGCATTTGAACAGCCAAGAATAGTGGTAACTGTTATATATTGTTGTATTATCTGTAAATAGAAATGAACTACTGTTATATTTCTTTGTTGCCGCAAAGAGAAAAAGTATGGAGGTGCCCACACTCTGGATTATTGTAAAATGCGATGATGGTTTATTAAGGGTGTTGCTCATACAATTAAGATGGTGATCTGCCCAAAGACCGCGCAACCATTTTTCTGACATCACTACATATTAGATGACACAGAACCAGCATTAATCTATTTCCAGATATATATCAACTACTTAGCTAGGAATTAATATATGTTGCGAAAGTGTTCCAGGGGCCATATTTCACAGCTACACTAGAGACTGATCTGGGGCGGGATTCTCTGACCCCCCCACCGGGTTGGAGAATCGCCGGGGGTCAGCGTGAATTGGAGTAGGTCCTTACTGGCGGGACCTGGTGGCGTGGGCAGCCTCCAGGGTTCTTGGGGGGACGTGGGTGTATCTGGCCCTAGCAGGTGTTCCCACAGTGGCCTGGCCCGCGATCAGGACCTGCCGATCCACGGGCGAGCCTATGCCGTGGGGGCACTCTATTCTACAGCACCGGCGGCTGTAGCGGTCCGCCATTGCCAGTGCAGAAACAAAGCCCTCTGCGCATGCGCGGGGATGACGCCAACACACGTTGGCGCTCCCGCGCATGCGCCAACTCATGCCAGCCGGCAGAGGCCCTTTGGCGCCGGTTGGCATGGCGCCAAGCCCCTTTCCCACCGGCTGGCAGGCAGCAAACCATTCCGGGGCAGGCCTAGCCCCTGATGATGCGGAGGATTCCGCACCTTTGGGTCGGCCCGATGCCGGAATGGTTCACGCCACTCCTCGGTGCCGGGACCCCCCGTCCTGCCGGGTAGGGGAGAATCCCACCCAAAAGGTGTGCAGAACCAGTTCAATCTTGTCCTTCGATGATACCAGGCGGTGTGGCCAAATCAAACAGAAAGAATTTCTGATTTTTCCAACCTGACAAGTGTAATTATTAACGACATCTGAGAACCAAAAGATAACAGGGACATATAAAGCGAGATATTCTGGCCGCCTATCGACGGGATATTCCGGTCCCGCCAAAATCACTGGAATTTGGGATGGCTCGCTGCATTTTACCAGCCCCGCCGTGGCAAGACTGAAAAATGTCTGCCATCGCATGGTGGTAGTAAATTTCCATTAATAAACCTAAAGCATTTTAAAATTTATATCATGCTGATTTGGAAAATTAACCTACGTTAGTGCCAGAAGATAATCAAAGAGAAACCTGCTCAAATGAAAGGTGAAATGTCATCCATTACAGCCAATAATGCACAGTTACAGTCATAATAAACAGGGAAGCAGATGATGTTGTAGCAGCATTTGTGAAATTGAAACAAAGTAAAGAATAACATTCAGCAGTTTCCGAAATACCACTAGCAATGAAGAGAGGATCAGTTTCGGTAGACGGGAGAAATAGGATGATATTTATTTCACAGTTGGGAGTTTACTGAAGAGGACAGCAGAAACTCAGACATAAAAAATCAGCAGCCATATCCAGCCAAATTATTGGATCTACTGGCCCATTTTTCCATGCCTCAGACAGGAACTGGCGAGCCTTTTGATAACTTTATAACAAGATTTAAGTATGGAGCTTAAATGTAAGGTAAAAGGCTGATAGATGAGCTACTTTTGGGGTTTGAACACCCTGAAGTACAGAAAGCGCTCATTGAGAAAGACAAACTCTCATTATTGCAATCTGGAGACACTGCCAGAGCACATAAGGCCACAAGCACACAGATGAAAACACTGACTATCCAAATGGATATCCTTCAGTTAAGTCAAGAGAAAGACAGTAGGGTTGATGCAGGTACAGCAGCAACAAAAGAATGTCACCAAAACAAGAGAAAGTTGTGCAGGAGCATGACCACATGCATTCACAGACAAAAGGCAATGTCCTGGGTATGGTTCGATCTGAAGGGTTTGTGAAAAGGCCAAATATTGGCCTTAAGGTTAACGTGCAGGTTCAGTGGGCAGTTAGCAAGGCAAATGCAATGTTAGCATTCATGTCAAGAGGGCTAGAATACAAGAGCAGGATGTTTTGGGCCCCTTTTCTAAGAAAGAATGTGCTGGCCTTGGAAAGGGTCTAGAGGAGGTTCACAAGAATGATCTCTGAAATTAAGAGCTTGTCATAGTGGTTGAGGACTCTGGCCAATATTTGGACTTGTCACAAACTCTTCAGATCGACCCATATCCAGGACATTTCCTTTTGTCTGTGAATGCATGTGGTCATATTCCTGCATCAACCCTACTTCCTTGTTTCTGTAACCTCTCCAGCGCCACAATCCTCTGAGATTCTGGCCTCTTGCGCATCACCCGATTTTAATTACTCCACCATTGGCTGCCAAACCTTCATCCGCGTAGGCTTTAAGCTCCTTAAAACCTATTTACTTTTACAAACCTTTGGTTATATGCTCTACCTCCTTATGTGGCTCAGTGCCTGTTTTTAAAATCAGGTTTCTGTTAAGCACCTTTCAATGTTGGAACGTTAAAGGATGTTAATTAAGTGCAAGTTAACAATGACAAACTGCTGAGGCCATTCACCTGGGTCTCTCCCAAACAACAAAGTGTATTTTTCCTCCTCAGAGTGGTGATCACTCCCGTTCCTGATTGAATGCCTCCTCCACACTATCTGGAGTGTAAAGCGAGCCTCAAATTGCAACTCCAGCTATCCACAATGCTACCGTGCTGCCCTGGTTGAATTTGGTTGAATCCTGCTGTTACTTTCTGTCCATGGTTGTTAATGAGGAAAATGCTTTATTATTAATGCTCATCTTTTTTGAAATGTCTGTTGAGCTGTTACTATTTCAGAGCTTATGTAAGTGTAGGTATTTTCAAAATATTCCATGCCATTACCATTTCAACCACTCTCCGTGGTTTCAGTGATTCAAATAATGCCCAATTATATGTTTGGTTGCTGCAGTTGTTCTTCACTGTAGTTGCTCTCCACATGAAACACACCTTTTGTGTTTTGCACTTAAATTGCACCTGACCAGCAGTGAAAGAAGGTTGACTCCACTTTTACTTGAGATTCCAGTTCAGAGTATTCTTTCTTTAAAATTCAGAACAGCAATTTATCAAGGCCATTTATAATAATAATAATATCTTGCATTTATATTACGCATTAATGTAACAAAAGACCGAAGGCGCTTAGAAAGTGTATTGTAATAAAAATTTTGACATTGAGCCACAGAATCAGTTTTCAGAACCAATATCAAAAAGCTTGGTCAAAGAAACATAATAGAGGAAGATAGAGAGGTGGAGGGGTTTAAAAAGGCAATGGCAGACGTTTGGGCCAAAGCAGCTGAAAGCATGATTGAAGTTGATTCTACCCGAGACGTCAGAATGGAGGAATACTTAGATCTTCAAAGCTTGTGGAACTGGAGGACATTGCAGAGATGGAGGAGGAGAAAAGCAATGGAACGATTTGAAAAAAGAATGAGGATATTAAAATTGAAGCGTGTCAGACTGGGAACCAATATAAGTTAGCAGGCACAGGGATGATGGGTGAATGGGAGTTTATGTAAATTAAGGTACAAACACAGGCACATGTGTTTTGGATGACCACAACTTTATGTAGAGTGGAAAGTTGGAAGCCATCCAATAAAGCATTAGAATAATTAAATCTAGAGGTTAAAAAAAAAGCACTGATAAATATTTAAGCAGCAGCTGAGAGAGTCAGGGTCGGAGTCAGGTGATATTATGGAGGTAAACATTCTGTTTCCAGTGCTCAGAGTGAAGAAGATGAATGAAGGAAGACTAACTGCAGTTTTGTGGAATCTGTCAATCACAGCCCACAAGAAATGAATGAATGGCTTGCAGCTGAGGGATCTGAGGGGTTTAAATACATTCTCCCCGTGTGTGCGGGGGTTTCCTCCGGGTGCTCCGGTTTCCTCCGACAGTCCAAAGATGTGCAGGTTAGGTGGATTGGCCATGCTAAATTGTCCTTAGTGTCCAAAATTGCCTTTAGTGTTGGATGGGGTAACTGGGTTATCGGGATTGGGTGGAGGTGTGGTGTTGGGTAGTGTGCTCTTTCCAAGAGCCGGTGCAGATTCGATGGGCCGAATAGCCTCCTTCCGCACTGTAAATTCTATGAATAGGTCGCAGCTGTTCTCTTTCCGGGAATGGACACGTGGTGCTTCCACATTAGTGTTACAACTGTAATCTTTTTCACTGCCCCTAGCTTCCAGGCAGGAGTCTGTTTTGAAGGGTGGCTGCTTGCTGCTGGAATTCGCTATCGGGCCGTCCACTCAAAATGGCAATCCGGCAGTGGAATTCCCTTGGGAATCCGTCTATTTTTTTGGCATGCACAAATCTGCATGGTCAGGGATACTGAATTTCTTTGTGATATGAGAGCACAAATCAGTAGTAGTTCTCCTCAGGAGGGAGAACAAAGTCTCCCAAATGGAGAATCCTGTCCAATGGCTTTGATGTTCCCAATATTTAGTCAGAAACAATTGCTGCTTATCAAAGGGTATCACCGAAGAGACAATTGTTGACAACATCAACTCGAACATTCGAGCATTATATTCTTTGACACAAACTCACCAGCAAGATTGGAGCTGGACTTAATGGTCATGGCAATGGGCCTATCCACCGACTAGGGAGCAGGTGACAATCCTGCTGAGGACAATCCCAGGTGCCCCAAAATAATTAAAAGCAAATCAGGCAAAAACCCAGTTGGCACCAGGGGTATTGGAGTCGGCAGAAGTACCCCCCCCCCCCCCCCCCCCCCCCCCAACCACCACCAAGAGCTGCCAGTCAATCACAGGTTCTTTACTAGAATAGTATCGGTGGGAACGGTGGCCACTGCCGGTAATAGAACAGTACAGCACAGAACAGGCCCTTCGGCACTCGATGTTGTGCCGAGCCATGATCACCCTACTCAAACCCACGTATCCACCCTATACCCATAACCCAACAACCCCTCCCTTAACCTTACTTTTTAGGACACTACGGGCAATTTAGCATGGCCAATCCACCTAACCCGCACATCTTTGGGCTGTGGGAGGAAACCGGAGCACCCGGAGGAAACCCACGCACACACGGGGAGGACGTGCAGACTCCGCACAGACAGTGACCCAGCCGGGAATCGAACCTGGGACCCTGGAGCTGCGAAGCATTTATGCTAACCACCATGCTACCGTGCTGCCCCTAGTTACCAGAGGTAATGCTGGAAGCCCTGCAATTTAGGTAAGTGGTGAAAGGTCCCAGTGGGGCCGGATGGGTGAGGTGTGGCAGGGGTATGTTTAAAAGACAGGAATGGGTCTTCCTATGAGGGCAGCCCCAATCTGCCGGAAGGATCTTCCATTATGCAGAGGATACCTAAGCTGGAGAGCAACCCCTGCCAGGCCTGCCAGAGTGCACCTGACAGGTTGCTCACATGGCGTGGTTAAACCCCACTCACTGCTGGCCACATTTTGCCACCATTAAGTGACCACGAAAGGGCCTTAACTGGCCTTCACCTAATAAGACCATATTTACCTTCTTCACCCTGGGCTTAATTGGAGGGAGAAGAGAGGTGATGAGTTTTCCACCACAAGTCACCCTGCCCCATATATGGTCAGTCTTCTCCACCTCCCAGCCTACTCTGAAAGATACAAATAGATGATCAGACAGAAACAATGTAAACCAGCATACAAACACATGATTTTGTGAGAAAATGTATATGCAAGCCCCTATCCCAATTATACCATAAGAGGTTTATGGTTATATTCTGATTGACTAGGAAAATATTGTGCTGAATAGTACATAAGCAAATTATTTCCCCGGGAGCTTTGAGGAGTTAATTTCCATCAATATTTCTCATTTCTGTATTTGTACATCGTACATTATTTCACAGCACAATTGGCAGAAGGATATACTTTTTCTGCCAATATTTTCCTCGATGTGGCTCTGGGAAGTGAGGCCTTGGGAGACATGCCACCAGTATTTATAAAAATGAATTTCCTACGATTGGGAAGCAATCTGGTTTCTACTTCACATTTGAATTTTTGCAACAGCTGAGATTGGTAACTGATCACCTGGGAATCATCGTAAATGCATATCAATCTGAAATATCCTGTACTTCTTTTTGAACCAAGATGAAATTTTGATTATAATAACACATGCAGGTGAAATTGCATAATGGGAATAAAAGGGAGAGAAAAGTCTGACTTTTGTCATAGCTTTTTTTAAATTTTGGGTTTATGAATGAGAATCACAAGTGATGTGGCCCATTAGAATAAGTAAAGTGATGATTTTGATAGACAAATGCTGTACTCATTACCTCTTCTTCTGTTTAAGAACTGGGTTTAAGCCAGTGTTAAAATGCTAGATCGAAGGATTGTTTGATCAGAATGTTACACACTCATCTGCTGAAATTAACAACAGTGTTTTCTTAATTGTAGTCATTGGTTTCTGAGGCTTGGTGTTTCTTCTTCTATCAAACTTTGTGACACAGGGATTTCAAGTAACTTGACAACCCCATCAAATAATTACATTTATCCAGATCATAGTTGTGAGGTCAACTTTGTTCTTGAAGGTATGAGTCCTGGGTAGATTCCATTCCAAGATATCATGTACAGTGGTGGTCAGTGGTATTGTGTGAATGGAATTTACTCACATTAGGGAATGGTCTAGTTCAGGGGTGGGCAAACTACGGCCCGCGGGCCGCATGCGGCCCGCCAAAGGTATTTCTGCGGCCCACCTAGTCATTAAAAAAAAAAGGTTAATGGGGGGGGGGGGGGGGGTTGTTAGGTTACTTACTGGTATAGGGTGGATACGTTGACTTGAGTAGGGTGATCATTGCTCGGCACAACGTCGAGGGCCGAAGGGCCTGTTCTGTGCTGTACTGTTCTATGTTCTATATGAGGCGCCCAGAATCATAACCGGGTGAAGTAATTATTTTACTTAATATACTATGCGGCCCTTTGTGAATTGTGAATTTCTGAATGTGGCCCTTGCACGGAAAAGTTTGCCCACCCCTGGTCTAGTTCTTTAAACACTTCATTCCCTGTTTTCTGAAGATGAACATAACTTCTTGTGTCTGTTTACACCCTTACCTTCAATCATTTGCATCAGGTTTTCCCAAACCTTTTGAGCAGCGGAACCCCTAGTGACCACCCAAGAGCACTGCGGAACCTCATGCATTTTCATAATATCGATGCCCCCTTTTTTTGCTACTTTTAAAAAATTGTTGGGCTTCCTTAACTGCTAATTCCATACAGACGTTGACTTTTAAAACCTTCTTTCGGTCTAAATTTCTTTCTGTTAACAGCCTTTTTTGGCTAACTTTGCTTCTTAACCCCCACATGAGTCTATCTCTAATGGTGTCATTCATGGCATCTCCAAGTTCACAGAATTCAGCGAATTTCTTTAAAGTAGTTACGAACTGTGTAATTGATTCACCTTCTTGCTGGTTATATTTATGGAACCTGAACCTCTCATCAATGACCAAAGATTTAGGTGTGAAATGGCCCTGTAGTACCCCCATTATGTCACCTTGCATTTTTGAGCCTGTTTTTTCTGGTTGCACCAGACTATGCAGGAGGTTGAGAGATCGTAACCCCCCCCCACCACCACCATTGTGCTCAGGAAAAACTAAAATTCCACTGAAATGTTGTTCACCTCGACAAAATATTTGAACTTTCAGTTTATGAGCTCCAACGCTCAGTGCTTTGAACATATGATCCCATGGTGCCATTTTACTCTGGGAATATGTCACAAAGCTTTTTAGTACGACCTCACTTTGATTTCAAACCTGAATTCAACTCTCAAATAATTTGATAATTTACTTGCTTCTCACAGTAGAGGGAGCACTTTTCCAGACCTTTTCAGCAAAGCAAGTGGCAAACAAAGCTTCTTTTTCTGATGCTGTTTCATCAAAATCTTTGTTTAAACTTCAGTTTCTTTGATGGCTTCTGCTATTATTCGGCACCCCCTCTGTTGCCAGCTTTGGTGTAGCGATGTTTTTACCGTCTTGAGACTTTTTGGAGAGCTGCATCGTAGATCAGTGATTTTTTTTACTCCACCAGATTTCTGCAGTTCTTTTTAGGGTTTGTAGTGTCGAGTCTGATCACCTAGTCACAAGTTTGCTTTGTGGTACTACAAAGAGAAGCTTGCAGACCAAGAAGGTAGAAAACAAACAAAAGTTTTATTGGGAAGGTGTTGTCACACATGCTGCTGGTGTAAACTGACTGCCTTCTTGCCCAAACTGCTGCTGATGTCATCAATATGTCACATGATTGAACTCTTAAAGTGACCCTATTCCAACTAGGAACAAATGTGAATACAAAGCACTCAAGTCCCTCTCTCTCACATTCAAACAGACACATCTCTCACTCACTCCTTTCTCTCACATTCACACAAGCTCATCCTCTGATCCACGCACACATACAAGCAGAGCAAAGCCTCTGTCAGCATCCAGTGCTCCAAGAAACCTTGCTCCAATTGGTCTATTTGATTTCTCTCATTCTCTTCAATTTTGCGTGTTCGAACCAGCGTTTAACGTTTCCTTCTCCGCGCCAGCCCCGATGCAACATGGTGGAGAGCCACAGGGGCCGGTTCGGAGTAAAAGAGGCCCCCACCAGGAGAGACAGGCCCGCTGATCGTGGGCCAGACCATGGTGGAGGACCTCTCGGGATCGGAACCCCCACCCCCAGGTCGCCTCCCACAGGATGGACACCGAGGTCCTGCCGGGTAAGGCCACATGTGAATGGCGCTGGCGGGACTCCGGATTTCTTGGCGGCCACTCGGCACATCCCGGGCAGAGAATCGGCAGGGGGGCCAGGTAGAACGGCTCCCGACCGCGCTGGCGCCAATGGCGCCGATTCTCCGGTGACCGGAAAATTGGTGGACCGGCACGTCCGGCCCGGCGATTCTCCGACCTGGCCCCTGGATCAGAGAATCCCGCCCACCCTCTTCAGGAATTTATTTTTTTACAAAAAAGAGATCGACTTCAGATGCAGTTTGGTTTGTGACACGGGTGAAAGTATACAAACACAAAGTCACCAATCTTTGTCTGTATTTGAATCTTTATTTTTCCATGAGAAGATCCATATTTTACCTGTAATAATCACTTTCATTTTCCTTCTTATTCAGCCCCCCCACTTCTCTTCTTTTTTGTTGGTAATGTTATTGAAATAACATTTCTGAATTTCACTTCATTGGTATCTATCATTTGTGAGCCCATTAGCTGGTAGATTATGGGTTTCACAGTTCTTCTTGTCCTTACCTGGCATGTATTTTTCCAAGAGGCACATATTTTTAAAAAATGTATCTGCAGCTCAGAAGATGTTCAACCAAATTATATTTCCAGTTTTAGTCTTTTAAATTAGACAACAAATAGTAACAACAGTGTGGAAATAGGATTGGATCTGAAGAAAGACAGCAAAGTCTACTTTACATTCTGCCTCTGCTATTACTGGTTGTTTTCTCGTTAGCTATATATTACTGGAAGAAAAACTAAACTTTCACTTTCAATTATCTCCATATCCCCATTCATGCTGATCATTTATTTTCCATTCGACATTTGTTAACTTTGTCTGAATGTTTCTGCCTTATCTGGGGAGTCTTAGAGTCATGGAATTCCTACAGTGGAGAAGGAGGTAATTTGGCCCATCAGGTCTGCACTGACTCTCGGAAAGAGCACCCTAACCCGGCTCATGCCCCTGCGCTATCCCCATAACCCCGTAAACCCTGGGCACTGATGGGCAATTTTAGAATGGCCAATCCACCGAACCTGCACATCTTCAGACTGTGGGAGTAAAGTGGAGCACGTGGAGGAAACCCACGCAGATACAGGGAGATTGTGCAAGCTCCACACAGACAGTCACCCAACGCTGGAATTGAATCCAGATCCTTGGTGCTAAAAAGCAGCAGCACTAACCATTGTGCCACCGTGCCACCTCATGTACCATCTTCCTTATATCCCTGGAGAGCCTGTAGGGAAACATTTGAAAGGTAACTTTTTCACGGATATCCTTCAAATGCATTCTCAAATTCACCCCTTCTTTTCTTCCTTCGTTTTATCTGGGCCACCATGACCAGTGCTCCCATAGACATTTGCTTTTGTTTCTGCTGAGCTCAAATATCTATGGGTGTGAGTGGGGATGGGGGAAGGCCTCTTTAATTTCGGTTTGAGTATAAAGCAGTTGATGATTGGCTACCCATTATGCAGCCCAAGAAAACACAACAGCGCCGACACTTCCTCAGAAAACTAAGGAAATTCGGCATGTCCACATTGACTCTTACCAATTTTTACAGATGCACCATAGAAAGCATCTTATCTGCTGCATTACAGCCTGGTATGGCAACTGCTCGGCCGAAGACTGTAAGAAACTGCAGAGTCGTACACACAGCCCAGTCCATCACGTGAACTTGCCTCCCATCCATTGATCCTGTCTGCAGCTCCTGCTGCCTTGGGAAAGCGGGCAGCATAATCAAAGATTCCTCCCACTCAGGTTATTCTCTCTTCCAACTTCAACCATCAGGCAAGAGATACAAACGTCTGAGAACACGCACTAACAGATTCAAAAACTGCTTTTTTTCCTGCTGTTACCTGACTCCTAAATGACCCTCTTATGATCTGAACTGATCTCTTAGCACATCTTCTCTACTGAGTAGTACTACTCAGAACGTGTTATATTTTAAATAATGACTTATCTAAAATATATATATTACTCTTGAATCTACCAGAATGATAAAATGACCAATAGTCTTCTTGTTGAAAGATGAACTATTTAATGAGTAATAAAATAATAAACTGTGAGTCATTTTACTCAGTACTAAACTAACTAAAAAGAAATAAAGTCCAATACAGATAACTATATAACTATACACTATTATAACAAACTAGTTTTAACTTCTCTCACTCTAGCTATTCTGTGTCTTGCTTGTTCACTGTTCTGGATCACACTCTCGAACTAACTAAAAAGAGCGGGAATCAGGTACTTATCGTATCTGACTTTGAGACACCTTGGCCGGAATTCTCCGACCTGGCGCCGGGTCGTAGAATACCCGGGGGGGGGGGGGGGACGCAAGAATCGTGCTCCGCTGCCCCATCGCCAGCCTCCCCGTTCTCCAGCGCCTTTTTCGGGCACTGGCGGGATCGCCGACATGCCGGTGGCGATTCTCCGATCCCCGACGGGCCGAGTGGCCGACGAGTTTGTCCGAGGCCCGCCGGCATAGATTACTCACCTCCCACATGGCAGGACCTGCGAGGTGAGTGTGCGGGGGCAGTCCTGGAATGGGGGGTGGGGGGGCGCCCCCACCATGGCCTGGCCCTGATCGGGGCCTACCGATCGGCGGGCGGGATGGTTCCGTGTGGGCCTACTTTACAACGCGCCGGGCCCATGTAGGGCTCCGCCATATTGCCCGGGGGCTGGCACGGTGAAGAGAACCCTCGCGCATGCGCGGAAATACGCCGACGGCTGGAGCTGCGGGGCCACTCCAGCGGCAACCTAGCCGCCTTGAAATGTGAGAATTCCTCCCTTTCTGGGGCTGTTGACGCCAGAGTCACTGCCGCTGGTTTACACGCCGGCGTGGGGACATAGCCCCATTTTTAGAGAATTCCTCCCCTAGTGTTGAAATGACTGTATTACATTTACATACATTGATCATGTATATTGATATCTGAATATCACTATATCCCCTTTCTTTTTTAACATTTTCTTTGAAATATCTAAAGAAAATTTGCATAATAAATGCAGTGTAAACAGTATACAGTAATCACTCGATTATTGAAAAAGTTCACAAATTCAGACGATTGGGCTTCTTCTCCTTGACGATCTTCTCAACGTCAAAGATGATGATAAATTCTTCAGTTCGTTGTGAATCAGTACATTTGATTGCATTCTTTGTTCAAGTTGTTTGGAAACAGACTGGTTCAAATCAAGATCTGGAAAAATGTTGATAGTATCTTTGACTTGAAGTAGATATCTTATATTTCTTCTTAGAATGGTTCCATCAGAAGTTCTGATCAGATAATATCTTGGTAAGAATTGCCTAATTATGTGAGCTTTGTCGGGCCAACCTCCTTCAGGAATTCTAAATCTAACTATAGCATCATCAGATAGGGTAGACAGTTCTTTCGAATGTTGATCAAAATATATTTTCTGACCCATTTTCTGTTGTTCCATTCTTTCCAAAAGGTTTTGTTGTTCTTGATCAGGTTTTGTTGTTCTATGTCTTGCTTGTTCACTGTTCTGGATCACACTCTCTAACTAACTAAAAAGAGTGGGGTTCAGTTCTTATAGTACCTGACTTTGAGACATCTAGGCCGGGATTCTCCCGCAATTGGAGGTATGGCCCGACGCCTGCACCAAGAGCGGTGCAAACCACTCTGGCGTCGGGCTACTCGGAAGTTGCGGAATCCTCCGCACTTCCGGGGGCTAAGCCGGTGCGGGCAGGATTGGCGCTGCGCCAACCGGTGCCGAAGGGCCACCATGGGCCAGCGCAAGTTGGGTATGCGCAGAACCGCCGGCGTGTTCTGGCGCATGCGAATAGTGCCTCCACGGCACAGGCCCGCCCGTGGATCGGTGGTCCCCGATCATGGGCCAGGCCACTGTGGGGGCCCCGGATCCCCTCGTGCCTGCCCCACCCCCCCAAGGACTCCGCTAGCCGCCTTCCAAGCCAGGTCCTGCCGGGATGGACCATGTCCATTTCACGCCGTCGGGACTGGCTGGAAATGGACGGCTGCTCGGCCCACAGGGGCCCGGTGAATTGCCGGGGGTGGGGGGGCCTCTGCTAACGGCCCTCAACCGGCGCGATCCCCGCCCCCGCCTGAAAACCGGTGCCAGCAAATTCGGCAGACGGTGTCGGAGTGGCAGGGCGGAATTCACGCCGCCCCCGGGGGTTCTCTGACCCAGCAGGGGTTCGGAGAATCCCGTCCCTAGTGTTGAAATGACTATACTACATTTACATACATTGATCATGTATATGTTGATATCTGAATATCACTACAGAACGGTCTGTCTGGACCATATTTTTCACTGTGCCTCGGTACAGGTGACAATCCAATAAATCAAATCAAATCCAAATTACATTTGTGGCCATTCAGATAATAGTTTGCCTTCTCGTTTTTGCCAGCAAAGTGGATAATTTCGCATTTCTCCAAATTAAACTGCATCTGCCATTCATTTGGCCACTCAGGCAACTTGTCCAAATCACCTTGTGGGATCACTGCATCTTCTTCATAGCTCTCCCTCCCAGCCAACTTGGTCTCATCTGCATCATCCAGATGAACAGCCAATGTAAACGTGCACGTGTTCCATTGGGAGATCTACACGGTTTGAACACTATGGGACTGATTTTCTACTCTTGCTTTCGTCAGGTGGGATCAGTGACCAGAGCTGAAAATCCCGTGAGAGGCCCAAGTCGTGTTTCAAACTATATAAAGGCATGACGTGATTGCCCCCGACCTGCTCCTATCTAACTCTCTCTGGTCTCAATGTCACTCTCAGGCCACTGCTTTCTAACTCTCTCTGGTCTCAATATCACTCCCAGGCTGCTACTTTCTAACTCTCGCTGGTCTCAATATCACTCCCAGGCTGCTACTTTCTAACTCTCTCTGGTCTCAATGTCACTCTCAGGCCACTGCTTTCTATCTCTCTCTGGTCTCAATGTCACTCCCAGACTGCTACTTTCTGTGTCTCTCTGGTTGAGATGTCACTTCCAGGCCACTCATTTCCAACTCTCTCTAGTTTCAATGTCTCTCCCAAGCTGCTCTTTTCTAACTCTCTCTGGTCTTTGTCAGCCACTCCTTTATAGCACTCCCCGGTTTCAATAGGCAGTACGTTTCACTCAGTGCACAGAGAGCAGGCTCAGCTGAGAAAACCTGTGTGCATTCTCCAGCTGCACAGCCGTTTTTTCTCTCCAGATAATCTGGCACTCTGCACAAATAAATCTGGAGACATGACTTCACCACCATGGTGACAGGGAGGGGCCTCATAGGGCTAGCAATGCCGTCTCTACAGAGACCTGTGCTTAAAAAATGCATCCCCCCCACATAAACGGGGAACCTCCAACCCTTCCCCCCACATGCACCCCCACCCAATGGAGCTTCTGAAAGAGCCTTCCCCTGGCACTGCCCCCTCACACTGCCTGCTCTGCATCACTGGCAGTGCCAGGAATACCCCCCCCCCCCTTCCCAGTGAGCTATACTTACCTGTGTGCCCTCGGCGGGTTCCCATTGACTGTTTCACGTTTCTGAAAAGCAGTTATAAACTTCGCTGACATGACTAAATGTGTGGAGACAATATTGGAGGGAAGCCTCCAATATTGGAGGGAAGCATTTTGAAATATATTAAAATGTTTTGAAATGAGGATCCCTCTCTTTCTGGTCGGGAACCTTGTTACATGACCAGTGAGGGCCGGGGAAAATCAGAAGACAAGATCTTGCCAATGAGAATCTCATTTTCAAATTCTCGAAAGATTTTGCGGCCACGTTTGCGGCCGATACAGGCGCTAATTCTCGCGCAGTATCTTTCCCCGGCCACTCATTTATAACTCACTCAAGTCTTATTGTGCTTTGATGTTAATCTGTTAAATTAATTTGTTTTTTCATATAATTCTTCATTGTCTGAGAAAGATTTGAAAATTCCATCTTGGACATTTATCTAAAGACGAGAGAACCATCCATAGTTACATTATGAAAGGTAATAATTTGGCCCATTATGATTGTGCCACCTCTTTGGTATTTCACTCACATTATCCCACCCTCCCTCTAAGCGCTGTACCTTCCACAAAGTTATTTATTCATTCTTCTTACGTAAGGTGCAATTTTCTTCCCCTCAACCAGTCTGTCGCAAAACATTTGGTGCGCCAACAACTCTCCGCATAAGAAAATGTTTTCCAGCCACACTCCTCACTCTCAAGTGCCTACTTTAAATTGATGACTGTCAAGATTGAATTCCCAATCTGAAGAAATACTTGCTTGCTGTCTGCCCTTTCAAACAGAATTATAAACATGGTTTTTATTAAATGAATATATAAAAATAATCAAGAGCTGCAGGCCTGTAATTTTCTGACAAATGCTCTTTCCAACTATCACTTCATCACCAGATTTCCCATTGGGAAATCAACCTTTTCTTGTTTACCTTCTCCAGTTCGCTGGAAAATTTTCCAGTGTCTCGCCTCATAATTATAATTTCTTATGCCTGCTATCATGTTGGTGAATTTATTCTGTACGCTATGGATGATTGTGCTTTTGTCATGTTTTAAGATTATTTGATCATTTTTATCTTCACGGAAATTATTCTGGGATTGAGTTGTGTCCTAAAACAAAAGAGGCTGAAGAGTCTCTCTTTATTAATGAATTTGCATAACTCACTTCTTGTGTGAAACAATAGCCACATTGTGATTTTTATACAATGGGTGAATTAGTCATGCTATCAAATAATATCTCAACCATATTCTTTTTAAGTATAAGTGAGCTTCAATAAAGATTAGGCTGAAAATTCTGATCAGTCACTGGTGCACCAGTGCCATAAATAAAAGTATTTTGACTGCCTCCTGTTGACAGATGTCACGATAACTGAAGGAATATATTCGGCAAACAATTGTACATTCAGTTGTGACCAATATTCTGTTCATATTTCACTGAATGGGTAACTTTGAACCACAGCTACTCCAGACATTGATGTCCCAGTCAAGGCACAGGCCATTATTTATGTTTCTTCTTCCCTCCTCTTCACACCCATTTCCTCTTGCCTCCCTTGTGGTTTGGATTCTCAATCCTTTAATGCAATTGTATGATTACCAATTTAAATGTGATATTATTTTCACTGCGAGGATGAAAACTAAAGGAAGTATCACGAGGCTACACAATGACTAATCTCCAGTGCTCTAGTTTCAAAATGGTGGAGAAGGTGCAGAGTAAATGTTCCCACAGTGTATGTAGATTTATTAATAAATTTGGTCTGCATTGTGCTGCCAAATACTTGGGCTGGATTCTCCACCCAGTCACTCCACTTTTCTGCCCCGACCCGTCGGCGGGATTCTCCATTATGCCAGCCGGTCAATAGGGTTTTCCATTGTGGGGCAGCCCCATGCCGTCGGGAGCCCCACCGGGTGCTAGAAAAATGGAGAATCCCGCCCAAGATATATTTTATTTTATGCTGGATGAGGTTAGAACTTTCTTCTTAACTAGGATCAATAGTCAAAAGTAAAACTGCGCTCTCTATTCACTTTCAAACTGTCTGATACTATTGACGCTTTTGTCAGCCTGTCATCCAGGGATGCCAATAAATAAGCAACCAAATGTTATTACTAAAATTGTTCAAAATTAATTTAACATGTATATTTTTACTACGGTAGCGATGTAAATTCCTATTAGGATCTGTAAGGGAAAATAGAAGCTACCAGGAAAATAACAAGCCTTCCAGAAATAAATCTTGTTTGATATAGCTGAGTTATTACTTGATATATGAGTGCAGAAGGCACAGTATATTCAATCCATGGTACAGACAGCTTCTTTCCAGCTAATTTGTTCCACTCTCTAGGCTGCCGCTCCTCACAAAGATGACTTTACCTCAACAGAAATTATTGTGCCTGTAATGCATTTTACTCATTCAGAATATCAAATCAATGGGAAACTGAGTCACTTATTTATAATTGGCATGGAATTAAATATGCATGGCTCAAATAATTTCTTTTATGAGCCATGGTCCACTTCTAGTTACTCAGTAATTAATGAGTGCACACATTGCCTTCAACATCATTCGACAGAGCTTTATCCTCACCATCGACACTAAAAATACAAGTTTGGCCTGAACATTAAAACACCATGGAGTTATCTATCTTCATAAACATTTGGAACAATGGATGCTCCATCTAGCTTTTTTTTTGTCACTGCTTGTTGAGATGCAGTGAAGCAAAGTTTGTAGTAAAATTCTCAATTACAATCAACAAAGCAGCAGGCATTGTATGTGCACATTATGTACCCTGCTTCTGGAAGTTGAATTAATTGAAATACAACTTTCAATTGTGTTGAATCCAGCCCTGTTGTTCATACACAAAATGGAACAGTCAACATATATTTGCACTGAGAGATACTAACTTGCTGCATTGGTTTGATCATTTAATCCAATACAAGCTGCACACCATGGCAGGAGCTAAGGTGGGTGGAGATGGGGTTGGGTGAAAATCCTGCTCACTAAATTGAATGGGTGGTGGCTTTGTTGGTTGGGTATCTTCTTTAGGCCTAGTCCCTAACCCAGCCAGTAGTGAAAATCTGCAAGCCACAAATGAAATTTTTTGTGACAGCACCTTAATAATATTAAAATAGGTAACATAAATATTGCAGGAATGTAAAAAAATCTGTAATGATGTTACAGCTAAACAGTTTTGAATTAGACAGAGGATAAGTATCAAATGCAATCTTTTGTCATAGATTATCATAGAATTTACAGTGCAGAAAGAGGTCATTCTGTGCATCGTGTCTGCACCGGCTCTTGGAAAGAGCACCCTACCCAAGGTCAACACCTCCACCCTATCCCCATAACCCAGTAACCCCACCCAACACTAAAGGCAATTTTGGACACTAAGACAATTTATAATGGCCAATCCACCTAACCTGCACATCTTTGGACTGTGGGACGAAACCGGAGCACCAGGAGGAAATCCGTGCACACACGGGGAGGATGTGCAGATTCCCGCACAGACAGTGACTCAAGCCGGAATCGAACCTGGGACCCTGGAGCTGTGAAGTAACCGTATAAGTGAAATGAAATGAAAATGAAATGACAATAAGTGAAGCTATGCCGAACAGCCAATTTGGAATGAGAAAGTAGGTGGAAAAATATGATTTGAAGCCAGATTCTGTCCCAGCTTATGTGAGGTTGACTCTCCATTTTGGAGAATTAATTTTGAGTCACTGGGAATGTCTTTGTTCAAAAGAGAATAATCAACATTTTGGCAAACGAAAAAGGGTGCAATCTAACTGAATTGAAGCAGAGTCCCCTGACGAGTGCAGTTAGCCAGGTGTTTCCCTCCTAGCACCGAGAAACACCATGCTATCTACCGGAACTCTGCTTTAATTTGGGCCCTCAGCAGGGAATGCCCCGTCGAGGCCACACTTCGTCCCATTTCCCTTACTGAGGTGCTCCACTCGCCAGAACTCCTCAGTACAGGAAGAGATCGGGATTCACAATTTTAAAATTAAGTACTGAACTCTTGACTCCCTCACGTGACCCCCGACTCCCCCTTCTCCCCCCAACTCACGTATAAGGAGGTCCTCTGCCTCCCCCCATGCACCCCAACTCACACACGCAGGCATAGCCAGGCCCAATCCTCGGTGTGGCAAAAGTGCCTGCTCGGCACCTTGGCGGTGACAGTCTGGCACCCTGACAGTACCCCTTCCAGCTGGCAGTGTCACCGTGGCACCTTGGCAGTGCCAGGCTGTCACCCATATGTCACTGTCAGGGTGCCAGGCTGGCACTGTCAGGGGGCCCAGGTGGCACCAGCAGTTTCAGAGTGCCACTCTGCCCAGAGGGCAGGCACCTGGGGGTCTCCAATACCCTGGGAGACCCTCACAAGTGTCATTCCATCTGGTCCCCATTTGTGAAGACGTGCACTGACTGGCGCTCGCCTGAGGTCTCTGAGGCGAAGGGATTAGATCCCAACACCTTGGGATAGATCAGGGAGAGCATATTTGAGTGAGACTAGCTGTCCTGCTCTAACATACAGGTTTGCAAAACAGTGATCCCACCTACAATGGGCTGGATTCAGATCGCAACCTCTCACGCGATTGCAAGGCATGGAGAGCCTAGAAGATCCTGGGAGAGGGATATCCCGGCATCTATCTCCCGCACTACCTTTTGGGTGCAACGTGGTCGGTAGCTCACACCCAAAGTATCAGGAAGAGTCCAGCATTCTGATTTATTTATTCATGATTTAATTGCAGTTAGTGATGCTACTGTGTTTTCATTGACACTTATACTGACATCTTTACTTCAGGAGGTATATCATAGAGAAGGTCTTTTTTAAAAAGAAAACATAAGCTTCTGTATTCTGACAATTTGAATTAAGAGCAGGAATAGGCCAGTTGGCCCCTCGAGCTTGCTCCATCATTTGATAAGATCATGGTTTATGAGTATGTGGTCTTGTGGTGAACCACTGTGTGCACCTGTATTAGGGGATGTAAGGTGGGACCTGCACTACAGGTTCACCGGTAGTCCCTGCCGGCTAGCTCCGCCCCCAAGGAACCGTATAACTATGCATGTCCTCCTTTTGATCAGCCATTTCACCAGCTGCAGGAGGAGGCCACGCATCTGACTGTAATAAAGCCACAGTTGTACCAATCTGAGTCTTTAGTGCAATTGATCGTGCATCAGGTCTCAACTCCATTTTCCTTCTACCACCCATAATTTTAGTTCCCTTGTCAACCAAGAATCTATCTACTTTAGCCTTAAATATATTCAATGACCCTGCCTCCTCTGCTCTCTGAAGAGGAGAACTCCACAGACTAATGACCCTCTGAGGTCAAAAGGTTCTCCTCCTCCTGTGTCACTAGTTCTATTCTGTCTCACAAATGGAATATGTTTCAAGAAGGCCACCTTTCATTCTTCTAAACTTTAATGTACACAAGGCCAATCTGTCGTCATAAAATAAGTGCCTCATTCCAGGAATCAGTCAAGTGAATATTCTCTCAACTGCTTCTATTGCAGTTATATCCTTTCTTGAGTAAAGAGACCAAAACTGTACACAGGGATCCAGATGTAGCCTCACCAAGGAGTCTCACCAGAACAGAAGTAAAACTTCCCTCCTTTTAAATGTGATTCCCCTAGAAATAAATGACAACATTCTATTTACATCCCTAATCACTTGCTGTACCTGTGTAAAGTCGCCATAGTCCCAGATGACCAGAGGCTGCTTTCCCCTTTGAGGAGGAGAGCTGATGGTGATGGTTCAACCTGAGGATCACTACACCTCAGGCAAGGGGCAAACGTGAGAAGGCGGGGCCTTCATGAATAACCTAAGCTGGTACAGGAATTGAACCTGCGCTGCTGGCCTTATTTTGCATTACAAACCAGCTGTCTCGCCCACTGAGCTAAAACGGCCCCCAATCGGTACCTGTGTACTAATATGACAGGAGCCTTGAAGACCTTTTAATGTAGAACTAAAAATGAAAAACCTGTCTGTTGTGGTAGCCATGAAGGGCACTGGGGATCATCAATAGATCTCACTGTGGACCTTGTGAAATATAAATTCCCCTATTAAGCAGCCGGCAGCTCGCCCAATAGGAAATGTATGACGGGAGCTAAAACCCTGCTGCTTTAACCTGGACCGGTATCTCTGTAGGTCCCTGGCCTTGGATGCAAATGTTGTAAGCTGCAGCAGAAGCCTTTTTTGTTACTGCAATAAAGGAATTCATTAATGGAAGAATGGCCTTTGCAAAATTATTAAAATGCTAATATTGAGTCTACCAATGAAAGGCAAGATTCTGCCAACTACAGGCCGGTGCACATTCATTCTTCTTAAAAGACAATTGTACTTGAAGGCATTAACACAAGGTTTTCACCAAACTCCTCCAAAGATACAGCAGCAGTGTGGGAGCAGCCAAAATAAAATGCAATCCCCCATGAATTAGGTATATGACCTAATGACAGATGACCACATAATCATCAGCAATATGAAAAATTCTGAGATGTTTAAAAGTTAATGAAGTCATTTTCGAGGTTTTCCAGGGGAAGGTCCTTAAACATTTTGCACGGTCATCAATATATTCTTGATGTGCCTATGCGCTGGAAACTAAGTCATTTTCTGCTGTGGCCTCTGATTGCTTGGAATCAGCCTAAAGTATGAAGGCTCTGACCTCCAGATAATTTCCACTGCAGAATGGCACTGTTGGTGACAGGTCAGTGCCATTCTACAGTAGAGTTTGTCTGCAGATCAGATTCCCACAACAGTAAACAGTATGACTGTGTCACTGCTTCCCTGATGAAGTGTAGCCTAAAAGTGCCTTTTCTCTTTGAGTAGAAATGCCCGAGGAAAATTGCTTTTGTGGGCTTCAACCTTACAAGTAACGATGTGGGCAATGCCAAGTGCCTCTTGGCCTCTTATATGATGTAACCTGTTTTACATCCCTCCTTTCAACCTCTTTGTCCTCTTGCAAATAGACACAAAATAGAAACACGGAAAAGGATTGCTGTGTGTAGATTTTTTCATTGTTTCAAGTAAATATCTTGGTGACAAAAATATCCCAATCGTTCCCAGTTTCCTGACTCCCTTTGTATGTCTAGTTTTAGTATTTCCAACTAACTGGCTAAAAATAGATTTTGCTACTTAATGGTAGGTGGCAAGATCATAACCCAACTGGTTACCAGCCTTCACTAGGATTGGCAACGATGACAAAATATATTCCTACAGTTTTCATCACAAGATTTGCCCTAATACGCTTGCCATTATGAAATGAAAAATGAAATGAAAATTGCTTATTGTCACGAGTAGGCTTCAATGAAGTTACTGTGAAAAGCCACATTCTGGCGCCTGTCCGGGGAGGCTGGTACGGGAATCGAACCGTGCTGCTGACCTGCTTGGTCTGCTTTAAAAGCCAGCGATTTAGCCCAGTGAGCTAAACCAGCCCCGAGCCCATTAGTAAGTCAACACCTCCATCCTTATGATGTATTGTCTTCCTGTGCCAACTGGAAAGCAAAAAGCCTCATTGCTTAATTGGATGATGCTTCACTGTTAGCCAAACAACCGTTCCCAACCTCTTCCCGTCTCATTTTCAATAGTTTTATATCTGACTAAGAGGAATGTTCTAAGAAAATTTTAAATAACTATCTTCACAGAATCACAGTCATTCAGGTGTAGAAAGAGACCATTTGACCCTATCTGTACTGGCTCTCTGAATGAGCATTATGACACAGTGCCAATCTCTTTACTTTTCTCCATAACCCTGCACATGGGGCGCGATTCTCCCACCGGGAGACTGAGTGCCGACGCCAGAGTGAAACGTGGAGTGTTTCACTCTGGTGTCGGAGGCCGCTCCTCGCACCCTGGGCGCAATTCTACAAACGGGAGACTGAGTGCCGACGCCGGAGTGAAACCCAGAGTGTTTCACTCTGGCATTGGAGGCCGCTCCTCGCACCCTATTCTCCCCCCCCCCCGCCCCCAAGGGGGCTAGGAGCGGCGGTTTGTTGTTCCCGGTGCCCGGCCTTGACGTTTGCGTCAAAGCGGAGCGCCGGGAAGGACGCAGCCGGCGGCGCCGAAGTGACATCAGCCGCGCATGCACAGGTTGGTCGGCTCCAACCCGCGCCTGTGCGGTTGCCGTCTTCCCCTCCGCTGCCCCTGCAAGACATGGCGGCTTGACCTTGCGTGGCGGCGGAGGGAAAATTGTGCGTAATTTACAGATGCCAGCCCGACGATCGGTGGGCACCGATCGCGGGCCAGACATCTGCTGAGCACGCCTGTGGTGCTCGATCCTCTCTCCGCCCCCCCACAGGCTCCACACTCACCTGTCACGCTCTGTTCACGCCGGCAGCGACCAGGTGTGATTGGCGCCAGCGTGAACCGGTCGGGTTCGGCAGGCCGCTCGGCCCATTCGGGCCGGAGAATCGCCGGTCGCTGTGAGAAACGGCGAGCGGCGATTCTCAGAGTGGCCTGTCGAAAAACACGACATGCCATTTGTGTGGCGTGATTCACCTGGCCCTCCTGCGATTCTCCCACCCGGCGTGGGGAGTGGAGAATCGTGCCCATTGTTTCTATTCAGATAACCATTTAATGCCCTCTTGAATGTCAATTGAACCTTCCTTCACCACACATGGAGGCAGTTCATTCCACAATCCAGCCACACTGTGTGAAAAAGCTTTTACCCACATTACATTTGTCTTTTGAAAATCACTTCAAATCTGCCCTCTTTTTCTACATCCTTTTATGAGTCGGAATAGTTTCTCCCCATCTATTCTGCCAACCCCCCTCATGATTCTAAATACCTCTATCAAATCTCCTCATAGCCTTCTCCTCTCCATGGAGAACAGTCCAAACTTTGCCAAGTCAGCTTCATAACTAAAGTCTATCACCTCCAAAACCATTCTTTTAAGTCTCTTCTGCACTATCTCCAATGTATTCACATCCTTCAGACAGTGTAGCATCCAGAACTATGCTCAATATTCCAGCTGATGTTTAATTAGTGTCTTTTATAAAGTCAGCATAACCTCCTTGCTCTTGTACTCTATGTCCCTATCAATAAAGCCCAGAACACTACATGCTTAATCAACTGCTCTCTCCATCTATCCTGCCACCTTTAATAACTTATCTCATGTACACCCAATTCCCTTTGCTTCTTTGCACCCTATAAATTTGCACCCCTTATTTTGCATTGTCTCTCCATGTTTGACCTACCAAAATGAATTACCCTCACATTTCTTTGCATTGAACTTCACCTGCCACCTATCTGCCCGCTCTGCCAACTTGTCTTGTCCTTTTGAAGTTCTACACTGTGCTCCTCACAGTTTACAGTGCTTCCAAGTTTTGTATCATCTGCAAACATTGAAATTGTCCCCTACACACCAAGATTTAGATCAATAATATGATGGAAAGCAAGGGTCCCAGTACCGACCCCTGGGGAACTCCACTACAAACTTTCCTCCAACCTGAAAAATATACATCCAGTGCCTGTGACCTGTCAACTTTAAGTAGTTTATCCAATACCTCCTCCTTAACACTTTTGAACAGGGTTTCCTCCTCTGTCACTATGGCTAGGGTAGCATCTGCTTCCTTGATAAAGACAGATACAAAGTATTCACCACAGCCATGCATGCCCCCTGCCTCCATGTGTAAATTCCCTTTTTGGTCCCTAATCTTCCCTATTGCTCCTTTGCCACCCTTTTACTATCTATGAGCTTATTTAAAATCTTTGGGATTTCCCTTGATGTTGGCTGCCAATCTTTTCTCATATTCCCTTTTCACTTCTCTTAGTTGTTTTTTCACATCCTTTCTGAACCTTCTGCATTCAACCTGGTTCTCAATTATGTTTTCTACCTGACACCTGTCACAAGCACATTTTTTCTTCTTTATCTTAATTTATATCTCCTTTTTCATCGAGGGAGCTCTGGATTTATTTGCTCTACTTTTGCCTTTTGAGAGAATGTGCCTTGATTGTGTCCGAACCATTACATTTTTGAAGGTAGTCTATTGTTCAGCTACAGTTGTTTCAGCCAACCTATGGTTGCAGATTATGGCATTTGTAATGTACTGTAATGCTCTCCTTAACCAATTCTGTCATCCTTTGGTATCCAGCCCAGCTCTGTTCTTGCCCCATATAAGTTGGCTCTCCCCCAGTTAATTATTCTTACTCTGGATTGCCAATTGCCCTTTTCTACCATCACCCTAAACATTATGATACAATAATCACTATCACCTAAATGTTTCCCCACTGATACTGGATCTACCAGGTCTGTCTATTTTCCAAGAACCAGGTCCAACAGAGCCTGCTATCTCATTGGACGAGACACATACTACTGTATAAAATTATCCTCAGCACGCTCTAGCAACGTTTGCCACTCTTTTCTCTTTCCGCAGATTGCCCAAATGTGGACTGGGACAGTGGTAAAGTCCCCTGTTATAACTATTTTATAGTGTTTGCATCTCTCTTTAATTTTGCCACATATTTGTTCCTTTACATCCTTCCCACTCGTTGGTAGTCTATAGACTACACTGAGCAATGTCATTGCACTCTTTTTGTTCCTTATCTCTCGACGGATTTTCAATCCTTGAACCCTCTCAACATCCTCTTTCACCAACACTTCAATGCGTTTTTTAACCAATACTGCCATCCCTCATCTTTTCTTCCTTTCCTATATTTTCTGAACGCCTTGTACCCAGGAATACATAACACCCAGTCCTTCCCTTCCTCGAGCTCAGCCTCTATTATCACCACAAAATCATAATTCCACATGGCATTCTATGCCTGTACCTCACCAACCTTATGTACTATACTCAATGCATTCACATATATGCAGTATAACCCTGAATTCTCCCATATTCTGACTCTGCCTACTGACTAAACATAGACCCACAGAATTCCTACAGTGCAGAAGGAGGTCAGTCGACCCATTGAGTCTGCACCAACCCTCTGGAAGAGCACCCTACTAGGCCCACTGCCCCGCCCTAACTCCGTGACCACTTTCTCTCCTCTTTTAATGTCTCATGGCATTTGCAAGGGAGGCGGTGGTGTAGCGGTATTGCCACTGGACCAGTAATCTAGAGACCCAGGATAGTGTTCTGGGATCTCAGGTTCGAGTCTCACCAGGGCAGATAGTGAAATTTGAATTCAATAAAAATCCAGAATTAAAAGTATAATGATGACCATAAAACCACTGCCGATTATCGTTAAAAAAAATATTTAGAACATAGAACATTACAGCGCAGTACAGGCCCTTCGGCCCTCAATGTTGCGCCGACCTGTGAAATCCCTCTAAAGCCCATCTACACTATCCCCTTATCGTCCATATGCCTATCCAATGACCATTTGAATACGTTTAGTGTTGGCGAGTCCAGTACTGTTGCTGGCAGGGCATTCCACGCCCTTGCTACTCTCTGAGTAAAGGACCTACCTCTGACATCTGTCCTATATCTATCTCCCCTCAATTTAAAGCTATGTCCCCTCGTGTTGGACATCACCATCCAAGGAAAAAGGCACTCAATGTCCACCCTATCTAATCCTCTGATCATCTTGTATGCCTCAATTAAGTCACCTCTTAACCTTCTCTCTAATGAAAACAGCCTTAAGTCCCTCAGCCTTTCCTCGTAAGAGCTAACTCATTACAGATAAGAAATGGAAGCTGGGATTCGCCAGCCTACACAACTCAATGGTATATTAGGTGGTGCAAATAGCTTAATATTCACTGCATACAGATGTCCGCAAAATAAATGTACAGATATTCTGTTGCTGCAACAGTTTTGATGACAGCTGTTTATTACCATGGCAGCTATCTCCAGAACCATTTAGATGACTTTAGAAACACATGTAGAAATAGGGTTACATTATTTTAAAATTATTCAACAAAATTATTACTCCAAAGAGTAAACAGATTAATGCTAAAAAGGAATCTTTTGCAATAGGCCACAAGACAGACTAATTGCAAATATTTATTTTTAGAGTGAGCCAGGCAAATATTTACTGATATTTTCTGAAAAGTCAATGATTCCAGGCTTTAAGAGGAGAGATTTGATGGATTGTATTATTCTGAACGGAAATATACCTGTCTGTAAATTGCGAAAATTCAGTAGGTCATTGGAGTTGCACTATTTTTCACCTAGAAATGTGTATCTGAGGGATTCATCCCAAAACATCACAAATTTGCATTATTTCCAACTTGCATTCATCCAAAATCACAATTAACTCATTAATGGTGTTCCGGCTCCTACAAAAGGCAGGAAAACACAAATGTCCTGCATCTGTGACAGTTCTGAATACCCAAAAGTTTATGTGCAGTGGAACATAACTGCATCTGGTGTATTATAATAATCTCCCCTTCATAGTCTTGCGCAGTACTTTGTTTGAATGCGTTTTGTCCTGCATCAGAACATGTTATGTTAAAAAGAGAAATAAATCTGCAGTTGCATTTTCTGAGACATGTTCACCTTAATCTGAATAAATGATCATTTACTGGCTTCTGATATTAATTTTCAAAACAATAATAAAACAAAGAGGAACTTCATACCAGAAGATGCCAGAGGTTCTGTGGTTCCCTTGAGACCAATTGTTGATTCATGTGGTTGACGCTTTCAGCATGAGGGAGGTTGGAAAGTGCGCATGGGAGAGATGGGCCACAAATGGCAGGGGTGAAGGCTAAAGGCTTCCTTAAGGGACTGAAGGTATGGGGAGAGTTTTTTGCTCCTCCTGTTCCACAGGGTATGACAGAAAAGGCACTTAGTTTGGAGAGACCACAGCTCTCACCACCATTTCACACTGGGTTTCCCATCCAAGGAAAATTATTTGAATAATTTAAGTTGGGCTTCCAATTGTACTATGGGAGCCCCATTAATGACAGGTCTATCTGGGAACAATTAAACACCTCAAAACCTATCTCCATGGAAACAGTAAGGGATGCATATATAGGGCGAGGGGTCACTCAAAACCTTATTTTGCTCATCAGGAAGGGATTAATATTAACGTCCATGATTGTTCACGCGTTCTGATGAAAGTAGCTCTTATCAACTTCCCACATCAAGTTTGGAATTTTAATTTTTGATTTTTAGAAATAGTTTTGCGGAAATTGTCAGCCCTTCCCTTTTGTTCATGTGCCTTCCTTTCCACTCTCCTTTCTCTGTTGACCTATTTTTCATTGCACTAATAGGAAACTATTGAATGACCTTGCATAAAAATTTGTTCAGCCAAAAGAAAAGACAAATATCTTTACAATCCTTTCCAAAAAACAGCAACAAACAAGTAGTAGCTATCTGCCTGTTATATAACCTTAACCCTGGCTGTCCTCTGATACCTTGAACTATTTAAAACAAATGTGGGAACTAGATTCGAATACACAATTGAGTCCTTAGCTTGACTTTGAGGCTTAAATTGCTCAATTTTGCGGCCATTTGAAGTTGGCTTCCTGTGGAATTCTGGACTTGCCTCATTTCAGGTTTGCACTTTGTTGAAGACACTCTTCTGGCTTCAGAGAGAGTGAGATCTTTACTGTTCTCTTCCAGCAGTGTTTTCAGATGAATGTATGCTTCATTCTCCTTCTTCCTTGTTTCTGCTTGGCAGAACCAGTTTTTAAAACTCTTGTCTGTATATTCACACAAATTGATTTGATTAGTGTTTTTTGCAGTTGTTGTTGTCGTCGACCAATTTATCCCATTTTTTGATTTGGTCATTTCTGAAATTATGGACACATTTCAAGATGGAAATGTAGCTAAGGATGGTTCACTGTCGGTGCAGAGTCTGTATGATCTCCCCATGTCTGCGTGCGTTTCTTCCGGGTGCTCCGGGAGTTTCCTCCCATAAGTCCTGAACACCATGCTGTTAGGTGAATTGGACATTCTGATTTCTCCCTCAGTATACCTGAACAGGCGCCGGAGTGTGGCGACTAGGGGCTTTTCACAGTAAAGTAATTGCAGTGTTAATGTAAGCCGACTTGTGACAATAATAAAGATTATTATTATTTTTATCCTCAGAGCATTTTGAATGTGTATCTGACTGGTTAGCAATTCCCATTGCCTTGATAAAACTATAGCTGATCAAATTTCAGCACCAATGTTTTCCTTTCTGGAGAGTCACAGTTTAAATTGAACCTTGACACCACCACCCCTTCCCCCCAGTGTGAAATTCTAGGTTTGCAATGCAATTCATATGGAGACTGCCCAGCCAAGTAGTCAACTTACCGTATTAGACAGATGTATCATGGCAGCTATTCTTTGACCAGTGTATTTTCTTGTTTTCTTTGTTAAACAGTTCTGTCTGTCTTTAGCTGGTGAAGTTGTAGGTAAATTTCACACAGTCACGATTTCCTGTTGTTGTGATAACAAAGATAGTTCAATTTAGAATCTCTAAAAATGATTGACTGATAGATTGTAATTGTACTTCAGATGCAATGTTGGCTTTGACTTCAGGGACCCTGATGAAGCAAGGGCACTTGCCAGTAATCTTGAAGGAAAGTGCCCAATTTCCCTTTTGCAGTTTCGATCTGTCTTGGTGTGCAGCTGCAGTGATGTTGTCGAGCAGTGAGGCAACCAATTAGATTAATGGATTGACAAACAGCAAACCAGGAAGTTAAAAACACTCAAAATCCTTGACTATTAATTTACATTTTCAGATCATGAAAGAAATATATGACTGCAGCATTACAGCAGCCAAAATACACAAACCTTTTTTAGAAATGTGGTATTTCTATTTCTAATCATTGTGGATAAATGTGACATTTTGTTAATATAAAATTTACTTTATCTAGGTCAATGAGGATTTTTAGTTGTTAATATGAAGTTGAACATAGAACATAGAGCGTCCAGTGCAGAAGGAGGCCATTCGGCCCATCGAGTCTACACTGGCCCACTTAAGCCCTCACTTCCACCCGATCCCCGTAACCCAATAACCTCTCCTAATCTTTTTGGTCACTAAGGGCAATTTATCATGGCCAATCCACCTAACCAGCACATCTTTGGACTGTGGGAGTGTGGTAGTATGACTAGGGGGATTACAGTACCTTCAGAGGTGAGCTGCCATTGGTGCAGAGGACTCGCTGACCATTGGCCCAGGTAAGTCATGTGCCTCTCAGCTGATTGGCTGACAGGTAGGTAGCTCCGCCTACAGGGCAGGATATAAGGACCTGTGTTCCCGGCAGTCAGCCATTTCTTCTGTACGTCTGCTGCCGGGCACACATCTTGTGTATTAAAGCCTTTTGTTTGGATCGCATCTTCGCCTCGTGTCCAATTGATGGTGCATCAAGGAGGAAACTGGAACACCCGGAGGAAACCCATGCAGACACGGGGAGAACGTACAGACTCCGCACAGACAGCGACCCAGCAGGGAATCGAACCTGGGACCCTGGCGCTGTGAAGCCACAGTGCTAATCACTTTTGCTGCCGTGCTGCCTACAAATGTTGTATGTACATTTTAATACTGTACCAATAAAAACCCAGTTATAATTCATTGAATCTTAAAGGTGTATCCTTTTCCAGGGTTTTTTGTCCAGTGCTAGAATGGAAAGCTTGGGCTTGATTTTCCGTTTCTGAGGCTAAGTATTGAAGCCATCTGTGGAATTTTACTTCAGAAAATTTGGCGCCGCACCTGGACCAATTCTGCTACCGTTGAGGGGCTAGCACCGGTACTGCGTGGAACACAATCGATTCCACTGAAAAATAGTACAGGACATGCCGGGTGCGTGATTGACACTCGGGAGGCTGACAAGCAGCAGCCGCACATACACATTACACTCCCGACACACACTTATTCCAGCAAAAAGATGGCACTGGTTGTGCTGGAACACATGTAGTTAATGGGTCGGCTAGGACCAGAGGGCACCCGGGGGGGTGCCCTGGGGAGACAGATATATGACCCATGGCACCAGCTTCAAAGTGGGCTGTTAGTGGTGTGCTCAGCATGGCTGTCGTTCTGGCGGCAGCAATAGTGCTCAGTGCTGGTCCACACTGACCCCACAGCCCACCTCCTGGCTACCCCCACTACTCCCCCCAGCCCTGGCAGAATCCCCCCGGTCAGCGGCACAACTGTCAGCAAACTATGGCGATGTTGGACACTTCCCACTCTCTCTCCCTCAGCAGTCGCCACGCCAGTTTCACGATTTGTAAAAGCACAAGTGAACCACGCTGTCAGGAACTCGGCCCATCGGAGACGGAGAATCGCAGAGGACCTGGAGAGTACCGGATCAGGCCCGCTAATAATATGCAAACGGTGCCAACTGTACATGCGGAGTGAAATACATTGACTCAGTTTTTGAGTAGACAGAGAATCGCAATTTGGAGTCAAATCGGCACCTGCTGCGATTTTGGTGTCAGAAGCTATTCTCTGCCAAATCGCATTTCCCGATTTCAATATCGGCTAACAGAGAATCCCGCCCCTTGTCAATTCAGAATTCCAAGGGAGTGGGCGGCACGGATGCACAGTGGTTAGCACTGTTGCTTCGCAGCACCAGTGTCGCAGATTCGATTCCCGGCTTGGGTCACTGTCTGTGCAGAGACTTCACATTCAACCCCTGTCTGCACGTGTTTCCGCCGGATGCTGTGGTTTCCTCCCACAAGTCCTGAAAGATGTGCTTGTTAGCTGAATTGGACATTCTGAATTCTCCCTCAGTGTGCTCAAACAGATGCTGGAGTGCAGGGGATTTTCACAGTAACTTCATTTGAGTGTTAATGTAAACCTACTTGTGGCACTAGTAAAAGATTATTAGATTGCAGTACATGGCAACATCTACATTGCGCCCCATAGTGATGGCTACACCGACTGACAGCAACCTCTGGATTTCTGCATTATTCTTCGCAAGTCCAAACTCCTGATAGAGTTGTCAATTTCAATGAAATAATAAAGACAAACACCACAGTTAGCTCATTGTTATCACAACAAAATCTGGGCCAATAAATCAATAGTGGTTGAAAATCTTCACCCAATGCAACTTGATGCTTTGGATCCCAACATGGGCCATGAAAATGGATACATTTGTTGTACTTTTTCTAGGTCAATTGGGTTAGTTCACTCATTTGTTTTCATAATTCTAGATTAGTGATATGATGATTAGTCTTTTTAGAACAGGAAATAACTTATCAGGTTGGTCAGAAACTTTTGTTGTGGGCCGAAAGGTTTGCAGTGATTTCTTCAACCCAGGGTAGTCCGACATGTAGATCTGCAATCAAAACAAAATATAATTGAGTTTTCTTGCGAGTAATTTTGCAATTGATAGTATTTGATTAGTTTTATAAAGATAAGCACGTCTGGGTAAAATAATAAGTATCACCATCAAAGAACTTCTCATAAAACTGTTGTGGATTTTTAAAACTACTATAGCAGGCGAGGAAAGGGGTGCATTTGCATTTTGTTTTTGATATTTCCCCTGCTAAATTCAATGCCGGTGGTATAACTGGGTCCAGCAGTATAGGTTGCTGATCAGGGAGAGGGTAGACCAGTGGGTTTAGTTTTGCATTGTTTCATCTGGCAGATAAATGTTAGGCAAAATATCCATTGTCTCTGCTGTGAATGTCAATAGTTCAAATGATCACTCTCCATTGGTGGAAGTGTACCTATGTGCACGTTATATGAGTAAAGAACCAATTTTGACCATGTTATCTTTCCAACTCAAGTGGCCTGCTAACACTCACTTTATAGTATTACAATCCCAGCTCGTATTGATGCAGGACAAGTCAAACACAGAATGAAACATGGGTTGATAAATTTGAACTTTTTGTTTAGAAACTGTGGAGAAGAAATTAACAGGATCTGCTGATGAACTTTTAACATAAAAGATAATTATTAAACAAGAAAAATGAACTGTATTGCGCCAGACAAAAAGTTAGGAAAATCCCACGACCACTACAAGATAATGATTCAAATCACACTATTCATTTACCCTGACAATACCTTAACAAACAAAGTAAACCAATGACAATGAAACCTTTTTTCTCGTTTCAGACTGGCACAGTAGCAAATGGTTTACTTCTGGTGAATTCCTGAGCAATTATTGATGCCTCTCACCCAACTCGTATCTCACCTTGACACACCCAAAACGGAATTCTCCCCTATCCGGCGGGGCGGGCGGTCCTGGCGCCGAGGAGTGGCGTGAACCACTCTGGCGTCGATCCAATCGTGCCCCCCTCCCCCCGAGGACCACGGAGGCCGCCCGCAGAGCCAGGTCCCACCGGTAAGTACCTCGTCTAATTTATGCCGGCGGGACCGGCCTAAAACGGGCAGCCGCTCGGCCCATCGCTGGCCGGACAATCGTCGGGGGGCCACTGCCAACGGCCCCTGACCGGCGCAGCGCAATTCCCGCCCCCGCCAAAACCCCAGTGCCGGAGAATTCGGCAGCCGGCGGGTGCAGGATTCATGCTGGCCACGGCGATTCTCCGGCCCGGCGGGATCGGAGAATCACTCATTGGGCGGGATTCTCCCACAACTGGCCGGATGGCCCAAGCCAGCACCAAGAGCAGAGCGAACCACTCCAGCGTCAGGCCGCCTGCAAGTTGCGGAATCCTCCGCCAAAGGGCTGTCGTGGGCTGGCGGGAATTGCTGCATGCGCAGAACTGTTTCCTGCGCATGCGCAGGGGGTTTCTTCCCCGCGCGGGCCATGGCTGAGCCCTAGAGAGCCTGGTGCGGAGGGAAAAAGGTGCGCCCACGACACAAGCCCGCCCGCAGATTGGTGGGACCCGATCGCGGGTTAGGCCACCGTGGGGTCTGATCCTCCCGCGCCCCTCCCCGAGGACTCCGGTAGACGGCTTTCCAGCCAGGTTCCGCCGTGATGGACCATGTCTATTTCACGCCAGCAGGACTGGCCAAAAACGGACACCGCTCGATTCATTGGGGCCCGAAGATTTGCCGGGGGGCCCGCTGCCAACGGTCCCCGACCGGCGCTGTGTGAATCCCGCCCTCGCCCGGAAACCGGCACCGGAGAATTCGGCAGATGCCGTCGGAGCGGGGCGGGATTCACGACACCCCACGGCGAATCTCCAACCCAGCGGGGGGTTGGACAATCCAGCCCATTGTTTCTACAACTGCAGAGCAAATTAGTTCCCGGAACTCAGTCTTCCAGCAGCACCTCCGCTAAACTGGTCACTTCGCTGCGTTCTATGACTGACCTTTTATCAACCACTGTCCCCAAAAGCCATGTAGCCTTTCTTATCTTTGACACACACTGAACTCTCCCTTTTCTTTCTATATCTGTGTCACTTGCCACTGTTGCTAAGCAACAGTAAAGTTTTTTTACTTTGTCTTTGTCTCCCTACCGCTACTAAACGTTTAACCCCTTTAAGCATCAATCTAACTTTAGGGATTGTAAAAGCTCTTTAAAAAAGTATATATATGGGTGGGGGGCACGGTGGTACAGTGGTTAGCATTGCTGCCTCACGGCGCTGAGGACCTGGGTTCGGTCTTGGCTTCAGGTCACTGTCCATGTTGAGTTTGCACATTCTCTCTGTATCTGTGTAGGTCTCATCCCCACAACCCAAAGATGTGCAGGGTAGGTGAATTGGGCAGGCTAAATTGTCCCTTAATTAGGATTTTCTTTAATGTATATATTCAAACAAACCCAAAAATCTGCAGCGGGATTCTCCGACCCCCCCACCGGGTCGGAGAACCCCCCAGTGTGCGGCGTGAAACCCGCCCCGACACCAGCTGCCGTAATCTCCGGCGATGTTTCTAGGGTGGGGCAGTGTTCATGCCACGCCGGTCGGGGGTCGTTGGCAGCAGCCCACCCCCGGAATTCTCCAGGCCCTGATGGGCCGAGCAGCCATCCGTTTTTGGCCAGTCCCGCCTGCGTGAATCACTCAGCTCACGTACCGGCGGGACTTGGCAGGTACGTCGGCTGGGGCGGTCCTCAGGGTGGGACACGGGGAATCCAACCCCGGGAGAGGGGTTGCCCACAGTGGCCTGGCCCGCGATTGGGGCCCACCGATCTGCAGGTGGGCCTGTGCCATGGGGGCACCCCTTCCTTCCACGCTGGCCCCGTAGGGCTCCGCCACCATGGCCAGGACCTCCTGTGCATGCGCCAACACATGTTGGCGGTTTCGCGCATGCACAAGATCACGCCGGCCCTTTCGCGCATGCACAAACTCACGCAGTCTCTTCGCCACCGGCTGGAGCGGCACCAACCCTTCCCAGAGATGCAGGGGCTATTGACGCCAGAGTGGTTGGCACCGGTTTTCCTGCCGGCATGGGGACTTTGTCCCCGGAAAGGAGAATCCCAGCCCAGACCTTTAGGTAGATGTCTATCCAGACTCCCGGGCAACAAGGCTCACAAACAACCTGAATGAAACTGAAGCCATTTGACCTTTCTTAACACACAATAAATTCAACTGAAAAAATTATATTTCGTTCCTATGCTTCACAAGCCAACAGGACTTATTGGGTGTAATTTTTCCACTGCATTGCATTCAGCGCCGATCAAGGTGCATCGCAGGGGCAGGCCCAAATCAGGCTTCTTGCCGGACGCAAAATCATACTGTAACTAATGGCTCATCAAATATGCACAGCCTAGTTGAGGCCGCATTCTCCTGGCACCCGGGAGTTACCGGCCGCATGGGCAAGGTCTCACCCGGGCGCCAATTAGTACTGGGCTCCGGGTGGCCAGTCTCAGAGAAAAGCTGTATCCCTGGCCAATGGGCACCCTAGTAGTGCCAACCTAACACCCAGGCTTTGCAAAAGGTCGGGGTCGAAGAGGGCCATGCCCATGAAAGGGCGGGGGGGGGGGGTGGTGAAGGGGATATGAAGGGCTTCATAAAGGTTTGAAAGGAGAAGGGAAGCCCTGAAAGAGGGAGGTCCTGAAATGGGGTGGGGGGGGGGGGGCCTGAAAGGGGAAGGGCCCTCAGCAATCCCATAGTGGGTGTGCTCGCTTGGCGGCGGAGGGGGGGGGGGAATGGGGGCAATGCCCATGTCTGTGGGGGGTAGCATTACCCATGGGTGAGCTGATGTGGCAGACCCTCAAGCTCCTTTGGGGCACTCTTTCAAAATGGTGTCCCGATTTCTGAGGAGCCAGTCTGTCCTGCGAGTTCAGCTTCCCACTGCTGAAACAAAATGTGGACTTGGCTGGGGAGAATCCCTCAATGTCCAAAACAGTGACTTTGTGTGGGTAAATCCAGGTCTGGATCTCACCCAAAAAGTCAGCGGGAAACAACCCAAGATGAAGCTCAGTCATTTTTTAGGAGTATCGCGGCCATCACCTTCAGAAAGGGTACAGTAAGTTTAGAGAACAACCAGAAAAAACACAGCAAATTTAAACAATTTACTTTAAGAAGAGAAAGAATCAATGTCCTGCTCCTCATAATGCATTGATTTGAATCTAATATCTTTATCACATAAGATTTGGCAACTATAAATTAAAACTGAAGATGATCTATTTTGAAATATATGACAAGGATCCTGTGGCCATTGGGACTGACTATGTGAGCCTTGTTTATTAATGTGTGCCATGAGAGTAAAGTCAGTTCAAATTGTGCTCGACTTTCATCCTGATGGTAATTTGTTAATCTAAAGCAGTATACAATGCAGAGTGGTGTAGGTGTTGCATATAAATAATTAAGATGCTAATTAGGATGTCCGGCTTAATTTACCCACCACCCCCAACAACCCCTTGAACTACCAAAACCACCATCTATATCTTTCTGGGTGATTGCAATCAGATGGTCTGCCACGAGATTGCTCTCCTTGCAGGTGACTAATGCACTGATAAATTACTTAGCATACAAATTTAAAACTCATCTTAGACTACATTAATTACAGAGGAAAATCTATGCAAGACTTTGAAAAAAATGGGATCATCAGTAATATACAGTTACTAGTTAGGTTTCATTGCCAAACAGTTGAAGTTCAAAATGACGGGACATAATTTGGCATTGATCTTCTATTAATCTGATTTCAGTTTGAGGGGGGCAGTGGCTAGTAAACAAAGACCCAGGGTAATGCTCTGGGACCATGTATTTCAATCCCACCAGGGCAGATGGTGGAATTTGAATTCAATAAAAAAATGTTTTAAAAATACCCTGGGCACGATTCTCCGCAAATGCGGCGAGTCGTAAAGGCTGCCGTGAAACTGGCCGTGTTTCACGGCAGCCTCCGCGCCCCCTGCCGGGACCCGATTCTCTCCCCCCCCCGGGCGGGGCTAGCAGCGGGGCCCCGTGAAGCACGGCATCGCGGGCTTAGCAACCGTCGCTAAGTCCGCGTGCCAAGCGTCACGCCGGCTGACGCGCATGATGACGCCAGCCGCGCATGCGCGGGTTGGACGGCTCCAACCCGCGCATGCGCGGATGACGTCATCACGCAGACACGTCAAAACCCGCGCATGCGCAGGCCGTCATGCCCCTCAGCCGCCCCGCGGGCTGACCCTGCGGGGCGACGGAAGAACAAATAGTGTGCGGGTATCGGACCCGCTGCCCGCGATCGGTGCCCACCGATCGCAGGCCCATGCCACCCTTAGCACGGCCGTGGTGCGGCCGTGCCAATCGGTGCCATGGTTGTCCGGGACGGGCACTTTGCGGCCGTTTTCACAAACGCTGAAAGCAGATTTGATCGCGGCCGTGAAAACGGATGCAAACTCCGCGGTATTCGGCCCATCGGCCTGCGGAGAATCGTTGTTCACCGTAAAAAATGGCGAGCAGCGATTCGTGTCGGGGGGCGGCCGGAGGGGGGGGGGGGGGGGGAGAATAGCGGGAGGCCGTGAAAATTGTCGGGAAGGCCCTCCCGCTATTCTCCGACCCGTCGTGGGCAGTGGAGAATCGTGCCCCATGAAACAATGTCAATTGTTGTAAAAACCCATCTGGCTCATCAAGGTCCTTTCAGGAAGGAAATCTGTCATCCTTACCTCGTCTGGCCTACATGTGACTCCAGACAATGTGGTTAATTCTTAAATGCCCTCCAATACGGACCCAGCCAGCAATGGATCCCACGAATAAATAAAGAAAAAAAAATGAGTGGTAAAGTGAACTCAAATTATTGCCTTCCAACAGACAATCGTGACACATTTTGAGAGATAACTGAAGTCAGATTCACAGCTGCATTCTTGTGAGCTTTCTCGAGAAGAGCCCTTGAGTTAAAAATCTCTGCACAGTAAGAACACCTCTTTATACAACAATTCAGATAGATTTTCTACTATGTTATTTGAATGGATCTCTCCACACCAATCAAACTAGCATCCTTATATATGAAGAAAGGAAGACCTTCCATTTATATAAGCATCTTATCACACTTTCAGGCTGTTCGAAAGTGCTTCACAATCAATGAATTAATTCTGAAGTGCAGTCACGGTTAAGTAGGGAAGTATGTCAATAAACATAGCGATTAATTCACAGACAGCAAAGTCCCACAAACAGTAATGAGGTAAATGATCACCAGTTAATCTGTTTGATACTGGATAAGGGATAAATTATAGCCATGGCACCAAGAGAAATCCCTTGCTCTTCTTTGAGCAATGGCATAGAGGTGCAAAATTACTTCACATTGTGCAGTCTCAAAGCACTGCTTTTGGTGTGTACTGGACTTTCAGCCTCTTCCTGTGTGGCTGATGGAGCACCGTAGGGGAAGGTTTAAATGTGGGGCATTTATTTGCCACTATTTTGATGTCAAGCAGAATAACTAACTGTTATGATTTCAGGATTCCAACTTTTGGCATTGCTGGTCCTGGCAATGAATTTGTGCCCCACTTTTGGAAAAAAAACAAGCACAGACATGCAACATATGCCCTGCTAAAGTACTATTCAAAGGATCACTGTCACAAAGCCTCCTGATGTTATTTGCAAGGGTATTCCAAATTGGAAAACTGGTTTGTGGGGGTTTATAGTTTTGGTGTGAGGAGACACGTGAGAATAAATAGTCCAGTTGTCATGGAACAATCATTAGACTATTTATTAAAGTAAAGAAAAGACAAATGCACACAGACAGGATGACTCTACGCTCACACAATTAAGTTGTATGAATTACTAAACACATGCAGTTTATATAGAATGTACCCCATGTTACACAACATATCTCCGCTACCTGAACAATGTAAGACTTCCCCTGTTCCCAAACAACATTGAATAACCAGCTATAATGACCACACAATACAGGGATGATACTCAAATCTAGAACTGCCTTTTTCCTGATCCAGCGAAGATATTTTAAAATGGCTGTTGTCTTGTTATGCTGTTGGCGTAGCATAAGTGGCTTCCTTGATGCTCACTCTGACAAAGGAAGGTTCAGGCGTGGAGATAACTTCAACACGTTTATTAAACTATTTACAATTCTCCTACTCAGGTTCGCCACTACTGTTAATCCTTCTATAGCTATTCAGACTGACGAATCAGTCTGCGACAATTCATGTGGTGGACGTGATATTGAATTAACCCTGTGTTTGTACTCACTGAATGTCTCCACTGGAAAAAGGAAGATCATGTGTGCTGTGTCCTTATATATGGGTTGGTGTAATGCCCCCCTGTGGTAGTGTCACCTCTATGTGTATCGTGAATGCCTATTGGTCCTGTCCTATCTAACTGATCTATTGGTTGAGTGTCTGTGTGTCATGTCTCTGGTGCTCCCTCTAGTGTCCAGCTAGTCTACATGTACTTACATTAATCCCTTGTGTATCACGACATCCCCCCTTTTTCGTGTTACAGATTTTCTGTACACTGTTATAGAAAATTGAACAAATAAAACAGGTAAATAAGCGATGCTCTGTACAGGTTATGATAACAGTCATTAAACAATAAGTCCAAATCATATGTGTGAGTCCAAAATTCATCAATTATCATGGTCGAATGTCTTTCTTATTGGGTTGGTGAGTTGGTGATTTTGATGGTGGCATGTCCTTGTGAACGCCGTCAGTGTCCCTGTGCGTAAGGAACCAAGAAGTGGTCAAATTTGTTGTCTGATTTGGAGTATTTTTTTCTTCCAATGCTTGTGAGAGTGATGTTGGATGGAATCTGTCCTGAAAGCCAGGTTGCCTGTTGGTAGTGCAGCACACGTGAATTGGGAAGATGCATCGTCCCGCCATGGTATGTCATTGTACTGAGCTGAGCAGTAACAGCGTCCTTCATGGGCAGAGTTGTACCATCTCATACCAGTCATAGTTCCATTGGTGTAGTCTTTGTCGTGCTTGCTGTCGACGATGTTGCCTTTGGTACGTGTGGTTGTCTTGGATATGGTTTTCATAGGTTGTGATGTTGTGTTGGATGGTTTTGATGCCATGTTTGCTGCACTCAAGGACCACACTCTGTGGATAATACGGGTCCTTCACACAGTTACTCGTGTCAGAGTACTTTGCGGCACCTGCTGTTTTCTTGAGTGTGCTGTCACTGTGTTTGCGGCATTCCCCGTCTGGAGTCATGACCAGCTTACTTGAATCAGCTTTGGCATTTGGTTGCTCCCCATCTGGAGTCTGGTCTGTGTCACCTGAGTCAGTTTTGGTTTGGCGATGCTCTCCGCCTGGAGTCATAGCAAGTTCACTGGAGTCAGCTGAGATTTCTTGATGCTCCCCATCCGGAGCCATTGCAGGTTCACTTGAGTCAGCTGACGTGTCTGATGCTCCACGTCTGGAGTCAAAACATTCAGGAATGCATTTGCTTGTGGAGAGGCTCGAGCGAATGAGGTTTGAAGTAACGTGGTGTCACCGGAGTCACCACTGGTCTCACTGTGATCGTCGAGTGCCTCTGTACACACTAGCTGAGGTCTGTCACATTGCACATCTTGTATGGGAAGTGGGATGCTGTTGTCACTTGTCTCACATACAGTGGGTAGAGCCTCAGTAGCTTCTTGTCATTCACTTGAGCTGGGTAGACTGTCAGAGTCTTCTTCTGGTGGCTCAAACAATGTGGGTGGACTGTCATAGTCACTTTGTTGTTCACTGAAGCATGGTAGACTGTCACAGTCGTCTTGCTGTTCACTGGAGCATGGTAGACTGTCACAGTCGTCTTGCTGTTCACTGGAGCGTAGTAGACTGTCATAGTCTTCTTGCTGTGCACTTGAGCATGGCTGACTGTCATAGTCTTTATAGTGTTCACTTGAGCGTGGCAGACTTGCATCGTCTGCTGCTGGTTGCTCAGAGGAGGTTGCTAGACCCTCATGGTCTTGTTCATGCAACAACTGCGCTTTGGAGTCTTGCGTTGCTTCTATCGTGGAGGCTGTCCACGAGCTCGCTGTGGGGGCTTGTGTCACTCGAGTCACTTATTGTTCTTGCAAGGACTGCGCTCTGGAGTCTTGCGTTTCTTCTATCGTGGAGTCTGTCCACGAGCTCGCTGCGGAGGCTTGTGACACTGGAGTCAGGTTCTGTGTGGAGACTTTGTGGTGCGTGGACCACTCTCTGTGTGGAGTCGGGAACCCTTAGCGGTGCATGTACCACTCTCTGTGTGGCAGCAGGCTGCTCTCTGTGGGCTTGTACCGCTCTCTGTGTCTTGGTGTCAGGCGTCAGCATAATCCTACATTCACGAGTCGGGATGTCGTCTATGCTGGGCTGAAGACCCTCAAATCCGAAGAACTCGTCATCGAGGTCTTGAATATGTACAACACGTCTAGTTGTGGTTCGGATTTGGTACTGGTGTAGCCTCCCAAGGCAAAAGCTTCATCTGAGTCGTAGTCTTTTAGGACCATATCATCACTATTTGTGCCGGAGCTGGCATTGGGCTCGTGACGTCCAGAGAAGAAATAAAGGTCGGTGTCGTAGTATTCAAGGACTGTATCATCTCTTTGGGTGGTGCTAACTGCTTGTTGCAGGGTTCTGCAGAGGTTACTTTCAGCTACTGTTTGAATTTCAGGCATTGTGCTTTCATTCCAGGTGAAAGAATCTTGTTTTGCGGCTTTAAGAATTTTTTTTTCGTGTTTTGGGACATTGCCCCTTTAAGTGGGCGTGGTCTGGGTCCTCTGACGTCACGAAGCGTGTGACGTTGGTCGCAGGAAGTGTTTGCGCATGAGCATATTGCTGTTCCTGTACTGGGGGCCTTTTTCGCAATTGCGCATGCGCGGCTTCATCGGCCTCTCTCTCCACCTGCACTCTTGGATCCTCCGATACCCCAAATATATTGCACCTCCGGACTCTGAGCTACTGTCACCCCCAAATCATTGACATTATGTCTGCATATACAGTCCAAAACCCCTTCAATTTTTGGACATGCCCCAAGCATATGGTTTGCAGGCCTCTCACTCACCACCCACCACCTGTCCTCCACCCCTGGAAAGAACCAACTCATCCTGGACTCAGTCATGAGAGTCCTGTGTAACACTTTAAACTGAGCCTTGCACATAACAAGGACGCATTTACCCTCTGCAAAGCCTCACTCTATACTCCAGCCCCCACTGGCCCACACAGCTACTCATCCCACTTATGCCTAAATCCTCCACCAGGAACCCTCTCTCTTCAACAGCTCCCCACATGTATCCCCCTTGCCCTCTCCCATCTCCTCCTCGGACAAGAGTTTGTCCTGCAACACCGGGGGTGGCAGCATTGGAAATGAAGACAGCTTCTTCCTTACTAATTCCCGAACCTGGAGATACCTGAACCCATTCCTCTTCGGCAACTGATATGTGCCTCCCCATCTCCTCCAGGTCTGCAAACTTCCCTCCAACAAATAAATCCCTAAAATAATCTATCGCTACCTGTCGCCACTCCCGGATACTCGCATTCAACCCCACCGAGACAAACTTATAATTGTGGCAAATCGGCGCCCACAGGGATATGTCCTCCATTTTTAAAATGCTGCCAGCACTGCGAAAATACCACCACCGGGCTCATGGAGTACCTGGTCAGCAAGAACTGTAGGGGCACCAGCAATAGTGTCCTCAAACTGGTCCCTTTGCACGAGGCCATCTCGAACCACTCCACACTGACCACTCCTCCACCGCCCATTTTCCAATCATTGGAATGTTTTCTACCCAATAATAGTTCTACAAGTTCGACAATGCTAACTCCAACCCCACCCTCCCTCATCGAACCCTCTCCAAGAACACCCCCCTAGCCAGCAAAGCCTTACCCGCCCACAGGAACCTCAAAATCATCCCATTAACCGTCCTAAAAAGGACTTGGACACGAAGATCGGGAGGTTCTGAAACACAAACAGAAAATTCAGCAATACCATCATCTTCACCATCTGAACCCATCCAGCCAACGACAATGGCAGCACATCCTACCTCTTTAAGTCCGCCTTCATTCCCTCCACCAACTGGGCCCACCTCTATGCCACCTTTATCCCAAGATAGGGAAAAGTCGCCCCTGCCAGCCAAAGCAGCAGCCTCCCCCCCCCACCCACCCCTCCCCTCTCCCCAGGCATTAATTGGGAATATCACACTTTTCCCCATGTTGAGCTTGCACCTTGAAAATGGACCAAACTCCCCACATTCACATGACCCTGTCAAAGCTCCAACCGGGTCCGAAACATACAGCCAGAGATCACCGTATACAAAGAAATTCGGTGCTCCAACCCCACCACTGCTCAATACCTTCCACTTCCTTGACCCCCAAAGCGGCATTGTCAAGGACTCAATATCCAGGGTAAAGAGCAGCAGGGAGGGAGAGCACACCCCTGCTTCATCCTCCAGTGCAACCAAAAGTACACCGAGCTGACCCTGTTAGTCTGAACACTTGTCTTAGGCGGCTTATATATAGGCCAAACCCAGTCCACAAATCCCTGCCCAAACCCAAAGCGCCCCAAGACCTCAAATAAGTACGGCTACTCCACACGATCGAAAGCTTTCTGCACATTCATCGCCACACCCATTTCCACTTCTCGCTGCTCCGAGGGCATTATAATTACATTCATTAACATCCAGACAGATACACATCAGGAATTTCTCCTGTATGGTATTGTGGCTAATTTAATTTGCCCAATCTATATGTAGATTAAAAGCATCCATAATTACAATGTATCTTTATCACATGTGTCTCTAATTTACTCTTTAATGCCATTCCCAACAACATGCAGTTTGTGGTCTATATACAACTCAGGCTAATGTTTTTTGCCCCTTGGTGTTTCTCAGCTCTACCCTTACAGATTCCACATTGTTAGAGCTAATGGGCGCGATTCTCCGCCCCCCACGCTGGGTGGGAGAATAGCAGGAGGGCCTCCCGACATTTTTCATGCCCTCCCACTATTCTCCCCCCCCCCCCCCCCCCCACGCCACGAATCGCCGCTCGCCGTTTTTTACGTTGAGCGGCGATTCTCCGAGGCCGATGGGCCGAGCAGCCGGGCCTTCACGCCCGTTTCAACACGGCAGCAAACACACCTGCTTGCTGCCATCGTGAAACGAGCGCCAGATGCCAATTTGGGGCATCTGGGGGCCCGATTGGCACGGCCGTCAAGGGGGCCATGCGTCCGTAACGGACACACTTTTTTCCCTCTGCCGCCCCGCAAAATCAAGCCGCCACGTCATGTGGGGCGGCTGAGGGAAAAGACGGCAACTGCACATGTGCTGGTTGGCGTTGTCCAACATGCGCATGCGCGGATGACGTCATCGGCCACGTCAGCCAGCTTGGCGTGCGGCCTTGACGACCGCCGTTAAGGCCGCGCGCCACCGTGACGCACGGGGACGTGCTCCTAGCCCCGCCCGGGGGTGAGAATCGGCCACGGAAGTGGCCGTGAAGGCTGCCGTGGGTCACGGCCTGTCCCACGGCAGCCTTTACGATTCTCCGCATTTGCAGCCTGCACCCGCGGAAAATCGCGCCCAATATGCTTCTTCACTATTGTTTTAATTTCCTCTTTACTCAGCACTGCCACTCCATTGTTTTTTCCTTTTTGCCTGTCCTTCCTAAATACTGAATACCCTGGATATGCAGTTTCTATGCCTGGTCACCCTGTAGCCATGTCTTCCAAATCCGGATTGCGGCAACTGTGCTATGCTACAACCTTCAATCTGATCAAGAGTCTCTCTGCAGTCCAAGGACTCCCCTCCACCATCATCTTCTCCCTATCCAGGAAGTTATGAAGGTCATACACCATGTCAGTGGACTTCATACCTTCCTCATCAGGAGGTAAGAGCAGGATGAAATGGCAACATGGCTTTGGCAGGATAGCAGATTTCCTGATATTGCAGGGTGCCATTGGCTGCACTCACATGGCTCTACAAACCCCCACATCAATAGGGAGAGGAACCTTAAGGTCTACCAGTCCACAAGTATTCAGCTGCTGTGCAATCATATCAAAAGGTTCATCTCAGTGAATGGTCACTATCCCGGCGGCAAACATGTGTCCTTCATCCTCTGATAGTCTGCTCTACCCATTATTTTGGGCCTCCAAGATGAAACAGGGGCTAACGGTTCAGGGAAAATCGCTGTCTCTTTTGTACATGACTGATGACACCTTGTAACATCCCATCATGAGAGCAGAGCAGGAGAGTAAAGAAACTGGCTCTCCTGCCATGTCTTTGGGACCATTCCCTGGATATTGATCTCTCTGGCAACATGCTTCAATTCCCTTCTGAGGCTAGTGTGTGTGGGTTTCATGCTGGGTGTGGGACTTGAATATCCATCACCAAGAGTGAATCATACCACTTTGACTGAGCTGGTTGAGTCCAAAATGACTTAGCTGCTGGACTGGATTAGCTGCAGGTAGTGAGGGAAACTGCAAGAGGGTTAAACCTACTTGACCTCGTCTTCATCAGTCTTCCTGTCACAGATGCATCTGCCCATAATAATACTGGTAGGCGTGACCCTCATACAGTCTTTGTGGGGAAGTGGTACAATCTTCACATTGAGGATATCATCCATTGTGTTGTGTGGCACTGCCACTGTGCTAAAATGGGATAGGTTTCAAACAGCTCCAGCAACACAAAATGGGGTACCCATGAGGCACTGTGGGCCATCAGCAGCAGTTCAGCTACATCCTGTAACCTCGTGGCCTAGCACAATCTCCATTCGATCATCACTATTAACCCTGGTTCAATGAAGGGTGCAGAGGGCATGCCAGGAGCAGCACCAGGAATACCTAAAAATGAGCTGTCAACTTGATGAAACTGCAACACAAGACAATTTGCATGCTCAACACTCAAGGCAGCCTGCAACAGGTGGCACTCAACAATTGCATAACCAATGGGACACATCTAGGATTTGCAGTCTAGCCACATCCCGTTGGTTGAATGGTGGTGGACAATATAAACGACTAATAGAAAGAGGAAGCTCCACTGATATCCCCATCCTCAATGATGGTGGAGCCCAACACATCAGGGCAAAAGACAAGGCATCTGCAGCTGCATTCAGCCAGAATGCTGAGTGGGTGACCCATCTCAGTCTCCTGCTGAGGCCCCCAACAAGATGGCTTCTAGTCTTCAACCAAATCGATTCATTCCATGTGATGCCAAGAAATGGCTGACGGCACTGGACACTGCAAATTCTTTGATAATTATTTTCCACAGTTTCTATAGTGTGGAATATTTTGCCATTTTGTCTTGTAGTTGCTGGCATTTGCGTTATGCAAGATGCATCAGATCAGTTTGGAGAATATCTTCCAGTTGGATGTTAGCAAACTTGTAGCTCTAAGAATGCACCTATTTTTGTTGGGTTTGGCAATCTGTTAAGTATGACCGATGAGGGGCAGCACGGTGGCCCAGTGGTTAGCATTGTTGCCTACGGCGCTGAGGACCCGGGTTCGAATCCCGGCCCTGGGTCACAGTCCGTGTGGAGTTTGCACATTCTCCCCGTGTCTGCGTGGGTTTCACCCCCACAACCCAAAGATGTGCAGGATAGGTAGATTGGCCACTCTAAATTGCCCCTTAATTGGAAAAAATAATTGGGTACTCTAACTTTATTTTTTTTTAAAGAAGAAAAAGTATGACCGATGTGACCATCATGTTAACTGGCTAGCACCGAATCTCACTTATGAACCAAGATCACTACTATACGATTTCATCATTTCTTAACAAAGCTACCATTCGTCTTTTTCTTTCTTTCTGTCCTTCAGAAATGCCGAATACTCTTTAATACTCAGGTCTCAGATTCAGGTTTAGCTGCTTCGATGTGGCCTCCTTGTGGCAGCCCAGTGGACCAGCACTCCAAGCTTAGAAGTCCTTCCTGCTGATTGTTATTTTTCAAAATGTATTCATTGTTGCGATGTGAGGATCATTAGCAAGGTCAGCATTTGTTTTCCATCTGTAATCTCCCTTGAACTGAATGACTTGTATTGGATTTTGCATTTGAGTTTATTGGTCATGTGTACCAAGGTACAGTGGGAAGTATTGTTCTGTGTAGAGTCCAGACAGATCGTTCCATCCATAAAAAAATATAGGACACACGATCGATACACAATGTAAAGACATAGACACACGTCGGGTGAAGCATAAGTAGTGTAGCTCTACTCAGTAGAGAAGATGCATGGAGAGATCAGTTCAGTCCATAAGAGAGTAATTCCAGAGTCTGGTAACAGCGGGGAAGAAGCTGTTTTTGAATCTGTTCGTGCGTGTTCTCAGACTTTTGTATCTCCTGCCCGACTGAAGAGAGAATAACTGTGTGGGAGAGGTCTTTGATTATGCTGCCCACTTTCCCAAGGCAGTGGGGAGGTGTAGACAGAGTCAATAGATGGCAGGCGGGTTTGCATGATGGACTGGGCTGTGTTCACAACCAATGGCTGTGGTAAACCATTTCAACGGGTAATTAAGAGTCAACCACTGTGAGTCTAAAGTCACACATAGGATAGACAAGGTAAAAATAGCAGATTTCCTTTCCTAAAGGATATTCGTGAACAAGATGGGTTTTTACAACAATCAATGATAGTTTCATTATCAGCATCACTGAGACTGATTTTAAATTCCAGAATTTATTAATCAAATTTAAATTCCACCAGCTTCTGTGGTGGGATTGGAACCCACAGCCTCAGAGCAGTATCAGCCAGAGGCCACCGTATGGAGGGATCCCTTTACAGTCCTGGCCTTGCTCCAAAACCATTTGTTGGAGGAACTTTAAAAATCATTAGAGAGAAGGAGCTTCCATCTTGAGGGCTTCTCTCCCTCACTTACAGTCCATTGTATTCTTCTGCTGATTTCAGCTGGGAGGTCTCTGAATAGCCCTCCAGCTTTGGGAACCTGCCAGCTGTCCTTAATTAGGCAGTGGGCCTGCCCACTGGCTTGCCTGGCTGCTCCAGGGAAAAGCACATTGAGTGACTGTTTTCCAAACAGTACGTACTTCTGACTGCCATTCGAACCTGATATTGGTGTTTTAAGACAGGTTAATGTTGTTGGTCAGTACCGGGATCAAAACCCACAACCTTGGCATTACTAATACCATGCACTAACATTCTGAGCTGCAGTGAAAATCCTGCTTCTAGTCTCTTCACAAGGATAAATGCTGACATATTTTCATCCATGATGTGGAGATGCCGGCGTTTGACTGGGGTAGGCACAGTTGGACTTTAACCTGGTGTTGCAAGACTTATTGTTTTCAACCAATGATACTGTATTTTTATCATGAACTTTAAAGTTGATATTAGTCAGATTTTGTTTTCTTAAATCCCATGTAACAATATCTTACACATTCTTTTTCATCCACGTAACATTGAACAGAATTTTTCAGTGAATTGATTTTTGTATTGAGTCCCATGAGACAAGGCAATTGACCAAGAACTGAAAAATAGGATGAGAATAGATAGGTGTTTGATGACCAGCGCAAGGATCTCTTTCTGTGCTGTAAAACTATGAGTTTATGACTGTGACAAAATAGAATCATCGAGATTATACAGAACAGTCGGAAATGCAAGTTGTTCCTTTTGGCAACAGACGGTTGAAACTTCTCTGATAAAATGCACTGCAACGAGTGTCAGAGTAATCTACTTATTGTAGGTGTACGCTTGCTTTCACTGAGTCCACTGTCAGAAAAACATCTTCCATTGTGAATTTCTTTGAGTGATTGTAGGAGTAATTAGTTAATATTGTTTATGTTTATTTGTAGGCCTGAAGGCAATATAGAGGTATTCTAAACTTTGATTCAAGTCCTTAATAGATAGTTCCGGAAGATTTGATGCAAAATTGTGGGCAGTTCCCTAATTTACTTTTTTTTACTTAAAAATAATCATCCAGACATGGTGCTGCCAATATTCATAGACTTAGATTTAGCTATTTTTTTAATGACATTTATAGTTCACTAGTTTCATAAACATACAACACTTGATTTTACACAGATTATCTGTGCCACTAAAATAGCAGACAAATGAATATCATTCAAACAAGTTATTATTTATCTATTAATAGGAGTGTAAGGGAATACTCTCCACTTGCCTGGATGAGTGCAGCTCCAACAACACTCAAGAAGCTTGACACCATCCAGGACAAAGCAGGCCGCTTGATTGCTCCTCCTCCCGCAAACATTCATGCCCTCCACCACCATGAACAGTGGCAGCCTTGTGTACCATCTACAAGATACGCTGCAGTAACTCAGCAAGGTTCCGTAGACAGCACTTTCCAAACCCACGATCACTACCATCTAGAAGGACAAGAGCAACAGATACCTGGGAACCCCACCACTTGGAGGTGACCCTCCAAGTCACTCACCACCCTGACTTGGAAATATAGCGCCGTTCCTTCACTGCCGCAGGAGTAAAATCCTGGAACTCCCTCCCTAACAGCTCAGTGGGTGTACCTACAGCTGAAGGACTGAAGCAGTTCAAGAAGGCAACTCATCACTACCTTCTGAAGAGCAACTAGGGATGGCAATAAATGCTGGCCTAACCAGAGATGCCCACATCCCATAAATGAAAAAAGAAAAATGACAACAATTCCAAATTAATAACTATATTAAAGAAAAGATGAATTTAAGAGACCATTGTGGCTGGGACAAGAATCAACTCATTCATCCTGTGGTGGTAAAATGTCCTGTGCTTTCTGGGTCACAGGAATATTGGTGTCTCAATGTATAGCATGAAGCCCATCTAAAAGGAACTGCAAACAATCTTGACTCTGAATCAGTACATTGTTACATTGCTAAAGTGACTACACTTCTAAAGTACTTCTTTGGCAGCCAGGCATTTTTGGATGGTCTGAGGTTGTGAAAGATACAAAATAAATCCAAATTTAGGAGGTCAAGCCCACACCAGAAAATGAGCAAGTAATCTAATTTAATATCCTGCAGCATTATTGAAAAGGTCCTGCTTTGCTGTTGGTACTACCCTTTGGGTGAGATTTTAACAAATGCCATTTGGGATCATTCTATGTGTATAATAGTTGCTCAGTTCACCTACATAATAACACAACGTATATTTAAGAAACTCATTGATATGTACCAAGTGCTTGGAGGTGATTCTGAGAGATGCAATAAGATCATGAAATATGAATATTCCTCTCAAACTGCAGGGTAAATTCTATCATATTGCGGTCACTACTCCCTAAGGCTTCCTTCACCTTAAGTTCCCTAATCAAGTCTGCCTCATTACACATCACCAAATCCATAATTGCCTGTTCCCTAGTAGGCTCTGTTGCTCGTTCTGTGTGAGTGTGCTTTACACTCAATTGGCTCTGTTTTATTCCTTAGCTCTAGAATCGCCAGGTATCCTTATGATACCGCCACAAGATTCAAGTTCAAGTTCAGACCAATGACTCAATACACCAGTTAGTAAGTTCAAATAAGACACGTTTATTATTACACAGTTATTTACTACTCATGCATATAACACTAAAAGACTAGGCTATTCCTACCACTAACAGGCCAATACTTATCTGGAATAAGGGAACTGCCGGATCAGGGAACAATTTCCTCTTGCTTTGTCCTGGATCCGCAGGCTTCCAGTTGGTGTGGACTAAAGGGGTCAGGAGTGTCTACTCTCATAGCGTGCATTGTATGACACTTACTTGATGGTGGCTGCTGACCAGGCCTCTCCTTCTCAAGGTCTTCTGCTGCAAAGGTGTTCTGCTGGGAGGGCCGGCTGGTCAAGAAGAAAGAATCAGTCCTGGGACCTGACTTTTATAGGTCCCAGGGGCTTTGCGCCCTTCTAGGCGGACCCTCTATAAACTTGCAATCGATTGGGTCTCTTCCCAATCGATTGATTTGAATTTCCCCAATAACGGGGCTGTCCCTCGATCACTGGGCGGTTCTTTCCACTTTATTGGTGTCCTTTGTTTCAGACTCCACTGGCGCCAGGATGTCTGATCTTCTATAGAATGTTTCAATCTTTAATTGTTCTGTCCATTGTGCCTGGGAATCACCGGGAATCACTCACTTAATATGCGCAGCTCGTTAGTTACAATGCTGTCTGGTTCCTTTAGCAGCCAGAATACACAGGGGATTCTGCAAACTGCTTGTCTCTTTGCAACTGTCCATTTTTCCCTGTAACCTTTGCGTTCTTCCATTTTGTGTGAGGAAGTGGCCAACCCAGGTGGCTACAGCTCCATCACAAGCTGCTCCAAAAAAACCCATCTCTTAGACATACCACAAATTCCATTTCTTGGGATCCACTACCAACCTGATTTTCCCAGTAATCTGCATATTGAAGTCTCCCATGATTATTGTAATGTTGCCTTTTTTACATGCCTTTTCTATCTTCCGATTTATTTTCTGCCCCACATCCTAACTACTGCTAGGGGGCCTGTACATAACTTCCATCAGGGTCTTTTTACCTTTGCGATTCTTCAACTCTACCCACAGAGATTCTATGCCATCTGATCCTATATCACTCCTTGCCATCAATTTAACTTCATTCATTACGAACAATGCTACCTCACCCCCTTTGCCCATCTGCCTGTCCTTTCGATAGGACATAACTCCTTGGATATTTAGATCCCAGCCCTGAACCTCTTGCAGCAACGTTTCTGTGATGCCCACAACATTGTACCGGCCAATTTCAATGTGCGCAACAAGCTCATTTACCTTGTTCCGTATACTGCGCGCATTTAGGTACAACACCCTCAATCCTGCATTGGCCACCTCACTTTTCACACTCTCCTCAGTCACTGTACCCTGTACTGTGGCCCTTTTTGATTTTTGACAATGGCTTCTCTGCCTTACACTTTCCCCCTTACTGCTTTTTGCTTCTGGCCCCGTTTTACTTCCCTCTGACTTCCTACATCGGATCCCATCCCCATGCCACATTAGTTTAAACCCTCCCCAACAGCTCTAGCAAACACCCCCCCCCCCCCCCCCCCCAGGACATTGGTTCCAGTCCTTCCCAGATGCAGACCGTCCTTTTTGTACTGGTCCCATCGCCCCAGAACTGGTTCCAATGCCCCACCTGCTATAGAACCCCCCAACCCTCGCCAGCCCATCAAACATGCAGTGCACAATGCCCTCTCTTTGTCCCTGCAGAAAATAGCCCACAATGAGTAGGAAAGGGCCAAGACGGGGGTGCGGAGTCCCGGAGATTTGGGTCCTCAGCTCCTAAGAGAAATGGGTCCTGGAAATCATGGGGTTGTCAGAGGAGCGAGCAGTCACCGACAGCGATGTTGGCCTGCACCGCATAGGTGAGGATCCATTGCCCCTTTGCCCCTTCACACAGCTGACCTGTCTCAGGTGAATGGTTCATGTCAGATAAAATGATCCTTTCCCCTCACTGACCACATGTTCATTGTCTCGCAGGATCTCCATCTGACGAACCGGGACATCCGGAAGTCATTCCCCTCCTCCCGCAATACTACCCAATAGAGCATCTCAGGGGAGAGTTCCAAGGATACCACCATTGAGGTGCCACAGCTATCACCCCCACCAGCCACACCTTGGTGGGCATTATTAGTCGACATGCTACTGGGGCACAATCTGGTGAGCACCACAAAGTTGCTGATGCACATCAGGTGGAGGCAGGAATGTTCAAGGGAGTCAGCAGTTGGAGATCTGCTGGATCCCAGGACTCAGCTGAGTCCCAGTCTGATGCCAAGCCTCTGGACAAGGTTATCCCGGAGTTGGTGCGGATGATAGGACTCAGCCGTGAGATTAAGGATGGGATGCCAGTGACATTCTAGCGAGTGCATTGGCGATCGGAGTAGTCCCAAAGGCTACAGGTTCAGGAGATGATGCTCACAATGAGCAGCACTGAGGCCAACATTGCTCGAGTGGTGTCTGCAGTGGAAAGCCTGGAGCACAATATCAGCGTCTTGAGTGGTCGTGCCCAAGATATGGCTCAGTCTGTGATAACCAGGGCTGAGGGCCTCGACATCATGTCCCAGTCAATGAGGGTCATATCCCAGTCACAAGTGAAAATTGCCGAGGCACTCCAGAGCATGGCCCAGTCACTGAGGACCATCAATGAGAGCGTTGACACCATGTTTCAGACATGGGGGAGGCACCTGGACTGGCAGAGCCAGATGACTCATAGGCTTCTGAAGCAACTCCAGCTGCCCCTCAATCCCAATGGACCCCCAGGGCCCTCCGAGCACCATTCGGAGAAGTAAGCCCTGGAGGCCAACCCAGAGACTGCTACCAAGGAGATGATGGCAGTCTCTAGTTCTCCCAAATCCTTCCCTATCCCCCTCCTGACACCTTTTCAACTCAAGAACAGTGGATAGAACAGGGTGACACAGTGACACCGTTGAGAATACTAAGTCGGCTAGACCCTGCCATTCCAGGCCCTCCAGAGGGCATCTAAGGTGACAGGTCACAAAAGCAGCAGGCTGCTTCCAACTCCAATGTGCATCCTTGGGGCACACCTAGCCACAGCACTATATAATGAGAGATCAAGAACAGAGAGGATCACTGAGTGGACACTGGGCAGAGAGGGCGTGAGGTGGGCGGGGGGGGGGGGGCGGGGGGGGGGGGCACTATCTGTAGCTAGGGACAATGGAGATGTCAAATATCACAATTAAAACAATTAAACACCTGACACATGTGAAACCTCTGTCACATTAATCTTCACTGCACCCCCATCCCCTGTTGCCATCCACTTCCCCGCCCCTGTGCACAGTACTCCAGGATCAAATGCCCCAGATGCAGACTCCATTCGCCATTGGCAGGGCTCTCATTCCCTATGGAACATGGGGTAACCAATAGAATCCGGGCAGGTTGTAACAATAAATTAAAAGGCTATGAAATATGATTGCAAAATTGCAGTTTAGACAAACAACTAAAAATGGCTAACACTCCAACATAAATCAGAATAATGTAAGAAGAGGATCACACTTGTTTATTAGCTCAGCTTAATAAGAGTAATTTGAGAGGGTGTAAAATAAAATATTTTAAGTATCTTACATATGAAATCAAATTTGACCTTTGAGACTTCTCAAAACCACATTGCCACAGCCCATGGTGGGCCGTGGTCATGCTCGGGATATGAAACTATTCAGTATTTTGTTATTTAATTCTGGCTGTCCACTTTAGTTTCTGATCGGAGTTCTCCATATGCCATTCTGCTGCAATTATCTTCCTGATGCCTTGGTATCAACACATTTTCTATTTGCTCAGTTAAGATTCATTTTTGAGGCATCTGGAAATGGTTACAAACATTGAGAAAATGTCTCTTAGAATACTTTTCCATGACCAAGAAAAATTACAAATCTGATAGCTCTTCTTGGGAGCTGTGAAACATGATAAATAACTGCACTTGTGCTCTTGTATAAATCAGAACAATTGGACAACAAGAACATCTTTATTTACTGGCTTGTTGAAAGGCTGTAATTTGAGACTGCTTGTAACGAAATATTTCACTGCCAAGTGTTATACATCACCCCAAATTTCAGTCACAGTCATTTCAATCACAGTGACACAGTAAATCAGAGAGAACAATGGCAACCACTTGTGACTGCTTATTATCCTGCAGTCTATTTGCAATCAGATTTAGGATTTCCGATATGTTGGTTAGTCTCTCATGTGTGGATATCAGAGCCAGGAGGATAAGGAGTGGAGCCAGAAGGATAAAAGAGGGCAAGAAAGAGGGATACAGAGAGCAGAGCCAGGGCGATAAAAGAGCGTGAGAAAGAATGAGACTGAGAGCGGAGCTGTGAGGATAAAAGAGTGCGAGGAAGAGCGAGACTGACAGTGGAGCCAGGGAGATAAAAGAACATGAGGAAGAGTGGGACTGAGAGCGGAGCTGGGAAGATAAAAGAGGGGGAGAAAGAGCGAGACTGAGAACGGAGCCGGGAAGATAAAAGAATACGAAAAAGAGTGAGACTAAGAGCAGAGCCGGGAGACAAAAGGGTGCAAGAAGGAACAAGAGTGAGAGTGGAGCCAGGGAAATAAAAGAGCGCAAAATAGAGTGAGACTGAGAGCAGAGCTGGTGATATAAAAGAGCATGAGAAAGAGCGCGACTCAGAGCAGATCCAGGGAGGTAAAACAGCGCGAGCAAGAGCAAAACGCAGAGCGGAGCTGGGAAGATAAAAGAACGTGGTAAAGAGCGAGATTGAGAGCAGAGCCAGGAAGATAAAAGAGCATGAGAATGAGTGAGACTGAGAGCAGAGCCGGGAGGATAAAAGAATGGGAGTAAGAGTGAGAATAGAGCTGGGAGATAATAGAACATGATAAAGAGCAAGGCTGAGAATGGAGCCGGGAAGATAAAAGAACCTAAGAATGGGTGATACTCAGAGCAGATCAGAGGAAATAAATGAACCCAAGAAAGAGTCAGACTGAGACCAGAGCCGGGGAGATAAAAGAGCATTATAACGAGAGAGATTGAGAGAAGAACTGGGAAAATAAAGTAGGGTGAGAAGAAAAAGCAAGACTGATGGAGCAGGGAGGATAAAGTAGCAGAAGAAAGAGTGAGACCGAGAGCGGAGCCGTGAGGATGAAAGAGCAGGAGAAGGAGTGAGACTGAGAGTGGAGCCGGGAGGATCGAAGAGCGCAAGAAAGAGTGAAAACAGAGCCGGGAGATAAAAGAGTGTGATAAAGAGTGAGGTTGAGAATGGAGCTGGGAAGATAAAAACCTGAGAAAGACTGAGACTGAGAGCAGAGCTGGGGGATAAAAGAGCATGAGAAAGAGCAAGACTGAGAGGTGACTAAGGTTGTCGACAGGCAAATATCTATGGATGTTGTTTATATGGACCTCCAAAAGGCATTTGACAAAGTCCCACATAAGAAACTGTTAAATAAGGAAGAAGCCGGGAAAGCAACAGTGGCGAAATCTGACCGGAGAAGCGAGGGGCAACATCGGCACCAGACGCACTCGAGGATTACCCTATGGAAGTGCTTCGCCGGCACGCATGGATGCCTACTTACGTATATATAGATATATAATATCCTGTGTACATAATGGCAAAATAATCCAATAAAAACATTTTGTTAAAAATAAGGTAGAAGCCCATGGAACTGAGGGAAAATTATTGACTTGGCTGGGAAATTGGTTGAGTGGCAGGCGACAGAAAGTAGTGATAATGGGTAGGTACTCCATTTGGCAGGATGTGACTAGTAGTGTCCCACAGGGATCTGTGTTAGGGCCTCAATTGTCCACCAGTCACTGAAAGTAAGCATGCAGGTACAGCAAGTGGAAAAGAAAGCAAATGGTATGTTGGGCTTCATAGCGAGAGGATTCGAGTACAGGAGCAGGGATATCTTGTTGCAATTATACCCACATATACCCACAATAGGTGAAACCACACCTAGAATGTTGTGTTCGGTTTTGGTCTCCTTATCTGAGGAAGGATGTTTTTGCTACAGAAGGAGTGCAACAAAGATTTACCAGACTGATTCCTGGGATGGTGGGTCTGACTTATGAGGAGAAATTGAGACATTTAGGATTATATTCGCTGGCGTTTAAAAGAATGAGGGGAAGTTCTCATAGAAACCTGTAAAATTCTAACAGGACTAGACAGGGTATATGCAGGAAGGATGTCCCTGATTGCGGGAAGTCCAGGACTAGGGGGCTCATTCTCAGGATATGAGGTAAAATATTTCAGTCCAAGATGAGGAGCAATTTCTTCACTCAGAGAGTGGTGAGCCTGTGGAATTCACTGCCACAGAAAGCAGTTGAGGCTAAAACATGTTTTCAAGAAGGAGTTAGATATAGCTCTTGGGGCTGAAGAGATGAAAATAAATGGGGGAACGCAGGAGCAGGACTGAGTTGGTTGATCAGCCATGACTATAATAAATGGTGGATCAGGCTCGAAGGGCTGAATGGCCTACTCCTGCTCCTATTTTCTGTGTTTCTATATTTTCTGTGTTTTTCTGCAAAGTCCCAGATTTCATCTGTAATACCAGGAAGAATTTGGTAAGAGCTCACGTCAGGTATTTTTCGGTAGGAAAACAAGGAACTTAGATTATTACCTTCATGGCTTTTCTGTGCCCTATCTCTTTGTGAATTTGGTTAACAATGCAAACAGCCAGTGAAAATTGTATGTTTTTCCTCTTGGCCAGTGAATGGCATGTCCTGTGGGATTGACAGGAAGATGAGATGTGAAATAACGTAAAATTGGTTGCAAAACAACCAGTTCTGCTTATAAGGCACTTTGTCCTCCTTGCTTTGCACATGGGAATCTTGATTTGATTTGATTTATTGTCACATGTATCGAAGTACAGTGAAAAATATTTTTCTGTGGCCGAGGAATGTACACAGATCTAAAAGATCTCCGAAGATTTTTTTTTGTGCGTTTGCGCAAACTGATGTTGAGAAGGGGAGTTCCACAGAGAGGAGTTCAATAAGACTGAGTGTTAATTCAAGTAATCAGAGGCAGCCCAAATCAGGTATAATACGAGAAATGTTTCTGAACAGTTACTGGGAGAAAAACTGATGCATCACTTAATACTGCAGCTCAGCAGATTTTTCTGTTATTTTGTATGCTTCTCACAACAAATTGACACAAGATCTGAGTATGACTGACCCATTAAGCTATGCGCTTTGGCTTCACAATGTCTAAAGCTCACATTACGTTTGCTATATTATGATATCCTGATGTTATTTTTGTGAATATATCTTAGTCATGATCAATACTGGATTAATGCTATTACGGGGAGGCGGTGGAGTATTGGCAATTTCACTGGACCAGTAATCTAGAGGCCCAACTAATAGACTGGGGAAGACAGCAAAATACAGGGGGTGTTGGATTCTGAAATAAGAACAGAGAATGCTGGAAAATCTGTAAGGAGAACTGAAGAAGAGTCAAATGAACTTGCAACATTAACTCTGTTTTATCTCCCTACAGATGCTGCCAGAGCACCTGGGTGTTTCCAGCATTCTGTGTTCTTGTACTGGTTTGGAGACCTGGGTTTGAGTTTGACTATGGCAGCTGGTGGAATTTAATTTTAATTCGCCAAGACTGAATTTAAATGAAACCAGTGGCAGTTGCCGTAAAAACAATCTGGTTCGTTAATGTCCTTTAGGGAAAGAAATCTGTCGTCCTTAGTTGGTATGATCTATGTGTAACTCCAGACCCACAACAATGCGGACGGCACGGTAGCACAGTAGTTAGCACTGTTGCTTCACAGCTCCAGCGTCCCATGTTCGATTCCTGGTTTGGGTCACTATCTGTATGCAGTCTGCACGTTCTCCCTGTGTCTGCATGGGTTTCCTCCGGGTGCTCCGGTTTCCTCCCACAAGTCCCTAAAGATATGCTGTTAGGTGAATTGGATATTCTGAATTCTCCCTCTGTGTATCCAAAGAGGCACCGGAATGTGTTAATGTAAGCCTACTTGTGACAATAAAAATTACTATTATATTATTATTGACACTGAATGGCATTACCATCGCTGAACCCGCCACTATCAACATTTTGGGGACAAGAATCTGAACTGGACCACCCATATAAGTATTGTGGCTAGAAGAGCAGGTCAGAGGCTGGGAAATCTAAGCAGACCAAGGCAGGCCAGCAGCACAGTTCAATTCCTGTACCAGCCTCCCTGAACAGGCGTCGGAATGTGGCGACTAGGAGCTTTTCACAATAACTTAATTGAAGCCTACTTGTGACAATAAGCGATTTTCATTTCATTTCATTGCATAAAAGCCTGCCAACATCTCCAAGGCATAAATCAGGGGTGTGATGGAAAACTGGCCACTAACTTGGATGAGTGCAGTTCCAGCACAATGGAGAAGCTCCATGCCATTCAGGACAAAGCAGTCTAATTGACTGGTATCCCATACCCGCCTTAAACATTTAATCCCTCCACCATTAACACAATGTGGCAGGAGTGTGTACCATCTACAAGATGCACTGTAGGAACTCACCAAGGAGTCTTCAACAGCACCTTCCAAACCTCTACCACCTAGCAGGACAAGGGCAGCAGATGCCTGGCAGCACCAGCACCTGAAAATTCCCATCCAAGCCACACACCATTGTTACTTGAAACAGTATTGCTGTTCTTCTGTGTCACTGGGTCGAAATCCTGGAACTCCTTACCTAACCGTACTCTTGATGTACATACAGCACGAGGACTGCAGTGGTTCAAGAAGGCAGCTCACCACCACTTTCTCAAGGGCAATTATGAATGGGAAATAAACTCAGTCAGAGAATCCCGTGTCCCATGAAATAATTTTTTAAAAACCGCCCTGAATTCATTTGCTCTTAATTTGAGCAGTAATCCTTTCTGTGACACATTATCAAATGCCCTTTTATATTTCAAACACTCTGCATCTACTGACTCACCTTTATCTACACTGCTGATGAAATTCACAAAGAACTCGAACAATTTTGCAAAGCATGGTTTCCCTTTCACAAAACTATGTTGACTCTGCCTGATTGTATTCTGATTTTCTAAATGCTCTACTACTACCCCCTTAATAATGGAATCTGGCATTTTCCCAATGACAGATGTCAGATTAATTGGCCCATGGGTTCTTGGGATGGATTTGCATGGCCCTTCCCACTGGCGAATCCTTCCAGTCCTGCCAAAGTCAATGGACTGTTGAATGGCTCGCCCCCATTTTCTGGTCCCACCACGACAGGACCATAAAATTCTGCCCATATTTTTTCCTGAGTGTCAGGCACTGACTGGAACCCAGTGTGTAGCTCTCCAGTTGCACAGTCAAGTATTAATCCAGATTTTGATTTACTTAAAAACAGAAATTCCATGGGCATGGTTTACACCATCGCTAAACGAGGCGAGGCCTGATAGAGCTGGCAAGGTCTGCTCCACAGAGGTTGTGATGGGTACATCAATCATCACAGAAAATAACCACCCTCCCCCAGCACCATCCCATGGACATGGGGGATCTCCTACAAGCACAGGGGGCTCCTTGCCCGCAACCGGCACAAGCATCAGGGGCTTTCATCTCCCGCTCTCCCTCCCCCAACCCCCACCATCAGCACAAGCATCAAGGGTTACTTCCACCCACCCCAACCACAAGCATCAGCAATCAGGGTTCCTCCTACCCGACAATCAAAATGCAAACCCCACCCTCAATGGGTTTCCAAGAGGGTCTGCCACAGGCACTGGCCCCTTGGCTTAGTTTAGCACTGCCACCTGGCAGTGATAACCTCTGCCAGGGGTCAGTGTCTGGCACTATTTGGGCATGATCCTTCCCCCCCAGAGGCTATATTTACCTTTGTGCCCCCAGGGAAATCCCCTCGACTGATTCCCATCACGTCGGCAAGATTGAATATTCAGTGAGGTGTGATCATGTGGCAGGAGGCTTGGTACTGAGATGTAAATGTATGTAAATATATTAAAATGCCTTTGTGAGGGTGAACCTCATTACGTCACCGGCCAGGCGTGTGGGAAACCGGAAAACAAGATTTCGCCAGCTAGAATGCCAATTCTCGGAAGAATTTGCGCCCGCGTTACTGTTCTCGCTGACAGTACAAAATCATTCCAATCCCCCCTCCCCACCCGCCAGTTTCTGTTTCTCTCCTTTCTTGAATTGTGGTGTTACATTTGCAGTTTTCCAATCCAATGGGACCTTTCCAGAATCTAGACAATTTTGTAATGTTACAACCAATGCATCCATTCTTTCTGCAGCCACTTCCTTTGAGATCCTGGAATGCAGGCCACAAGGCCCAGAGGACCTGACAGCCTTTAATCCCATTACTTTTCCTAATACTTTTTCTCTTATGATTGTGATTGTTTTGAATTCCTTCCCCTCCTTTTGCCTTTTTATTTTTTTTACTATTCTCAGAATGCTTTCTGTGCCTTGTGAAGACAGATACAAAAGATATTATCCACAGTCTCTACCATTTCCTGCTATCCCATTATTAATTCCCCAATTTTGCCCTCTGAGGGACAAGTGCTTTATTTATCTATTATGCTTCATTTGTGTCAGTTTACAGGGTGTAGCAAACCTGAAAATTAAATGCTGTGCTTCCTACGCTACCAAATTATTGTGCTCTGGCTAATAGAATGGTCGAGGAGATTGATGGTGTCACTTTCAATGTAATCGGCACAGACCAAATGAAATAACTTTTATTTTACCCTGCAGATTTAAACTTGACTGATATTGAGATATGCTTAACACTAATGTAGCTAGTCTGGACAATTGATTTAAATGGTCACTGTAATGCATTATAGTGGGCTGTTTTGTCTTCTCGACAAATCCCACTGTGCCCTTTTGTAATCTATAAACAAAACAAGACTGATGCTCACTTTATTAATTTGAAAATGCCGAAGAGGAGTCTTTCCATCATTTCACTTAACCAGCGGGTGTTTACAGAATGTTTTAAGTGAGACACGATCTGGCTCCAGATAATATGGAATCAATTTGTACATCTGGCTTTGAGAGATGTGGCTATATAAATAAAGGTAAAGCTCATGGGGGAGAGGATAACTTATTGCATTCTGGAGCAGAAAAAAATGGACTGTAGTTTATTGTATTTTTTTCAATTAGTCTGCAAATCTTAATCCTTTGAGAACTGAGCACTCCATTAATTTATTTATTCTAATCCTTTCTCATAATTTATGATAAGCAGGTCAGGAATATTGTCTGTTTGAATTTCAATGAACCAATTATGCCTGTAGATAAATAATTGCATGAAACAGACAGAAGCACTTTTTATTCAGCATCCCTGTGGTAGAAAGCAGTTTAAAACTACAACAAGCGCACAAATCATTCCCTACTATTAAGCTTCAATAATGAGGATTCAAATAAGGGATGTTTATTTTATATGTAGTCAGCAAGAGTTACAAAAGAGTTATGAAAATGAAATTACTGAGCTTGAAATTAATATATAGAATTTAAAGTTTAGCAATATCATTCTCATTCGGAAAATTCTTGCTAACTGGATTTCCTTGCTCCATAAGTCCTACGCCTGGTCTAAGTTTGATGCTGTGCTACCTGGAAAAGTTTGTATGTATTAAAGTCATAACCACAGGCGCTCAGATCATAACATTCTCTATGAAGTGCAGTTCACAATTTTTCTAGCTTCCCTGAAGGGGCAGTTATTAAAACATTAATTGACTTGCAACTGAGCCTCACAGAAGAATGATACGTTGGAAAAATGGATTATCTTATTTTCATTTTATATCAAACAGCAATTTTAAGCACCATATTTAAAATGGAGTTTACATTTTTGTTATCGTCAGCATGTTTATTCAGAAATGAGGGGCGGGGTAATTTTTGATTATTATCATGTCAATGGTCTAATGCAGCAGGTTGCCTATCTGCCATTTGTAGAATCTGTTTAGTTACCATCCCATTGATTTCACTGGGAAGAAAATCAGGTGGCTCCTACATTGGACTGGCAATTCACACTTCTGGATTTACATCTGGGTAGTAGACAAACATTATTCACAAAGTGTCTGATTACTATAACTGTACATCTTTAGAAGTGAGAAAATATTTTGACATGTTTATCATGAATCTTAATTAAAGTGTTGTTAAGTGCTCATGTACCAGGTGCAAGAATACATGTTGAGTACCAAGTGCGACTGGAATATGCCTGCCTCATAAAGTGAGTTGAAATTGTATGGAAGTATCCAAACCAAACGAGAATCCTCATGATCCCATCAGAGTAGTCCCAAATTGATAATCGTTTGCATTTTTAGGTTGTACAGATTTGTGGCATTGTTCAACCAGTTTCCAAAGCAAGATCTCAGGAGAAGGTTGAGAGCCTCATTTCAATTTTAATATAATCAGCAGGCTTCCCCACCATATTGTCCCCGTGCATTTGGAATTCCCCCTTCATCAACATTGTCAACTGTCGCAAAAAAACAGTTGATTCACTAATGTCCTTTAGGGAAGGAAATCAGCCATCCTTACCTAGACTGGCCTATGTGTGAGTCCAGATCACAGCAATATGGTTAATTCTTAAATGCCCTCAGGGATGGGCAATAAATACTGACCCAGCAAGCGATGCCCACATCCCATGAACGAATAAAAAATAACATATTTTCTGTAATTTCTCCTGATAATTTCACCCTTGGAATACAGATTTAATTCCAGTAAACCTGCAAAGTACTCTCTCCAAAGCTAATAGGTCTTTTGATGGAGTGGTACACCGACCGCTCATAGCACACCAAGTGTGTTCACACCTGGACCTTGCAGAGCAGAAACATAACTTCTACCTCTACATATTCTAGTTCTCGAGATATAAAGGCCATCACTTCATTAGTTTTACAGTGCCTGTTCGTGACACATTAATGATCTCCATACCTGAATTTACAAATCCCATTGGCCTTGATTTATACAGTATCTGTTTCTACATTTTGGGTCAGGGTGGCACATGGTCTCCCATTTGCCTAGGCTGAAATCCGTTTGCCACAATTCTACCTGTTTGAATTGTCGACCTGAGTGTTTATTATCTGTGTGTCATTTCAATACAAGCCTCTTTTGTTTGCCTCCAAAAACATTCCATTTGCAAATAAACCTATTCAATAACTTAACCTATTATCAAGGCTATAGAATTCCTGAAAGGATCTGTCTTTTGAGATGCCATAGTGGAATCTTGCATTAGTCCACGATAGGAGCACAATAAAGGGTGGATTGTTGGCCCTCTGGCATTTTGTATCCCACTTATTATGTGCCTAAAGCTAAGTTTCAGATCGACTTAACCTGTGGAAACTTTTCTTTGCAATGAGGTCAAAGTAAGAGTTTTAGAATTTAATCCTTTTCGTGATAGCTTCATGTTTGATTCCTGTTGTGTGTTCAGTTAGTTGATCTCAGCTAGAACAGCTAGGAGCTTTACAGTTGGCACAGGAAAGGGGAAAAATATCAACTCTGGTATCTGTTCTTCAATCTTATTGTACTGACATATATTCAAAAATTAAATTGGAGTAGCATTCAGTCAGGATATGATTGAACATGAATGTAATGGGCGGAATTCTCCGCTCCCGCGCGGCATCGGGAAGGCCGTCGTGAACTCGGCCGAGTTTCACGACAACCTCGGAGGCCACTCCTCGCACCCTATTCACCCCCACCCCCCAGGGGGCTAGGAGCGGAGCTCCGTAAATCTCGGCCGCCAGGCCTTGATGCTTGCGTCAAGGCGGCGCGCCGAGAATGACGCGACGGCGGCGCCTAAGTGACGTCAGCCGGTTCCAACCCACGCATGCGCGGTTGCCATCTTCCCCTCCTCTGCCCCGCAAGACGTGGCGGCTTGATCTTGCGGGGCGGCGGAGGGGAAAGAGTGCGTCTCTTGGAGACGCCGGCCCGACGATCGGTGGGCACCGATCGCGGGCCAGTCCTTCCCGGGCACAGCCATTGTGCTCACTCCCCTCTTCGCCCCCCACAAGCCACAGACGAAGATTTGGCACCATGTTCACGACGGCAGCGACCAGGTGTGGTTGCCGCCTTTGTGAACCAGTCGGGAACGTCAGGCCGCTCGGCCCATCCGGGCCGGAGAATCGCCGGTCGCCGTGAAAACCGGTGAGCGGCGATTCATCCAAGCAGGGGGTGGGAGATTCGCGGGGGGTGCCAGGGCGGCGTGTCGTGAATCGCCCGGCCCTCCCGTGATTCTACCACTGGGCATGGGGAGCGGAGAATTCCGCCCAATGTCGTTTTTTGATTGGATAACTTGTTGACACTGACCGTTTGGCCTCACACCTGAACAATGGCTGGTATCCAGGTACAAAACGTAATCCTAAAGATGAGTGGGACTCTGGTCTTTATCTCTAGGTTGTCGGAGTGCAAAAGAGAACAAGTGATGCTTCAGCTATACAGAACCTTGATCAGACAGCATCTGAAGAACTGCGATCAGTTTTGGTCACCCCGACCTCCTCAGAAGACAAACACGGGACACAACCGACAGAGTACCCTTCGTCGTCCAGTACTTCCCCGGAGTGGAGAAACTACGACATCGTCTTCGCAGCCTTCAACACATCATTGATGAAGATGAACATCTTGCCAAGGTCATCCCCACACCCCCACTTGCCTTCAAATAATCGCGCAACCTCAAAAAGGCCATTGTTTGCAGCAAACTACCCAGCCTTCAGAACAGCGGCCACGACACCACACAACCCTGCCATGGCAATCCCTGCAAGATTGGATTGGACGGGATTTGTTTGTTGTCACGTGTACCAAGGTACAGTGAAAAGTATTTTGCTGCGAGCTGCACAGCAGATCATTAAGTACATGAAAAGAAAAGGGAATAAAAGAAAATACTTCAAGAAAAGATAAAACAGAGAGATTAGTAATAATGTTAGTGTGGTGGTATGATTAGCATAGCTGCCTGCCATTGGTGCAGAACACCGGCTTACCATTGGCCCTGGTCGATCATGTGCCTCTCGACCGATTGATTGAGACCAGTCATGTGACGGCTCCCCGATTGGTCGAGAGGCGGAGTTAACCCCACCTCCAGGGCGGGGTATAACTACCCAGTACTCCCGGCGGTCATCCATATACTGTAATCGACCGCAGGGCTAACATCTAGCTGATTAAAGCCATACTTTTGTACAGCAACTTGTCTCGCGTTCAATTGATGGTACATCAATTTAATCAGCTAGAATTTTGAAGATGGAGCTCCGGATCAAGCCCGAATGCCTCCGCATCAGCCCGCAAACTCAGAACGCTTCTGAAATTTTCAAACATTGGCTGGCGTGTTTCGATGGCTACCTGGCGTCCGCAAGCAGCCCCCCCACCATGGCACAGAAGCTCATATTCTCCATTCCAGCGTGGGCATGGCGGCCTACGCGATGATAGGGGAAGAAAAAGATTACGACGCGGCCATGGATAAGCTGAAAGGACAGTTCCTTAAGCCTGTAAACCGAGTGTTCGCCCGACATCTGCTGGCTACCAGAAAACAGCTCCCCGGTGAGTCCTTAGACAATTTTTACCAGGCCCTCGCTGTCCTGGGGAGGAATTGCACCTGCCTTCAAGTTTCAGCCACTGAGCACATGGAACTTTTGATTAGCGATGCTTACGTAGCTGGGATGCAGTCTGCCGCTATCTGCCAGCAGATGCTGGAAAAAGACGACCTCAGCCTAACTGAGGCAAGGACTCTCTCCACCTCCCTGGAGTTCGCCGACTTAAACGCCCGTGTCTATGTCCCCAGCCGCGCTTCAGCACCCTGGGCCTCCTGGCACGCTTCCCCACTGCCATCTGCCGCTCCCGACCTCCCTCAGGCCTGCGCCGCGGGACGCCCTGACAAGTCTGCGGGGCCCCGCTTCTATTTCTGTGGGCTTGCCAAACACCCCCGCCCGCGCTGCCCAGCCTGCTCCGCCCTTTGTAAGAGCTGCGGGAAGAAGGGCCATTTTTCGTCGGTCTGCCAGGCCACATAGGTTGATGCTGTGCCACGCAGCGACCGGGGAACCCCCCTCCGGGCCTTTCCGGGCCCTTCCAGCGCACCGCGCCAATCTCCACCCCCCCCCCCCCGCCTCCGGGCCCCTGCGCCCGGCTGGCGCACCTCTCTGCCCCTGCTCTCAGCCACTCCGATCGGCCCACCGGCACTGCTAACCCCGCCCCCAGCAACCACGAGGGTCCCGCGGGCGCCGCCATCTTGGGCCCCGGACGCCACGTGCGGGTCCTGGGCAGCGCCATCTTGGGGTACCGACTCCACGTGCGGGTCCTGGGCGTCGCCATCTTGGGGCCCCGATTCCACGTGCGGGTCCTGGGCGCCGCCATCTTGGGGCCCCGACTCCACGTGCGGATCCACGGGCGTTTAAGGACGTCCATCCTGGACTGGCACACAAGGCCCTGCCAACACCTACTCGGCCGCCACCGACTACGACGATGGATCTTCTCCACGGCTCGCGGCCATTCAGCTCGACCAATCACGTCCACGCACGCTCGCCAAAACGACAATGCTAATCCACCTCAACGGCCACGAGATGGGCTGCCTGCTGGACTCCGGGAGCACGGAATGCTTTATACACCCTGCCACGGTAAGACACTGCGCGCTCCCTGTCCACCCTGAAAAACGCAAAATCGGGTTAGCCTCAGGTTCGCACTCCGTCCGCATCACTGGGTGCTGCATCGCGGACCTCACGGTCCAAGGGAAGGTTTATTAAAATGATAAACTCCTTGTCCTCCCCGACCTTTGCGCACCGGCACTCCTAGGACTGGACTTCCAGTGCAACCTGCAGAGCTTGACCTTCCAATTCGGCGGCCCTATACCCCCCTCACTGTCTGCATCCTCGCGTCCCTCAAAGTGGACCCCCCCTCCTTGTTTGCTAATCTCACCCCCGATTGCAAACATGTCGCGACACGGAGCAGTACTGTACAGCGCCCAGGACCGGACCTTCATCAGGTCCGAGGTCCAGAGGTTGCTGAAGGAAGGGTTCATCGAGGCCAGCAACAGTCCCTGGCGAGCCCAAGTGCTGGTGGTCCGGACTGGGGAGAAAAACCGGATGGTCATCGACTACAGTCAGACCATCAACCAGTTTACGCAACTGGACGCGTATCCTCTCCCCCGTATTTCCGCCATGGTAAACGAGATTGCGAAATACAAAGTCTTCTCCACTGTGGACCTCAAGTACGCTTATCACCAGCTCCCCATCCGCGTGAGTGACCGCAAGTACACCGCGTTCGAGGCTGATGGGCGCCTCTGCCACTTCCTCAGGGTTCCATTCGGTTTCACAAATGGGGTCTCGGTCTTCCAACGGGAGATGGACAGAATGGTCGACAAGTACGGATTGCGGGCTACCTTCCTGTACCTCGATAATGTCACCATCTGCAGCCACGACCAGCAGGACCATGACACCAACCTCCGAAAATTCCTCCAAACCGCAAAACTCCTTAACCTAACTTACAATAAGGATAAGTGCGTGTTTAGCACCAACCGTCTAGCCATCCTCGGCTATGCAGTGCGTAACGGAGTGATAGGTCCTGACCCTGAACGCATGCGCCCCCTGATGGAACTCCCTCTCCCCAATACCGTCAAATCCCTCAAACGCTGCCTGGGTTTCTTCGCTTACTACGCCCAATGGGTTCCCAATTACGCCGACAAGGCCCGTCCCCTCATTCAGTCCACGACCTTCCCGCCGTCGTCAGAGGCCTGCCAGGCCTTTAGCCGCATCAAAGCGGACATTGCAAAGGCCACGATGCGCGCCATCGACGAGTCCCTCCCCTTCCAGGTCAAGAGCGACGCATCAGAAGTAGCTCTGGCGGCCACCCTGAACCAAGCGGGCAGACCAGTGGCCTTCTTCTCCAGAATCCTCCAGGCTTCCGAACTCCGCCACTCCTCAGTACAAAAGGAAGCCCAGGCCATAGTCGAAGCTGTGCGACATTGGAGGCACTATTTGGTCGGCAGGAGGTTTACCCTCCTCACAGACCAACGGTCAGTGGCCTTCATGTTCGATAATGCACAGAGGGGCAAGATTAAGAACGACAAGATCTTACGGTGGCAGATCGAGTTGTCCACGTACAGTCCACGATTTCTTGTATCATCCTGGGAAGCTCAATGAGCCTCCTGATGCCCTGTCTCGCGGTACCTGCGTCAGTGTGCAGATAGACCGCCTCCGACCCTCCACGCGGACCTCTGCCATCCAGGGGTGACCCGTTTCTACCATTTCATAAAGGCCTGCAACATGCCCTTCTCCATCGAGGAAGTCAGGACAGTAACCCGTGACTGCCACATCTGCGCAGAGTGCAAACCGCACTTCTACCGCCCCGAGCGCGTGCATCTGATCAAAGCATCCCGCCCCTTCGAACGTCTCAGCATTGACTTCAAGGGGCCCCTTCCCTCTAGCAACCACAACATTTACTTCCTGTCGGTAATCGATGAATACTCCCACTTCCCCTTCGCCATTCACTGCCCCAACATGATCACATCGACCGTCATTAAGGCCCTCCTGTCCATCTTCTCCCTGTTCGGCTACCCCGCGTAAATACATAGCGATCGGGGGTCCTCATTTATGAGCGACGAGCTGCGTCAATTCCTGCTCAACAGGGGCATTGCCTCTAGCAGGACGACCAGCTATAACCCTCGGGGTAACGGACAGGTCGAGCGGGAGAATGGCACCATCTGAAAGACCATACTATTGGCCCTCCAGTCCAGAGATCTCCCTATTTCCCGATGGCAAGAGGTTATCACCGATGCCCTACATTCTATCCACTCACTCCCCTGTACCACAACAAATCAGACACCTCATGAACGTCTTCTTGTTTTCCCCAGGAAGTTGTCCTCCGGATCCACTCTCCCAACGTGACTGGCCGCCCCCGGACCCATCTTGCTCCGGAAGCATGTGCGGGTGCACAAGTCCGACCCGTTGGTGGTACAAGTCCAGTTACTCCACGCTAACCCGCAGTATGCGTACGTGGAGTACCCTGACGGTCGGCAGGACACCGTCTCCCTCCGGGACCTGGCACCCGCCAGCGTGCGGCCCTCCCCCCCTTCACCACAGTCCACCCCCCTGTTATTTTTCCTCCAGCGTCCCACCCAGGCTACCCCTCCCCCATCCATGGCGTCTCCACCACCAGCCCGGGTTACGGAGACAGTTGAAGGACCATCGCTCCCGGAGTCCAGGACATCAGCGGAACCACCACCATCGGCTGAACCAACGTCACCAACTCCACTGCGGTGGTCTGCCAGGACGTCACGGGCAACGAAAAGGATGATCGAGTCCATTTAACTTTCAACACCACCATGGATCTTCTATGGACAGTATGTACTGTTGTTAAATGTCTGGGAAAGTGGGAAGCCAAGGATACATTTTTTTTCCTTCTATCACTACTACTCATACCACCACTTCTCCCCCCCTCCCCCCCCCAGCTCGCGTTGACACCCCCCCAGGCTTCTTTCTCCGCAAGGGGTGAATGTGATGGTATGATTAGCATAGCTGCCTGCCATTGGTGCAGAACACCGGCTTACCATTGGCCCTGGTCGATCATGTGCCTCTCGACCGATTGGTTGAGACCAGTCATGTGACGGCTCCCCGATTGGTCGAGAGGCTGTGTTAACCCCGCCTCCAGGGTGGGGTATAAATACCCAGTACTCCCGGCGGTCGTCCATATACTGTAATCGACCGTAGGGCAAACATCTAGCTGATTAAAGCCATACTTTTGTACAGCAACTCGTCTCGCGTTCAATTGATGGTCCATCAATTAGTCTTAGAATTACATTTTAAAAGATTAGAACGATTGTAAGTTAAGTAAAAAGGGGATCTGTTAGGGAGAGCTTGCAAAGAGTCAACATGCTCCGGCACCATATTGTGAAAAACCAGGGCATCAGATTGGCACTGCCAGGGTGCCAAGGGGGCATTTTTTAGATGCGCATGTATGTTGTGGGGTATGGGGAGAGGCCGGGGGACCCTCCTATGTTCGGGTTGGGGAGGAGATTGGGGATTGTTTTGGGGACTCGGAGATTGGGACACGATTTAAAAATGGCATCCTGATTTCTTGCTACAATGGGGAGTTGCATCAAGCAAAGAATGCCATTGCAAAAAATGGGGCTCTGTTCAGCCTCAGCAGCATATTCCCTGTTCGGCACCTTATGCAAAGCGTGTTACACTGAATAGCCTTGTGTTTCCCAGCACTGCGAGTGGCTAAATGCGCTCGCTTGGGTACTTGCGCCCCTCCAATCTCCCCGAGCTGCAAACCACATTGGGCACAATTCTCCCAACGGGAGTTTCTCTCCGGCGTCAGAGGCCGCTTCCCGCCCCCTATCTCCCATCCCCAGGGGGCTAGGAGCGGCGCCGCGTCAATTTTGCGCGCCGGGCCTTGGCGCCACGTCAAAGCGGTGCCGCATAAATGACGCGGCTGGCGGCGCTTAAATGACGTCACCCGCGCATGCGCAGGTTGGCCAGTGCCAACCCGCGCATGCGCGGTTGCCGTCCTCCCCTCGGGCGCCTCGCAAGACATGGAGGATTGATATTGCGGGGCGGCGGAGGAAAAAAAGTGCATGTTTTAGAAATCCTGGCCCGCCAATCAGTGGGCACCGAACGCGGGCCAGACCCCTACTGAGCACCCCCCGGTGCTTGATCCTCACCCCCCCCCCCCCCCCACAGGCCGCACACACAGCGTTTGCGCGCTGTTCACGCTGGCAGCGACCAGGTGTGGTTGGCGCCGGCGTAAACCAGTCGGATTGGGCAGGCCGCTCGGCCGATCCAGGCCGGAGAATCGCCGCTCGACCGTTAGAAACGGTCTCCGATTCTCCGAGCGGCCTGTCGTAAAACTCGGCACGCCATCTTGGAGGGGGGGGTGGTGGGAGAATCCCGTGCGGGTGCCAGTGCGGCGTGGTGGGAATCGCCCGGCACTCCCGTGATTCTCCCACCTGGCGTGGGGGTCGGAGTATCGCGCCCATGATCTCTGCAGGCTGCAAAAGCATATTAGCTCCCCAGGGACCTCCCCAGTAAACCCACTTTGTATTAGCCCAGACTGAAAACACATTTCTTGGTCAATTTAATCTTTTGGCTGCTAAAATCACCCAGGCACTGCAAAAAGATTTCTTTTAAAAAAACATGACAACTACAATCAAGCACACACTAACCCCAGGCTTTTTAATCATTAAATTGTCCACAACATTTATAATCAAATTTTCCTAAAATCCTCCAATCATCACGTCCGAACTCAAGACCGATACATAAGATTCATGAGCCATTTAGAAAGGAGGTGTCGCTGCCATGGCTTCATGCCTTCCTTCAGGGTTTAATCTTCAGAGTACTTTCTCTTTGCTGGGCTGCCACAAAGGCTTTACAATGATGCATAACCATGTTCAACATTACCCAGGGTTTGTCTATGAACTTATTAAAAGTCCTTCAATATTAACAACTCAGCAAGGCTATCTGGAGTGGGACCCAAACTCAAAACCTCTGATTTACTGCATCAGTGGTCACTCGACCTGAATGCAAGTATCTTGCTGGATGACAACAGCATCTTTATTTTTATTCATTCCTGGAAGGTGATGCTGTCAACCCCAATTTGACACTTTGCTTTGTTAAGCTTTAGGCCATTCTTCTTTATACGTTTTAAGACCCTGAGAAGCCTTCTGTTATGCTCAATGAGTGTGGACCCCTAGGTTATTATGCCATCCCCATAGACTCGGATGCCTGGTAACTCTTCAATTATGTGCTCCAAGGCACGACAGAAAATTTCTGATGCAAACATTATGCCAAATGGTATCCGAAGGAAACAATAGCGCCCAAAGGATGTGTTAAATGTACACCGCTTTGTGCTCACTTTGTCCAGCTGTGTGCCAGTGTGCCAGAAGCCTTGTGACATGTCCAACTTGCTGAAACATGTCGCTCCAGCCATCTCGAATGAAAATGAAAAATGAAAATTGCTTATTGTCACGAGTAGGCTTCAATGAAGTTACTGTGAAAAGCCCCTAGTCGCCACATTCCAGCGCCTGTTCGGGGAGGCTGTTCCAGGAATTGAACCGTGCTGCTGGCCTGCTTGGTCTGCTTTCAAAGCCAGCGATTTAGCCCTGAGCTAAACAGCCCCTAGGTTTCGCAGGTTATTTCATCCCCCTTCAGAATCGGGCGGTGCCCTCTCTTGATGTTAAGGGTCAGGTCTTTGGGGTCCATGCATATCCATAGATCATTATTCCTCTTCTTGATGCACACTGATTGATCTAATTGATATTTCTGATTTATGATTGATATTTATTGTCACATGTACCAAAGTACAGTGAAAAGTTTTTTTTTGCGGCCAAGGGAATGTACACAGTACGTACATAATAGAGAATAGAATAATCGACAGAGTACATTGACAAATGGTACATTAACAAATAGTGATTGGTTACAGTGCGGAACAAGGGCCAAACAAGAGCAGCATATGGCGTCATGAATAGCGTTCTTACAGGGAACAGATCAGTCCAAAGGAGAGTCATCGAGGAGTCTAGTCGTTGTGGGGAAGAAGCTGTTCCTATGTCTGGATGTGCGTGTCTTCATACTTTTGTATTTTTTGCCTGATGGAAGGCTTTGGAAGAGGGAAAAGCCTGGGTGTGAGAGGTCTCTGATAATGCTGTCTGCCTTCCTGAGGCAGTGAGAGGTGTGTACATAATCAATGGGAGGATGACAAGCTTGTGTAATGCGCTGGGCTGAATTCACCCCACTCTGCAGTTTCTTGTGATCTTGGGCTGAGCAGTTGCCATACCAATCTGTAATGCAGCCGGATAGGATCCTCTCTATGGCACATCTGTAGAAGTTTGTGTGAGTTGATGCAGACATGCCGAATTTCTTTAGTTTCCGTAGGAAGTAGAGACGTTGTTGGGCTTTCTTGACTGTTGCATCAACGTGAGTGGACCAGGACAGGCTGTTGGTGATCGTGACCCCCAGGTACTGAATGCTATCGACCATCTCCACTTTGGAGCCATTGACGTGGTGGGGGTGGGGCCGGGGGGGGGGGGGGGGGGGGGGGGGGGGGTGACATACTACGCTTCCTGAAGTCGATCATCAGTTCCTTGGTCTTTCCAGCATTTCGAGAGAAGTTGTTTTCGGTACACCACGCAACCAAGCGATATATCTCCCTGCTGTAGTCTGATTCATCATTGTTTGAGATACAACCCACCACAGTTGTATCATCTGCAAAGTTACAGATTGAATTGGAGTTGAATCTTGCCACACAGTCATGTGTTATAGGGAGTACAGTAGAGGGCTGACCCACATCCTTGTGGGGCCCCAGTGTGAGGATTATTGTGGAGGAGGTGCTGTTACTCATCCTGACAGATTGCAGTCTGTTGCTGAGGAAGTCAAGGATCCAGCTGGACAGGGAGCAGTGAAGTCCAAGGTTGCAGAGTTTGGTTATTAGCCTTCTTGGGATGATGGTGTTGAAGGCGGAGCTGTAGTCTATGAATAGCAGTCTGACGCAGGTGTCCTTGTTGTCAGGATGTTAGAATGTTGATTGCAGGGCCAGAGAGATAGCATTTGCTGTGGATCGGTTGCCACAGTAGGCAAACTGCAATGGATCGAGACCATCTGGGAGGCTGGCGTTCATCCATCTCATGACTAGCCACTCAAAGTATTTCATGAAAACAGACATCAGGGCTACCGGTCAGTAGTTGTTAAGGCACGCTACCTTGTTCTTCTTTGATACTGGTACTGTGGTGGGTCTTCTTGAAGCAGATGAAGCAGAAGTGAGGTATTGAATATACCTGCAAATACACTTGCCAGCTGGTCAGCGCAGGCTCTGAGTGCACACCCTGGGACTCTGTCGGGGCCCGTCGCTTTCAGCGGGTTTACTTTCATGAAGGCAGCTCTTTCCTCCAAGGCCATACCATGAAGTGAACCCAGTCTGTAGGTTCCTCTATTCGTTGATGACTCCTAGAGCTGTCATTCTGCCTAACTCGTGCTTCAATTTGTCCTTCAATGGAGCTGGTACACATCTCAACATGTGTATGACTGGCTTTGCATTCTCCTTCAATTGGTACATAAAAGGCAGAGTGCCAAAACATTGAAATATCTCCAGAAAGTACTTTATGATGGATTCTGTGGATGCATATTGGCGGGGTACCATGCTTTCTGCACTGTAAACCTGCTTAATGAGTCCAAGCACCTCACATGCTTCCACTCCAATGAGAGATTCACACTCTCTCTACTATGGAAAATTTGATCATACACATTCTGTCTTTTACAGTTACTGCGAGCTCACATGCTTCTAATGTTGTGATCTTGTTACCGTTATAGTCTTTCAGTAGTACTGATCAATTAACTATTTTCGGTTTAGTTTTCAGCCTTTTTAAAGCAGACAAAGTGATGAGGTAGGCCTTCACTCCCGTGTCGAACGTGCATTTGATTAGTGTGCCACGAACCATCAACAGAATTGTCCATCTATCTTCTAAGGTATTCACATCAGCATCACTACGACTGCAAATTGTGAGGAAGAATTTGCCATTTTGCCTGTTCGGACTACTCGTGTCCTCAGTCGAAAGCATATCAACAGCAGCCAGGTCTTTGATGCATACCTCATTAATTAAGTTTTTTTAATTTAAATTTAGAGTGTCCAATTAATGTTTTCCAATTAAGAAACAATTTAGTGTGGCCAATCCACCTACCCTGCACGTCTTTGGGTTGTGGTGGCGAAACCCATGCAAACACGGGGAGAATGTGCAAACTCCACACGGACAGTGACCCAGAGCCGGGATCGAACCTGAGTCCTCGGCGCCGTGTGGCAGCTCATTAATTAAGTTAACTGGTCTTGTTTGGTCCACTGTTGGATGTGAAAAATATTGCTCAGCAAAGTGATTTGTTCTTCCACACTTGGAAAACATTTTCCCAAAAACAGGATATTGTCATGGCAAATGGTGATTGCTGCATCGCTGGCACAAAATGGCAGGTCCGGTTTGCTACTTAAAATGACCATGTTTCACTGAGACCATGTTTCTCCTTTGACTGTGTCACTATGCTTATGGTGCTGGCAAATCTTCTGCCACATTGGAACCAAAATGTTTCAGATTGAGCACGCTAATCAGCTGTGAGCTAGCTCGCTTGGATCACAAATAATGGTCTCGTTTTTCTTCTGAGGCTCTTCTTCACTCAGTAGCCTCTCACATACCTTATCATTCGATACCCCAAACAAAGCACAAAAATCGCACGATTGCGCATTCAACCACAAATAGGTTTGAAAACTATCAAAAGATTCGCCTGCCTTCTGAGTATGCGTGCAAAAGATATAACGCTCAAACGTTTAATTTTCTTTCGGGGAGTACTATTGGTCAAAGTATTTTATTACTTCATTGAAGGGTTAGCTTTCTGCTTCGCTGTCGAAAGTGAAGGTATTGTAAATTACGATGACTTGAGGACCTGCGCCTGTGAGCAGCAACACAATACGCCTCTCGTCCAGCAGCACCTGCAGGCCAAGAGCTGCAACATAGAGTTTGAATAGCTACATAATAACACACCAATTTTCGTCAACATTACCGATGACCTGAAGCTGGTGAGGTGTCTTCAGACCTTCTATCTCGAATTTCACAGTCTTTCCGTACATTGCCAGTAGTTTACCAAGTAGGTGGAAGAATTTTCTTTTTTCTTTTTTCAGTCTGTTTCGTCCCTTTTTTGTCGTGATTATCCTCAATTGTTAATTCTTGGTACCATGTTATGTTCTGTGTTGTGGCCATGATAAAGATGCATACAGAGGATCTATATCTTTGACCAGTAAGATAATTTATTCACAAAATGCGCACGTGGAAAGATAACTAACGAACTATAATACAAATGGTGACGAATAAGTGAATTCTCCTGGAGTTACATCTAATGCGACTGTCCTCTAGTACAACATACTTGCAAATGCCAGATCTCTGGAGTCACATGGTGGATCTCCATTGCCACCTGCTGGTCGAATATATGTTATACTCTCTACAAATATACATTAATAGATAACTATGTACATTACTGTGCATATACATATCAACACAGTCATGACTTTGGAAGGTGATATGAGTTCCTGAAGTGCATCTTGTAGATGGTGTCTGCTGCTCCTATTGTGCGTTAGTGGTGGAGGGAGTGAATATTTGTAGATGTGGTGCCAACCAAGCAGACTTGTTTTTCCTGGATGGAGTCAAATTTCTTGAGTGTTATTGGAGCTGCACTCATCCAAGCAAATGGAAAATATTCCATCACACTCCTGACTTGTGCCATGTAGATGGTGAACAGGCTTTGGAGAGTCAGGAGGTGAGTTACTCACTGCAAGATTCCTCGCCTGTGACCTGATCTTGTGATGACAGTATTTATATGGCCCGTCCAGTTCGGTTTCTCATCAACGGTAACCCCTAGGATGTTGATAGTGGGGGATTCAGCAATGGCAATGCCATTGAATGTCAAGAGGTGATGGTTAGATCCTCTCTTGTTGGGGGCCATTGTTGCTTGCCACTTGTGTGGCACGAATGTTACTTGCCACTTGTCAGCCCAAGCCTGGTTCTTGTCCAGGCCTTGCTGAATTTGAACATGACCTGCTTCAGTATCTGTTGAATTGCGAATGGTGCTGAACATTCTGTAATCACCAGTCAGCATCCCCACTTCTGATCTTGATGAAACAGCTGAAGATAGTTGGACCTCGCACACTACCTTGAAAACCCCTGCAGTAATGTCCTTGAACTGAAATGATTAACCTCCAATAACTACAAACACCTTACTTTGTGCCAGTTATGACTCCATTCAAGGGAGTGTTTTCCTCGTGAATTCAATTGACTCCAGTTTTGCTTGGGCTCCTTGATGCCACACTCAGTCAAATGCTGCATTGATGTCAAGGGCAGTCACTTTCACCTCACTTCTGGAATTCAGCTCTTTTGCCCATATTTGAACAAAGGCTGTAATGATGTAAGGAACTGAGTACCCTGACAGAACCCAAACTAAGTATTAGTGAGAAAGTCATTACAAGCAATTGCTGCTCAATACCACTTATGATGACCACTTCCAATGATCAAGTGTAGACTGATTTGGTGGTAATTGGCCGGATTGGATGTGTCCTGCTTTTGGTATAAAGGACATACCTCATAGAATCATAAAATCCCTACAGTGCAGAAGGAGGCCATTCAGCCCTTCAAGTCTGCACCGACCCTTTGAAAGAGCACCCGACCTAGGCCTAATGCCCCGTCCTTTTCATGCAACCCAATTCTAAGGGGCAATTTAGTATGACCAATCCACCTAACCTGCACATCTTTGGACTGTGGGAGGAAACCGGAGAACCCGGGAAAACCCACGTAAACATGGATGGAACATGCAAACTCCACATAGTCACCCAGGTCGGATTCGAACTTGTGTCCCTGGGCTGTGGGGCAACACTGCTGACCACTGTGCACCATGCTGCCCCAATTTTCAAAATTATCATGGAGATGTTGGTTTTGTAGCTGTACTGAAACAGCTTGGCTACAGAGAGTTCAGGAGCACAAATCTTCAGTGCTATTGCCGGAATATTGTCAGGGCCCATAGCCTTTGCAGTATCCAAAGCCTTCAGCCATTTCTTGATATCTTGTGGAGTGAATCAAATTGGCAGAAGACTGGCATCTATGATGCTGGGGAACCCCGGAGAAGGTCGAGATGGATTACACACTCAGCACTTTTGGCTGAAGATTCTTACAAATGCATTGTTGTGTTGGGCTGTCCCATCATTGAAGATGGAAATATTTGTCACGCCTCCTCCTCCTTCAGTGAGATATTTATTGGCCACCATCATTCATGACTAGATGCAGCAGGAATGGCGAAGCTTAAATCTGATCCATTAATTGGAATGGCTTAGCTCTGTCTATCAATTGCTGCTTATGCTGTTTAGCATGTAAATAGTCCTGTGTTGTAGCTTCACCAGGTTAACAACTCATTTTTAGGTATGCCTGATTCTGCTTCTGCATTCTTCATTGACCAATGTTGAACTTGATGGTATTAGTAGAATGGGGGATATATCGGGTCATGAGGTTAATGATTATAAGATTCTGTGAGTATGATTTTGTCAGGCTGTTGCTTGATTAATATGAGACACTTTGCCAATTTTGGCACATGCTCCCAGATATTAGTGAGGGGGATTTTATACAGTTAACAGGACTGAGTTTGCTGGTGTCATTTTTGGTTCCTTGGGTGATGCCAGGCAGTCCATCTGGTTTCATTCCTTATTAATTTCTTTTTGAGGTTTTCTACAACTAAGTGGCTTGCTCGGCCATTTCAGAGGGTATTTAAGAGTCAACTACTTTGCTGTGGATCTGGAGTCACATGTAGGCCAGATCAGGGAAGGAGAGCAGATTTCCTTTATTCAAGAACATTGGTGAACAAGATGGGTCTTTATGACAATCAACAATGGTTTTATGGACACCATGGGGGTGATTCTCCAATCGCGGGACTAAGTGTCCGCGCCGTCGTGAACGCCATCGCGTTTCACGATGGCGCGAAATGGGCGCGGGGACTACTAATTCTGTCCCCCACAGGGAGCCAGCATGGCGCTGGAGCAGTTCACGCCGCTCCAGCCTCCCTTCCCAGCGCCAAATGGGTGCTGCGCATGCGCAGTTAGGCCGCGCCAACCCGCGCATGCACGGGGGACTTCTTCAGCGCACCGGCCCCCACGGCCCATGGTGTGGGGGGTTCAGGGGCCGGCCGCGCAACAAAGTAGGCCTGGGGGGGAGAGGCCGGACCTCCGATCGGTGGGCCCCGATCGCGGGCCAGGCCCCATCGGAGCCCCCCACCCCCGCCCCGGGGATGGAGCCCTCCTCCCCCCCACCCACAAGTCGTCCCCTGACCCTTCGCGCAGAGTTCCCGCCGGCTGCGACTAGGGTGAACGGCGCCGGCGGGACTCTGCTTTTTCCGCGTGGCCGCTCGGCCCATCCGGATTCCAGCGGCCCGTGGCTGGCGCTGCGTCAAACGTGCCGTTGCAAATGGCGTGATTCTCCGCACCTCAGAGAATAGCACACCGCCGTCGGGGCATCGTGGCGTGGTTGCGGCAATTCTCTGGCCTGGTGCAGGGCTCGGAGAATCGCGCCCCATAACTTTCATCGTGTTTCATCAACCTTTAAATCAAAAATTTTTATTCAATATAATTTCCACAAAATGACAGTTAAAGAAATTTGGAAGTGTCAATTTTAGGCTGTGTGTGCTGGGGTGATTCGGTGGGGATGAAGAGAAAATAGCCTCTATTACCATATGAGATTCAAAGTTCCCAAGATATAGTGCTTCAGGCCTAATTGTAACAGAACCTGGTGCAACAATCTGTGAGCAGTAGCCCTCAGGCAGATATGTTGGTTCAGAGATATTGGTGGGGCCAAGCAACATTGGAGCCAAGAATCTGGATTGGTCGATGTCCTGTTCTGGAGGCTCGGAAGAAGCAAGAGTTAGTGGGAGGGAGATTAAGGGGTTCTGGCCAGGGGTAAGGAGGGAAGATTCAGTTGAGACAGGGTGGAAGGAAAGAGTTAAGGGTCGGGAAATCTTGGATCTTAGATCAGAATTGAAAGCCGAAGGTTCCAAGGTTGTCGCAGGTCAGGATGATGTTCAAGGATCAGTATGGTACTGATCAGCTGATTGCTTAAATGTGAGGTTGGAAGGAGCAGTCCTTCTCCTCTTTGCTCCACATTCAAGCAGGCTATAACCTAGTTGCTGCAGGTGATCCCTAAAACTTGATCCCTTCTCTCAACGCTGATAACTGCCTTGAAGGGAGGCCATTCTTCAAGACTGCATCTGAAACATGTATTATGACTCTTATTTCCATCTCCAAAGGGCCTAATGCCTGCTTCAGGCATCTCAGAATGTCAGCTGATATTTTAAATCTCTTTGCTCAGTGAGAGCAGCTGACGGTTTCTCCTCGGTGTGAGTACGTCAGGCATGATTAATGGATTACTTTTGTTTGCCCTTACCCATTATGGGCAGCGACACATTTACTTCCATTGATGTGCACGCAGTTCCTGCCCACCATTTTGTGTCTTCTGTTCCAATAATGATCCTTGCATGTTTGTGAAAGATGTTTGTTAACTTGATGGCTCTGCTGAATCGAGAAAAGCTTTTGCGTGGTCATCTTTTTATTCTGGATACTGCAATTTCCATTTGGGAAACATGGGCAATGAAGCCAACAAAGAGTACTGAGGCCAATTTTATTGAAGAGAAGAAAAATATTTTTCAAATGCTTCTGAATATTTCTGAATATGTTTAATTTATTCAGTCCAAATTCTATTCAAGTTTCTCTTCCGAATTTATTTTAATGCTGTACCACAATATTGTGGTAGTCAGAATTCTCCGCCGAAAAGCAGGTTGTTGCCAATTATTCACAGAACCATTACAAAGTTCAAGGAGGCAGGCTGTGAATCTACCTCAGCCGGAACAGGAATTAAACTCTTTGTGCTGTTGGCGGGAATCTGATTCACATGCTCGCCATCTCGCCAACTAAGTATGAGTGAGAAGGTTATTACAAGCAATTGCTGCTCAATAGCACTGCTGATGACCACTTCCAATGATCGAATGTAGACTGATTTGGTGGTAATTGGCTGGATTGTGTCCTGCTTTTGGTATAAAAGACATACCTCACAGAATCATAAAATCCATCTCGCCAACCAAGCTAACTGTCCACAAAATATAGTTGTTATGGGTTGGTAAATAAAGCTACAAGCTAAGTATTGAAGTGTATTAAATTGTGTGGACCAATTCGATTCTTCAGAATAACTCAGAATTGCATTAAAATTCAGCAACCTTCCACTGTCTTCTGCGCTTTACCACATGCTTTGAAAATCACTCAGAACCTCCATTCTCCGCCATGTTTAAGACTTTGGTCATGCTACTAAATTTTAGGATTCATTGTTGGTCTGTGACATCAATGGATTTTCACGTTCACCATTTTTTAAATGGTTCAGTTTGAATCTCTGTAATTTAGGGAACTGGACGGCAGCTGAGAAATTACACTTCATGGGGCAGTTTTGTACCAGCGTTCACTGTCAGCGGGAATGACGCGTGGGTGCAAAATCTCGTAAGGTTCAGGAAACGATTTACCCGCCCCTCGCCAGTGATGTAATGAGGGCGGGAACCTCATTTAAATATATTTTAATACACTTACACGTGTTTAAATGCCCTGCCATCCACATTATCCCACCTCACAGAATATTGGAACCTCACCGACGTGGTGTCATGTTGGCACAGGTTGACATTGCCCGGTTGGCACTAGTTGGCAGTGCTAACCGGGCAGTGCCAACCTGTGCCAGGGGGCAGTGCCAGGGCTGGGCCCATTGTGCAGCCCTATAGGAAGGGTTCCCCAAATGTACATTGGGGAGAAATGATCTTGTGTGGCTGTGTGGGGAGGGGGGGGGGGGGGGGGGTGAGTGAGGAGAGTGCCCACAAGACTGCGGTGGTGGAGAGAGGGGAGAACTCCAACCCCTGTGATAAAAGAGAGGGGGGAGAGCCCAGTTTCCTGCGGCGGAGGGGGCGGCACTGTATTGGCCTTGTGGTGGTGGTTGTGGGGGGGGGGAAGAGTCCCATTGCTTGTGCTGTGGTGCTTTGGGAGTGGGGGTTGCAGTGCTTGTGAGGTGTGTACTTTGTATCCGTGAGGGTGGAAGAGGGGCCGGTAGGCATTTGCTTTCTGTGCTGATCGGGCCGCCCTTTAAAGATTGCGCCACGATCTCTGTGGAGTCGGCCTCGTCTGCTCTACCAAGGCTCCGCTCCTCCAGACTGATAGCACAACCCCTGCTGACTCTTTCTTTTTCTCCGAGTGTCAGAAAATCTGGACGAAAAACTAAGCTGTGCAGCTAGATCTACATGCCAATTTTCAGTCAGAGCCTGACACTTAAAAAAATACAGGAAGATTCCACCCGATGGATTATGTCTTTAAAGTTGCCTGAAGCCTGGGTTCCATCATTCTATTTTGTCTTCAGTGTGCAACTAATAGTCTTTTATCAGCTTTGAGGGAATGGCAAAGAAGTTAGCTTTCATAGGATGACTCATTCATTGATTTAGCTGATGAATTATATTTATATCTGTATTAGAGGGAAACTTTTCTTTCGGTTTTGACAATATGATTGGAAGTGTTATTGATATAATTTCTTAATGGCTCTGTATTTAAAGAAAATGTGCTATTTGCTCACAATGGAATTCAAATCCCACAGGCCCAAAGAACAAGGGATGGACATTTGTTTTGAGCATATGTAACTCTTGCTGTGGGAAAGAATACAACTATACAGCGATAGTGTACTTCAGTTTCTCACTCACAAGTGACCAGACGTAGATTTTTGTATTTTTAAAACTAGACCGTTATTACCAGCAAATGTTTGACTCCAGCACTCCAACTAGTGGCACACTAGAGATCCCTGATCCAAGGAATACACAGATAGTTATACTTTTGGGTTCAAGTACAAGAAATGACCATATACCAATCAAAGGTGTACATTTGTTTCAACATTATCTATGTCCATTAGAACAAATTATATGATGTATAATAAATGAGTGCAGTCATCCAATTGCAATTTGGGCACATCTGCTCAGTGGCGGACTGGGTCTAAAAATATTGGTTGCCAGGAGACAAAGGGGGCCCACCCACAATTACAATGCTATCATTTAATTTTCAGAATGAATAAATAAAATGTTCAAAAAATACATATGGAAAAAAGGGTACAATTAACATTTTTGTAGAAAAAATGTGCATTTCTTAGTAATTACAGTGCACATGTACTGTACATATTACTGGCAGTAGATACCAAATGTAAATACAGAATGTTATAATTGAATTTTTTATTTGACCTCACGACCCTATGTACTGCTTGATATCCTTTCAAGTTGCCGACCATCTCAAATCACAAACTGTAACTTTATCTTTAAATTCACACACTCTTGCTGAAAACGTGGATTTCCAACTATGTCCGACCCGGGTGAACCAGCCCCCCACCCCCCCCCACTCCTTTTCATATCCGTTTAACACTGCTTCGTTCCTTCATACACTGAGTGATTATTTGTTTGTTTCTTTATAGCATTTTTATTTGGTATTGCTCTTTTTAAAAACAATTATATTTTATTAAGTTAGAATACAAATCTCTGGAAAGAAGTTGGAGATTTATTTATCTAATTAATTATAATTTTTAAGGGCCCTTCAGAGATTCACGGGCCTCTTCTTGGCTCTCCGGGCCCCGGACCGATGTACCGGCTGAACCAAGACTACTGCTTGATATCCTTTGAAGTTGCTGACCATCTCAAATCACGAATTGTAACTTTATCTTTAAATTCACACACTCTTGCTGAAAACATGGAATTTCCTTAATTATGCCCGACCCAGGCCCCCCTATTCCACATCCTTCCACTACCTCCCCTGCTTCGATCCTTTTCATGCACTGCTTATTTGTGTCCTCTTCTCTTTTTTTTCTTATTCCTTTTTATTACTAAAACAGTTGTCTGTGTTTGTTTCTTTATTGCATTTTTATTTGATATAGGGGGCCCACTTCATCAGGGGCCCACTTGCCATCGGGCAAGCTGACACCCTGGCCACTCCGCCACTGCATCTACTTCATTATAACATTCCCAAGCATGTATCTTTCTGGTTGTCCAATAACTTCCAGACATAGATTTTATAAGAATATATTTTGACCTGTGATGTATTAACTCCCTTCTCCATTATTCCTTGTTGTAGTGGACACACTAAATTGCGAATTATCTAAATAAAACATTGTTTGTAATTTGGTTCCTGACTGTTATGTACAGACATTCTGAGCTGAAAGATCTCTTTTATCATCACTAGTCTTCTGTCTTTGAGGATTTAGCAGCTTGTGTAATTTTAGCTTGTATAAATTTTAACCCTTTCAACTTTAGTCACGGGGTGGGTGATAAGAGATGACTTGCACCCTAAGCCAATAGAAAAGTTGCATTTGGATTATTTCCAAATAAAGGATTCTGGAAGAATGAAAAGTGGGGATAAAAAGTGCAACATTGGAGTCTTGGTTGACACAAAATGTGTGATGGCTTGTGTGACTCTTCTACAACGCAGTTGAACATAATTTCAGAGATGAGGAGAAAGAGGCATCGTCTGTGCTGGAAATATGCAAAGAATCCAAGGAATTTGAGAGAAAAGGGGCGGGATGGCCCGACCCCAGTGCCAAGAACGGCGCGAACCACTCCGGTGTTGGGCCAACTGGATGTTGCGGAGTCCTCCACACTCTGGGGGCTAGGCCGGCGCCAGGGTAGTTGGCATCGCGCCAACCATCACTGAATGGCCGGCGCGGGTTGGCGCATTCGCAGAACCGTCGGTGTGGTTCAACGCATGAACAGACCGGCCGTTGTGTTTCCTGCGCATGCACAGGGGGGTTCTTCTCGGCGCCGGCCATGGTGGAGCCATACAGAGGCCGGCGCGGAAGGAAGTAGTGCCCCCATGGCACAGGCCTGCCCGCAGATCAGTGGGCCATGATCATGGGCCAGGCCACCGTAGTGCCCTCCCCCCGGGACCGGATCTCCCCGCACCCCCCCCCCCCCCCCCCAAGGACTCCAGTAGACGGCCTACCAGCCAGGTCCCGCCGTGTGGGATCATGTCCATTTCACACCAGCGGGACTGGCCTGGAACTGACAGCTGCTCGGCCCATCGGGGCCCGGAGAATTGCTGGGGGAGCCGCTGCCAACAGCCCCAACCGGCGTGGCGTAAACCCCATCCTCGCCCGAAAACCGGCGCCGGAGAATACAGCAGCCGGCGTCGGAACAACGGGGCGGGATTCACGCCACCCCCCCCCCCCCCCCCCCCCCCCCCCCCCCGGGGATTCTCCAACCCAGCGGGGTGGTCGGAGAATCCCGCCCAAGGAATTTCTGAGTAGTCGTCACTGTTTTTGTCAGGTTTATGTAAAATTTTCCTGAATAAATTTTAGTTGATTCAGAAATACTAGTTAATTGCACCTTATTAGGTAAGACACAATTGCGGACCCTTGTGCAGAAAATTAAGAGTTCATATCTTAGAAATTTTAATTAGAAGGATTTATGCCTCAAAAACATCAAATTTTACACTAGACAAAATGTTCTATAATATTCCAGTAAAATTATGTTAAAAAATGTTTTGCTTTTGCGTATATAATGCTTCTCCAAGGCAAAGGGGCAGGCACAAGCACGTGTACAGATACACGGACATGCACACACATTTATGTCCTCAGCTCAAACGTCTACTGTTGCTTCATTCATGATCTTTGCTCGATCAGATAATCAGACTTTGGGCATTTCAGATAATTCTGTGGTATTCAACTGCTTTCACAAGTCCTTCAATAATGAAGTATCCACATCAACTTAACATCATGACCTGAGGCAGTATTTTTTTAAATTAATTTAGAATACCCAATTCATTTTTTCCAATTTAGGGGCAATTTAGTGTGGCCAATCCACCTACCCTGCAAATCTTTGGGTTGTGGGGATGAAACCCGCGCAAACACGGGGAGAATGTACAAACTCCACACGGACAGTGATCCAAGCCGAGATTGAACCTGGGACCTCGGCGCCGTGAGGCAGCATGCTAACTGTGCCACTGTGCTGCCCAAGTGAGGCAGTATTTAATGGAGGCAACAGGATCCTCATGAGCTGGTAAGAACCACCTTTTGGCGAATTCCAGTCACATTAAGTGCTAATCGGATGTTTCATTGGGCAGGGGCAGACCTTTCCCTGGATCACGGACTCCAGGGTAGCATGTTCTGCCCAGGGAGAGCCACTAAACAACCTGAGATCAGTAGCTCTTCATAACTTGGCAGTATAACTGAGGAGATAGTGGCTACTGCTGGTAATTCACCCTGGATCGCCAATGGACCCAGACTACAGATGGGTTTTGGTTGGTGGGAGTTATGGGGAAGTTGGGAAGGGTGTTGGCAGCAAGGGCAGGAATGTGGTTCTCAGCAGGCACCACTTTGCCAATACGGAGCCCCTCGATAAGGAATTGACAAGCTGGGACTCCCCGCCCCCTGAAGCTTACAAGCAGCAATGAGTTTTCTCTTTGCTCTTTCGGCATGGAATATCGCTTGCCCAACACTAAATAGTGGGATGGGCCCCTTAAGTGGGCACTAACTGTTCAATTAAGGGCTTTAATTGGCAACGAGGCAGAAAGGACTTCCACAAGAGATTTAACTGGAGCAGAGGTGGGAAAATTGCAGGGTCCCCACCCACCATCGCCCCGCCAGGTTAAACACCACACACTCCAGCCATTAAATGCTGCCACTATCACTTAATTCCTCATCATCAGCATCTTGTGTGTGTGTGGGGTGGGGGTGGGGGTGCAGCATTAATCAGAAGCTAAATGGACTGGCCATATCAGGACCATGGCTTCAAGAGCAAGCCGGAGTCAGAGTACCCCACAATAAGTGGCTTACCCCTGGCGCCCTCGAAGCACCGTTATCATGTAGAAGATGCAAATCAGGACTTTGATGGAATACCCACCAGTTGCTAGATAGTTGCAGCATCAGTAACACTCAAGAAGCTTTACATCATGCAGAAAATACAAAAGCCCTTGGAACTAATGGGGCCCAATTCATTTAAAGCCTTCTCTTAATTAATTTCCTTGAACAGCCAAATCCCAAGTGTAGGGTTTACAAAACAACCAGTGAACATCAGGCCGATTCTTCTCAGATTACTGACAGCACAATTAAGCTATATCAACGGCCATCGTCTTGAAGCGCAATGCTAACAATTCTGTTTAACTAAATGATTCAGTTAAAGGAATGAGGATTTCTGACACGTAACTTGCCCACAGGCATATCTATTCATGTTCACTGTGGACACTGTGCAAAGAACTGTGGAGACAGACATTGAATACATTTATGCCTGGGATACTTGAAATATTGGGGAGCCTAGGATTACGGGAAACATACGGAAAAGTGGAGTTGAGGCCAAGATCAAATCAGCTATGATCTTATTGAATGGTGGAGCAGGGTTGAGGGCCCTTATGGGCTACTACTCCTGCTATTTTCTTTGTTCTTTTGTTTATAATCTCCATCTGTCTTCTTGGAAAGAATTGTTTAATTCTCAGTAAACTCAGTAAAGAAAACAATGGGTTACAAAAATAATTTATTTTGCCGTGGTTTTTATTTCATGCACATCTACATACTTTATACTGTTTTTATAATATCACATCATCTGTTGTATTGTGTCCATCTCTTTCAATAATGGAATGAAAATATAAAGTGCAGTGTTTGTAACTTACACATTTCAATGGATTGAATGAGTCTTGCTTCCCAAGTTATATCAGTCATATTAATTTCTTCATATTTATCTGATGTATAATTTTTGATTATACCAGATCTTGCCAGACATTGAAATATTTGATATTGATTATGTTTAAGGTACATCAAATTAAAACAGGAAAAGGAAATCATACAGTCATAGAATTTATAGTGCAGAAGGGGGCTATTTGGCCCATCGAGTCTGCAACAGCCCGTGAAAAGAGAACCCTATCTAAGCCCACACCTCCACCCTATCCCAGTAACCCCACCTAACCTTGTTTGGACACTAAGGGCAATTTAGCACAGCCAATCCACCTAACGTGCACATCTTTGGACTGTGGGAGGAAACCGGAGAACCCGGAGGAAACCCACGCAGTCATGGGGAGAACGTGCAGGCTCCGCACAGACAGTGACCTAAGCCGGAAATCAAACCTGGGACCCTGGCGCTGTGAAGCAACTGAGCTAATCACTACCGTGCTAAGTTGTTATTGTGGTATAAATACTGAGTTGTTATTGCGGTATTCATACGCTGAGATTTTTGAATTCAGCGAAGGTTACAAGTTGCACAATGAGAAAAACTTGTGTTAACATGAATGCATAAAAGAAAATGTTCATGAAATAATAATTTGTTTATTAAAGAGAGATGAAAGATGAAAGGTTTGGAAGATTTATGCTCTATGGGGAAATGCCTGCTGCAGGATAGGGATTTGTAAGAACATATATTGAGGTCAAGTACGGAGGGATTCAGTGACAAGGCAACCTTCAGCAGGTTCTTGTGTTACTTTGCCTTCACATTTGCAGAATCATGCCTTCAGTCCCACTGTCTTGGGTGGGATTCTCCGTAGCCCGATGGTGAAATCAGGATCGGCGATCGGGCAGAGTATGGCTTCTAATACCGGAATCGGGCAGGTGCCGGTTTGATGCCGGTTTGCCATGCTCCACCCCCTTCAAATAAGCGTCATCAGGACGCACGCCGTGCGCAGCCACAATGCTGTTGGCGCGTCATCAGCTGGCCCACCCGCGATGCACCGCCCTCGATGGGTCAAGTTCCCAAAGGCTCGGGCCATGTCTGGTCCCAGCAGTCGGAAACCTGATGTGCCGACTGTGGACAATGACAGTGTCCAGCACCGTCACACGTGGCCGGGATTCATGCCGCTGGCCGGGGGGCTTCTGCTAGGTCTAAGGGTGGTGGGTGGCCAGGGGGTGGGCTGTGTGGTCGGGGTGGGCAGGTATGCAGTCGAGCATGGCCAGCGCCATGTTTCCCAGCGCGACCGGTCAGCTTGTCAGCCATGGACCTGCGGATTCTCCAGCCGTTCTCCGCGCAAGTTCCACACAGCGCCAGTGCTAGCCCCTCATCTGTACCGGAATTGATGAGCGATTTGCGTCGATTTTCCCGTCGTGGAGCACCATGGATTCTCCGATGTCGCCGGCAATTGGCCTCAGAAACAGAGAATCCAGCCCCTTGTCACTTTCAGCAGTGTTTTCATTAAAATCCATAGGGCATATGCGTAATATTGCAATTAAGTCCAAAATCAATAAATATTTTTGTTTCATCTGCATTCCAATGATCACAAGCGTTAGAACAATTCTCATACTAATGCTGGACTGGGAAGATATCTGTTGATTGTAAGAACAAAGTGTACCTAAATTGGAATTGATTGAGATTAAGTTTCCAATTATGCTCCAAAAGACAATCATGCTAATATATGTGGAAACTGGAAATGTCAGCATCAGTGAAAGTTGATTAAGTGTTTGGTGGAGACACATTGCAACAGAGAGAGAAGAGATGGATGAGAGCAATGAATCTTGCTTGATTTGGTTGGGATCTTACCTGCCACCTGGTTTCTGGGAAACCATATTGGTGAGTTAATCTTCTGCCTGCATCTCTGGGTGGGATGTAATGGAAAATCATAAGTTCTGGAAGTTATCTAGCAAGTAGTAAAGTGGCATGAAACAAGGCTCCTAGCTACATAGGGAAAATGAAAGAAAAAGATTAAGCTTAGGGCCTACTCAGGAGAGAAGATGAAAGTTTCCGCCTTATTGTTCCACAGGAAGTAAGTGACTTGAGGGGATGATAAATACCTATTGACCCAGTTTCTACATGGCACCTGGTGCGATCTGAATCATGACCTTGCTGAGCATGAGCAAGATAATTAAATTTAAATGAGTCATTAGGCTCATTCAAATATGCCAACGCTGCATTCACCCAGCCTCCGGGGGTTTACGGCTGCACCGGCAGGGTCTCAACCAGGTGTCGATTTCTGCTGGTCTCCAGAAGCGGAGACCAGTCGTGATGGCTACTTGGGGTCTCTGAGGCGATTGGGGAGAGGGCAAGTCCATGGTGCCTGGTTGGCACTCCAATGGTGCCATGGCACTTCTTAGCTTCAGGGCCTGAGGAGGCCATTAATGGGGGTATGAAGGGTGGTACCTCATCAAGGCTGGAGGGGTGAAGGGAGGGATTCTGAAAGGAGGAGACCTGAAAGTGGGGGGTGGGGGAGGGAGCCTGAAAAGGGGGAGTCCTCAGTGGGCCCCATACCAGACTGTCCTCACTTGGGGGGGGGGGGGGGGGGGGGGGGGGGTAATGCCCATGTGTGCGGTGGATTGGATTCAATTGGGTTGGATTGGTTTATTGTCACGTGTACCGTGGTACAGTGAAAAGTATTGTTCTGCGTGCAGCTCAAACAGATCATTCTACATATGAAAAGAAAATACATAATAGGGCAAACATAAAATACACAATGTAAATACATAGACACAGGCATCGGTGAAGCATATAGGAGTGTAGTACTACTCAGTAGAGAAGATGTGTGATGAGATCAGATCAGTTCATCAGTCCATAAGAGGGCCGTTTAGGCATCTGGCAACAGTTGGGAAGAAGCTGCTTTTGAAGTGCGTGTCCTCAGACTTTTGTATCCCCGCCCAATGGAAGAAGTTAGAAGAGTGAGTAGGCCGGGTGGGTGGGGTCTGTGATTATGTTGCCCGCTTTCCGAAGGCAGTGGGAGGTGTGAGGGATGTGGGAATATCTCAGGGAGTGTGCATGACAGTTACGACCTGGGACAGTCGGACATCCCCGGCCTTTTCGAGGATCACCCCAGGATGACCGGTTGGCTGTCGGGGCATAAGGTCTACCTGCTGAGGACCTGGCTAATGACACCAGTACAGAGGCCAGCAACTGATGTGGACACCCAATACAAGGAGGCCCAAGTGACTACCTGGGCTGTTATTGAGCGGTACATTGGACTGCTCAAGATGCCATTCCGATGCCTCGACTGCTCTGGTGGTGCTCGGAGTACAATCCCCAGAGGGTTGCCCACTTTGTGGCAGTCTTCTGCGTCCTCCACAACCTGGCACAGCAGCTGGGTAACATACTGGAGGTGGAGGAGGAGGAACATGCAGCCACCACTGAGAAGGAGGATGAGGACGAGGAGGTGCCAGACCAAGAGGGGCTGGAGGATCCACAGGGTCAGCCGGTGGATAGAGGACAGGAGGCAGTGGTGAGAGGCCGGCAAGCCCGGAGGGCAAGGGAGACCGTCATCCTCGCCTGCTTCACATAGGATGTAGCCTCATCTGGCATTCCCCCCACCCCACCATCCCCTCCATTCCCAACCACCCCAATCCCTCAGCCTTCCCACCCCCTCCCCCCTGCCCCTGTCCCAACTTCACAGCATATGTGTACCTTCACTCCAGAGTGATGGGAGCATGTTGACACTGACAGTGGGTCATTGCCGAGGGCAGGGAATTGATGATAACTGGCTGAGAGGTTAGTGCTGGTGCTCCTCAATCTATGCCATAGTCTGGGCAGAGGGGTGATGCATTTTGCGGATGAAAATACGAGAGGCATCATATTGATCAAGGTCAACTCTTTAACATTCTAGCCTTCTACCGGGTGCGGGATACCTCTGAGCCCCCCGACGGGTACTCGGGGATGAAATAGTTCCTCGATGGACTGGACTTGCCAGTCATGGGGGACGATAGATGGAGGGAGCTGGAAGCACCAATAGGGCTGGGAGAGGTCATGGAGAGCATCAAATCCATGCAGGCGGGGAAGGCACTGGGACCTGATGGATTCCCTCTGGACTGCTATTAAAATAATGTGTACCGACGCTGGTCCTGAATCTGTGGGAGATGTTCGCAGACTCGCTAACAAGGAGCTCCCTGCATCCTACACAGGTCACCATATCGCTGATACCCAAGAAAGACAAAGACCTGACTGAATGCGGATCATATAGATCCATTTCGCTGCTTAACATATAAGCGAAGATACTCGCAAAAGTCCTGCCAAGAGACTGGAAGACTATATACCAGAAGTGGTCGCAGAGGACCAGAATGGCTTTGTCAAGGATAGCCAGCTAACTGCGAACATCAGTCAGCTGCTGAATGTGATATTGACCACATGCATTGAGAGAACACCAGAGCTGATCGTCTCCCTGGACGCAGAAAAGGCTTTCAATGGAGTCAAATGGTTTGGGCTAGTGACGGGGTTCTCCTTGTGGATGAAACTCCTGTACAATGCCCCCAAGGTAATTGTTCGGACCAACACCACCAGCTCAGAATACGTCCAGTTGCACAGGGGCACCAGGCAAGGATGCCCGTGTCCCCGTTGTGTTCACCCTGGTAATTGAATTCCCCGCAACCGCTCTGCAAGATGCAAAAGACTGGAAGCATATCCAAAGAGGAGGCAGATGACCTGCTATGTGGATGACCTGCTTGTCTACATCTTGTACCGTGGAACATTTTGAAGGAAATCATGAAGTTCATGGAAGTGTTAAGGGCTTTCTCAGGCTACAAGCTCAACCTGGGCTAAAGCAAAATATTCCCGGTGAACCCAAATGGGGAGGGTGGGACGGAGCTGGAGGTCTACCATTCAAACTAGCCCAAAACAAATTCCACTACCTGGGGATTCCGATAGCCCATGGCTGGACACGGATCCACAAGTGGAATCTGACCAGTCTGGCGGAGAAAGTTAACAAGGACCTACAGAGATGGGATGCACTGCTGATCTCCCTGGCAGGGAGGGTGCAGATGATCAAGATGAATGAATTGGCAAGATTCCTCTTCCTTTTTAGATCCATACCGATCTTCATCCCAAGGACTTTTTCCAAGGAATAGATTAACTTGATACGGCATTTGTTTGTGTGTGGGGGACGCACGCATGAGGGGTTGGGCGGGGGGGAGAAGAATCGAAGAATCCCCAAAATTATACTGGAGAGGAGAAGAAACATGGGCGGCCTGGCCCTTCCAAACCTGCAATACTACCACTGGGCAACCATGGCCGAGACAGTGAGGGGATGGGTAAGGGAGCTGAGCAAGGAATGAGTCAAATAGCGGAGTCCTCCTCTACAAGAACGACCCTCCGATAGCTATCCACGACAGCGCTCCCATTTCCTTCCCCCCCCCCCCCTCCCTGCCCCATCCCCAACCCCAGCAACACATCCAGCCCAGTGGTGGGTAGCTATGTTAAAAATCTGGAACCAGAGGAAACAGCACTTTGGCTTAACCAAGGTGTCCACCATCGTCCCCATCTGCGGTAACTGCCAATTCCCACCAGCCATGCTAGACGCCACTTTTAAGATGTGGAGACAGGACAGGGGGACGCTAGCGATTAGGGACTTCAGTATGGGGGATAGACTGGAAACCCTGAACGAGCTGATGGAAAGACTGGAGTTACCGAATGGCCAGGAGCTCCGACATCTCCAAATCAAAAACTTTCTCTGCAAGGAGGCAACAAGGTACCCTAGGGCCCCAAGAAAGACAATGCTGGAGAAATTGCTGAAGGCGGATGCTGTGGAGAAGGGGAATTGTGGAAACATTTACAGACGACTATTAGAAAGGGTGAGAACACCATTAGATGGAGCAAGACAGGAATGGAAGGACACACTAGGGACGGAAGTAGGGTGGGGACTCTGGAACGAACCACTGAACAAAGCCAACTCCACCTCCACCTATTCCTGCCCAAAGCTAAGCCTCATGCAGTTCAAAGTGGTGCACAGAGTGCACCTAACCAGAACCTGAATGAACAGGCTCTTCCCTGAGGTGGAGGACAAGTGTAAATGGTGCCAGGGAGGCCCGGCCAACCATGCCCGCATGTTCTGATCCTGCCCCAGATTTGTCAGGATTTGGACAACCGCTTTGAGGCAATGTCCACGGTTGGGGGGAGGGGGGGTGAAGGTGGAGTCATGCCTGAGAGTGGCAATCTTCGAGGTTTCAGGTGAGCCGAAACTTCATGTGGGGAAGAGGGCCTATGACCTTGCTTCTGATTCCTCAAGCACCCGTCGGATAATCCTGCTTGGCCAGCAATCGACAGCACCACCCACAGCTGCAGACTGGCTTGCAGACCTGTCGGAATTTCTCCATGTGGAGAAGATCCAATACAGCATCTGAGGGTCGGACGAGGACTTCCACAAAGTGTGGAGGCTATTCATCACCCTGTTCCAAGACCTGTTCAAGGCCAATAGCAGATAGGAAGGGAGGGGGGGGGGGGGGGGGGGGGGGGATGGCTAGTGAGAGCAGCCAGGACCACACAGAGCTGATAGGATGAAGCCGGGGTGGGGGGGGGGGGGGGGCGAGCAGCAAGGGAGGAGCCCAGTGAAACATCAGGATGAAACATGGGAAAAGACCGAGGTGGGGGCCAGAGAGGGGCTCCACCCAACAAAGCCAGAGTGGCAACAGTAAAAAACTGAAAAAGAAAGAGGGCCCATGGCATCTATGACAGAAGAAAGGGCCCATGATGTAGCCCGAACAACAAGAAGCGGGAGCAAGGGAGTGTTGGGGGGGGGGGGGGGGGAGGGGGGGCAAGGCCGATGAAAGGGGAACATGTAAATTGAATATTCTGCAAAATATACTATAATGGTTGGGTAAAGGTTTGATTCTCTATTTTGCCAACGTTATGTATTGTGGCATACATCAACAGCCACTGTGTAATATGGGATACAATGATACCATGCAGATGAGCGATAATTGTGACAATATCATTCACATTTATCAGTTATTCACTTTTGTGCCATAATCGTTAGCTTATGAAACTTCCATGCCCTGAGTATGCATGATAACACATTCTCAAATCTGTTTTGTTTTTATACAAAATGTGTGGAGATTGTTTGTTTAGTTTATTTCTTGTTGGTAATTCACAGTGTTTATTTCTGTTCTGCATCATTGGAGTAATTTGACGCTGCCATCATTATAGATGCTAAGTTGTTTTGCATGATTTCACATCGCAAGCCAGGAAGATAGATATGGCATGACACCAGATCTGGGTTCCACTGGGTTTAACTAGCATGGAAAATAACTTACCCAGTGCAGATTATAGATTCATATTCCATGTCGCCTGTCACATATGCTATTGTTAGCATTTTCATCTCTTTTCTTAGTAATGTCTTCTCAAAGAAATAAAATGTAACTGTTTCAGATTAATTAAAACAACCGAGAAAGCAAACAATGGGAGGATTTCTAAAAAGAACGCAGATTGCAAGCAACATGAATTTTCCTTCCGTTTTAAATTGCAGATGTATTAAGAATTAACAAGAAAACTTCAAGGATGTCTCTGATCACAGTGTGTGAGTGATGTTCATTGAGTGAAAGAACTGTCAACTTTTGTGAATATCTCAAATACCAGCTGTCAATCAGGCTCAGTAATTAGGGCTTCAGGTAAAATACCAGCTGAGAATTTGATTTTATTTTGGAAAAAAAAGATAGAATTCTGGGAATGTAACCTCTCTTCTATTGTGCTTTGATACCAATAATCCTTAGTTATTGTTTTATGCCCGTCACCCATTTTATGTTGAAAATATGCGCATTATGACACTGACAATGGAACGTTCATAACAATAGAAAGAAACAAAAATGAAGGTCCATTTTTTGTCACTGATGTTGGGTTAGATCAGATCAGTAGTGCCGTGATATTCACAGCATAGCACTGAGCACATTATTCCCACTGAAATATAGACTATTGTAATTTTGGCACGCCCTTTATATTGTAGCTCAGACACTGGCAAAAACAAACAATTATTAGTCCATTTATGTGATCCGCCATGGGCTTTAGGAAAATCCTGTATTTGCCTTGGTAAATATATTTTTAATTCCACAGTGAAACTGGGGGGGTATTTGAAAGGGGTACGATGGGCCTTCCAAGTAAGCATTTTAGTTTTAAGAAATGCCCATGTCATCTGTGGTTGCTATGGGATGAAAGATAAAAAATCAAAGGGCAAATAAAAAATGTACTGAATATTAAATATTGAATTACAACTGATCTCAAAACCCAGAAAGGTAAATACATATTTGTAGAAGAGAACCTACAGCTGAGGGGACCAATGGAGTTACAGTTCAAAAAAAGACAGAAAGCTGAAGACAGGGAGAGCAGGAATTGTGGACTAGGCAGGTACACTGTTATTGTTTCTGTAGGAGTGGTTTCAGACACTGAGTATTGAGCTGTTTTTTACGTAGGAAACCTCATCACCTAATTGCGGTTCAGCTAACGCAAAGACGTATGGAAACAGCAAATCTGGTTAAGGCGGCTTTACTTTCCAAGCTTGGTCAACATACAAGGGAGAATGATTTGGATAAGCACCAAAATCACTCTGCTTTACATTGCTTCAGGTTCAACAGTTATACAATTTCCAAAAATCAGTAGCCCTGCATCCGCTAGACTTGGTCCAATCCTTGTAGCTACAGATTATACCTTGACCAATGAATTTTACTTCAGGCAGCATGGTAATTGTGTGATCAGCTCATGATGTAGTCCTGTCCATTGGCCAGCTGTTGGGCGTGATACTCCGCAAATGCGGCGAATCGTAAAGGCTGCCGTGAAACTGGCCGTGTTTAATGTGGCGAATCTTAAAGGCTGCCGTGAAACTGGTGGTGTTTCACGGCAGCCTCCGCGCCCCCTCCCGGGACCCGATTCTCCCCCCCCCCCCGGGTGGGGCTAGCAGCGGAGTCCCGTGTAGCACGGCATCGCGGCCTTAGCGACCGTCGCTAAGTCCGCGTACCAAGCGTCACGCCGGCTGACGCGCATGATGACGTCAGCCGCGCATGCGCGGGTTGGACGGCTCCAACCCGCGCATGCGCGGGGCCGTCATCTCCCTCGGCTGCCCCGCGGACTGATCCTGCGGGGCGGCGGAGGGAGAAAGAGTGGTACGGCTGTGCCAATCGGGGCCCTGGATGCCCAGAACGGGCATGTTGCGGCCGTTTTTACGACGGCAGCAAGCAGGTGTGTTTGCTGCCGTAAAAACGGTCGTAAAGGCCTGGGAACTCGGCCCATCGGCCTGGGGAGAATCGCTGTTCGCCGTAAAAAACAGCGAACAGCGATTCGTGTCATGGGGCAGCCGTGGGGGGGGGGGAGTAGCGGGAGGGCGTGAAAAATGTCGAGGACGCCCTCCCGCTATTCTCCGACCCGGCGTGGACAGCGGAGAATCGCGCCCGTTGTTTTTTAAGACCCTCGTATCCGCTGTTCTTCGCTCCCTCTCATTCCCATTTCATCTTCTCATAGTGTGGTTCCCAGCTGTACCATTGCCTGCCTGAGTATGGGATGCCTGGGGTTGCTGGTAAGAACTACTTCCTCTGGATATGTTTCTGCTGGCCATTTTACTTCTGTATGATTCTGTCTTTCTGAGGAATGTGGTCAACTTAGCTAGCTGAAATCCCATCCAAGATTGCAGCAACTCCTATTAGCAAGAGTTTAAATGCTTGTTATTGCTAACTTCTAAGAATACATGTTTAATAGAAAATAAGGATTACTGGACTGGATATATTTTCTACGGTTAGTTTCAGTCCTCAATAAATTAACTTATGTAGAGCTATTCTCATGGTATCTGAGCTATCTGGTTTTGAGGCGTCCCATCTTGGGAACCCCTTTAGTTTGCATTTTGTGAAAGTCAACCAGGCTCTTTAAAGTGTTAGAAGAAAGGAGTCTCTGGGGATTCTGTGCCATCAGAACTGCTGTGAGCCGAGCTGAGGAGGTCTGCAAGGAGTCCACTGTATCCAGAAACCTTGTGTAGGATACGGCTGCTGGTGTAAACAACTCAAAAGACCAAATTCATTGAGTGGGCACTTAAAGATCCTGTGTACTGGAGGCTGAGTCAGAAAGACTGACAGATCGCAAACGGTGACACATTTGTGCAGGAAGTGATGCAGGTTCTTGTAACTACATCAGGTACATATTTGTTATATCAACTATTTAAAGTGACAAAGTAAAATTTTTGGATGAAATATAGAAGTCCGGGTAGTGCAAAATCAACTCAACTGCTCCCTTCACAGGCCTCACAAATTATTGCCTGCCCCTCTTATAGAATTCATCCAGCCTTGCTTCATGTAGAAGCTGCCAGATTTCATGTCCCCGCCATTGACAAGCTGACTGCTTGCACTCGTCATGCAGGAACACATTGGTGACAGTATGCTGATGAAGCCTGACCATGAGAATTGGATCAGCCACTGTCATCAAATGGGCAACAGGTAGAATGTGCATGATGTCAGGGCAAAATGAAAATTCCCCCTTCAAGGAGGGAGAAAGGAAAGAGAGGGCAAGTGAAATCAAGGGAAAATAGGAACAGTGGAAAGTCAAATAGTGAATGGAAGAGAAAAAGCTGAAGCAAACAGGGGCAATGATGGATAGGAAAGAAATAAGCTAACTTATGTAGAGACGGTCAAAGGCTAGATACAGAAAGAGAGAACAAAGTGACATTGAGAAATTTGAGAACAAAGGAACCCTGCCAAGAGGATAGGGTGGGATGGAGAGAAAGGAAAGTTGAAGAAATAAATGTTCCGGGATAGAAAAAGGAAGACAGTGACGGAGACTGAATATAAAGGAGACAGGAAGTACAGGGAATAGAAGAGGAAGGGAAAGAATAAGAATACAATAAGAAAAAATATTAACATAGTGCAAAGGAGCAAAAAGAAAGGAGAGAAAATGATTGGAGAAGGTGGAACTGGGACAAGAGAGGTAAACAGAGAACAGGCAAAACAATTGCATGCACAATTAAAAACGGAGGGATGATTTGCTGTTCCAGTATGTGGAAAAGTTTCAGTCCTTTGTTTATTATATGATCCTGGCAACAGGGATAATATTGCAATGTATAATGTGAGAAATTGACTGGTGGACTTGTACTTTCTGGGGCCTCAGGCTCACCTTCATTTCTAGGGCCCCCAAAATGACTTCACACCTCTCCACCCCAATGGCATTACAGCCCTTCAACTCCGCCCATCCTCATCCCACAGAACGCAAAGGCACAAGCCACAAAAATACACAAATTGATCCAGCCCAGCACGGACTTACACCACACGCTGAGAGAATCAACTGGTTCAAACAAGGCTTAGGTCTCTAGTTTAAGTTAGCATCATTTAGACTCACAGTCATCGTGTGTTAGTTAGTTAGAAGTAGTTAATAAAATTGAGTTGAACCTTCATCAGTGTTGGAAGTGTCTGTTCATCTCTCAAGTCTATACTAGCCAACACTTCAAGGTCAGAGGTGGGGATGTTTATGGATGTCTGCACAATATTCAGCACCATTTGCGACACCTCAGATAATGAAGCAGTCCGTGCCCAAATGCACCAAGACCTGGACAATATTCAGGCTTGGGCTGACAAGTGGCAAGTTACATTCGCGCCACACAAGTGCCAGGCAATGACCATCTCCAACAAGAGAGGATCGAACCACCACTCTTGGCATTCAATGGCATTACCATCGCTGAATCCCGCACAATCAACACCCTGGGGGTTACCATTGATCAGATACTGAACTAGAGCAGCCATAATAATACTGTGGCTGCCAGAGCAGTTCAAAGGCGAGGAATCCTAAGGCGAGTAACTCACCTGCTGACTCCCCCAAAGCCTGTCCACCATCTACAAGGCGCAAGTCAGGAGTGCAATGGAATACTCTCCACTTGCCTGGATGAGTGCAGCTCCAACAGCACTCGAGTAGCTCAACACCAGCCATGTTAAAGCAGCTCACTTGATTGCTCCCCTTCCACAAACATTCAAACCCTCCACCACCGACAAAGAGTGGCAACCATGTGCACCATCTACAAGATGCACTGCAGTAACTCACCAAGGTTCCTTGGTCAACACTTCCAAACCCATGATCACTACCATCTAGAAGGACAAGAGCAGCAGATATGTGGCAGCCCCACCACCTGGAGATTCCCCTTCAAGTCATTCACCACCCTGACTTGGAACTATATCACCGTTCCTTCACTGTCGCTAGACAACATCCTGGAACTCCCTCCCTAACAGCAAGGACTGCAGCAATTCAAGAAGGAAACTCACAACCACTTTCTGAAGGGCGACTATGGATGGATAATAAATGCTGGCCTAACCAGTGACGCCCACATCCCAGGGTCATCATCCCTGTAATGAATAAATAAAAAACTTCGAAGACCTTGCCTTGCTACTGGTTTCCCGGCTATTGCCTGCCCAGTTTTTTTCAGCCTGGCCTGCGGTTCGAGTCACCCCTGCTCCCTCGATGATGGTTTTCTTTAAATTCCTGACCGCTGGCTGGCTCACCACCTCCCACCCTTGTGGATTTTTTCCCCAATTCGCAAAATAAAAACAAAGGCGATCTTCGTATTCAATGCTGCCACTCTCCCTCCTAGTCACCTCAACGTTCACCAGTGTTTTCCCACTCAAAGGGGACTGGACCAATCAGAGTTACTGTGCATTGCCTGTTAATAAGCTCATTTTAGCCTCACAACAAATGCAGAGCCATCAGGCTCTGATTAGTGCCCACAGACACCGGCCGGCATGGACACCACCCATTGTCCAGGGCCCTGTACCCAGGCATGGTCTGCTTCATTCTAAGTCCACCTCTGGAGAAATTGCAGACATGAACACCCATCCAGTTGAGTATACCAAGGCTTTAAAAAAAACATCTTGACAAAGGCCTGAGAGAAGTTTGTCAACTTTTCTTCTTGGCTGTGGATTAATTTCTTGCCCAAAGCAACAATAAGAGAATGGGAGGCAAAGAAAAGCAAATTAAAAACTAATTGAAAACATATGCTTAGAAATTAAGTGATTGAACAATGCAAGTCATCGCTCAATAACATATATACAAACACATAAATGCTGAATATGAGGCTGTGATTCAATTGAGTGATGCTGGCGAAATATCAATAAAAGTGTCACTCAGTAGTTTGTCAAAGTTAGCAACACCACCATCCAGAATTTTGTGTCTTGTAGGATTTGTTGCCCTCAGAACCTACGACATAGGTGGCTTTTACTCAAAGCCAATGTAAATTTGGGGAATGGGCCTCATCTAAATATGCATGATGAATTGCCAATAACTATTTTCTATCCACAGACTGCTCACCCAATGGTTTTGAGCCACGTTCCTCAATATAAATGTTCCTCAGGTAAGTAAGTACAAGGGAAGGGGAGAAGGACAGGAGAGAGGGCCAACTGTAGTTAGCTTTTTCCACGACACATAGTTCCTCTCCTTCACCCATGTGCTCCCTGTGTCACCAATTTCCTGTGGCATTCTAAACCAAAGTATCCAGCCTCTTGCACCTTTAGCACCTAGGCCTGACAAGTCACCTCATAAATACTTTGATCCACTTTTTAGGTTCGATCTCTCTTTGCGTGGTGGATTATTATTATTATATTGGTGCCTGGAGTTGAGCCACACTGTACCTGTTTTACTTCTATAACACAGGCAGAAGTATATCTATTTTCTACCCCTTAATTGCTGATGTAAAATGCATATTGACAATAAAATTCCCAATCAATCAAATGGGTTTATGTAGAAATGTTTCCAAAGTATCAAAGTACTAAACCTGATTTTGCTCAGAATCAGAACCGACCCTCAGTCCAAATAAAGTCAGTTAGACCTTCTAGCAAAGTTTCAATATAACACTTTCAATGCTAAAACCTAATGAATTTGATAAAATGAGTGACATGAAACAGATTTATATATGATCAGTATCCAGACTTTTTTTTGTACATGGTCGATTCTCTTTTGAGTCGGCTGTCTAGAGGTGAACCTTGCAGCTTAATATTAAAGTGTAAAATAATATTTTGCTGGGATATTTTTTCTACTCCTCAGGCCATTAATTTTCCCAATCAACAAAGGTGCTTGTGATTAATGTTTTAGTAGATTGGTGTCCTTTCTTGAATATAAATGGATCTGACTTAAATTAAAAATGAGACCTCATATCCTCTTGCTTCCGGATCATTAGAAACGTGACATACAAGGATTCCTAACACATGGGAAGTTTAAACTTCTGATGGGATAATTCATTGTTGCCTGGGACCCTCCAGCAATCTCCCTGATCTTGAGCTCAGAGAAACACTTAGACCAGATATATCCAACTTAACGCTATACTTTCCCAGGGAATGCGAAACATTTTGAAACCTGGGGCGGAATTCTCCGACCCCCCGCAAGGTCGAGGGATCGCCTGGGGCCGGCGTAAATCCTGCCCCCGCTGTGGCCGGAATTCTCCGCCATCCGAGAATCGGCAGGGGCGGGAATCGCGCCCTGCCAGTCGGCGTGCCCTCCGCGACGATTCTCCGGCCCGCGATGGGCCGAAGTCCCAACGCTGTCAGGCCTCTCCCGCCAACGTGGTTTAAACCACCTCTATGCCAGCGGGATTAGCGGCGCGAGCGGGCCCCTGGGGTCCTGGGGGGGCAATCGGACCCCGGGGGGTGCCCCCACGGTGGCCTGGCCCGGATCGGGGTCCACCAATCGGCGGGCGGGCCTGTGCCGTGGGGGCACTCTTTTTCTTCCACTGCCGCCACGGCCTCCACCATGGCGGAGGCGGAAGAGACCCCCTCCACCGCGCATGCGCCGGTGGTGACGTCAGCGGCTGCTGACGCTCCGGCGCATGCACGGGCTCACGCCGACCAGCGAAGGCCTTTCAGCCAGCCCCGACGCCGTACGGCGTAGCGCCAAAGGCCATTGCCGCCAGTTTTGGCGCCAGTCGGCGGAGCGGGAGCCACTCCGGTGCGGGCCTAGCCCCTAAAGGTGCGGAGAATTCCGCACCTTTGGGGAGGCCCGACGCCAGAGTGGTTGGCGCCACTTCGCTACGCCAGGACCCCCCGCCCCACCGGGTAGGGGAGAATTTTGCCCCTGGTCTAACAGCTGGATAACTTCACAACCTACCCCTCAATCATTACCCAACAATCAAACATCCCCTCCAGATGCAACTATTCCCAAAACCCATCTGCTTACCTCCCATTCAACCGGCTACCCCAAATTAATCTGATTACACATCCTACCCAACTCCCCCAACTACTGCAAAAGTTTCCTGATTACCCCAAACCTACCTGACTACTCCAAACCTACCCAACCCACCCAACCTAGTCAACTCCCTCGAACCTGTCCGACTACCCCAAACCTATCCGATGACCTCAAACCTACCCGACTACTCGCCCACCTACTCGACTACTTCTACACCTACCCAACTATACTCCTGCCCACACCACACCAACCATCCCCCAAGCCAAATACCCTCCCAACCGAGCCCAACTACCATCTAACTACCTGTCATGCTCAACCCCTGTTCACCCACTTCACTCGCCAATCCACCTCACCCATTTAGCCACTCACTTACCGAACATACCGACCCACCTCACCCACCTACCTATGGAGTCTCTCACCAATTAACTAATTCACATACCCACTCTCATTTATTAAAAGACTGCAGCTTTAAACATCTATCTAAATACCATACCTTCCGCTGTAAAGGGGGGGGCGATAGTATTCTCCTTCTCCCAACTCGACTTCTGCAATGCACCCATTATTGGGTGATACCATGAATGTGATGATTTGAAATTTACAATGTGCATTATTGATCTCAACTCTGCAGTAAATTCTGGTCTACAGTTTAAATTGCGGCCATAGACCGTCTATTAACTAATTCTCTTTGCCCATGAGAAACATTGACTAGTTTTTTTTTTAGTTTTCTGAGCTTTTATTGTGCTTCTTTGTCACAAAGCATGCTGATGTTATCTGTGAGGGCAGCCCAAGTTGGAACATTGGAACAAGAGGTGCATAGTTTTGTTTTGGCGTGAAGAGACAAGTGAAATCCCAGTGGGAATAAGTGATTGTGTAACAATTGTTCAAAACTATTTATTAAAGTAAAGAAGAGTCAAATACACACAAACAGGACCACTCTACTCGACAAGAAGTATGCATATCACACACACACACACAAAGTTTATGTAGAATGCCTGAGGGTCCAGCCAATTATATCTTTGTTCCTCTCTGGTTTTGCCTCAGTGTACTTGGCTGTCTGCCCCTCTTAACGTCCTAGACTCTATCATTAATATATGTATGCTTCATTGATCTTCCCAATCGTCTATAAATTATTTCTCTTCATAAGCTATTTACATCTGAATCGTATCTGAACTGCCTTCCAAACTCGTTGCTATGAGGGACATATCTCATTGGGGCTTTTTGAATACTAGCTACTGCTGTTTCTCGGCAGATTTCTACCTGTTCTTGGAAATCTCGCATCCCATTATGTTTTGTTAACATTGGTTTATTGCTGTTGTTCGACAAATTCATGACATTCTTCTTCCTGTCATTCAGGGAAGTTGGTGTATCAATAGATAAAGGCTTATGCTACAGTATCTGGAACATTCTAAAATATGACAACTTTTCTTTCTGCAGCAGCTAAGTAAGCCATTCACTATTATACGACCATTGTTGCATCTGCTATGTTAGGGAAAGGAATGCGTCCTTTAATCAACAACCTGACAAGATTGTGACAGTTCCACAAAACAATTACCCCAGATTGTCATACGGACAATGGAGATTATGGACATCTTTCACTTTCTTCTGTCTCCTTAGTTGGAAAAAACCACACCATCAGGCCAATTTGTACAGGCTAAAATTCATGGTAAGGTTTATTTGCACATTAAAGTTAGAAAATTAGAAATACAAAAGGAGCGGTCACATTGTTAGGAGTTTTCTATAGGCCCCCAAATAGTGATAGAGATGTGGAGGAAGAAATTGCAAAACAGATTATGGATAGGTGTGGAGGTCTCAGTGTATTTGTGATGGGTGACTTTAACTTTCCAAATATTGATTGGAACCTCTGCATGTCGAACAGTTCGGATATGGCAGTTTTTGTACAGTATGTGCAGGACGGTTTTCTGACACAATATGTGGATAGGCCGACAAAAGGGGGGGCCACATTGGATTTGGTACTGGCTAATGAACCGGGCCAAGTGTTAGATTTGTTTGTTGGAGAGCATTTTGGAGATAGTGACCACAATTCGGTGTCTTTCACTATTGCAATGGAGAGAGATACCAGCCTCCCCGGACAGGCGCCGGAATGTGGCGACTAGGGGCTTTTCACAGTAACTTCACAGTAACAAGATGGGAACAGAAACTGTCAGGGAAAGGCACAAATGAAAAGTGGAGCTTGTTCAAGGAACAAATACTGCGTGTCCTTGATAGGTATGTCCCTGTCAGGCAGGGAGGAAATGGCCTTGTGAGGGAACCATGGTTCACAAAAGAGGTTAAATGTCTTGTCAAGAGGAAAAAGGAAGCGTATGTAAGGATGAGAAAACAAGGTTCAGTTGGGTTGCTTGAGGATTACAAGGTATCAGGGAATGAGCTAAAAAAAAGGGCTTAGGAGAGATAGGAGGGGGCATGAGAAGTCCTTGGCGGGTCGGATCAACGAAAACCCCAAGGCTTTTTACTCTTTTGTGAGAAATAAAAGAATGTCCAGGATGAGGTTAGGGCCAGTCAAGGACAACAGTGGGAACTTGTGCATGGAGTCAGGAGAAATAGGAGAGGCGTTTAATGAATACTTTTCTTCAGTGTTCACCAAAGAGAGGGGCCATGTTTTTGAGGATGAGAGCGTGATACAGGCAGGTAGGCTGGAGGAGGTAGATGTTCTGAGGAAGGATGTATTAACAATTTTGAAAAACCTTAGGGTCGACAAGTCCCCTGGGCCAGATGGGATATATCCAAGGATTCTTTGGGAGGCAAGGGATGAAATTGCAGAGCCTTTGGCTTTGATCTTTGGGTCTTCACTGTCCACGGAGATAGTGCCAGAGGACTGGAGAGTGGCGAATGTTGTTCCTCTGTTCAAGAAAGGGAATAGGAATGACCCTGATAATTATAGGCCAGTTAGTCTTACTTCGGTGGTCGGTAAGTTATTCGAAAATGTCCTGAAGGATAGGGTTTATGACCATTTGGAAAGATGCAGTTTAATACGGGATAATCAGCGCGGATTTGTGAAGGGGAAATCTTGCCTCACAAATTTGATTGAATTATTTGAGGAGGTAACTAAGTGTGTAGATGACAGTAGAGCAGTTGATGTCGTATACATGGATTTTAGTAAGGCGTTTGATAAGGTTCCCCATGGTCGGCTCATGCAGAAAGTAAGGAGGTGTGGGATAGAGGGAAATTTGGCCAATTGGATACGTAACTGGCTATCACATAGAGGACAGAGGGTGGTGGTGGATGGAAAATTTTCAGACTGGAGACCAGTCACCAGCGGTGTACCACAGGGATCAGTGCTGGGTCCTCTGCTATTTGTGATTTTTATCAACGACTTGGAGGGGGGTGCTGAAGGGTGGGTCAGTAAATTTGCTGATGACACCAAGATTGGTGGAGTAGTGGATGAGGTGGAGGGCTGTTGTAGGCTGCAAAGAGACATTGATAGCATGCAGAGCTGGGCCGAAAAATGGCAGATGGAGTTAAATTCTGATAAGTGCGAGGTGATTCATTTTGGTAGGACAAATTTGAATGCGGATTACAGTGTCAACGGCAGGGATCTGAGGAATGTGGAGAAACAGAGAGATCTTGGGGTTCATGTCCACAGATCTCTGAAGGTTGCCACTCAAGTGGATAGAGCCGTGAAGAAGGCCTATAGTGTGTTAGCGTTTATTAACAGGGGCCTTGAGTTTAAGAGCCGTGGGGTTATGCTGCAACTGTACATGACACTGGTGAGACCACATTTGGAGTATTGTGTACAGTTCTGGTCACCTCACTATCGGAAGGATGTGGAAGCATTGGAAAGGGAGCAAAGAAGATTTACCAGGATGCTGCCTGGTTTGCAGGATAGGTCTTATGAGGAAAGGTTGAGGGAGCTAGGGCTTTTCTCTTTGGAGCGGAGGAAGATGAGAGGCGATTTAATAGAAGTGTGGTAGTATGACTAGGGGTGTTACGATACCTGGAAGTGTGAGCTGCCATTGGTGCAGAGGACTCGCTGCCCATTGGCCCAGGTATGTCATGTGCCTCTCACCCGATTGGCTGAGAGGTAGGTAGCTCCGCCTATGAGGTGGGGTATAAGAACCCATGTTCCCCGGCAGTCTGCCATTCTTCTGTACGTCTGCTGCCGGGTCCACTTCTTGTGCATTAAAGCCTATCATTCGGACTTTATCTATGTTTCGTATCCATTGATTGTGCATCAATTTAATACACAAAATTTTAAAGGATGGAGCTTCGCATCAAGCCGGAGTGTCTCCGACTCAGCCCGCACGCTGCAAATGTAACAGCAGCATTTAAGCACAGGCTGGCTTCCTTCAATAGCTACCTGAGTACAGCTGAAAACGTCCCGACAAGGGAACAGAAGTTGCACATCCTCCACTCGTGCGTGGGCACCGCCGTGTACACGCTCATAGAGGACACGACAGACTACGACGCGGCCATGGACTTACTTAAAGGACATTTCATATAGCCGGTGAACGAAGTCTACGCTCGGCACTTACTGGCCACGAGGCAGCATCTTCCTGGTGAGTCTCTGGATGAATTTTACCAGGCCCTCCTCGTGCTGGGGAGGAACTGCGGCTGCCCACAGGTTTCTGCTGCCAAGCATACTGAACTTTTGATCAGAGACGCTTTCGTTGCAGGTATGCAGTCCTCGCAGATCCACCAAAGACTTTTAGAGAGAGAGACTTTAAGCCTCACGGAGGCACGGGCCCTTGCCTCCTCCCTAGATGTTGCAAATCGTAACGCCAGCGCATACGCCCCCGACCGTGCGGCGGCCCCCTGGGCAGCGTGGAACGCGACCTCCCTCACCCCCATGGACTCGGACCCCCCCCCAGGCCTGCGCCGCAGGGCATCCGGATAAACACACGGGGCACCGCTGCTATTTTTGCGGCCAGGCAAATCATCCCCGCCAGCGCTGCCCGGCTCTGCTCCGCAATCTGTAAGGGCTGCGGCAATCAAAAGCGGTCGCTGCGGTCCCAAGCAGCGACCGCGGGTCCTCCCACCCGGCTCTCCGCAGGGGCCTCGTGCGGCCCGCGGACCTCGCTGCCCCCACCCCCCACCGCCACGTGTGATCTCCGGGTGCCGCCATTTTGGGCCCCCGACGCCACGTGCGATCCCCGGGCGCTGCCATTTTGGGCCCCCGACACCACGTGCGATCCCCGGGTGCCGCCATTTTGTCTACCCCCCACCATGTGCGGCGGACGGGCGCCGCCATCTTGGATCGGCACCGAGGACCCCGCAGGTGACTACTCTCTGCCTGATGACGACTCGGAGTTTCTGCCACGACTCGCCTCAGTCACATTGGACCAGTCGTGGCCTCGCACTCTATCCACGGCAACCACGAAGATCCTCCTCAACGGCCACGAGACAAGCTGCCTGCTGGACTCTGGGAGCACAGAGAGTTTCGTCCACAACGCCACGGTAAGACGCTGCGCTCTTCCTGTTTACCCAGTCAAACAAAAGATGGCTCTGGCCTCCGGTTCGCACTCGGTCCAGATGACAGGGTGCTGCATTGCGGACCTCACTGTCCAGGGGAGGGAGTTTAAAAATTACAAGCTCTTCGTCCTTCCCCACCTCTGCGCGGCAGCACTCCTGGGGTTAGATTTCCAGTGCAACCTCCAGAGCTTAACATTCAAATTCGAGGGCTACACGGTGGCGCAGTGAGTTAGCCCTGCTGCCTCACGGCGCCGAGGTCCCAGGTTCGATCCCGGCTCTGGGTCACTGTCTGTGTGGAGTTTGCATATTCTCCCTGTGTTTGTGTGGGTTTCGCCCCCACAACCCAAAGATGTGCAGGGTAGGTGGATTGGCCACACTAAATTGCCCCTTAATTGGAAAAAATGAATTGGGAACTCTTTTTTTTTAAAACATTCAAATTCGGTGGCCCTATGCCCCCCCTTACTGTCTGCAGCCTCGCGTCCCTCAAGGTCGATCCCCCGTCCTTGTTTGTAAACCTCACCCCGCATTGCAAACTCGTCGCCACCAGGAGCAGACGGTACAGTGCCCAGGACCGGACCTTCATCAGGTCCGAAGTCCAACGGCTACTGAAGGAAGGGGTCATCGAGGCTAGCAACAGCCCCTGGTGAGCACAAGTGCTGGTGGTAAAGACCAGGGAGAAAAATAGGATAGTCATAGACTACAGTCAGACCATCAACAGGTTTACGCAACTGGACGCGTACCCTCTCCCACGTGTCTCCGAACTGGTCAACAGGATCGCGCAGTACAAGGTCTTCTCCACGGTGGACCTCAAGTCCGCCTACCATCAGCTCCTCATCCGCGCGAGTGACCGAAAGTACAATGCGTTCGAAGCGGATGGGCGACTCTACCACTTTTTAAGGATTCCCTTCTGTTGCTCGTTTTGCTAAGTGTGCTTTACACTTAATTGCTCTGTTTTATAACCTTGCTCTAGAGTTGCCAGGTATCTTTATACCATCACGAGGTTCAAGTTCAAGTGCTGATCAATAACTCAATACACCAGTTAGTAAGGTTCAAATCAAAACACATTTATTATATACACAGTCAATCGCTACTCATGCATAAAATACTACAGAACTAGACTATTTCTACCACTAAAGGCCAATACTTTTGGAAAAGGAACCCACTGGTTCAGGGAACAATGGCCTCCCTTTCGATCCTGAGACTGCAGACTTCCAGCTGGTATGGACTAAGGGTTAGGAGCGTCTATCTCGTAGCGTGTGTTGACTGGACACTTACTTGTTGGTGCAGCTGCTGGGGAGGTCTCTGTCAAGGGTTGTTTCGAGCTGCTGGGAGACCCTGCCAAGAAGGACGAACTGAACTTGGGGACTCTATTTTATAGCCCCCAGGGGTTTTGTGCCCTTGTGGGCGAACCCTGTACCTGGTTCCAATTGATTGGACTATGTTCTGATCATTTGAATTGATTTCTCCAATACTGGAGCTGTTCCCTGATCATTGGGCGGTTCCTAAGTGTCCGTTGGCTTCTTTTGTTTTGGCTCCTGCTGACACCGAGGAGTCTGGCTTTGCCTTGATTATCTTAACTGTTGCTATCGTTCCCGGGGATCGCTCATCAATATGCAGATGGTCGTCAGTTTCAGTGCTGTCGGCTTTCTGCGAGTCTTAATATACAGGAAGCTTTCCATTCTGCTTGCTTCCCTGTACCTGTCCATTTTTCCCTGCGTTCTTAGCGAATTTCCATTTTAAAGTCGGGAAGTGGCCAACCAGGTGGCTACACTTCGGTGTCACAAACGGGGTCTCGGTCTTCCAACGGGTGATGGACCGAATGGTCGACCAATACGGTTTACAGGCAACCTTCCCGTATCTCGATAATGTCACCATCTGTGGCCACGACCAGCAGGACCACGACACCAACCTCCGAAAATTCCTCCGAACCGAAAAACTCTTTAATCTGACCTATAACAAGGACAAATGCGTGTTTAGCACTGACCGTCTAGTCATCCTCAGCTACATAGTGCGTAACGGAGTGATAGGCCCCGACCCTGAATGCATGCGCCCCCTGATGGAACTTCCCCTCCCCCACTCCCTCAAAGCCCTCAAGCGCTGTTTGGGCTTCTTTTCATATTACGCACAGTGGGCCCCCAATTACGCCGACAAAGCCCGTCCCCTCATCCAATCAGCCACTTTTCCCCTGTCGATGGAGGCCCGTCAGGCCTTTAGCCGCATCAAAGCAGACATTGCAAAGGCCACGATGCGAGCTATCGACGCGTCCCTCCCCTTCCAAGTTGAGAGCGACGCGTCCGATGTAGCTCTGGCAGCCACCCTCAATCAAGCAGGCAGGCCCGTGGCCTTCTTCTCCTGTACCCTCCACGCTGCCGAAATCCGCCACTCCTCGGTCGAGAAGGAAGCACAGGCCATAGTTGAAGCTGTGCGACATTGGAGGCACTATCTGGCCGGCAGGAAGTTCACCCTCCTCACAGACCAGCGGTCAGTGGTCTTTATGTTCGACAACGCACAGAGGGGCAAGATAAAGAATGATAAGATCTTGTGGTGGAGGATAGAGCTGTCCACCTACAACTACAACATCTTGTATCGTCCTGGGAAGCTAAACGAGCCTTCTGATGCCCTGTTCCGCGGTACCTGTGTCAACGCACAAGTGGATCGCCTCCGAACCCTCTACGTGGATCTCTGCCACCCGGGGGTCACCCGCTTTTTCCACTTTATAAAGATCCGCAACCTGCCCTACTCCATCGAGGAGGTCAGGACAGTGACCAGGGAATGCCACATCTGCGCGGAGTGCAAGCCGTACTTCTACCGCCCCGAACAAGCGCATCTTATAAAGGCTTCCCGTTACTTTGAACGTCTCAGCATGGACTTCAAAGGTCCCCTCCCCTCCAACAACCCCAACACGTACTTCCTCAATGTGATTGACGAGTACTCCCGCTTCCCTTTCGCTATCCCCTGCCCTGACATGACCACCACGACTATCATTAAAGCCCTACACACCATTTTCTCCCTTTTCGGTTACCCCGCGTACATTCATTGCGATAGGGGGTCCTCCTTTATGAGTAACAAGCTGCGTCAATTCCTGCTCAGCAGGGGTATCGCCTCCAGCAGGACGACCAGTTACAACCCCCGGGGTAACGGACAGGTCGAGAGGGAGAACGGTATGGTCTGGAAGACCGTACTGCTGGCCCTGCAGTCCAGAAATCTCCCTGTCTCCCACTGGCAAGAGGTCCTCCCAGACGCTCTACATTCTATCCGGTCACTCCTCTGTACCTCCACTAACCAAATGCCTCACGAACGCCTTCTCGTTTTTCCCAGGAAGTCTTCCTCAGGGACCCCGCTCCCGACCTGGCTGTCTACCCCCGGGCCCATCCTGCTCCGGAAGCACGTGCTGGTGCACAAGTCGGACCCGTTGGTCAAAAGAGTCCAGCTACTCCACGCAAACCCGCAATACGTGTATGTGGAGTATCCTGACGGCCGACAGGGCACGGCCTCCCTTCGGGACCTGGCACCCGCCGGATCCCAGCCACCCCCCGGATCCCGACCACCCCCCCCCCCCCCCCCCCCCGGCGTCAACACCCCCCAACCCCAACTGCCCATGGCAGGCGCCCCCTCCCCGGCCCCACCAAAACCTACACACACGCTGCCCAGCGGACAGGATGACCCTCCCCGAGCCTGGCCCCCGCTAGCTCCGACTAGGGGTACGGACACAAGAACAGGATCATCGCTCCCTGAGTCACAGACGACCACTGCTCCAACGTCGCCGGCACAGCTATGCAGGTCGCACAGGACATCCAAGGCACCCGATCAGACTTTATCTACGTTTCGTGTCCATTGATTGTGCATCAAGAGGTTTATAAGGTGATGAGGGGGATAGATAGAGTGGACGTTCAGAGACTATTTCCTCGGGTGGATGTAGCTGTTACAAGGGGGCATAATTATAAGTTTCAGGGTGGGAGATATAGGTGGGATGTCTGAGGTAGGTTCTTTACTCAGAGAGTGGTTAGGGTGTGGAATGGACTGCCTGCTGTGATAGTGGAGTCGGACACTTTCGGAACTCTCAAGCGGTTATTGGATAGGCACATGGAGCACACCAGAATGACAGGGAGTGGGATAGCTTGATCTTGGTTTCGGACAATGCTCAGCACAACATCGAGGGCCAAAGGGCCTGTTCTGTGCTGTACTGTTCCATGTTCTATGTTAAGTATTATCGTTATATGTGTAGCATTTAAGAACTGGAAGAAGATTTGATATTCTTGAATGCATTGGCCCACTTGGATACATCTATGAAACCCAAATTTTACACAAGAGCCTCAAAAAAGGTAAAAGGTATGCAGACTGGTGTAGATCTTGAACACTTATTGTTTTGCCTGTGCCAATATAGTAGGCACTCCACTTCTAGCTTGTCGTGCGCATGTGATTCATAACTGCCACATTGGATCATAATTAATCCAGGATATCGTATTGACACCGTATTATATTGCAGAGTACCTACCTCTTGTATGAGATTATCTCTGCCCAGCAAGAACCAAGTCCAACTCTCACTGAAGGAAAAATGGGAAATATGCATACATTGAATCAGCCAACAACCTGTCCCTGTTTTTAGGAAGCAAAAGCTTCCTAATATTGAACCTAGTTTTGTCCTTATATAACTTGTAAATGCCTAATCTTGCTTAACTTATCTGGTTGAGAGAATTAGTCCACATGATCACATTGTAGTCCATTCAATATTTGATAAACTTTGATCAAATCTTCCCTGAGTCTACATTTTTCTAAAGTATTTGAACTCAGATTTTTGATCCATCAGGGTATCAAAGGTGTATTAAATTGGGAAATCTTCTTGTCGCTCTCCTCTGGACTTTTTCAAAGCCTCAATAGCGTGTGAGGAGGCCAAAACAGAACTCTGTTCCAACCAATGTCTTGTAAAGGGATACATTGATGTGCAATGAATTGTTATGCATTGTCCTTTGAATGCAATCTGGGACCCCATTTGCCTTAGCTATACTGTAGCTGTATATTGCATGCATTGAATCTTTAAAGAGTGATGCACTGTTACACGCAGACCTGTCCTCACGACTGGCTTCAGCTCTGTTCCCTGTATATTTACCATCAGATATGCTCACATGCATAACAGTACACTTTATAAGTTAAACATCATCTGCCATGTTCCAACCCATTTCCCCAGCACATTGAATTCTACTTGCAGAAGTCCTCGCACATATCTTGGTGTCACCCAGAAACTAAAGGATTGTTCCCAAACACCTACTTCTTGGCCATTAATCAAAGCTGTAAGTAACAAGCACTAACATTAATCCCTGTGGGGTAGCAATAATAGCACATCTCTGAACATTCAAATTAACTAAGAGCAGCATGTTACCTCCTTGCTTGTGTTGGGAGCCTGTCAGAATGGACAATTGACCTCCTAATCACTACTGCTGGTAACTGTGGAGCAACGGATCATGTGTGTTGATGATTTATGCATGTACATTATCCCTCAGGCCTGCTGGTCCCCATTATTTGAAAACACCACTTAATTGTTGGTTGTGAGCATGAGGGTATCAAAACCAATACAAATCACTTGGAGATTCCGTGAATCCTGAGAGAGCAAGAGAGAGAGAAACACAAAGTGGAGGGAAATAAAGACTGGTACAGTATAGAGAGAGTGAGAGCAAAAGGAAAACTGTGGAGGAAGCAAAACATTCACAAAATGGTGAGAAGAGCTGAATAAAATGAGAGGGAGAATGAGAGAGCAGCACAAACTGGGAAAGAAGAGGCAGAGCAACAAAAACTGGGGATAAGGAGAGACAGTAGCACTAACGAGAGGGAAGAAGAGTTCATGTTGGTTTATGATGTGTGTTATTATATAATGTGGTTTATGAAAAATGAAATTAAATGAAAATCGCTTATTGTCACGAGTAGGCTTCAATGAAGTTACTGTGAAAAGCCCCTAGTCGCCACATTCCGGCACCTGTTCGGGGAGGCTGTTACGGGAAATGAACCGTGCTGCTGGCTTGCTTGGTCTGCTTTCAAAGCCAGCGATTTAGCCCTGTGCTAAACAGCCCCTGCTGTTTATTACGGGAGTCAGGCAGTTTTGTTGCTGCTCCCAGAGGAGAGCGCATTCCCTGAGGCTGGGCTGCAGCGGGGTATAGAAGTTAATCAATTGAGTTAGGTTTCTTGTTTGTCTTATTTATTGTTTTTATAACTTGTGTAAGAAGTCATAAAATTGTATGAAAATTAGCTTGAAGTCATTTATATTTATGATGTTTTCATTGAATACCATTTCTCATTGCAGCCCAACACCATGGAAACATCAGAGAATAAGTTTTTATTTAAATCGCAATTATCCTTAAATCTTTCTATTCTTTTGTGAACTTTCTTTGATGCATAAATTATGCTATTCATCTCACTATAAACAAAAGTCAAATATTGGTTTTGATGCTGAGAGTACACGGCACTGAATTTATAAGATGTGCAATAATCCCTGCAGTGAGCAAATGTCTTGTGATCAAATCTCACATGATCAAATCTCTTGGGATCAGTCGAACCAGACTGCCAGCCTTACCCTTGTACATACCTCAGCAAAATCCTTTTGAAAGTCCAAGTAAACAATGTGCATCCTCAAATCTGCTGATTTTTCAAAACATTCCATCAAAATTTAATACATGGGGCTGGATTATCTATTTCAATGTCTAAGTGCTGGCTCAAACAGAGAATCTGCTGACATTTTACGACCACAAAATCAGCACCGAACCCTCACCGATTCCGGGAATGGTGAGTGGCTCGTCGTGGCGCCGGGTGAAATCCCCGGCTCCCGTGCCGAAAAAGGCCAAAGAATGACCGGGTCCCTGGCCACGCATGCGCATGGTGAAGACCAGCAGCGGTCGCATCGTACAACATGGTGCTGGCTGTGCGCGAACCCGACCCGCCATCTGCGACCCCACAAGCCACTCCTGGCCACCCTCCATCAGTCCCCCAGTTCCCGCGGAAACCTCCCCGACCAACACACGGATCCAGACTGAGTGTGGTGGCGCTGGACACTGTCCACAGCCGCCACAACATGTTCCTGACCGCTGAGACCACATGTTCTTCGCTTGGTTGGGATCTCAGCCTATCTGAAGCGGGGCAACATGAGGGGGCCGACTGATGATGCGCCAATGGCATTGCAGCAGCGTGCGGCCTGCTACGCGATTACGCCACTTCCGAGGGGGCAGAGCATGGCTGACCAGCATAAAACCAGTCCCAATTTGGGCGTTGGACTGGATTCTCCGCCCGATTGCCGATTACGATATCGGTGTCGGGCAGCGGAGAATCCGGCCCATGACCTTATTTTCCAGAAGCATGCTCGGTATCACTGATGGGGCTTTCTCTAGCTGAGAGTTCATGCAAGACATTTCTAATGATACTTTTGTGCATCCTGTGTATTAATTAAGCCTAGCTAATTGGCCTAAAATTACTGCCTTGGCTTTAACACCTATTTAACAATAGTCTTCCAGTCTGGGGAACAACTCCTGACTCCAAATGGCTATTAAGGACACAGGCAAATGGCGCATATCACACCAATTTGGCTGGCAGCCTGATTTATTTTAAGATTCCTTAATCCATCTGAGATAATATCAATATTTTTTTTTACAGCATCATTGAGTTTGTTTTATTTTAAGAGTTGGGACCATCTTCAAGAGTGAAGACTGTTGTGAAGTATTCATTTGCTACACCTGCTTTACACTGAGAGCTAATTTGAACAAGTCCTTGAGAATCTTTTAGTGGCTCAATATAATCTTTGATGGTCCTCTGACTCTCAATGTAGCTGAAAAAGCTTTTACCATTACTTCTACAATCGTCCACTGTCCTCTATTCCATTAACCTTTTAGCTGATGTAATAGCAACATCGTTTTTTTTTTAACTGATCCACTATTTTTAAGATAGGAGAAAGAAAAAGACAGCAAGGGAGGTGGATACATGTAGATAGAAAAGCAGTTTCTGTATTCATTTTTTTAAGTTGAATTTTGAAAGCAAAATTGCTTTGAGGGAAGCATTTAGGAAGTGAGGATCAAACATGGTGTGGAAAATTAAAATTATTTGAATGTGAGGGTATCTTTGACTTTTCATAATTTGTCCTTGTGGAGAAATGTGGGGATGACGGGGGGTGGGGGGGGGGGGGGTGCAGATGGAGTTTTGAAGTGAGGTGTTTGGCTGCAGTACAAGGAAGTGGGCGAGATGTAGGATTCAGTGGGTTGTTCAAGAGGGAATAGATAGGAGTAGCAGTGAAAATTACAAAAGTTGAAATGAGAATCAGTTCTGGGCAGGTATAGGACATAATAAGGGCAAAATAATGGGGAGGGCATGGGAAGAATGCCCTGATAGGCACATTAATCTTCAACAACTGTACTAAATGCATGATGATCCGCAGTTATTTTTATACTCCACCTCGTTTTATTTTCCATCAATTTCAACAGTTCTGTCATATTTCAGGATTGCTGAATATTTGATTTCGGCTAAGGTTTTTGGTTTAAGTTCTGTTTCGCAATTCAGGATATTGAAGATGAATTTGTAAAGGTCCTGCAACTATTTTGAATGCGAAAAAGTAAGACATTAAAGAGGAAATTACTGAGCTTTGAAAGCCCAGGAGAGAGGAGACTGAATGGCAGTTTGCAGAAAAATGGAACAGCTGTTGGAGTGCCAAAACCCTTACATGTTCTGAGAGCCAGTAGGTAATTTAAAAAGGGCTAATGGAAGTAAGGGGTAAAGGGTGGCATGGTGGCACAGTGGTTAGCACTGCCGCCTCACAGCACCAGGGACTCAGGTTTGATTCAGACCTTGGGTGACTCTGTGGAGTTTGCACATTCTCCGCGTGTCTTCATGGGTTTCCTTCAGGTGCTCCGGTTTCCTCCCACAAGATGTGCAGGTTAGGTGGATTTTCTTTATTCGTTCATGGGACATGAGCGTTGCAGGCTGGGTCAGCATTTATTGCCCATCTCCAATTGCCCTTCAAGGTGCAGTTAAGAGTCAACCACGTTGCTGTTGATCTGGAGACCATGTAGGCCAGACCATGTAAGAACAGCAGATTTCCTTCCCTGAAGGACATTAGTGAATAAGATGGTTTTTTACAACAATCAACAATGGTTTCATGGTAATCATTGGACTTTTCATTCCTGATTTTTATTGAATTCAAATTTCACCAACTGCAGTGCCAGGATTTGAACTTGGGTCCCCAGAGCATTACTCTGGGTCTCTGGCTTACTAGTCCAGTGACAATATAACTTTGCCACTGCCTTGCTAAATTGCCCCTTAGTGTCCAAAATTAGGATTATTGGGATACGGGGCTAGGCTGGGGGCATAGTCCTGGGTAGGGTTCTCTTTCGGAGGGTCGGTGCAGACTTGGTGGCCGAATAGCCTCCTTCTGCACTGTAGTGATTCTATGATTCTAATTATAGGTGTAGACCTAAGAATCTGGAAAACAATAATGATCTAAGAGAGCATTCTTAAGCAGTGTAATTTTATAAGAGTTAATCCATTGATATGAATTCAGTAAGTGAGAAGGGAAAGTAAAGCAGAATGGTGAGAGACGTTAGAAGTTAAAAGACGAAATCTCAATGAAAACTGCATGAGACATAATTGGTTGCCTGAATGACAGGTTGTAAAATAAAGCAGGAAATAATTACAACGTGAACCAAACGACAGAATAAAATGGGAAAGCTCATGAAAGTATTCAGATGACTACAAAAACAGCCATGCTAAGCATGACTTTTGTTTTAAATTCCCCATCTGCCCTCAGTTACACAATCTTACTTGAAAGGGAGAAAACATCAGTCTGATAGGTAAAATTCTCCTAGGATATGTTAATAGTATTCCTTGCTTTACCAAATGCAGAGATTATTTGCAATCTAGAATTCTAGCTGAGGCAGGTGAAAATTGCTCCCTTGAAGAAAGAAAACAGGTAAGAATTTATGCTTGTACTGAATCTCTGAAGGAGCAGTCTCATGGAGGAGCTAAAGTCCAAATTACCGAACATCAGAGCGGATCAAAGTATTTCACTAGCTGCTGAAAAGACATTTTGATAGACACTTCTTTGTTTGTTGCTCAACATTGGGGGGTGCACACGGTAATACATTTGGATAATATTTCTCCAATGGAAATTAACATCCATGTATCTGACTATCATAATAGTTATTCAGCTGGAATGTTTAGAGAGTTGCCGAAAAAGCTTCAGAGCCACAAGCCATTTGTAAAATCTGTAGTTTTTATTTATTTGACTTCATTAGATATTGCAAAGCTAATGTTCCATTTGTTATTGAATTCCACCATGTTGTTCATTTTGCAGTTTAGAAGTTTCTACTTCCCAAAAATGGGCAAGTAATTAAAATCATTTGAAATGGTTGCCTTCCACAAAAGCCAATGAAAATTGCAGTCCAAAACTTTCGCCCTATATTTATTTTTTAGAGGCTGTTGATGCCCCACACAACAGGTTCCTCAGCAGCGGGACAGGTGAGACATGCAAAAGTCCATAGACTTTGGCGCGATTGGAAAATCATGCCAGTGACCAATGGCTTGTTGCATCCATTGCAGGAAAACCGGCCACAAGGAGGCTGTTAAATCCTGCCTGTATTGATTTCTGTACGGTAACACAGGGCTGGATTTTATGCCACAAATTGGGTGGCTCGTCACCACCGCCGTGCTTACATAAAATATGCTATGATGACATTGGGTTGGCAATCCAAATCCATTACCCCAGACAGGTGAGCAGATGGTGAAATCGGAAGATGACCTATTTTGAAAAAGACAAGCTACTAAGCTTGTCAAAGACCCAACTGACGGCGGCACGATGGCGCAATGGCTAGCACTGCTGCCTTCCGGTGCCGAGGACCCAGGTTCAATCCCGGATTCGGGTCACTGTCCGTGTGGAGTTTGCACGTTCTCCCCGTGTCTGCGTGGGTCTCACCCCCACAGCCCAAAGATGTGTAGGGGAGGTGAATTGGCCACGCTAAATTGGGAAAAACAATTTGGGTAATCTAAATTTTTAGAAGACCCAATTGGCTACAATTTTTAGATAACCACTGAATTTTTCAGGAGTTGGATGGGAGTGGTTTATGCCAGATATGAGGAGGCGACACAATAGTGGATAAATAGGCTTGGAAACGGGGCCAGGGCTTCATGAAGCAGCAGAGTCTGCTGGTGAAGGTGACAGTGTTTGGGTGGTATTAGACTTACTGATTGTGTTTAGGATGCCATAACAAATAAGGATTCAGGAACCATGGCACCAGAATTCTCCGGTCATCGGGATTCTCTTTTTCCACTAGCAGCGCCCGCTCACAGGTTTCCCAGATGCATGGAGTGGCTTCAATGGAAAATTCCATTGACAAGCAGTGGGAAGAGGGTGTCCCACCACCAGCGAATGGCATGCCACCGAGCAACATGCAATTGGAGGACCGGAGAATCCCTCCCCGTCTCTTCGCATGTATATATACATAATTATCTAGAGTGTCAATGGCTCTCATGAATGGATAACCATTGATGGCAAAGGTGAACAATGTGCTCTCAACTTTAATGTCACTGTGGCTGTTCCAGTACCTTCAGGTGATTTTACTGTATCAGCTGGCTTGTTTACATAGCTTCAGTCAGTCAATGCTTTATTTTCTGCACAATAAAATAAAACATATTGTGATGATATGCACAAAGTAAGTTTGTACATAATGTCATGCATGGCCTCCAACTACTAGGCACCAACGATATAGGTAAAAAACGGGATGAGGTCCTACAAGCTGAATTCAGGGAGTTAGGAGTTAGGAGTTAAACTAAAAAGTAGGACCTCAAAGGTAGTAATCTCAGGATTGCTACCAGTGCCACGAGCTAGTCAGAGTAGGAATGTCAGGATAGATAGGATGAATGCGTGGCTCGAGAGATGGTGCAAGAGGGAGGGATGCAAATTCCTGGGGCATTGGGACCGGTTCTGGGGGAGGTGGGACCAGTACAAACCGGATGGTCTGCACCTGGGCAGGACTGGAACCAATGTCCTAGCTAGGACTGTTGGGGAGGGTTTAAACTAATGTGGCAGGGGGATGGGAACCGATGCAGGAAGTTGGAAGGTAGTAAATCAGGGACAGAAGCAAAAGGAAGTAAGGGGGAAAGTGCAAGACAGAGAAGACATAGTCAAAAATCAAAAAGGGCGACAGTACAAGGTACAGTGACTGAGGGGAGCTCAGTGAATAGGCCCAGTAATACTAAAAGGAGTAAAACTGGAGATGTTAAGATTCAAAACAGAGATAAAAAAACCCAACATAAGTGTACTTTACCTGAATGCTCGTAGTATTCGGAATAAAGTAAATGAGTTGATGGCACAAATCATCGTGAATGACTATGATTTAGTGGCCATTACTGAAAAATGGTTAAAGGATGGTCACGACTGGGAGTTAAATATCCGAGGGTATCAAACTATTTGGAAGGACAGAGTGGATGGTAAGGGAGGTGGTGTTGCTCTGTTATTTAAGGATGACATCCAGGCAATAGTTAGGGATGATATCGGTGCTATGGAGGAGAAGGTTGAATCCATTTGGGTGGAAATCAGGAATAGTAAGGCGAAAAAGTCACTGAAAGGAGTAGTCTATCGGCCACCAAATAGTAACGTTATGGTGGGGCAGGCAATAAACAAAGAGATAACTGATGCATGTAGAGATGGTACAGCAGTTATCATGGGGGATTTTAATCTACATGTCGATTGGTTTAACCAGGTCGGTCAAGGCAACCTTGAGGAGGAGTTCATAGAATGTATCTGCGATAGTTTCCTAGAACATTATGTAATTGAACCTACGAGGGAACAAGCGGTCCTAGATCTTGTCCTGTGTAATGAGACAGGATTGATTCATGATCTCATAGTTAGGGATCCTTTCGGAAGGAGCGATCACAATATGGTGGAATTTAAAATACAGATGGAGGGTGAGAAGGTAAAATAAAATACTAGTGTTTTGTGTTTAAACAAAGGAGATTACAATGGGATGAGAGAAGAACTAGCTAAGGTAGACTGGGAGCAAAGACTTTATGGTGGAACAGTTGAGGAACAGTGGAGAACCTTCCAAGCGATTTTTCACAGTGCTCAGCAAAGGTTTATACCCACAAAAAGGAAGGACGGTAGAAAGAGGGAAAATCGACCGTGGATATCTAAGGAAATAAGGGAGAGTATCAAATTAAAGGAAAGAGCATACAAAGTGGCAAAGATTGGTGGGAGACTAGAGGACTGGGAAATATTTAAGGGGCAGCAGAAAGCTACTAAAAACGCTATAAAGAAGAGTAAGATAGATTATGAGAGTAAACTTGCTCAGAATATAAAAACAGACAGCAAAAGTTTTTACAAATATATAAAGCAAAAAAGAGTGGCTAAGGTAAATATTGGTCCTTTAGAGGATGAGAAGGGAGTTTTAATAATGGGAGATGAGGAAATGGCTGAGGAACTGAACAGGTTTTTTGGGTCGGTCTTCACAGTGGAAGACACAAATAACATGCCAGTGACTGATAGAAATTAGGTTATGACAGGTGATGACCTTGAGAGAATTGTTATCACTAAGGAGGTAGTGATGGGCAAGCTAATGGGGCTAAAGGTAGACAAGTCTCCTGGCCCTGATGGAATGCATCCCAGAGAGCTAAAAGAGATGGCTAGGGAAATTGCAGATGCACTAGTGATGATTTACCAAAATTCACTACACTCTGGGGTGGTCCCGGTGGATTGGAAATTAGCAAACGTGACACCGCTGTTTAAAAAAGGAGGTAGGCAGAGAGCAGGAAATTATAGGCCAGTGAGCTTAACTTCGGTAGTAGGGAAGATGCTGGAATCTATCATCAAGGAAGAAAAACGAGGCATCTGGATAGAAATTGTCCTATTGGGCAGACGCAGCATGGGTTCATAAAGGGCAGGTCGTGCCTAACTAATTTAGTGGAATTTTTGAGGACATTACCAGTGCAGTGGATAACGGGGAGCCAATGGATGTGGTATATCTGGATTTCCAGAAAGATTTTGACAAGGTGCTGCACAAAAGGCTGCTGCATAAGATAAAGATGCATGGCATTAAGGGTAAAGTAGTAGCATGGATAGAGGACTGGTTAATTAATAGAAAGCAAAGAGTGGGGATTAATGGGTGCTTCTCTGGTTGCCGATCAGTAGATAGTGGTGTCCCTCAGGGATCCGTGTTGGGCCCACAATTGTTCACAATCTACATAGATGATTTAGAGTTGGGGACCAAGGGCAATGTGTCCAAGTTTGCAGATGACACTAAGATGAGTGGTGAAGCGAAAAGTGCAGAGGATACTGGAAGTCTGCAGAGGGATTTGGATAGGTTAAGTGAATGGGCTAGGGCCTGGCAAATGGAATACAATGTTAACAAATGTGAGGTTATCCATTTTGGTAGGAATAACAGCAAACGGGATTATTATTTAAACAATAAAATATTAAAGCATGCTGCTGTGCAAAGAGACCTAGGTGTGCTCGTGCATGAGTCACAGAAAGTTGGTTTAGAGGTGCAACAAGTGATTAAGAAGGCAAATGAAATGTTGTCCTTCATTCCTAGAGGGATGGAGTTTAAGACTAGGGAGGTTATGCTGCAATTGTATAAGGTGTTAGTGAGGCCACACCTGGAGTATTGTGTTCAGTTTTGGTCTCCTTACTTGAGAAAGGACGTACTGGCGCTGGAGGGTGTGCATAGGAGATTCACGAGGTTAAGCCCAGAGTTGAAGGGGTTGGATTACGAGGAGAGGTTGAGTAGACTGGGACTGTACTCGTTGGAATTTAGAAGGATGAGGGGGGGATCTTATTGAAACATTTAAAATTATGAAGGGAATAGATAGGATAGATGCGGGCAGGTTGTTTCCACTGGCGGGTGAAAGCAGAACTAGGGGGCATAGCCTCAAAATAAGGGGAAGTAGATTTAGGACTGAGTTTAGGAGGAACTTCTTCACGCAAAGGGTTGTGAATCTATGGAATTCCTTGCCCAGTGAAGCAGTTGAGGCTCCTTCATTAAATGTTTTTAAGGTAAAGATAGATAGTTTTTTGAAGACAAAAGGGATTAAGGGTTATGGTGTTCGGGCCGGAAAGTGGAGCTGAGTCCACAAAAGATCAGCCATGATCTCATTGAATGGCGGAGCAGGCTCGAGGGGCCAGATGGCCTACTCCTGCTCCTAGTTCTTATGTTCTCATGTTCTTATGTTCTTATGTAAACCCACTATGTGACCCTGCAGTCTGGGAGTTGGGAGTAGGTCATGCTGGAGAATAGACGCATTTTGCAGTACCTCTACCATAGTTGATTAGTGTTAGTAGTTTATTACTTTATTTATCCTAGTTATCTTATCATGTAGTTGTTCCATAATTATTTAAACTAGATGTTCTGTAGTTCACCATCCACTTCAGCCAGTCAACAGAACGTGACAATATTACAAGATACATTAACAATGAATTAATTTTACGAAGTTGTACAGTGCTGGGTGGTGTTTTCCTGTGTTATTATTAACTGCACTATATTGCTTGTGAATGTGTCTTATTCTTCATCCATCTCAATCCATGACCTTACAATCATCCATTCCTCAGCCCCACACTCACGGACAACATCAGCATATCTCTTTCTCCAATAACACCCCTCCTTTCTTTAAAACTACACAATTATCTCCCTCTCTCAAATGACCCACCTTCAGATACTTTATTCTCTTGATGCTCAGTCATTGTGTACTTCAGACATACTGATGGTTAATCAGGACTTCCTTGGTCTGAAAAAAAGAGCATGTACTATATTATTTGTACTTTAAAACACATCTATTTAGATCTTGTATTGTCATTACATGCCCTACTATTTTTTAAAATTACTTATTCATGGTATGCTGGTATTGCTGGAAAGGACACCATTAAATTCCTATCCTAGCGCCCTTGAGAAGCTGGTGGTAAACTCCTTTCTTGAACAATTGCAATCGGTGTGGTGAAGCTACTCTCACAATGCTGTTAGGGAGAAAGTGATTTCCAATAAAGGGTGGTTTGTGACTTGGTGAGGAGCTTGGAAGTGATAGTGTTCCCATGTGCTTGTTGCTCTGTATCTTCTCGGTGGAAGATGTCAGGGCTTTAGTGTACATTTAAATAAGTCTTGGTATGTTTCTATAGTTTTTTATTTATTTCATGGGATATGGGTGTTGCAGGCAAGGCCATCCCTAATTGTCATTGGACTGAGTGGCATTTCAAGAGTCAACCACATTTCTGTGGATCTAGGGTCACAAGTAGGCTTGACCAGGTAAGGATGGCAGATTTTCTTCCTAAAGGACATTAGCGAAGTGGATGGATTTTTACGACAATCAGCAATGGTTTCAAGGTCGTCATTCGACTTTTAATTCCAGGTTTTTTATTGACTTCAAATTTCACCATCTGGCATTGCAGAATTCAAACCCAAGTCCCCAGAGCATTAGCCTGGGTGTCTGGATTACTAGCCCAGTGATAATACCACAACGCCACTGCCTCCCCTAAAAGTGCACCCCATAGATTGTATACTCTGCACCCACCTTGCACTGACACTGGAGAGAGTGAATGTTTAAGGCAGTGGATTGGTGGACAATCAGGTGGGTTGCTTTGTCCTGGATGAAGTCTAGTTTTGTGAGTGTTGTTGGAGTTCAGCTCATGCAGAAAATGAGGAGTATTTTATCAGACAACTGACATGTTTCTTGGAGATGGTGAAAAAGCTATTGGGAGTCAGGAGGTGAGTCACTTACTGAATAATTCCAATACTCTGACTTTCTCTTGTCACCCCAGTGTTTGTGCGGCTGGTCTAGTTGAGTTTTTGATTGATTGTGACCCCCGAATGTTGATTGTGCAGGATCCTCAAATGACATGTGGCGCCAGTACACACGGGGCCTCTTCGAATGCCTCCTTGGCACATCCTCCTCCTCCTCGGCCTGTTAGGCGGCTGGCCCGCCAGCCTGAGTGGATGCCCCCTGCACGTCTGTGGCCCATTCTTCTGCTGTAGCCTCCACCTCCACCTCCTCTCTAAGCGGCCTCCGCTCATGCTGCCACAGGGGTTCATGTAGTGCTGTGGCAATCGCCACGGCAGCCAGCATCACGGGTTGGTGTCCGAAAGCCATTATCTCCAGGGTGTGAAAGGCAAACATGTTAGCATGGCACATACTCCCGTGCCCAACCACGTGCCATGAGCTAGACGGTGGCCCCGGTTGGCACTGCGGGCCCCAGCCACGCATGTACTCCCCCCCCCCCACCCCCGCAGTCCGGCCCCGTCGGTGCCCCCACAACTGGCGCCCGTCCCTGCTGCCAGGGGCAACGTTAGCGGGTACTTCCCTCACTGGGGGTTGCCGTCAGTGTGGCCTTAGGTGGTTTCAGGTGGGTGACTGCTGGTTGGGTGGGGTGTTCGGGGGTGGAGGGGGGGGGGGGGGCGCACCCATATGGCTGATGTCACTGTGTAGAATCAGGGGCCGGGGTGGGTGGTCAGCAAAACAGCCGCTGTAATGGCATTCAGTGCCTGGGCACCGCCCAGTTCTGGGGGGGGGGGGGGGGGGGGGGGGGGGGGGGCTCCCCGGCTGCTCGGCCCACCCTCCCCCCTATCCTCCCCACTACCCTCCCCCGGCCTTATCAGGGCCCCCCCCCCACCCCCGCCGTGGCCAGCACATCCGGTGTCCGAGCCGGCAGCCCGTCATCACTCCACACCATTTCCAACTTCCTCTCTCTCTCGCTCAGCAGCCAGGACGCCACGTTCACAATTTTTAAAACCACAAGTGAACCACGCCATCGGCAAATCGGCTCATCCGTGGCGCTGAATCGTGGAGGCTCTGGAGCATCAGGCATCAGGCCCACTAATGAAATGTCTACTGACCTTTCATACCGCACGGGGGGGGCCGCATTTACGTCGTCTTTGGGGGGACCGGAGAGTCCCGATTTGGCGTCAAACTGGCGTCCACCGCGATTTCGGCGTCAAAAGTTATTCTCCACCCAATCGCGTTTTCCAATTTTGCGTCGGCTAACGGAGAATCCAGCCCAGGAGCTCGAGGCTGTCGCCTACCTCTGCCGGGGCACTTGTATCTCTAGTTGGTCTGTGGACTGCGCTCTCTTTTGGACTGGCAACCACACACCCTGCACCATCCCAGCTCGCCCTCAACGAATTCCATGGAAGTTTCTCATCAGGACAACTCAGCCTTCAGCCAAAGGATCCGGCCTTTACGGCACTCAGTCCAGGGCAGGATAACTATCTGGGGAGCAGTGTCGCGCTGAGAATGGGCACATCCCAGCTCATTTACTTTCATGCCTTGTATTGCTTGCACTACTCACTGTGCTTTCCCAGGACAGCATTTGTATAGCTTGTTGTAGATTCAGGAAAGGTTTGGTCAATAATTTCTTTTGGGTGGCGGCATTGTTAACACCACATGCTAAATGGTCTTGCAGTATTTCCTGCATGGCAGTGCCATATTTGTTAAACTCTGCAATCTTTCGCAACTGTGACAAATATTCAGTGATGAACTCATCCCAGGTCCACTCCGCGGTATTAAAACAATACCTCTATGCGATAAAGGTTAAAGTCCTGCCCACTAGAGATACCAGTTGTCGAAGGGATGTGTGTCGGGCGCTGACGGGCTTCATATCACTCTGAACGAATGTGCGCCACAGGCAGTCAACAAGATGACTGGCAGTCATTCTCTGTGACATTGTTGGCCCTGAAATGCGCATTCGCTCTACATACTGATTCCAGTCTTCCAAGCTGGCATCAAAGATATCTAACTGTCCAAACAGACGCATAATGAAAAGAGAAGTCCATCCTTTATCCAACAGGACGGGGAGGTGGTTTATCCAATGGTGTAGCAGCAGTGATAGCTATCCAGTTTGACCCTTGTCGCCAGTTTTATAAGACCACAAAGGAGTCCAAAATGCTAGTTTAAAGAAACTTAATTTAGTTACAACAAATGTTAATTACATCGCGTGATAGATCCCAACTGGGTCTGCCTTGCCAGTTCTTAACTGGCTGGCTTTATATATATATACTTCTTTATATATATGTCTCGAATTTGCATAGAGGTCCCCCGCCCAGTTAACGGTGGAGCTCGTATTCTGCAAGGTTCACGGGAAACTTACCTTATAAGATACTTGCTGGTTATAACACCCTTGGAGTGGTTTCAGTGCAAATTTAACAGAATTAGATTAACGTGTTAAATTATGGGGATGAGTTGTATAACTTAGTTTGCTTTCCCCTGAATTTATATTGTTGAGGGGTGGAAGTATGCAAAACAATTATGGATTTTTATAATAGAAATACAGAGAAACTATTTCCTCTGGTCGAAGAATCTAGAAAAAAGGGGCATACACTTAAAATTCGAACCAGGCCATTTTGTTCTGTATGTAACTATCTTTGGCAAGACTACAGTTTCTTTCATGTTCAATGGTGCAAATTCACCTGCTGGGCTCAGATTAAAGCATAATTATTCCATAGGATATATTTCCTGTTGCAATAGTCATTAGTGCAGGAGAGGAACATAATTGGGGGACCGGTAAAGGTGTCTTAGATAAGAAAAATAATTGGATCAATGTCAGTTTAGTTCTGAGTACAAATTCCCAGCTAACCTTTTTTAGCTGATCTTCCGTGATCTCATCCAAAAATGTCATAGCTTCATTTAAATATAATTAATGGAATAAACAGCTTTCCACCTGTTAAGGATGAGATTGGGATGGGTTTGTTATCAGCATTGGTTTTACATTTAAGAGGAAACTAATTTTGCTTTTTCTTTTTGGAAAATTGTTTTTTCCTTCTTCCAATTGTATTTCATATTTCAGTGAAACTAAAGGAGCCAAATAATCATCTGCTGCTTCACTGGATGGTTGTTCTGGATTGCAAAATGTCTAAGATTTCAAGGGAACAAGAAGGGGATCAGGGGTTATGGGGAGAAGGCATGAGAATGGGGATGAGAAAATATCAGCAATGATTGAATGACAGAGCAGACTCGATGGGCCAAGTGACCTAATTCTGTTCCTATGTCTTATGGTCTAAGAGACTTTAAAAAAAACTAAATCAACTCTTGCACTCCAACTTGAAATACCATTGGAGCTCAGGCAGTGACAAGACATCTAAACTGAGAGGCCCAAGGTAGTTTTCAAGTTGTTGCTCTGTTTACTTGCTATAAATATGGCGGTTAATAAGGTCGCCTTTCTTAATCCTAATTATGAGTATACTTTCAGAGTCGCCAGGTATCTCTCGATACCGCCACAAGGTTCAACCCGAATACCGATCAAAGAGCCAATACACCAGTTAGTTAGTTCACAGTCAATACTACTTTATTTAAACATCGGTAAAGGTGTCTTAGATAAGAAACTCATGCACAATAACACTACAGGCTAAATTATATCTATCACTAACACCTATACTTAACTTTGGGTGCCCACTTACGTCAGAGGAACAATGGCCGTTGTTCGGATCTGAGGCTGTTGGGTTCGAAGAGGTAACAGGAGAACAGCTAAGGTCATCCATCTGGTAGCGAGCGTTGAACTTGAACTTACTTGCTTCTGGTGGTGCTAGTGGAAGGGTCGCTCCACTTGAGAGCCAAATCCAAGAGAGCGAACCTTTCGCGGGGGTTCCTTCTTATACTTGGAGGGGCTTTGCGCGCTTTTAGGTGGGCCTTAAACTTGGTCCCAATTAATTGAAAAAATGAAAATCGCTTATTGTCACGAATAGGCTTCAATGAAGTTACTGTGAAAAGCCCCTAGTCGCCACATTCCGGCGCCTGTCCGAGGAGGCTGGTAATTGGGCAGCATCTTGATCACTGCCATCGATCTAAGCCAATAAAGGGGCGGGTGCCTTGATGGCTGGGCATTTCCTAAGTGGCCGTTGGCCTTGCTTTGTTTCTGTCTTCTGGTTGAGGTAGTGGCGCAGGACTGTCTGGAACAGTATTGGCTACCTGAGCACTCGTTCTTTGTTTCCCGGAGATGGGCCATCAATATGTAAATCGACCCAGAGTTTTGGTTCCGTCTGCAGTCTGTCTTCCAAATATACATTCAGGCTCTGTGCCTGCTTGTTTGCTTTGCATTGTCTATTTTCCCTATAGGCTCTGCGAGTGTCCATTTTAGATACTGAAAGTGGCCATCCCAGATGGCTACAAAGTCAAGTTAGGAATAAGGATACTGCTAATTTTGAAACACAACAAACGCAGTGAGGAATGATTCTCTAATCCAATGCTTTCATTAGGAAGCAGCACTCAATTGGATGAACCAGAATGCAGAATGGCCCAAAGTATTTCATCAGAGGATTGGTGTAAAAAAGAACTTCCCTGAGAGTTCTGCAGGTATCTGGCTTGTGCTGTCTGTCTGTATTATATGCTCAATATCATTTTTTCCCAAGGGCTCAGTGAATGATGGGTTAACTCAGCATAGAGCCAGTCACAGATCCGTGCAATGTGCTGCAAGGGCACTTGCTTTTTATCCACCCCTTAGATATAGAACTGCCAGTGACATCGACGAAAAAAACAGTTCAGACCAGTATTCTTATTTCCCCGTTTTACTGATGTTCAATTTGAAGTATACAAGACAAGTACAAACCAGTATTCTTATTTCCCCGTTTTACTGTTTTTTCCCTTCTTGGAGGCCATATCAAACACCAACCATTTGAACTCCTCATTATTCCAGGCTAACATAGGTGTTATCACCTAATAATCATACAGTTGATGAAAGTACATCAGCATAGCCAGGACTCTCATCTCTCCCACCGAATGTAATCATCAGCAAGGCATAGTCATCATGTTTCTGTATCTCTCAGTTGGAGGGGGCATTGACGGCAGCTGAAAAGTAACCATGTATTGTGCAAGTAGGTTGTGTTACAATTATTATATTTGTGAAAAAGTTTGAAGATGAGTTTACCAAAAGTGTCAGTCATCTGTAAGTTGTTGTTTGAGTGTATTCTGTAGCAGCATTTTGTGGCATGCTTACTTGGGCTGTCCACTTAGCAAGTAACACTTTTGGGATAATCATACCGTGGCATTTTTCTTAAGTTTTTCATTTTTTTATGCATGAATTCCCAGTTCCAGTTGTTGGTCGTTCTGGGTGAGTGTGCTTAACACTCAATTTGGCTCTGTTTCTTTACTTAGCTCTGGAGACGCCAGGTATCGTTAAGATACCGCCACAAGTTCAAGGTGAAGTTCAAAGCAATAAAATCATACACCAATTAGTAAGTTCAAACAACTGAGTTTATTATAATACAATTATAATAACTACCCATGCACACGCTAAAAGGATTAAGCTATTCCTACCGCTAAATAAACTAATACTTATCTCGAAGGAACTGCCAGGTCAGGGAACAAGGCCTCTTGCTCTGCTCTGGTCTGCAGACTTCAGGTTGGTATAAGTTAAAAGGGGTCAGGAGTGTCTATCTCTGGTAGCGATCGTTGTGAGACACTTACTTGCTGGCGGCTGCTGTCCGAACCTCTCTCTCTCTCCTTCAGGGTCTTCTTAAATGCTGGTCGAGGTGCTGGTCCACGGAGGAGTGCTGGTCAAAGAGAGAGGAGGGCTGGACAAGAAGACTGAACCATGTGTGGGACCTATCTTTTATAGGTCCTCTTGTTCCAATTTTCCCTTTATGATGGTCACCTCCATTTGACTCCCTCATTTGTTTTTCAAAAACGGATTTAGGACCAGACATATACTTATCTTAAACCAGTGCGAGCCGTCTCACAGAGTGTTGAAATTTACCATCCCAAATGTTCTTGGATGTAAATAGCATATGGAGCCAAAGGGCTACCTTAAACAAAAATGAAACCAAGGTTTGGAAATAAAAGGTCGAATGAGTTGCGTATGGGCCGCTACAGGTAAGATTTGGATGGGATCCCCGGGTAAGGCGTGCTGTGCTGTACCCAAGCTTAGCTGACCAAAGGGGGGTCCTCAGACAGGGCGGGTCCTCAATGCCGTTTCTCCACTGCCTGAGAAACCTGAAATGAACGGGCAAGAATGTAGTCATAGTGGAATTGCAGCCTCTATTCCCAGAATAGAGGGGCACCTAAACAAAAAGGGAGGAGCCAAGATGCTCCAACATCTGTAAACAGAAGACAAGTCGTGAACATTGTTTGGTTCAGCAGAGGACATTTCAATTGAGTGAAGTTCTCAGAAATATCGGCGGACAAACTAACGTGCATGTGAGGTGGTTACAAGCTTTTCAGCTGAAAAGTAAGTGGCCAATCTCCAAATCAAACATTTAACAGACAAACAAACATACGTGCAGGTTCCATCAGAAAGGACAGTGCTTCTCTCAAGCGGTTCCTCTTTTTACATCATCTGGACACCTCACTTCTCTTCATTCTCTGCGAACAGGGTCGCAAAGGGGTTGCCGTGTCGGGAGTCAGACATCAAATTATCCTCTTCTCCCAGATCCCATACCCTTGTATGGATCAGGCATGCAATCTTTTCATTGTGTGACCGGGGGTCACTCTCGTCATTGCGGACAAGTCGCCAAGAATTGTCCCTGTGCCAAATTGTGGGGTCTAAAATTGAAGGAGTGTTGTCGGGGTCATCAGTGTTGGGTGGTGAGTGTAGTTGTGGGTCCGGATTTTTAATGTAGGTGATCTCTATGGGGTCACTGGAGTCGGGGTCGTAGTCGCTGAAGTGGGGGCTGTAGGGTGGAGTGCTGTGGCTGTCCTCAGTCTCACAGTCACTGTCACTGTCCCTGCTATGGCAGCTTCTGGGCGTTCCGGGGCATGGTCTGGAGTCAGTGGGCGGAGTCGAGGTCGAGTCCGATGAAGAACTGGTCTGTGAGGGGGAGGGTGGAAATGTGTCGCTTGTGGGTGGAGCGAAGTGTTCTGCTGCATCCAGCAGGACATGGTGCATGTGGTTTGACTGTGTTCCATAAGCCTTTAGCTGGTTAATATGAAACCACGCAGTCTTACCGTTTGGGTATTTTATTCTGTATACTGAGGGGCTGATTTTGTCCGAAATTGAGTACGGGCCGGAAAATGTAGGAGCCAAAAATGTGCTGGGGTTATAAACAGATAGCATAACCTGTTGCCCAACCTGAAATTCTGTGGGGTGTACATTCTTGTTGAAACAGGCCCTGCTCTGTTTCCGTCTTTTTCCCAATTTTACTGCGGCTGTTAACTGTGCAGACCTTAGAGTCTCAACTAATTCTTTGACTGCTTTCTCATGTGTGAGGGCTGTCACTTCTGGGCTGGTTATGTTGAGTCCTAAAAGGAATTCTGATCCTTTCATAGGGCGCCCGGTCATGAGTGTGTGTGGGGTGAAACCTGTAGATGATGAAACAGTATTTCTTATGAACATTAGTGCGAATGGGAGCACTGAATCCCAAGTCGAATTGTTCTCCTGTACCATCTTCCTAAGAGTCGATTTTAGGGTCCGATTCATGCGTTCTACTATCCCGCTTGACTGGGGGTGATACGCAATGTGAAAATTCTGTTTTATTCCGAATATGATCAGGACGTTCTTCATGACCCGTCCTGTAAAGTGAGATCCCTGATCTGACTCTATACTTCTGGGGAGACCCCATCTCGTAAAGATGTGGTGGGTCAGGATCTTTGCAGCTGTCTTAGCTGTGTTGGTGCGTGAAGGGAAGGCCTCTACCCATTTGGTAAAGGTATCTATGACCACCAGAACATATTTATAGCCATCCTGCAAGGGGGCAATGGTCCTATAAAATCGATCTGGAGGTTTGTCCAGGGGCCATTAGCGGGGCGAGTGTGGCTGAGTTGTGCCTTCTTTGAATACCTCTCCAGGTTATTCTGCGCACAAATCAAACAATTCTCTATGTAGTGGGTGACATCTTGTCTTAAGTTGGGCCACCAACAGAGTTGCCTAAGGTGTGTTGTGGTAGGGTCTTTCCCTTGGTATCCATGACTGTGATGGAATAAGGCAATCATTTGATTCCTGTCCTGTTCAGGAACCACATACAATTTATCTTTTATGATCACACCCTCATGTGTGGTCAAAGCGTGTTTGAATTTATCGTACTGGGCCACAAAGTTTCCTTTAAAAATCTCCCGGAGATTTTCGTCCTGCTTCTGTGCCTGTACTAAATCTTCTATCTCTGTCTGTGAGACCTGAACTGCACTCACTGGGGCGCTAGCTGGTGCACTAGCTGGGGGAGTCCAAAAGTGACCTTGCCTGGAACCTGCTTTGGCCAGTGCATCAGCTTTTACATTTCCAGGGGGGCATGACCTATGGTGACTTCTAACTTTGATGATGCCATATGGCCTATCCTTTGCCTTCTCGAGGATATGGCGGAGTAATGGGGCTGATGGAAGGGGCTTCCCGTCTGCGGAGACAAAACCTCTTGTCCTCCACAGGGGTAGAAAGTCTGTTAAACTGTTACAGACATATAAACTGTCCGAATATATGTCTGCTGGGCTGGGGAACGAATCTGGGTGGTCCACTATATAAGCAATGGCCGCGAGCTCTGCTGCCTGCGCGCCTAAGTGACCTGGTAATTTTAATGCGATCTCTTCTAGTACGCGATCTTGCGCATCCTCAACATAAATCCCGCATCCAGTGATGCGTTCGCCATCTAAAACTGTGGATGAACCGTCCACATATATTTTCAATGGGGCACACGTGTCTGTGTGCTGGGGGCTCTGGCTTGAATTCCCTATCTTCCTGGGGGGCGTTTTGGCAATGAATGGTCCTGTGTTGTGTAGGGGTGCTACTATCTCACATTCATGGGGTTGTCCTGGATATTGTCGGTTATCTGCTAAAAATGTGTGTGTTTTGGTCCATTTAACTGTTATGTCCCGTCCTTGTAACAGTAGTGTCCACCTAGCTGCTCTTATCTGGCTCACTGAACCGTCCTTCAGTCGACCGTCTAAAAGTAACTGTGTGGGGGTGTGCTCGGTCAAAATGGTGATGGGATTTAGTCCGGTAATGTACGAGAAGTACTGAACTGCCCAAAATACTGCTAGTAGGTGCCTCTCACAGGCTGAAAATCCCTGTTCTACAGGGTCTAAAAGTCGTGAGGCATAAGCCACTGGTCGTAGCTGCTCGTGCCGTTCCTGAAGGAGCACAGCCGAGAGGGTCAGATCGATGCTAGCTACTCTATTGCATAGGGGGAGAGTTGGTCTGGAACTTGTAGCGCGGGTGCTGCGCTAAGGGCCTCTGTATGCTGTGGAAACCATTCCCAATGGGCTCCTTTCTTAAGGAGGTCTGAGAGTGGGGCTGCCTTTGTCGCAAAACCATCGATATGGTTCCGACAGTACCCAACCAGTCCTAAAAATGACCGGAGGGCTGAAACATTCTGGGGAAGGGGCAATTTGACAATCGATTCAATTCTTTTGAAATTGATCTCGCGTTTGCCGTGCGTGATGACAGTACCCAAATACATCACTTGATTCTCTAATATTTGGGCCTTTCTGGGGTTAACTTTACATCCAATCTCTTGTAAAATTTCCAGGAGCTCGGACAGAAGCGTGATGTGCTCTGCCTTGGTGTCTGTCTGCAGTAGAAGGTCGTCCACATACTGTACCAGACATTCGGGTCGGGAAAATTTTGCTAATCCATTTGCCAGCTGTCGGTGGAAAATGGAGGGTGAATTGTGGAATCCTTGTGGGAGGCATGTCCACGTATACTGTTGTCCTTTAAATGTGAGGGCAAATTTGTACTGGCACGCTTTTGCCAATGGGATTGACCAGAAGCCATTGCTAATGTCCAATACCGTGAATTATTTGGAGTGGAGTCCCTGCTTGAGCATGGTCTCGGGACTTGTTGCTACCGTGGGGGCTACTGCTGGGGTTACTTTGTTGAGTTCCCGATAATCTATGGTCAGACGCCGTGATCCATCGGGCTTCCTGACTGGCCAAATAGGTTTATTATTAGTCGAGGCTACTGTCCTAAGTACACCCTACTCTAATAAGCTCTCTATAACCTTTCCAATTTCTCCCTCTGCTTCTCGGGAAAATCGGTACTGTCTCTGTGGTCTCGGGTCAGGTCCAGTAACTTGAACTTGTCCAGTCATTCTGCCGCAGTCGTGCCGGTGACTGGCAAATGCTGTCCTGTGTCGGTTCAAAACTGCCCTAACCTGTTTGTCCGTGCTAAGCGTGGTTGGGTCGAAACAATAGTCGCCTACTGCGCTAATCCTGTTTGCATACTCTCCTACTGTGAGAGTTGCGGGTGCTCTGTCAGATTTTGCCATTCTCCAGACACACTGATTTACTGGATCGAACGACAGGCTGTGGGCATTCATAAAATCAATACCCAGTATGTGTTCTGCTGTGCGGGGCAGATTAACTAATACCACAGGGTGTCTGGTGGAGATGTTCCCTAGTTGAATTGATACAGGGGCTGTAATGTGTCCCTGCTGTGAGTGACCTGTAAATCCGCTGAGTGTAATTGTGGATGTGGTGGGCCACGTGTCTGCCTGTGCTGTAGTGGACGAGTTAATGGTTGTGCGGGACCCTCCTGTGTCCCAAAGTAATTCTATGGGCTTCCCTCTAATTTTTGCTGTGACCACCGGCCTTCCGGATCGGTCCCAGAGGGTGTCACAGACCCAAGTGGGGGAGCCCGAACACCGTCAGTCCGTTCCGTCCACATTGGTCTGTCCTGACTGCGTCTCTATACTGTGTATTGGCTTTGCTTTGTTCCTGGTCAGAGTGCCTGTCTGCTGGCCTCTCTGAGATCTCTGTGGGGCGTTGCATTCTTTTGCAAAATGTCCTAAATGTCCGCAGTTGTAACATTCCTGCGACTTCTGTGGGGGCTGTTCTTTCCTTCATTTACCCATGCGGGGTTTTGGTGTGCTCTCACTGCCTGAATATCTGCTGCAGCCTGAGATTCTTCTGGGGTCTTTACCTTTACTTTGCCTTGGACGGATTGCTCCGAAGCGTGGGACAATCTTTTCAATACCCATTTTTCATTTTGGGCCTCTTCTGAGGGGTCATAACTGCTGCAGACATTCTGTCCTGCATCTGTGGCGTTGGAGATTATGGTGAGGGTCCATTTAACCATATTGTCGCGGGTTAAATGTGCTCGGTCTAAATTGCCAAAAACGGCAGTGAAATGAATCCACAGCCTTCCTGTGAATGCTGTGGATGCTCTTTCCTCTTCTGCCTACACTTATTTAGGCCTTCGACTGGGTCTCCTCTATTCTACCTTATCGCGTCTAAAATAGATGTATGCATTTCCTCTAGTGTGCCTCCTCCAACGTTCTGTGGGTCTGGGAGGGCTACTCAGAGCAACTACTGATGAGTCTAAACTCAACACTGTGAGCTTTACTTGCTCTCGCTCATCCAGGCCGTACATGGTAGCCTGCTGTTTCACTTTTGCGAAAAAGTGGTGGGGGTCTGCAGTGGGGAGGAATGGGATGATTTTCTAACACGCGTCCCTTAGTTGTGTTACGGTTAAGGGGGTGTTATAGGTGATGTCGGGTTCGCCTTCTGTTGTTGCCTTTCTTTGGGTGGTGACTGGGTTCATATTTTGCAGTGGGTGCTATCTGATCTGTGGGGGTTGGGGCGCTTTTCTTTTCTGTTGCGCTGCTGGCGCACATGTTCCCTGAACATAGCGCTGCGCTGTCTCGCTGAATTCTTGCCAATCTGGGGCATTTTCCTCATCTAACTGGGTTCCAAATGTCTCTTGGAACCCATTCTGCACAGAAGGCAGAGATTGCAGCTGCGCAATCTGCTTCCTACACTTTGCGTGATCCACTGTGCTTTGCCTTTGCTCAGTGATGGCAGCATGGAGTGCTCTTAAAGCTGCCTTTAGGTCAGAGCATTGCCTTTGCAGTGCCTCTACCTGCTTCTCTGAATTTTCCCTTATCAGAACTGCTCGCTGCACATCCTGATAGGCTTTCTCATACTGGGATTGGGAGCTGCTCAGATGGGCTAGACAAGACTGATGTGCCCTCTTGGCATCATCCACCTCTCTATCCTTCTCTGCCAGTCGTTGTCTCAAACTTAGATTCTCCTTTTCGATGTCCCTGATATCCACTTTGCTCATCCTATTCCTTTCCTCTAACTTTGCGCGGAGCGCCCGAACGACCTCCTCTGTGCCTCGCAATTGTGCCAAGCAGGACACAATTGCTATCGGCTTGCGTGCTTTTCCTAAACTCTTCTTGTGAATTTGAGAAAGGTTCTCCCACCAAGTATGTCCTATACTCCCGGGACCTGTCTCCTCATTCATACAAAACTCACTCCAAAGGGGCCATCCTTTCCCTTTGAGGTATTTCCTGAGTTCCAGCTCCCATACGGGATACAGGCCTACTCTGCTACTGCTGGTCGCTGCGACCACGAACTGCTCTGGGTTCATGAGGCGTTCCATTGCCTGCATGGCCATTTCCTCTTTCTCTCTTAAATTTGGAACAAGGGATGATAAGGTAATGCTTTTAAATACGGGTACGGCTTTCGCTATGTTCCGATTATAAAACTCCCGATAGTTTGACGCAACAAAAATCTCTCAGTTTAACCTTACAACCCTGTTAGTTACGCATGCAAAAACACACTTCCGAATTATAACTATTGATTTGAACTACTTGAACACTTGTGTTTTTTCCTTTTCCCAATTGGATTTCCAATTCAAATTTCTGGGTTCTCTCGGAGTGGGGGGGGGGGGGGGGGGGGGGGCACTTCTAATTGAGTCCCGTCAGAGTCTGCCACTAAATGTTGGTCGTTCTGGGTGAGTGTGCTTAACACTCAATTTGGCTCTGTTTCTCTACTTAGCTCTGGAGTCGGAAGGCATCGTTAAGATACCGCCACAAGTTCAAGGTGAAGTTCAAAGCAATAAAACCATACACCAATTAGTAAGTTCAAACAACTGAGTTTATTATAATACAATTATAATAACTACCCATGCACACGCTAAAAGGATTAAGCTATTCCTACCGCTAAATAAACTAATACTTATCTCGAAGGAACTGCCGGGTCAGGGAACAAGGCCTCTTGCTCTGCTCTGGTCTGCAGACTTCAGGTTGGTATAAGTTAAAAGGGGTCAGGAGTATCTATCTCTGGTAGCGATCGTTGTGAGACACTTACTTGCTGGCGGCTGCTGTCCGAACCTCTCTCTCTCTCCTTCAGGGTCTTCTTGGCAAAAGCTGGTCGAGGTGCTGGTCCACGGAGGAGTGCTGGTCAAAGAGAGAGGAGGGCTGGACAAGAAGACTGAATCCTGTGTGGGACCTATCTTTTATAGGTCCCAGGGATCCACGCCCCTTTGGGCGGACTCCCTTACCTGCTTGGAATCAATTGGGTCTCTTCCCAATCGATATGTTTGAATCCCCCCAATACTGAGGGAGTTCCTTAGCTACTGGGCGGGCTTTCAGGCTCTTTGTTTTCGAACCCTGTTGGTGCCTGAGTGTCTGGTATCCTTTACAATGTTGCAGTTGCTTCCCCATTTGTGTCCATTGTATCTGGAATCGTTCCATTAACATGCTAATTATCCCGGTGATTGCCTCATTAGTATGCGGAATGTTTGTTTCGGTGCTGTCTGCTTTCTTAGCAGACAGAATCCACACCTGCTAGGTGCAGCCTGCTGGCGCTGCAAACATTGTCCATTTTATCCTATATGCTTTGCGGTCCTCCATTTTGTATTCAGGGAATGGCCAACTTCGGTGGCTACACAGTGAATGTTATATATTGCATTGTTGGATATCCTGCAAAACGATATAGGACAAGTAACAATGCACTAACCTAATGAAGCAGTATCTACTTTGACAGATATCAAGTGGAGTTTGCACTTTCTCCCCCTTGTCTGAGTGAGTTTCCTCCGGGTGCTCCAGTTTCGTTCCACGATCCAAAGATGTGCAGACTAGGTGGATTGGTTATGCAAAATTGTCCCTTTGCGTACAAAGATTTGCAGGTTAGGTGGGGTTTTGGGACTAGGGTGGGGGAGTGGGCCTAGGTAGAGTACTCTTTCAGAGGGTGGGGTGCAGACTTGAGGGGCTGAATGACCTCCTTCTGCACTGTTGGAATTCTATGGTTCTATTCTACGGTTCTATGTAAAGTGTTGGATTTCATGTTGTTCCAATACTTAACTCAGATTCTAATTCCTGCCTCGATATTAATCTGACTGCTACTGTTTTTTTTAAATCTGTAACTTTATTGTCCTGTACAAGAATTAATGTGGCTGAAATGCACTTTAAAAAACTTTCACCCTTTCATAAGTGCGTCAACACTTTTTACCCCATAATTGGCCATTTATCTGAACTCTTTAAATTATGGCAGGAGCTCATTAAGAGTTGACAGTACATCATTTCCCACCTTTTCCCCCATTTTAGTGAATTCCCAGCACAAGGTTCAATATGGATTTAACCTTTGAATGAACAATGTTAGGGTAATTACCGCCCCATTGTCCCCCCCCCCCCCCCCCCCCCCCCGTTCTTTACTCCCTTAAGTGTATGTTGACAATATCAATATAATGTAAACCAGATGTTCACTGAATTCTATAGCTGATTTAAGTGCTAAATGACTGAATCTACATAAAATGTCTGTCTTTTAAACATTTATTAACTGTACAAATCAGGATATATACCTGTGCTCTTAATGTTGATGCGCACAGTGCAATTCAGTTGGTTTAGAAGAGCGCCCTTGTTTAAAACTAAACAAAAGGGTGATTTGAATTGCATTCACAACTTTGTTTTGGTTCGCTACTAAATCTGGAAATAACCCAGCATTAATCTGCTAATGATAAGGGAAGCATTCAGGTTTAAAATGTGCAACATTACAGACACATTCCAGCATATAGATATATTTATATTCACTCCTGAAATAAGTGTTTTTTTTTGCAAAACTAGCACCAGATTTCACCTTAACATTTCTGAGGGCATGAAAATCCATGAACTGGATTTCAACATTATAACTCTGCATAACAATTGCACTGTTTCTCATTGACTATTACGATTCTCAACATGTTGCAAGTCATAATGTGGTGCTTACTATGTATTCTGGGAACCAGGCAACCAGTGTTGGAAAATCAATAGATGGAGTTGAAAGGAAAATAGTTGTTTTTCCCTCCTTAGGCCAAGAGGGTTAAATAACATAGCAGTCATTGGGACTAAATAATTCATAAAGCATTTGCAGAGTGTAAAAGCACTGTTCTGTGTTTCCTGCAGTTACATGATTAAAGTGTAAAATAAACATCACACTATCAAGACTTCAAAACAAAGGACTCCCACCCACCTATAACTTCACAGATATGTGAACAGATTCAGAAAATCACTCCAGATGTAGAACACCAGGGGGCTGCCATTTCTTCTCAAGAGAGAAATGAATCATTGATACCATAGCGTTGGTTATATCTGCAGAGCTCCAGGAACAGAATTGAACAGGTTCTTATTCAGCTGATGTGTGCAGTTTAGCAGCATTTTCTGTATAAAATGATTTAAGTTGCCCTGTAGCAAAAGCAGAATTCCTCACTTTCTTTGTACATTTGTGCAAAATACTAAGATTAAAATTCAAAACTTGTTCCATGCAGAGCCTGCAATCCTTCTAATTCCAGATCAGTACAATTAGTTGGACAAAATAATTAACCATATAAAGACCTTAGCTACTTAAATCCGTGCACCACTGCAATTACTTCTTTATCAATGAAAAAAATCCAGTGTTATTTCAATTCACGTTTCACTCAGTTTATTATAGGATTCTGCCAACATCACTTTTTGTGCAGGAATATGCCTCCACGGGAAAATTGAGATTGGGGAGAGTCTGCCATTGTTCCTGCGAGATTTCAAACTCCGATATCACAAGTTATTTCATTTTATCTCAATAAAAATTGGAATTTTCTCTCTTGCTTTCGAAAGAGCTGCCTAAATTGTACTCATAGGTCTTGGGAAATTAGATCCAGTGAACATGCTCAGACTGGAAAATTGAAGTTCATCTCACAGTCACAGCTCTGTCCAAAAATAGGAAATGCACTGTGCACTGCTTGTTCTGACCATTTTATTTGGAAAATCAAGGGGAAGGTGTGCATTATTTCTAATTCTGCTCTTGACCATGAGATTCTCCGCTGAGACTTCAATCAGAAAATTACATCTCAGTGCACACCACTTCCAAGGCTTGACCCTGTTGAACGTAGCAGAGCATATGCATTTGCAACAGTTCTTGTTGGTCGCTTAGTGATTAGATCCCGATTCAAGTTGTTAGTTTGTTCTAAGTTGGAATATCTAGGATCAGCATTTGTGGGAGATCACAACAGGTCTCAATGTTCACAGGCTGCAAGATGAAATCATGATTCTGTTTTCTGGTTGATATCCAATAACCCCCCACCCCCACTGTTGGGAAATTGCTTTATTGCTATTAGGCAAGGGTAGAATCATGCTTAGATGTGATATCCTTACACCCCCTCAAATGTATCGGTGGCATTAACTATCTCAGAAGAAATGAAGAGTGGGCAAGGGTGAGGTAACAGATGGCTACTGGCATCTGTGTAACTGTATAGTGAAATGAAACCATTAAGAGAGGCGTAAACTGGCAGAAAGCCAAAATTATCAATGAAGATGTACAAACCTGAATATAAAAGAGATAAATGAAATGAATGCAATTACCAAAGGAAAACTTGGCACAGTCCATCAGCTAACATCAATGCCTGTTTGTTGGAGTAGTGCTTTATTTTGGCAAGTTGTCCTGCACGTTTCTGCACAGTGATTTGCTGCAAAGTATAATGAAAATTTGTGTAACAAGTCCTGCAGATAGACAAGGTACTGCTATCTGGTTGGCTCTCGGTGATCATGAATCATTGGCTATAACAAATCACTTGCCTAACTTCTGATCCATAAGCTACTGAAAAAAATCCAATTCTTTCCAATTTTTCTGAAACTCATTCTTATGGTCTGCACCACGGCACAAATCCAAATCCAAAACAGAAGCCAAGAAATTGTTTCAAACTTCTTTCAGAAGATTAGAATATGTCCAACCGCTGCTGTCAATGAATGCCTAATTATCACTGAAGTGTGTGCTAGTTTCATCAGACCGTTAGGCTAGCCCCAGGAAGCTGTCGACTGAACTGAAATATATACACGTTTGAGCAAATTTAAAACGAGTTCGCACCATTTTCTGACACTCCATGATCATAATAAAAGTGAAATACCTAGCTATTGACATTACTTTCCAGGATCAGAAAGGATTACTGATGAGATAAGGAAATGTTGCCTCAACTAATTATAAAATAAATTGTTCTTCTTGATGATGAACACAGACAAATTGCAGTTCACTATTGAAATCTTCTATTCACCCTTTTTGGACATTTATTTGATAATGTGATGCCATCTTAACCAAGGATGCCTACATTTCTTAATTTCTTGCTGCTATAATCTCAGAAAGCGCAAAATATATTAGAAGTCTATATATCTTTAATCACAACTCTGCATGCCACTAGTGTATTCATAATGTGTAATACTAGACTTTTATCGGTTAATGTCAGCTATTGTACAATGCATTGCTCCATTGAAATGCCACCACATTGGAAATCAGTGCCCTGATTTTTTGCAAAGATTGAGAATGTCCCCATCATTGTGAAATGGTGGAAGGGGCCAAAAGGCAGGATTCCAGCCCCTTGGATACTGCAGCTACCATTTTCACAGGAACAGGAATGGGCCTGGTTTGGGATTTGCACATATGTATTTTGAAGATGCAATTGTGCATATAAAACAACAGCTTTCTCCATTCAGGTCTGAGTTGATGACCCAGGCATTTAAAACAAGATGACAGAGCAAATCTGAACTTTGAAGAGTTGGACTACATATTTGGAAAGATGGGATATCCCTTTAGTTATGGTCCCAGTCCACCTTTCGGGGAAGTCAGGTGCCCTTTGGAATTGTTACAAGTAGGCATAAATGTGCATAAAAACTGCATAAAATCAATAACTCTAAAACTCACTTAATCTTGTAAACATCAACTATCAAAAGCAACTTTTAAAAGTGCCAAGGTCAATTGTCAAAGGTAACTGCCAAGCTGTGAAGACATTTAAAACTTCTGCCCTTAAAACATTGAAAAAAATGTCTGGAGTGTTTGAAAAAATTGTTACTTGCTATTTCATTCTGTTTGATATCGGCCTAAGGTAACCATTGACTGGATTAGTGCTGAATCATGGATTTCACAACATCCCATGATTACAGTAGGGTGTGCCCATTTCACAGTTTGATTGTATGCTCAAAGTGGTTTTAGATTCTTTGAAGTGGGACTATGAATTCCAATGTTTGTTTTTATAAAAGATTAATTACTTGAAATAAATATTTGTTTAATAAAGATGTAGTTGAAGGAATGTAAATGTAGTGAATGAAGTTTTATGATTGAGGGTATTTAAAAAAAAACGTTTGCAGTAGACACTTAGAACTTTATTTTATCTCAGCAAGGATCCAGAGTTTTGGCCATGGCGGATACTGAGTGAGTTGGAACAGAAGGTGTAAGGGGCAAAGGGTTATTGGTGGGGTCATGAGTAGGCACTAAGTTAGTACAGGGCTATAAAGAGCCATGAGAATGGATAAGGGGCACAGCTTGGCATAGAAGCTAAGAGGGGCCATGAGGATGGGTAGATAGAATGAGTTGGCGTGGATTGGGATGGATGGGGCATAGGGAGTGTGTGGGGAGTGAGCAGATAAATAAGGTAAAGGCTGGAGGGCTGTGTTTTCGTCTTATAGTCTTTTAAACATTGGACATGGTGCCGAGCACAGAGACAAGGCATCCACCTAATCCACCTCTGCAATCAATATCCTCCACACTCATTGTGGAGATGTAGGCTTAACTCCCATAGTACCCCACACCATGAAATGAAATTCCCAACACTTTTTCCCTGGTTAAATTTGCGGAGCCAGGACATGTTCCAACTTTGCACTCCTGACCCAGGATCAAAAACCCAGGCTAGCCTGACTAAAACAGAGTAAGATACAATGGCTCTAGGCTATGGCCTTTTCACCAATTCAACACTTGTAAGAGGTTGTACTCTTGTAACAGCTCCAAAAAGCCTATAGAGTTAACTATATACTAATTAATAGCTGTCAACCTGGGCTGTCAGGCACATAATGGGGGTAATTGGCTGTTAGTGTAAAATGGGAGATTCTGAATCAATTTCCAACTGCACGCCTCTCCTGATTTTCAATGGAAATAAAAATTGGGTGAGATGTCAGATTGATGACTGATCTGATAATTCCTACTTTATACTATGGCACTGAATCAAAATTACCTCCAATGTGCAAATTCTGCATGATAGGCTTGTTCTTTGCAATGTCATTGGCAGTTAATAAATATTACAGCTACTTTACCAGTTTGAAATGTTGAAAATCACTTCAGCATTTTGAATATTAAATTCCTGATATTAAGCAGGAGGGTGAAATTGAGAGTGAGTGGTACATGTATTCACAGTGCAGGCAAAAATCAATTTCCCTGTGACACATTTATCAGCACAATGATCAACATGGTATAAAGCAATAAAGGAGCATTTGCATGAAAATACATGTGCAGGATAAAGTCACGTGTTGAGTTTAGCTATCACCTGGGAAACGTTCCATTGAGCTGGTACTCAAAAATTAGAGACATTCAACTTGCCCCTCACAAATTCCCTGATTTTTTGCGTGGGTTAGAGCATCATTTAAAAGTTGCATAGCAGTTTTCATGTCTTACCCATGCAGGATTCAACAAACCACATTCTGAAGATGCATCTTTCAATTTTGCTTATCTACGATGAAACTATTACTGGCATAAAGTTTCTGCTTGTTTGCACTGTTCTTTATCCTGCAATTTGTCTGAAATCGGTATAACCCACACAAAGATCAGGGAATCTTTTATATTGTGAGGCGATCGACGAAGCAGTGTTGAACGACAAAAGAGGTTTAATACACTAAGGCAAACTATAAACATTGGACAACGCTATTAACAAACAGGTCTTGTTCCCACGAACCCCGGGCTAACTCTGACTAAGCCCCAAAGGCCATGGTCATGCGTAAACTCCTGATAGGCTTACCTTCGCGTACTGCATCCCCATAAGCTCTTAGCTCGTCACGTGGCTCACAAAGTATCGCTCTTTAAATGCTACCACATTCCTCAACCCTTAAGTTGCCTTACAGATCCCTGTAATAAAGAAACAATATAACTCCTATTTACAGTAATTTAATTTAAAAAGGCTGCAGTAAAGGAGCTTAAAACAAAGTTCAGAAGGTAAGTCCATCAGGTGACTTCTTAACTCTTGCCAAAAGTCACAACATGGCCACTGGCTCTTCCAGATTCGGACCATCTGAGTCTCCAGCAACAGCAGGTGGATTTACCACATCAGCTCCCTCGATGGCCCTTGAAAAGTCCACTTGAGATTCTTGACGGTTCTAACACCATCGCCTCGGCAAGTGGTATCCTGGTAACTGGGATTGAGTTCACCTGCCCCTTTTCGGGGATGTCGGATTCTCTCCTCCTCAGATGGTCAACTTCCTTCCAGCCTCACAGACCTGTAGGTCTATGACAGAGGATGCTGGCCAGGTTGTGGTAACAATTCTTCGAGGCAACCCTCCGTCAAAGTTCTGTATGGACACTAAACTGTCTGCTTGAAATGACCTGTCCTTCTTGCCTGCATCATGGTGACTTTCCTGTGAGGCTTGTTAGCCTTCACCCTCCCAACAAATTAGGAAAAATAAGGTTGAGCAGGGTCCTGAGATGCTGGCTCATTAACAACTCAGCTGAGGTAACCCCGGTGGTGGTATGCAGGGTTGAATTGTACGAGAGCAAAAAGTCCATCAAGCGAAGCAGTTGTAGCCCATGAGCTTGTTTCTTCATCGATTCCTTGAAAGTTTGGACAGCTCTTTCAGCCAGCCCATGGTGTGGGGCTGTCCTTATGTGTTGGTCCCATTGGATTTCACGAAGAGTTGAAATTCTGTGGTTATAAAGGCAGTACCTTTACCTGAGACAATTACCTTGGGCAGACAATGAATGGCAAAAATTTGGGTTAGCTTGTCTGCTGTGGTGGTCAAACACATATTCTGGATATTTAGCCACTTTGAATGGGAGTTTATGACATCCAAAAAAATCGTACCCAAAATGTGAAGCATAAAGTAGTTGCGGAATCTTGTCCACAGACGCTCTAGACACTCCCACGGGTGCAAACTTTCTGGAAGCGGAAGGTTGTGTTGAGACTGACAGTCATCGTACTGATTGACTATACTTCTGATGTCCTTATTGATTCCCGGCCACCATAAGTAACTCTTGGCCAGTACCTTCAATTTATATTGCACGGGTGACCACTATGTCATTGTTGGAGAAGCAGCTGCCACCTCGGGGGTCGCACTAATACTTTGTAACCCCACAGTAGGTCCCTGTGCTCCCAAGTGATTTTGTCCCCACCTTGCATATAGGGCCTAATCTGTTTTGGCTTCTCGAAAAGGCAGCCTTTAAGAACCATTCTCTTGACTCTTGACAACACAGGGTTTCGGTTGGTCCATGATTTAATATAATAAGATTAAATAAGTAAGGTATCAAGAAAATTTAGAGCCAGGATTATCTGCTGTGGAGTGGGAGGTCCAGAAATTGTTTGTGATAATGGAAGCCTGCTCAAAGCATCCGCATTTGATATTTGGGCTCCTGGTTTATGCTGAAAGGTATATGAATATGCCACCAAGAGCAGTGCCAAACTTTACACATGGGCTGAAGCTGTTGGTGGAATGGGCTTAGCTTTGCGAAAAATGCCAAGTAAAGGTTTATGGGCTGAGATGGTGATAAAATGTCGACCGTAAACACGTTGATGAATTTTTTTACGACATAAATGGCGGCCGGGCTTTCTTTGTCGATCTGGGAATATTTCCTTTCAGCATCTGAAATGAAATGAAATGAAATGAAAATTGCTTATTGTCACGAGTAGGCTTCAATGAAGTTACTGTGAAAAGCCCCTAGTCGCCACATTCCGGCGCCTGTCCGGGGAGGCTGGTACGGGAATCGAACCGTGCTGCTGGCCTGCTTGGTCTGCTTTAAAAGCCAGCGATTTAGCCTTGTGAGCTAAACCAGCCCCAACCATCTGACAGCGTTCGGGATGTGAAGGCAACAGGTCGTTCCACACCATCTTCCATTTTGTGTGAGAGAACTGCACCGATGCCGTATGAATGTGCATCACAAGCAACAAGGCTGTGTTTGTTCGGGTTGCAATGGACCAGTGAGGTCAATTACTCCAAGGTCTCCTTGACCTGATCAACAAACTTCTTCTTAGCCTCCTCCCATTTCCAATGCCGTTGCTTTTTAATAAGTTGATGCAGGGGTGCAAAATGGTCTACTCGTTGGTCAAAAAGTGACAATAATAGTTGAGCATCCTTCAAAAAGACTTCAATTCCAATGCATTCTTTGATTCCAGAACCTCTTTGTTTGTCTTTACATTATCTTCAATTGTGTGTAACCCTTTGCATTAAGTCTGAAACTTAAATAAGTGACTTCACCGCCTGAAACCTCTTAAGGACCTCTTCCAAATGTGCGTTGTGCTCCTCTAGTGTTGCCCTTGTCATTAGGACATCATCCAGGACTACATCAACCTCCGTAAATCCCTGAAATAGGCTCTTCATTGTGCGCAGGAATATCGCACAAGCTGCCGAGATACCAAAAGAAATCTTCTATATTGGAACAAGCCTTTTATGGGTATTTATAGAAACGTTCTTCCAGCTCAAGCTGTTGGTACGTATGACTTAAATCTGACTTTGTGTACTTAAGACCTCCAGCCAATTTAGTATCTACATCTTCTACCCTAAGAATAGGATATTTATCTACTTTAGCCACTCAGTTCACTGTTATCTTAGGATCACCACAGATTCAGGTCTGGCTGTAACATTGATATTATGGGTGCAGGTCATTCTGAAAGTTGTACTGGAGTAATTATTCCCATATCCTCCAGATGCATCAACTCCACCTCCATTTCCTTGTGTAGAATGTAAAGAACTGGTCTGGCAGGAAAACATTTTGGTATTGCCCCCAGCACTGCATAGATCTTTGTCTTTGCATGATGCATCTTGCCTCTCTCTGATAGACCTTGTGGTATTTCCGGAGAAGCTCCTCTAAAATCACATCAGTGATATTGAATATTTTGAACCAATTTAATGTGGTTTTCTTCAGCCAATCAAACCCAATTAGGCTTGGCTTCTTTCCTTCCACCACAATTAATGGTAAACAGGCTGACTGCTGTTGGTATGATACTGGTATGGATGCCATCCCTAATATCTTCAGTGCCTCTCCAGTACAGGTAACTACAGTAGTCAAAGTACTACTGAGATTCAATGGCTGCACCCCTCCCTGCAGGTACTTTAATGTCTGCTAACCCACTAATGTGGTAGCTGTCCCTGTACCGACCTCCGTTTTGAGTGGCTGCCATTGTTGATGAGGGTGATCTTAATGCAGTGAGGGTTGTTTTACTTAACCTCACCATATTAAGATTATATACTTCTGATGTTTCTTCAGGGTCTTCATCAAACTTGTTGACTGGAGTCACCCCGTTGTGCTTTTTGGGAACTTGAATTAAACTGTCTGCCCCTGAACCTTTCTGATTACATTTGAAACAGCTGAATTTATTGTACCTGCATCTGCCCTTGTAGTCTTCTCCACAAACTTCTGAGCTTAGTGACTGCCCATCACTTTTCTTCTTTTCAGAGTGGTTCTGCTGCTCCCTCGCCTCGGGAACCTCTAGCAGCCGTCACTTCCCACCATAACTGGTTCACCTCGGTTTTTTCTCAGGGCTTTCAGTCGCTTAGCCAATCCTATTGCTTTTTCCAAGGATAGCTTGGTTTCTGCCATCAACCTCTTCTGAATATTTCAGTTGTTGATCCCACAGACCAACCGGTCATGCAGCAAGTCACTGAGAAAACTACTGAATTCAGAATGTTCAGACATTTGTCAAAACCTGTATATGAAAGTAGATACCGTTTCACCCGGACCTCTTATGGCTGTATGAAACTTGTATCTCTACATAATGATGGAAGTCGGGGATGATGATGATCCCTCACCAATTTCTCCAAATAATCAAAGGACTTGGAGTCCGGAGCCTCCGGAGATGTTAAACTTTACATGAGGTTGTATGTTTGTAGGCCGCAAACAGAGATATTAATTTTTGTATCTCTTCTACCGTTATTTCATTGGCAGCCAAAATGTATGGAAGCCTTTCGACATATTGGCCTCTGTATCAAACGGATCAATTTTTCTGATCGGTATTTGACTGCAGATGGTCTTTTAACTTTCAGTACTTTGAGAGGCTCTTCCCACCACCCCTTCAAATTTTTGACCATTTCTCTTAATGACTTGTTTTACTCTCGTTCTCAATGATATATTGCAAGGCGATCAATGAGGCTCTGTTGAAATACAAGAGGTTTATTGAACTGAGATGAACTATATAGACTGACTGGGCAGCACAACTAATACACAGGTCTTGTTCCCATGACCTCTGAGCTAACTCTGACAAAGCTACAATGGCCAGAACTGCACCTCAATTCCTGATCGGCTTTTGTTCATGAGCTGAGTCTCCATAGGCTCTAGGCCCATCAGCTGTCCTGAGAATTATTGCCTCTTTAAGGGGCTTGCTACCACAGAATCTGTTTGGTGCAAATCAAATTTCTCAAATGTAACATTACTTTTAATATCTTTGGTATATACTGTTAACTTCATGGACATAATTAACTCAGCCAGGTGAAGGTATGTTTTGGAGCATATGAGGGTGAGAAAGTCCAGTACTGAAGATTGATTGTTGATCAGGTTCCACAATGGCCCAAATTTCCAATTCCTGGTCATGAACGCAGAGATGGGGGGACTTTCAAGCTCTGCAAATCCAAACTCTATAAAGGGCTACCTGGACATCGGATGTTCAGTCTACAAGAGGGCAGGCTAGAATAAGAGTTGTGGTGCACACCCTGTGATGAAATGAGAAGGCTGCTGAGTGTTGAGATGAGCCGGGCTCCGGCACTGTCCGAAAATGGAAAAATATTGAAAATTTGAACAAAAAACATCCCTCCAGCCCTCCATCGTCCTCACCCTCCTACACATTCCACATGCCCGACCCAGACCACCTCCTGCCCAGTACCCACCTCCATGGTCTTTTATAGCTCTGATGCCAAACACTGCCCCTATGCATATCCAATATGGCCGCCTATATCCTCCATGCTAATCTATGCAACAGTACCCAACTCAATGGATCCTCATACCCTCCATTCCAACCTATGCACCCTGTATCCACCACCCAGGGCTCTTTCTAACTCTTTTTGCTAACTTAGTGCCAACTCACACCAGCCCATGCCCCCCACCCATCATCCTTTGCTCTTCAGCTTATCATGCCAACTCACACAGTATCTAACATATGTAGACCTCAGTCGCATGCTGATCTGAGATAAAGTACAGTTCTATACACTATTACATTTCCAGAACAGACCCCAATAGCGGTGAGGATACTGGACCGAAACCCCAATATTTTAGTTTATTCTAAGACTTTGCAGAAAGAAATATTTGCTCCAGGAGTGATTGTATGGAAAAATAGGGCTTTGGTATTTTAAATCAAAATTTATTATGAATACAATATAAAATGTTAACTTCACACCAAAAATAACAGCTTACAACCCCTTAACACAACTATATAATTTCTCATGAAACAACAAGAAAAGAAACATACAACTCTTATTCCAATTTAAAATTAGCAGGGTATATATAGATAAATACTTGTGGCACAGAACAGATTTTGGGCTCTTGTTAGAATTCCTTCAGACTATGGCTGAATATCTTCAAATAGCTGCTTCAACACAGTTGTTTCAGTCTCTTCCTTGTCTTTTGACACGATTCCTCTGCTTTAAAATATTATTCATCTTTTTTTTAACTATCCTACTTGGAAAGAATTGTGGACTCAGAGTCAGACAGACAGAACTCAGTTCCGCTCTCTCTCTATCTCAAGGATTCTCCAACCTCGCTGCCTTTCTAGGCTCCACCCAGCAATGACCTCTTCTCCCCCAAGCAAAAAAAAAGTTCTCTGCAGGCTACAAAACACATTAACTACCCAGGGACCTCCCCAGTCAAACTATAATCCATTAGCCTAGACTAAAAAACACATTCCTTCATCAATTCCACTTGCTGGCTGCTAAAACTGCCCAGCTCTTCAATCAGAATTCTTTTTAAACAAGCACATTCTAACCTGAAGCTTTTAACCCTTAAATTGCCCACTACATTTATAATCCAATTTTCATAACATCTTCCAATCATCATAGAGTTTATTGCAGAGTTCTCTATATAGAAAAAAGCACACTTACCCAATAAAAAAATATCTTTACTATATTTGCACTCCTTCAACTGAACAAAGCATAATAACAACAAACGTTTCATTCAAGTGCACACTCCCTTACAACAACAAGCATTAGAATTCAAAGAGTTTATCACTACTCGTAACTGTCAATCTAAATATGAAATACAGGCACCCTACTGCGATAATAGATGGTTGTAAAATTAGTATTGTTGCAGTAATCCAGCAATGGAAGCCCACAAACCTCTGTCAACAGACAGAGTGACTCTACCATTTCTTTTAAAACATTCCAGGCATTTTCTCCAGAATTTAAAGGGCTAGATTTGTAAATGTTTTGACAGCTTGACAGCTCCCATTGACAGCTGTTTCTGGCGGGTTTTAGAGATGATTTTGAAAGATCTATTGTCCATTTCAATGAGCTTGACAGTAATGAGTTTAAGCACATTTTATGCACGTTTATGCCTGTTTTTAACACTTCCAAAGGGCTCCTGACCTATCCCAAAGGGCACTTGACCTGCACATTTCACCTTACCTCCATCAAAGGGCACCTCAAGACCAGATCCTAGGGGGATCTAATGGGGTGCTGTGTCTATCCAAATGAATCCACTAAATTCCGACCTACTCTCACTTGGTTTAGTCTGTGCACATCGGGTTTCACACTCACTGCTTACCAAAATCCTACTTCAGTGGAGATGATTTAAATGTGAGCTACCACTATAAACTGCATATGCATGAAATACCCCCGCGCCATGAAATGGGAAATGCCATATTCAAGCGTCGGCCTTCTGAATTTTTGCTATTTCTGACATGACAGAGTCACACCATTGTTGATTAAATCTGGGCTCATGTCTTCAACTCACCACATTGGAGAGGGTGAGTGAATAGCAGGAAATTATCATAGAATGAAACCATCCTAATCTGAGTCATATAAAGGGTGTCTATTGTCAGCTACAGTGAAAGACTTAGATTTCATAGAATTTAGATTTCATAGAATTTACAGTGCAGAAGGAGGCCATTCAGCCCATCGAGTCTGCACCAGCTCTTGGAAAGAGCTCCCTACCCAAGGTCAACAACTCCACCCTATCCCCATAACCCAGTAACCCCACCCAACACTAAGGGCAATTTTGGACACTAAGGGTAATTTATCATGGCCAATCCACCTAACCTGCACATCTTTGGACTGTGGGAGGAAACCGGAGCACCCGGAGGAAACCCACGCACACACAGGGAGGATGTGCAGACTCCGCACAGACAGTGACCCAAGCCGGAATCGAACCTGGGACCCTGGAACTGTGAAGCGATTGTGCTATCCACAATGCTACCGTGCTGCTTAGTGCCAGAAGCAATTATTTCAGCTTTTGTTGGTGACAGAAACTTTGTGCAATTTATATCAATTGCCTTGAAGAACATAAAGAAATGTTACCATATTGCCTGTGAAGTTTCCCTGTGACATCAAAGGCTGGATTCTCTTCCCACCAGCCCCTATTTTCTGACTCGGCGTAGCGGGATCCTCCATTCCAGCAGCCGTACAATGGGTTTCCCATTGTGGCCATCCCAAGCCACCAGGAAACCCGCGGGCATGTGTTCGCTGCTGGCGAGGCGGGGATCCCGCGGACAGAGAATCCCACAGAAGGTTTATATATTCAGCAGAAGGTGAGAAAGGAAGGAGTCATCTTGAGAAGAGTCCCCAATGCCATTAGCCCTTTCCCCATCCTCCCTCTCAAGGTCCACTTGTACTTTCCTACTGACCAAGAACGGATGAGCACTTGGTTGATTATGAGTGAGTCGACCAACGGCCAACCTGAGCCTTCGTTGTGTGAACTGGCAGCCATAGCTTATGGGCCACTGGTGTGTACCAGAATGCATTTGGTGGCCTGCCACATTTGATCCTTCATGTGGTTGGTCACTCTTTCAATTAAGCTGGTCAACAGTGCAAATGTTGGAGACATGATGACACTGACGGCAGGGTTGCATTCCTCCATTTTTTGTGTAACAATGTGCACTCTGGAAATTTTGACAGGTGCACACATCTGCTGCTGCTGCTCCACAAGAACACGTTTAAGGTATGACACCCCTGAGGCATCGAAGGTGACCAACCCCCCATGTTGTGTTGCCTGGCAGTGGGACGGGTGGACCATGCAAAATGTCACCTCCACTGCCAGAAAACATATTGCGGAGGCCTGTAAAGTCCATCCAAAGAATCATCATAACTTTGCTGAATTTGTACTCAACACCTGTTTATGAAACACAAGATCCCATATGCATTGATGATTACTTTCACAATATGTCCTGCCATCTTCAAAGACCTATATGTATCTGGTCCCTCTGTCTGTACTCTTTAGAACTATCCCATTGAGTCTGCAGTGCCTCCCCTATCCTTTTTGCCAAAGTGCATCATCTCACACTTATCTGCATTAAATTCCACCTGCAGTTGTCTGTCCAGTCTACTAGCCTATCTATGTCCAGTTGGTATCATAACTTGCCATCATCCTTGCTGTTTGCCAAGCTTGGTATCATCGGCAAATCTTGACATTTTACACTGTACTCCGATATCCAATAGTTATTAGCTATTAAAAAAATAGTGGTCCTAGCCCTGGCCCTTGGAAAACATACCTACCTGCCATACATTGGTCTGAAAACAACCATTTACCATGATTTGCTGCTTTTTTGTCCTTATGCTAACTTTCAATAATCTAAGCTGACAATGATCCTCGGTTTTGTTAAGCAGCCTTTCACATTGTACCTTGTCAAACACTTTGACAAAATCCAGATAAACAACACCCATCACATTCCTCCATCAACCTTCTCTATTACTTCATCAAAAAATTCAATTAGATTAGTCAAACAGAATCTGCTGGTTCTCTTTAATTAATTCAATCACCTCTCAAGTGCCTGTTAATTCTTTCCTGATTATTGCTTCTAACACCTGACCCACCACTAGTGTTAAACTGACTGGCCTATAGTTACTAGGAGTGTCCTTAGACTTTTTCTTGAATAGGGGTTTGACATTTCCCATTTTCCAATCCTCTGACACGTCTTCACAGGGTCATAGAATCATAGAATTTACAGTGCAGGAGGAGGCCATTCGGCCTATCGAGTCTGCACTGGCCCTTGGAAAGAGCACCTTACTTAAGCCCACGTCTCCACCCTATCCCCCATAACCCAGGAACCCCACCTAATCTTTTGGACACAAAGCAATTTAGCATGGCCAATCGACCTAACCTGCACATCTTTGGGCTATGGGAGGAAACTGGAGGACCCGGAGGGAACCCACGCAGATACGGGGAGAAAGTGCAAATTCCACACAGTCACATTGAGGGAAGATTATGGTATCCCTTTCACCATGTCCACTCCCAATTCCTTTATAAATCTTGGATGCTAACCATCTGGACTAGGTGACTTTTGCACTCTTAAGCATAGCTGGACTCTTTAGTACCTCCTGCCTATCAATGTTCACCCCATTCATGTCCTCTATCATCTTGCCTTCTGATATTTTTTCAGATTCCTCTTCCTTAATAAATGCAGATATAAAGCACTTACTAAATATTCTAGCCTTGTCCTCCACCTCCAATTATTTATCCCCTTCTTTGTCTCTAATAGGGCCCTCTGTGTCTCTTACTGTCTGTTACTAGTTTATGCCTATGGAAGGTTTTAAGGTTCCCTCATTATATTCACTCTTTGCCAGTCTTATTTTCTTCTTTGCTTTCCCTCTCATCTTACTATAATCTGCCTGGTTATCCCTTGAAAATTCACTTGACATATGTGCAATCGAGGCAAATAACAATGTAGCATAAAATGACCCATGGACTTGCTGGCCAATTTGTGCAATATTAATGGTGTGTGGTGTTAATTAGATGATATTTTTTGAGTAAAATTTGGCCCAATGCTTCAAAGCGTCATAGCAAATTTGGCTCCAATGTCAGGATCTGCAGAATTATTTAAGTGCAGGATATTCGAGCCAAAACAGAGGTTTTGATTAATTGATTTTGTTATTTTTTTCCAGAAGCAAAGGTGAATAGTTGTTATTCACCCAAGATCTTGTTTTCCCACTGAATTAATACTAGTCACTTCAAAAGGGTTAATTCTGGTGCAGTTTTACCCTGGAATCTATGGGAGTTCATCCATGAATCCATCTTTTATTGTCCCTACATGTGTGGATATCCAATATCACATAATACACAGGTCATATCTGAAATTGTTTTTCTACACAGATTCTGCGTAACCAGCTGAGCTTTTTCCAGCATTTTCTGCTTTCACATCACATAATGAGTGTTCTTTTTAACCAATGTGCAAGGCTACATTTTACATTTTGGCTACATCTTATGTCAACATTAGTTATTGGACTTTCATATATTTGTATCTAATTTGTTTATTTAGAAATTTGAAATTTCCATTTAACAATTCCAGGAACTCAATCATTCTGTGTGTGTACTTACTTAACAAAAACCTTGGCTAAACAGAAAAATGGCATAAACAAATTAATTTTTGTCAGGATCCCAGCCGACATTATCCTACTGAAATGCACTACGCAGTACTAAGAGAACTGCGATAATATATGAGTCCTTTAGTCAGTGTATTGAGCAAGGCCACTGGGCCTTGAACTGTGCCTGCTGTCGTGTGAATGGAATATTGCAGCTGCTATTCCACTAAACTACACAAAGAAAGCATTTTTCTTTGACCTGTTTACCATTTAGCAGCTTAATCTGACATGAAGACCTCTTTTGCATTTAATTTGTCCAGTCCAACTGTTGAGTTTTAGTTCCCTTGATGGGTTCTTTTCGATTTAAAATATCCAAACAGGTAGGATTTTTTAAAACGCAGTTTGTGCCAAATCAAGTCATGAAAGGGTCAGCTGCCCAACTACTTTGTTGATTTCCTGGAGTAGTGTCTGCTTTACATGCACTCGCGAGAGTTCTGAATCGTGCCAGTTTGGAAAAGTGTTCCCCTTCCAACTCCAAGTTTCCCCTCATTTGCATATCATCAGACACAAAACCTGCCCTGATTTAAAAATTTTATTTACAAAAAAATTCCTTCTTGTAATCAAAAGTGGTAGTTTGCTGAAACTTGATTCATTCTACGAGCTCCGAGTATCCCAATTTTAAATTACTGAAGTTCAGTTTTAGCAAATATAAAAAATCAATATTGTAGTTATGTCGAGGTACTGTGGTTACTTTCTTAGCAAATTAAAATTACATTCAAAACCTTTTAAAACGGTCCTTCTATTGTTCTTGCACCCAAAATAAGCTGCTTAATTTTTAAAACCTACATGAAGATCTGCAAACGAGTGCAATTAATGGAGATCAGTTCATCTTGAGTATGTGTGGGGGGGCTTCGCTTCCAGTGCCATTTTAAAAAAACAAGCTCAAAAGATAGCGGGAACTCGCGGGATTTTCATCACTTGGTACATGATTTGAGTTAACCAAAACAAAACAATGCCATTGAGCGGAAACCCGAGGACGGGAATTCTTTGCATGCCATACAACAAAAAGTTAATCTGTGCCCATTATGTCCAAGTACAGAGTTCGTATTGATCCAGATTGGCAGGTAGGGAATAGTAGACATTTACATATGCACATACAAACAAAAGTATATTTTAGCAAAGGGCATAATGAGTTACATTGACATTTATTCTGTACCAATTTAAGGAACATTGTGTTGGGCAACCTATATTCACAAATTCTGCTTCAACATGAAACGTAAGCAGGAGATCCTGATAAACTGTGGCTCAGAAAATCATTGTCCGGGATTCTCTGATCCTGTGCCGGGTCGGAGAAGCGCCAGTGGGGCGTGAGAATTGCGCCACGCCGCTCCGCTGCTGGGCCGCCGATTCTCCGACGCTCGCAGGATCACCACCGCGCCGTTCGGGGGCCATTGAAAGCGGCACCCCCGGCGATTCTCCGCTCTTCGATGGGCTGAGTGTCCATTGAGTTCAGGTGGGACCACACGTAACCCACACTGGCGAGAACTCGGAGTTCTGGCTGTGGGGGCCGTCCTGGTGGGGTGGTAGGGGATCCCACTCTAGGGTGGGGCCTCCACGGTGGCCTGGCCCGCGATCGGGGCCTACCGATCGGCGGGCAGGCTAATTCCTTGGGGGGGGCCCTATGTTCCTCCGCACCGGGCCCCTGTAGGGCTCCGCCATATTGCCCAGGGGGCGGCGCGAAGACGGGAAACCACACGCATGAGCGGACTCATGTTGGCTGTGACACGCCGGCTTTTGAGTGCCGGAGCAGCAGACACCACTCCAGCGCCATACTAGCCCCCTAGGAAAGGGTGAATACCTGGGCCTGAAGGCCCGTTGACGCCGGAGTGGCTCGCGCCGCTTTTGACGCAGGCATCAGAACTTGGCCGCGGGATCAGAGAATCCCAGCTCTTGAGTTAAAATACGAGTACTAAAATTGAACCTATAGCTTTTGCGGGGGTTACTGTTTTTTTTTGTAGGGAATGCTACATTTTAGACTTTTTTTTAATTTAAAGCACCCAATTCTTTTTTTTCCCAATTTAAGGAGCAATTTAGCGTGGCCAATCCACCTACGCTGCACAGCTTTGGGTTGTGGGGGTAAGACACACGCAGACAGGGTAAGAATGTGCAAACTCCACACAGACAGTGACCTGGGACCAGGATCGAACCCAGGTCCTCGTGCTGTAAGGCAGCAGTGCGAACCACTGTGCCACCGCACCTCCCCATTTTAGCCTTTTAAATCAAAATCCCAAAAGAGCTTGATTCTTGCTGTGGAAAATGGTGTGTTCTTACATTTTGTCTGTCACAGCAGATTATCATGACACCATTGTTATAAGCAATGATGACCAAAATGAGACATGCATGAACTAAACCCAGGAAACCAAAAATAATTTTGCTTTAATAGAAACATCTCATGCAAGTCAAATGTTCAGCCTAGATAAATACAAAAACTGTTTTACTCCTGAAGGAAAAGCAAAATGAAAACCAAAAAGAAAACTGAGATAAGTGCCTGTAAATTTTTCATGTTGCTCTGAAACTTGCATTAGCAGTCAGAATATACAAAGTCTCACATCACTGGAGTGTCAGTCGGTTGTCAAAATGCAGAATTACCCTTGCTATCGTTTTGATATATGATTAGACAGTTTTACCCCTGAGTTTAAGATTGCTACAGTACAGTGGCTACAAGGGAAATGATTTTTCCCTCCATTGACAGTGCTGCATGAACCATACCGCGGGGTTACAACAGTTACTGATAGGCGGAAATCATTTAAGGTGCGTACTCTATCTAGGTCACACATAAGCATGCCTACTACCCTGATGATTATTTTCAAACCCTTGGGCATGTTAACTTGTGACAAGCACATGGAACCATGGCACAACATCTCAAAAATGTAAACTCGCAGGACACTAAAAAGTTTAGCTTGAGGCATCTTTGTGCCAGATTATCACAAACTCCCACGAGAAAAATTGAGAGCTTCAAGCGTCTTGCAAAGCAATATTAGTTGAGGTACTAATTGTTTACCACTTTCTTGTCACAAACCTGATTTTTTTTTTCTCTATCTTCTTTCTGCCCTTCTCTCCCAAAGATGCTGATAGCTGATGGGTTCCACTCTGGAAGCCATCCAGTACCTTGTAAATGTGTTCACTCATCATGTATGAGTCAGGACAATGTGAGTATGATTATTAAATAGCATGGGTATCAGTTCAACATGCTCCCCATCTTGAACACACCGACATACTTTTCCTGGTTAGAGGTGTAAAGTTGTTTGTTGTCTCACTAAGAGGGTGGAAGCTTGTACGGTTGACCATTGACCATTTATTGGTAGCACATAACTGTATACATATCAATGATACGGCCTTGCATGGTTGCTGTCTCTATGTTACCTCCTTCTAGACTCTACCGTTATGTGACTCTCTATATCATACTATGGGTGGTCTGTTTCCCTGGTCTCGCATCAACCTTGCTCTGCTCATAAACCCTTAAACTACATCTCCCCCAAGTCAAACATATTTATTGACTGGGATATTCCACTCCTGATCGCTTTGGGTGGGTTTGGTGGCAGGGGTGAAAAATATTGTAAGAGGACCAAAGTCACATTTCCAAAATGACATCAAACCAGAAGCGATTGTCCCCTCGCCCGCCAGCGATGGACCACTTTTCCTTACGTTTAATGTTGGGAGCCTCATTGTAATGGATTATCTTATAATTAACAGGCCCATACATCGAATTATCACCCCACGTCAAAAGATCCATCCACGCTGCCATGCTGTCAGAACAATGTGAAGTATTACTGGTTTCTGAAGGCGTATACCTGGCGGGTCGTACTCCCAGTGGAGTTCAGGGGAGAGAGTGCCGTTCCCAGCTAGTGTCAGTGTACTGCCTGGGTAGTGTCAGCTTTTTGCCATGGTGGTGTCAGCTTGATGGCTGGGGAGTGCCATCTTGATGTCAGGGTAGTGCAAGGCTGTGCCAGGGTAGTGCCAAGGAGGTGCACTTGGGTGAACAGGTTTTCTGGCCTGGGGTGACCATTAAAAGTAGCGCCCCCAATCATTGAGTGTCTGAGTTGCTGTTGGGACAGGAGAAACAGAGGCTGCCTGCTGGCTATTTGTTGTGGAACCCATGATTTCAAGTATTTTTTTCTAAGTGCCGCACTATATGGTGGAGAAAGCCGCCATTGCCATCAGTGGCTTCAACACTGCTTTTCCCGTCCAATATCAATCTTTGTCAATATCAGAGAAAATCCCACCCACCCAACTCCCACCTTCAAGTCTCTGACTTTAAGTTCAGATGGTCTGGAGGCTTGATAATTCTTCCAGATATCATTCTGTCATGTTTGGAGGAATGTTAGTACCAGTTTCATTTGGTTGATTTGATTGGTTTAGAGTTGAAATTGTAGAACTTTGTATTTCTGGGACTTGGCGATCTCCATTTCATTCACTTTTTTTCACTCCTTCGAGTTGTCTTCCTCCTATCAACAACCTGTCTGCTTTGTTTGGACACCATGCGCTTGTCGCATTCCTTCTGGAGGGAATGTTTACTCCATTCATTCGAGAGTGGACTCAGATTTTCATTTTTCATGTGATCCATGTTCTTCCTTGAAATTGACATTTCAAAAATAGAAGCCATAATTTCCACTTGTTTCACAATTATACCCAAAGACCAATAATCCAGGAGAAAGTCAAGAGTTACAAGACATAGACTGAAGGTCTATCTCCAGAAAAAAATCTTCACTTGTTTCATTTCTGTAATTGTGCCACTCATAGCTTCATTATTCACCTGAAACTTGGAAAGTTCTACACTTCTTCTTTCAATTGTGCTGGTTCTTCAGCTCTTCAGTCTATTTCCTGCAACTCTTGGCTTTCTCTTGGAATATTGATAATTGCTGATTCTTCAGTTCATTCAGAGACACATTAAATTCATTTTGCTTCACTTTGTAATTTTCCAGTGGAGCAAACATCGGCCTGAGGAATCCTTGTTGAATGTGAAGGTCCTGCAACAAGTTTTGCTTTTTTTGAGAAGCTCAGTTGCTTCGTCTTGAGTTTTCATTTCATTCAATTGAGTCTTCTTGACTTTTTTCTACTGTGCTTATATTCTGCTGTTCAAGATAGCCTTGAATTCTTCACGCTGCTAAACAGTTATGTATTCATTTTTCATTTGATCTTGAAGGACAATAATTTATTCTTCCAACTATTTATTTATTGTTCAGTTGTTGCCTTCTCATCCTGCATTTTCGTTCATTGATTTGTCGCTACTGATAGTTCCAATGTACCCTCTCCTTAAGTAATATTCAACATCTTTTCAATTCCTTATGTTTTCCAGGCTACGCATTGTTTCTTCCAAGGGTCATACGGGGGAACTTCTTTGTGTACCTTTTCTACCTGCTTTTGTACCAAGCAGTACTATTAGTTTCATTGTTCCAACTCAGCTTTGATACAAACATTATCCTGTGGAATGGCTTTATTTTCCTTCTTCAGGCTTTGTTTCCTTTGTGTTATCTGAGATAGCTTTCCTTGAATAACAGCCAACTTCTCATTCCACACTGCCATCTGCTGTTGTAGTTTGGGTAATCGTCAGCATTTTCAAAAAGCTCTTTTTAAGCTTTCCGCTACTTCTCAGACTTTTCTTTCATGTAAACTGATTGCATTGATGTGGTCTATCACTATCTTGTTGTTTGCTTCAGTATTGTCTCCCTCTTCCTGAGATGTGGAGATGCCGGCGTTGAACTGTGGTGAGCACGGTAAGAAGTCTTACAACACCAGGTTAAAGTCCAACATGTTTGTTTCAAACACTAGCTTTCAGAGCACTGCTCCTTCCTCAGGTGAATGAAGACGTAGTTCCAGAAACATATATATAGACAAATTCAAAGATGCCAGACAATGCTTAGAATGCGAGCATTTGCAAGTAATTAAGTCTTTACAGATCCAGAGATGGGTAATCCCAGGTTAAAGAGGTGTGAATTGTCTCAAGCCAGGACACAGTATACACAGTATACAAGTATACACAGGATCTGCTCAGGCGAGGAGGAGCATAACAAACATCTACAGACGCTGAATGATGCCCTCGTATGAACAGGATACGGCGCTCAACTCATCGATCGACATTTCCAACGCGCCACAGCACAAAACTGCACCGACCTCCTCAGAAGACAAACACGGGACAGAACCGACAGAGTACCCTTCGTCGTCCAGTACTTTCCCAGAGCAGAGAAACTATGACACCTTCTTCACAGCCTTCAACACGTCATCGATGAAGATGAACATCTTATCAAGGTCATCCCCACACCTCCACTACTTGCATTCAAACAACCGCGCAACCTTAAACAAACCATTGTTTGCAGCAAACTACCCAGCCTTCAGAACAGCAACCACAACACCACACAACCCTGCCATGGCAATCTCTGCAAGACGTGCCAGATCATCAACATGGATATCACCATTACACGTGAGAACACCACCCACCAGGTACGCGGCAATACTTGTGCGACTCGGCCAACGTTGTCTACCTCATATGCTGCAGGAAAGGATGTCCCGAAGCGTGGTACATTGGCGAGACCATGCAGACGCTGCAACAATGAATGAACGGACATCGTGCGACAATCACCAGGCAGGAATGTTCTCTTCCAGTCAGGGAACACTTCAGCAGTCAAGGGCATTCAGCCTCTGATCTCCGGGTAAGCGTTCTCCAAGGTGGCCTTCAGGACGCACGGCAACGCAGAATATCCGAGCAGTAACATATAGTCACGTTCTGTACACGTGAGTGCAGCTTCAACCGGTACCTGGGATTAATGTTGCATTACTTTCATCCCCCACCATCTGGCCTGGGCTTGTGAAATCCTACCAACTGTCCTGGCTTGACACAATTCACACCTCTTTAACCTTGGGTTACCCCTACCTCTGGATCTGTAAAGACTTAATTACCTGCAAATGCTTGCATTCTAAGCATTGTCTGGCATCTTTGAATTTGTCTATATATATGTTTCTGGAACATACCTCTTCATTCACCTGAGGAAGGAGCAGTGCTCCAAAAGCTAGTGTTTGAAACGGACATGTTGGACTTTAACCTGGTGTTGTAAGACTTCTTACTGTCTTCCTGAGATCTCCTGCCTCCCCTAGCCTCCCATCTCCGTTACTCTCATGCCTCCATCTCCCTTGTCTTCAAGTCTCCTTGCCCCTTTATTGTGCTATTCTAGACCTTTTTTTTAAGGTCTGCACTCTTCACAGCTCGCAGTTTCAAATATTTGTCAAAGACTTTTACTATCTCACTAATTATGGTTGAGGATGTATCTACACCTTGTCTTTGGATTACTTTATGCACAAATGCACAAGACAAGTATAAAAATGGATGAACTCATACTTTTTCTGATTTCTAGCTTAATCTTGATGTACTTGGAAACTTTTTTCCTCCAAGGTGCCCAATTTTATGTCTGGTTTCGCCCTTGCCTTAGCCTAAATTGGTTTGATAACTTTAATTTACTGTCCATGGATGTTTTTACAGTCGTTGAGAACCTCTTTAAATGTTCTTTCTTCTTCAAGATGACTCTTCAGCTGCCTTTTCTTTCTATTTGTTTTTCCCAGAGTTTCAGCAGGCTCACATGGCATTGACAGGACCATTTTTTAAACATACTCTGGGCCAGTTATTGTCTGTTCAAAGTCGAGGATTCAAATGGAAGGCAATCTGTTAGCTCTGTTTGCCATTTTTAAATTGCACTTTTCATTCAGATGAGCTTTGTCACAACATGTTCTGGTACCAGCTGAGGGTCAGTTGCTGCAGCTTTCTTACAGTTGTGCTCCGCTGATCCAGAAATGTGTCCATTTTAAAAGGTGATCTCTGTCTTTTTACTGTATTTTACTTACTCTTCTTGTGATTTGGCTAGGTCTCAATTCTGTGTTCACTCAAGTTATTAGAACATAGAACATACAGTGCAGAAAAAGACCATTCGGCCCATCAAGTCTATACTGACTCACCACAGCCCTCACTTCCACCCTATCCCCATAACCCACTAACCCCTCCTAACCTTTTTGGACACTAAGGGCAATTTAGCATGGCCAATCCACCTAACCTTGCACGTCTTTGGATTGTGGGAGGAAACCGGAGCACATGGAGGAAACCCACACAGACACGGGGAGAATGTGCAGACTCCGTACAGACAGTGACCCAGCGGGGAATCGAACCTGGGACCCTGGCGCCACAGTGAAGCCACAGTGCTCGCCACATGTACTGTCATGCTGCCCAAGTACTCCTTTTCATCTGCACGGTGGATTATTTTTCTGTTTCTTCACTAAATTTTTTTTTACTCAGTCTTTTGTGATCTAGCTAGGTCCCTTGACTGTGCATTTGATAACATCTGGCACTGGACCTCCAAATTCCCTAATGGAGTCCTTCAGCCTTGCTATCTGTAAAATAGTTTTTTCAGAAAACTATGGCTTTAATTTAGGTGCTCTTTACTCAGGTGAGGCTTCAATTTCTTTCGTTTCTCATGCTTTCAGATTTTGGGTTCCCCTTCTCCAATCTCTTCTGGGATTTCTGAATCTATCCTTCACTGCCGCCATGTTGTAATGTTATTTGGTTTCTCACTAAGAGGTTTGGAGGCTTGTATTGTTGAACATAAGGCATCTATTAGTTACAGATAACTGTATACATATCCAAGGTACATCCCTGCGTGGCCGCTGTCTCCATGATGGCTCCTTCCAGACTCTACTATGCACAGGGTCTCTCTACATCATACTGTGTCTGATACTGTTTCCCCAGTGCCACATTAAACCTTACTCTGCTCTTTTACTATTGTTAGTACTCAGATGCAGGAAACAATTAGTGATTTTGTTCTTTTCCAGGGGTACAGAATTTGCTTCTCCCAGCTTGAACCAGCGAAAGTAGTACTCACCAGGAAATGAATTCAGGACCTTCATGGTCTGTGTATTGAATCTGTATTGAATTGGATGCGACACTGGGGCATCTTGGGAGATCTACACCACTTAGCGTTGACTCGGATTTTGTCAAGATTGGCAGAAGTATTATGCGGAGAAAGGAAAATATCCCAACCCAGTACTACAGAGGAATTATCTTTGTCATTAGAATTACAAATTTTGGTCGAAGAAGATGTAGGAAACGAATATTTAAGTGGGAATATGTTTTTTTCATTTTTTAAGATTTCAGGTAATTGCTATGCTTGATTTGATTTATAGTATAATTCTAATGCTTGGAGAATTTTTCAAAATGATTAAGAGTCATGTCTAAGTATTAGAGTGCTGAAGCAATTATCTATAATGAGATGTGCTTCAAATCATCCCTTTTTACACCTACGCATTCTTGATTTTATGGTAAATATCAAGTTGGACCATTTCCAGTCTGATGTCTAAAGTCATTGTGCTTTGGAACCATGATCATAAAACTGTAGGATTTAGCACTCATCAAGGCGACTAACGTTTGACGCAGGACAATTTTAAGCACTCCATGTCGGAGCAAATATTCCCATGTCAGTTACAGATTAGCTTGATGCCACTAAACTGATATTGCATCTTCCTATTATTCAAATAACCCATCCTGTGACTCAGTAAAATTGGGAATAGAGTTTGAAGTACATGAGTTTCGTGTCAACTAGCAAACAAAGGAGAATTGCATCCCATCATTCCAGGCTGGATTTGAATTTGGCATGAGAAAACAAAGGGCTTGTCATTGCATTTTTCATCACCATCAGAACCTCCAAGCTCTTTTGAATGGTAGTCGCTGCTTCAATGTAGGAAATGGAGCAGCTAATTTGTGGTCAGCAAACTTCCACAAACAACAATGACGAGATCATTTGTTTATGGAGAGATCAATATTGACCAGGCCCGCAAGGATAACTTGCTGTTCTTTGTCAAAATAGAGCCATGGGATCCATTACATCTGCTCGAGCAGGCAGATGGGGCTCCTTTACACGTCTCATCTGAAAGACAGCGGGCGGGATTCTCCAATAATGGGGCTATGTCCATACATAGCGGCACCAACCACTCCAGCGTTACGGTCCTCAATAATGGGGAATGCTCCCATTCTTAGGGGGCTAGGTTGGTGCCTGAGTAGTCCCCGCAGCTCCAGCCAGTGCGAAACAGCCAGCACGAGTTCACGCATGCGCACTACGGCCGGCGTGTTTCCGCACATGCGCGGAACGGTTGGCGTATTTCTACGCATGCGCGGGGGTTCCTTTCTCTGCGCCGGCCCCCAGGCAATATGGCCGGAACCCTATCTGGGCCCGGTGTGGAAGAACATAGGCCCCCCGGAACCAGCCCGCCCGCCAATCGGTAGGTCCTCATCAGCGGGCAGGGCCACCGTGGCACCCCCCCCACGGTCGGATCCCCCCGAACCCCCTCCAGGACGGCTCCCACAGACTCACCTTTCAGGTCCTGCGGTGTGGGACCTGAGTAACCCATGTTCGCGGGGCTCGGCCAAACCCGTCGGCCACTCGGCCCATTGGGGCCCGGAGAATCGCTGGGGAAGCCGCGTTCAACATCTCCGACTGGGGCGGCGGGAATCCCACAGGCGCCCAAAAATCAGCAGGGGAAAATCGGGAAGCCGGTATTGGGACGGCGGGGCGCAATTCCTGCGTTCCCCCGGGGATTCTCCGACCCGGCACAGGGTCGGAGAATCCCGGCCAGCAACTCTGACAATGCAGCATATACTCAGTCCTGCAGTGGAGCGTCAGTGAAGATTTTTGTACACAATGGAGTAGAACTTGAACCTTGTTTGAGGGTTGAGAGTGCTACCAATTGAGTCACAGCTGACAATGAAAATGAGTTCCAAAAAGTGAAACACCAAAAGAGAATTGATTAATTATCTGCTTCTGTGAATTGTATAATTAAAATTAGAAATGGATACTGCAGGATCACAGATCAATCTGTGCCCCGTGCCAAGTAAGAAGGAGGTTTATATGTTAAAATGTTGTGAGAGGGTTACATGAAGGGAGAAACTTTATTAAATCAACAAGGTTTCTCTAGATTAGACATTGAATAGAAATGTTCTTCTTAGAGAAAAGAAGGATTAATTGAGTTGTTCAAAATAGGAGGGTTTTTATTGAGTAAATAAGGTTTACAAAGAACCATAGCACCTCTACTAAGACTAACTTTCAATTCTAGATTTATTAGTTAAATTTTAAATTCCACCAGCTGTTTGGGATTTGAACAGTGTATTAGTTTCCAGAGTATTAGTCAAGGCCACTGGATTACTAGTCCAGTGTATTATTACCACTATGCCGCCATCTTCGCATATGCCACTGTATTAATCATCCCAACGTGAATGTTTAAAAAATATATAATGACATTTGGGATTGGAGGAGACTGAACTGGCAGAAAGGGGAAATAGAATAAAGGATAAATAAATATATCAAGGGAATGTTTCATTTCCCAAGGCAAAGGGTTCAAGCCTTCATGTCCTCAGGACATCCCAAAGTACTTCACAGCCAATAAATAACTTGGTAGTGGGGCAAAAAGGCAGCCAAATTATAGACAGCAAGATCACAAATACAGCAATTAATTAATCGACCAGCTAACCTGTTGGTCGAAGGAAATCTTTTCATGTTCACTTACCAAACGTGTGATAAAAAAGGAGTTTATTCTGCTTCCACTTATTGCAATCTGATTACAAGTTTAATCAGATATAAGGGCCGGGATTCTCCGAAAATGGGGCTATGTCCTCACGGCCGCCGGAAAACAGGCGCAAATCACTCCAGAATCAAAAAGTCCCGAGCGATTCTCCGGATTTCAGGGAGGTGGCAGGGACCCGGCGTGCACTGCGCAGCTCCTGCCGCCGATACGGGGCCCTGCACTTACAGCCGCGGGTCTGCGCATGCGCGCGGCGGCCGTTTTCGCACCAGTCCCTGCGCAACATGGCGGAGCCACACTACGGGCCAGCACGGAAGAAGGTAGGCCTGCCCCAGATCACGCGTGCCCGCCGATCGGTAGCCCCCGATCACAGGCCTTCCGTGGAGCACCCCCCACGGAATCTGATGCCCCCCGTCCCCCCACCAGGATGGCCAGCACGACCGCGGGTCCGAGCTGCTGCCGGGTGGAACCCGGTTGGAACCACCCCGGCAGCACTCGGCGGGAACTCGACCGGTTGATCATGGAAAATCGCCGTGGGGGCCTAATTCAACGACCCCGACCAGCACCGCGTCAACCGCACGCGTGCGCGCAGCTGGCAGCGATTCTGCGGTCCACGGAGAATTACGTCCCAGCGACCCGGGTCTCATACCCCATCCTCTGCCCCCGCGCCGACCGTGATTACGGCACGCAGGCTCGCCGAATCCCGCCCAAGGTATTCAGCAGAATGATAGTTCTGCATAAAGAATCTATTTCTTACCTTACAGAGCCATAAATTGTCATACAGAATTTAAATGAACATTTTTAATGAAAGTGGTTAGATATTTAATTAGAGGTTTTTCTTTAGAAATCTGGCTCTCATTTAGTCTATCATTTTCCCATAACCATTTCACTGCATATGTGATCATAAATCTTCCACTCCTACAGATCTGTTCCAGATCATTTTCACAGATTGCGATAAATAATTCTAAATCTTTCAATAATAGGTTGGATAAGCATTATCAGAATTAGCAATTGCTAGAGGAATGTCCATGGGCTGAAATTTGGCTGTGCCAGCTGGGAAAAACAAGTTTGTGGTGAACTGAAAGCTGATTTTTCACCATGCCAGTTTTTACTTTTCATTGACTTAGAACCTTGTTAACCACGGAAAGGTGGCAGTGATACGAGGAAAAAGGGGCAAAATTCTCCCAAAGGGAGACTGAGTGCCGACGCCGGAGTGAAACCTGGAGTGTTTCACACCAGCGTCGGAGGCCGCTCCTCGCCCCCTATTCTCCACCCCCCCCCCCCCCCCCCCCCAAGGGGCAAGGAGCAGCGGTTCATGAATCTCGGCCGCCGAGCCTTGATGCTTGCGTCAAAGCGACGCGCTGGAAATGACGCGGCTGGCGGCGCCGAGGTGACGTCAGCCGCGCATGCGCAGGTTGGCCGGCTCCAACCCGCGCATGCGCGGTTGCCGTCTTCCCCTCCACTGCCCCGCAAGACATGTCGGTTTGATCTTGCGAGGCGGCGGAGGGAAAAGAGTGCGTCTCTTAGAGACGCCAGCCCGACGATTGGTGGGCACCGATCGCAGGCCAGTCACCTCACGAGCACGCCCGTGGTGCTCGATCCTCCCTCCGCCCCCCATACCACCACACTTACCTGTCGCGCGCTGTTCACGACGGCAGAGACCAGGTGTGGTTGCCGCCGGCATGAACCGGTCGGGTTCGTCAGGCCGCTCGGCCCATCCGGGCCGGAGATTCACCGGTCGCGTGAAAAACGGCGAGCGGCGATTCTCTGAGTGGCGTGTCGAAAAACGCGGCACGCATTTTTTGGGGGGTGGGAGAAACATGGGGGGTGCCAGGGTGGCGTGTCATGATTCGCCCGGCCCTCCCGCAATTCTCCCACCCGGCATGGGGAGTGGAGAGTCGCGCTCTAAGTGGCGATGCTGGAGTGTTTCACGACGGCGTCGGAGGCCACTCCTCGCCCCCTATTCTCCCACCCCCAGGGGTCTAAGAGCGGCGCCGCATCAATTACGCGGTCGGCGGCGCATACATGATGTCATCCACGCATGCGCAGGTTGGCCGGCGCCAACCCGCGCATGCGCGGTTGCCGTCCGCCCCACGGGGCGCAAGACATGGAAGATTGATTTTGCGGGGCTGCGGAGGAAAAGAGTGCGTCCTTTAGAGACGCCAGTCTGCCGATCGGTGGGCACCGATCGCGGGCCAGACCCCTACTGAGCGCCCCCCTGGGACTCCCACGATTCTCCCACCCAGCGTGGGGGTCGGAGAATTGCGCTGAAGGTCTCCAAAAGAATTCGAACTTCCATTCAATTAACTTCAGCAGAAAAATCAGTTGTGATTTTTTTTTAAACCAGCTAACGTTCCATTTGTGTAAATCAATTACACTGCCCAAGTTATTGTTTTCACTTTAGAAATATTGATTTTTAAAAATGCTTACCCCCTGAGGCAAACGTGGTGGTCGGGAGTCATTTAATTGGATGGGAGCATGGGGCCTGCTTGCATTTGCCCTGATTAGGTTCAAGGTGAGAAAGCTCATTGTCAGCCTTCCCATACCACTGCAATTTCAGACCCGAAGGACACTTAGAGCGGGATTCTCTGAAATCCCGGCCAAGTGTTAATGCCGGCGTCAAAACCAGCGCAAGCGACGCTGGCATCAACGGAACTTCAGGCCCAGTCATTCTTCCCGTCCTCGGGGGCTAGAACGTCGCCGGAGTGCTGTGCACTGCTCTGCCGCCGAACGCCGGCCCGTCACGGCTGCCGTGAGTCCGCGCATGCGCGCCACAGCTGGCGCAGGTCCGCACATGTGTGCCACGGCCATCTCTGTGCTGGCCCACGGGCAACATGGCGGAGCTCTACAGGGGCCCGGCACGGAGGAAGATAGGCCCCATCCGGAATTAGCGCCCCCGCCGATCGTTTGCTGCCGATCGTGGGCCTGGCCATGGTGGAGGCCCCGCTGTGCTCTGTTGCTCGTTCTGGGTGAGTGTGCTTAACACTCAATTTAGCTCTGTTTCGTTACTTAGCTCTGGAGTCGCCAGGTATCGTTAAGATACCGCCACAAGTTTCAAGGTCAAGTTCAAAGCAATAAAACCATACACCAATTAGTAAGTTCAAACAAATGAGTTTATTATAATACAATTATAAACTACTCATGCCCACGCTAAGATGACTAAACTATTCCTACCACTAAATAGACCAATACTTACCTGAATAAGGAACTGCCGGATCAGGGGACAAGGCCTCTTGCTCTGCACTGGGTCCGCAGACTTCAGGTTGGTATGGGTTAAAAGGGGTCAGGAGTGCCTATCTCTGGTAGCGATCATTGTGAGACACTTACTTGCTGGCGGCTGCTGTCCGAACCTCTGCTCTCTCTCGGTCAAGGTCTTCTTCGGTAAAGGCTGGTCGAGAGGGCTGGTCAAGAGAGGAGGGCTGGTCAAGGAGAACGAACTGAGTTTGGGACCTGTCTTTTATAGGTCCCAGGGCTTCACGCCCTTTTGGGCGGACCCTCTATCTGCTGGGGATCGATTTGATCTTTTCCCAATCGATTTGTTTGAATCCCCCCATTACTGAGGCTGTCCCTCGGCTACTGGGCGGGCCTTCAGGTGCTTTGTCTTCGAACCCCGATGGTGCCGGGGTGTCTGGCTTCCCATACAATGTTGCAATCACTTCCCTATGTGTGTCCTTTGTCCCTGGGATCATTCCATTACTATGCTAACTGTCCCGGAGATTGCTTCATTAGTATGCGGAATGTTCGTTTCGGTGCTGTCTGCTCTCTTAGTAGACAGAATACACAGTGGCTTGTTGCAGCCTGCTTGTGCTGCAAACTTTGTCCATTTTACCCTGCAAGCTTTGCGTTCCTCCATTTTGTATTGAGGGAATGGCCAACTTCGGTGGCTACACTTGAACCAGATGCTGTGTTCACAGTCATCTTCCCATCAATAGCTCTGATGGTGAGAACCCGTTTTTAGCAATGAGTTTCTGTGGTTATGAAGAGCGAACTTGTTACATCAGTTGTTACATCAGTAGTTAGATTAGTATCAGGTACACCTCATATTAATCCTTTACTCTACATTTCTCCCAAGTCTTTATCCTGACTTAAAATATCTGGGCAAACTCATGGCACACATGAAGCCATATTCCAGCAAAAAGTTATGGAACAGCTCATTAGCAAACTGAGGCATGTGTCAGATTAATGTTATAGATGTAATGACTGCCTCTGCCATGGTGCTGTGCAGTCTGCTCACTTTAAACCATCTGGAGGGTAGGTACTGATGATGGTAATGAAAGGTCTACCTTTAAACTCAAATAAATCCATTCCCAGGTACTGCCATGACCTCAATGGAAAAGTGGAGGGTGCCAGTGGTTCACTCTGCTGTTGCCGATTCACTGTCAAGAGTTTTTGATTAACTCTTCAATGGAGTGACTGATGCCTGGCCACCAGATTGGCTGTTGGACTCTTGCTCAATATTTCACTATTACAAAGTGATCTTGGTAGATTGTCTGGACAATATTGACTTAAAGTGTTTCAGGGAGGACTAGTCTGCTGTTAAAAGCTATGGCATGAATCTTTGTCCCATCAGGTGCATTTGATTGGCGGGCACAGAAACCGACAGGATATGCACTCCCGGCCACAATTGGGCCTCATCTACGATTTCACTCTGGCCAGCCAATTAATTGGCAGCCAGTATGAAACATGCACTGAGAAAGGTTCAGCACTGCCAGGAGGTGTGGGAAGAGGGTGGGCACTGAGAGAGGTGAGAGTGGGTGCTTCCAGTGAGCTTCCTGAAGGCTGATGGCTGCTGTGGAGGATGCTGCTTCAAGGAGCTGCAGGGCTGTATAAATGAGATAAGCTAAAAGGAACGCTGCAAACTGTGTCGACACTGCAAATTTGAGCAGACCACATAGACCTCAGCCCTCAAATGTCTCTCTTATTTTATTTCTGGAACATACCTCTTCATTCACCTGAGGAAGGAGCAGTGCTCCGTAAGCTAGTGTTTGAAACAAACCTGTTGGACTTTAACCTGGTGTTGTAAGACGACTTACTATGCTCACCCGGGCATCTCCACATCATTATTTTAAATCAGCCCAGACATTGTATCCCACTCTGAAAGATGTTTTTTATGAAAACATGAAGGCCACCTGGCTGACTGGCCCATCTGCCAACTGTAAAAGTGGATGGGCCATGTAAAATTGCCACCACTTGCTTCCTTAATGAATTTACTTGCCCGCTTAGTTGTCAGCAGGTGCACTTCAGACTCTTGCCTGTGCCTGCCAACTATAATGTTGTGTGCAGATGGATTGACATTGGGACTAGCACCCAATATCTTCTTACGTAATTTCATGTGCTTCTAGGTTAGGCATAAGCCCATTCAATCAACTTAAAGTTCTGGTCTAAGAAATCATCAGTTATTGCACAATATATTCTCTCTTCAAAGTATTGGCAAAGTTCTGGGTTGTAAGGAGTATAATCTGGCCATCCGCACCAGCAGTACTCTTTTAATTGGATGCATGTGTCATCCTGCTGTTGTGCTTGCTTACTTTATTTTCCATGGCTGCTAAGTGTTTAGTAATGAGTGAAGTGTATGCTTCCGCTTGCTAAATAAAATTTAAATCTTCCTGTTCAACCCCTTCCACTGGTATTCGTGATAATGCATCAGCTGTCATTTGGTTCTTCCCTTCAATGTACTCAGTAGCTGAATCGCACTTCATGATTCTAAAATGTTGAATTCTCGGCCACATTTTTGCAATTTCCTTTAAACTTGAAAAAAGTCTTACAACACCAGGTTAAAGTCCAACAGGTGTGTTTCGAATCACTAGCTTTCGGAGCTCTGCTCCTTCCTCAGGTGAATGAAGAGGTGGGTTCCAGAAACATATATATATAGACAAAGTCAAAGATGCAAGATGATACATGGATTGCGGTCTTTGCAGGTAAGTAAGGCTACAGATCCAGATGGAGCAACTGGAAAGGAAGGCCAGGAGGCCTTCCTTTAAGCTAAGAAGAACAACAAAAGGTTTGTGGTTGATTTCAGTTTTAAGACTTAATCCCATGACATAATCAGAGAATTTCTTGCAGACCATGTGGCTGCTCATGCTTCTTTCTCAGTGGTTGCATATGCTCTCTCTCTGTCAATGAGAGATCTTGTTTTGTAATGAACAGGTCATCCTTGTTCACCTTTTGAACTTGAAACAACACCATGCAAAAGACATGAAGGTGAGCAGAGGTAATATTTTTGTCTCTCGTTGTAAAAAATATATCACAGAAAAGAACAGATTTTTAACAGGGTATGGCACAATGAACAATTGATTTGTTTTTGGCCAAGATGCGAATCCTGGATTGTTTCAAATGATCCACCTGTTAATTTTGGGAGCTCGGGCAAATTGACATTTTCTGTTAGAATGTTGTGGGTGGTCTGGTTTAGAATGTTATTGACTGGTTTAGAATGCTGTGGATTATCTAAATTGCTGTGCTGGAATTTGTTTCAGCTGTCAAAATGTGAGCAGAGTTTTCAGGGCAGATTGTTTGATGTGGATTGGCCTGAAGCCTCCTCAGTCAGTTGGAAGCTCTGAATAAGAATTTCTTTTTCGGTTTTGTAGTTACAGAACATCAACAGGCAGGAATAGACTCAAGAGCTGTGTAACTGTAATAATGTTGACTTAACACAGCATGGCATAACACTCTATGTAGAGCCTCTCCACTTGTTCTGAATTTGTCTTTCATGCTTGATCATAATGAGATTGGTAATGTTTATGTACTGAATTTTGTAGTATTAACTTTTATATTGGATTCCAATGAAATATAGACAGGTAAGCAATTCCTGAGATCATCCAGTGATTCTAGTGCTATTTTCTGAGAATACTGTCTAAATGCAGATGCACTCTGTCTCCTGGTCCTGGGCATTGGAGAGTTGATTGAAGACTCCCTTACCTGCAATGCCTTTATCATTAGTTTTAGTCAGACTCCATGCAAAACTTAATCCTTCCAGGTATTCTGAACCTTCTGTCCATTTCATTCTGCTTCCATCTACAAGAGTTTGTAAAGTTAGGTATAATTTTTTATCTGCTACAGTCAACTATAGAAAACTCTTTTAAAATCTTATATGTGACCTAAAATAACCAGTAGAGAGGAATTTCAACTGAGTGCATTGACATCCAAAGCCACGTATCTCACAGCATAATACTAGATGTTAGGAATAAAAAAGAAAGGCAGCAGCAAGAATATTATATAAAGTAATAGAGAAGTAAATAAAATTCAATGAAAAAAACCAACACAGAAGAACAAAGAAGAAACCTGAGAATGGGCAGCAGGTTGGAAATATTATAGTATAGGTTTAAATAGGAGACTGGAACTTTTGAATTTGAAACATGTTGAAAATGTAAGAACTAGGGAGGTTTATAGGTGTAGTTGGGAGAGGTCAGAGGGTTTGAACTAAATCAGCAAGGAGATGGACAGCAGAATGTTGAAATGGAAAAGAGGAACAAGTGCATAAAGTGAGAGTGTTGGATAGTACAAGAAGAAAGAGTTGTTCCCTATTAGATAGGAGCAGACTAGGAAGGACTAAATGAAATCAAATATAGGAGTACAATGCATATATATAAACACACAAGAGTGTGGCAAATAGATTGGTAAGCTACCAGCACAAATAGCAGGATGTGAATATGATGTAATGGAAATGTGGTTTAATAATGGTGAGAATTGTGTACTTGATGTTCAAGGATATAATGTGTACAGAAAAAAGAGGAACAAACAGGTGACAGTACTGATTCGGGAAGACATTGTAGTGTTGAAGAAGCAAGGACAGAACCCATGAGGTTAGAGCTAAGAAGCAAAAATACTGTGAGCATTCGATTGCCGGGGGTTGGTGGGGGAGGTGCCATTCTTCAGGGCTTGAAATAATAAAAGTGATAAAGGAACAAATCTATCAGGAAATCAGAGATGAATAAACTGTAGATATTGGGTAACTTTAGCTACTTGAATATCGATTAGGATAGTGTTTAAATATGGGGTAAGGATGGGGTGGACTCTTTGAAATGTGTTCAGGAGAAGTTCCTTGTCCAGTGTGTTTTCAGCCTCGCCAGAAAGGAGGCATTGCTTGCTCTGTTATTGAGGAATGAGGTGGGCCAAGTGAACAAACTTTCTGTGGGGAATGGTGTGGTGACAGTAATCATTGTATTATAAGGTTTAGACTTGTAGTGCAAAAGAGAATAGAACAAAATATAGTAGAACTTGTTACTGATCCTTTTTCCAATACTTTGTATCCTACTTAAAATGTTGAAGTATTCCTCCTGTTGAATATGCCACTACAATGTTTACCAGCAGATGCACACCTTTATTTTTTCCCAAGTGGGATAAGAGCTGCAGGTCAGCAGTATGAAAATAAAAATAAATCATGTCATATTTACAATCCTGAAAAACACAGCAGCTGTCATTCATACTCTGAAGCTGATACTGTAAATGGCACAGTACTTGCAATCAGTAGCATGAAGAGAACCATTTCTAATTGAAACAGTTATTCAATGTAAATGGAGCATTGGTTAGTTTAGTCTCCTGTGCCAAATGCAATTCCCACCTGAAGAGTATGCATGCTACCCGCTCTGAAAGCTATGTACACCTCTGTGATTACACAAGGTAATGTACAAATACATCCTATTGTGATGAAATTGATTTTCTCTGCTTTGCTGTCTGCTCTTGACACTTCCCCTGTGATGTACCTACAAAGATAGTGATTTCAGCATGTAGAGAAGTCGGATACAAATTCCCTCCCCCCCCCCCCCCAATGTTCTGCAGCTTGGTCATGCAACACTACACAGACGCCATATTTATGGCTTCTGCCATGGATGCTTTTCAAGCTTGCATGCTGCTTTGCACTCTCCAAACTGAATGCCCAATATTTGTAGGAAGGTCTAAATCACAGATTACTCAAGTGGAACATCTTGCCAGCAGATTCTCCAATGCACCTACATTTGCTGCTGCTCGCCTGTGCACTTTGTTTCACAAAGTGCTTCCTCTTACAACTAATGAACTGTCCCTGCAATAAATATACACATACTGGTGTTTGCCACTGTAGGAATTAATGGCACAGCATGCTTTAAAATGCCTGCTTGAGAACAAATATGCCACTATGGGTGAGATTCATATTTTCCCACATTATACTCCATCTGCCAAATTTTTGCCCGCTTACTTAACCTATCTATACACATTTGCAAGTGCCTCATTTCTTTCTCACATCTTACTTTCCTACCTATCTTTGGCATCAATAATCATTACTTGATCTGAGTATCAAATTGATTATGTTGGAACAAGGAATTGACAAGATGTGTGTCATGCAAGACCTCAGTATGTAGCATTTCGGTATTAAGCATTGACAGTCAGCAGGATATTTGTTAGTTGCCATATATAATGTGTCACAGGGCAAAACACAGTATTCTGCTGAAACAATAAATGCGAGTGTGTTGTCTGGTTAAACATTTGAGAGTACTGTGCATTCACCGTCTGTAATGCTACATGAAGCACGCAGTGAAATATTGTCACGATGCAGTATTGGGCGAGATTGCAAAATCAAGCAAAGTTTGCACTTACATTAGCAACTTCTCAGAGACCAACAAATTTCTTCCTCACCTCCTCCCAGGTAGTATTGCATTTACTCTTTGAACTTAATCCAGTCTTTTCTGGTGATGCTCTTCACGGAAGATTGTCATTTAACACCAAAAACATCCTTCTATACAAAAATCTCCTGCAGCAAAACATCAAAAACAGCATTGTGGCGGGTACCATCTGCTCATCAACGTATTCTAGCTATTTTTCCTCTGCTATTTCAAAATACTTTGAAGGACAATCATTCTGTATTTAAGAGCTTGTGAGGGACTCAGTCCTTACACTATATGTTTAATAAATGTATATGGATATATTAATGGCTATTTCTAAGATTATGAAAACTGAACAAAGATCATTAAAATGGCTAAAACTCTAACTGTCTGTGACCCCAAGACAAAAGAAACGACTCTGCAATTTCAGAACTATCAGAGCTTGTTATCTCTGAGGAGTTGCTAATGATCACCTGGGAACTGCACGGTCTAACTTCAAAGGGCGTTAATCGAGGACCTTTTATTATTGATACTGCAGCTTGCCAGCAGAGACAGAATGTCTTCTCAGACAGTGGATGGGATTTTCGGTCCCCCCACAGCTGAGAGAGGTGACTAGCCATTGGCTGCTGGTGGGATCTTCTAGTCTGACCGACATCAATGGCTATTTGCATTGCTCACTGGCCGTGTCACCGGTGAATCTATTGTAAAATAATAAAATAAATAACCTTTATTGTCACAAGTAGGTTTACATTAACACTGCAATGAAGTTATTGTAAAAATTCCCTAGTCGCCACATTCCAGCGCCTGTTCGGGTACACAGAGGGGAAATTCTGTATTCTCAGCTGGTAGAGGAATTGAACCCACACTGCTGGCCTTGTTCTGCATCACAAACCAGCTGTTTAGCCCACTGAGGGGGAGATGGGGGGGTCACCATGGCTAGAATATCCCACTGGCAGGAATGGCCAGAAAATCCCAGACAATGACTTCTTAAACATTGATTTTAAGCCATAAAGACAGCCCTGAAGACCAAGCCAAATTCCAGCAAAGGATACCCATCCTTTCTCAAAGATGGTGGTGACATCGGAGTAATTTGACATGGCCCTCTGGCTTATGGAACAGTTACACCATGCTAAACTAAAAAGCTCAGTAGGCTGTTTAACATCTGACTAGTAGGCAGCAACCATAGGAGTTCTGTCCCAGATTAGGTACTTGGGCCTATCAACCCTGCTTCTACTGGAAGTTGTACACCATTGCCTACAAGACTGATTCTTCTTCTTCTCTGTGTGCCTATATCACTTGTGAGTTCCACTGCACTGGAAGTGAATTCTACAACATCTGGTTTCAGCCTGCATACCTCTGTGAAGGAATATCTCAATAGACTGATGCTGGATGTTGGGACTCACATGAACCAATGTTTAGTTTATCTATGGTCTCTCCACTGTAAAATATTTTCTCTATCCTTCTCTTTGTCTGAATGTGAAGAGGGCATTGTGGACATGCTTTTTGTATTTTGAGTGTGTACAAATAAACACACCCTTTGAGTTCACCCTATCTTGAGTTTCCTGTGGGGTTATCAATAGAAATTGGATCACACCAAAACTCAGGGGTTGGGAAACACTTATAGAAAGGGAAACAAATTAAAACACCTTTCTGTTTGCAAATGGGTGGTGAAAGATTAACCCTCCTCTTGACCATAACAAACTATTGGTTGCAGATAGCTTTTCACCAGACATCAGTGTACTTCCAGCGCATCATATAATCTGTGCCTGTAGTGCCACAAGCAGCAGTATGGTGGCGCAGTGGTTAGCTCTGCTGTCTCACGCGCCAAGGACGGGATTGATCCTGGCCCCGGGTCACTGTCCTTGTGGAGTTTGCACATTATCCCCTGCGTAGGTCTAACCCCCAAAACCCAAAGATGTGCAGGGTAGGTAGATTGGCCAAACTAAATTGCCCCTTAATTGGAAAAAAAATGAATTGGATACTTTACATTTATATATAAAAAACAAAAGTGCCACAAGGTCATGTTAAATGACCTTGCTTTCATTGTAGAATAATGTCAACTCACAACACCACGTGTGGATGCAATGTTCAAAGTCAACAGTCCCACCTCCACTCAATGTTAGCAATAGTTTCCCATCTGTTAATTTCTTGTCTAAAGTAAGTTGCTTCTCACTTTGTTACATTAAACTGCATCAGCCATAATTTTGTTCATCCATTTCCTATGGAAATTACTATTTTTATGTTCACAGATCACTTTACCGATTAGCTCAGTATTGTTTGCAAATGTTTTATTGTTACCATTAATGAGTTCTTCTACATGGATTGAGGAGAAATGCAAAGCATAATACAACGGATGCTGGAAATCTGAACACTCAAATTTACCTGCATTATTATCCCAGATCAATGCTTCAGAGCTCCTTATTGAACTGTAGGGGAGAAGGCAGTGAGAAGTATTGCCTGCAGGAGGTAATGAGGTGGATTAAACATTAGATATATAATAATTGATGAAAATTCTGGAGTTTGTCTTGGTTATCTTTTAAGTTGAGGGAATCATTTAGTGTTTCAACACAGGAGGTTTTTTCAGGTGGGTTGGTCCATTATAGATTAAGTTGTACACAGTAGGTGGCAGACGTGATTTGAAGGACCAGATCGTCTATTCTCCTTGCGTGTCTTCATACTTTTTTATGAGTTTCCAAACTCCCTAATTAATACTGGAGTCTTTCACAATTGGACAGTGAAACCTCATAATTGGCAACCCATGGTGTATTCATTAGAGGTTTCTGATCCCACATCAGATTTTGCAGATATTCATAGCTGTGGGAACACACTGCCCATCTGCTAGAATTTTGTTTCAACCTAACTTATTTCAAAAATGCTGTTCAGATAATGTTTCATCAAAGTCAAATTAGAATTCCTGAATAGGCATGATAAAGGTTTTTAAAAACTGAACCAAGATCCGAAAATACTCAAACAGGTTTTACTGTTGGCCAATTAGTTCCACAATGACCATAGATTAACCCACCTCGAAAGCCTGGAAATTATTGGGGGGTTGGGGAGGTTCTGAAGGTCTTGAACATTATTAATGATGATACTGACTGGCATTTATACAGCACTTTTCATGACCACTGGATGTTCAAAGTGCTTCACAGCAAATTAAGTGCTTTTGAAGCATAGTCACTGTTCTAACTTCAGAAAAACAATGTTGATCAAGGGATATCTAGAGTCCAGGATATCAGGAATAACTCCCCTGCCCATCTTTGAAATAGTACGATGGAATCTTTACATTACATTGATGGGAATTGGTGACATGACATGGAGTATGATCTTATTGAATAGTGGAGCAGGCTTGAGGGGCTGAATGGCCAATTCTGTTCTTATGTCCCTACATCTATCTGTGAGGATAGATGTATCCTTATTTTAATGTCTCATCTGAAAGACGGCACTTTCAATAGTGAAGCACTCCTTCAGTATTGCATTGAATTGTCAGACTTGATTTATGTGCTTAAGCCAAAGTAGATCTTCAACGCACAACCTTTTTCTCAGAGGTGAGTGCAATCAAATCATAGCTGACAAACATCCAGTTTATTCAATGAATCTCATTGAATTGTACAAACTTTTGAAAAGCTCTTGACAGGTTTGAGAACACAAAAGTCACATTTATGCAACATAAATGTGTTACAATTATATCCTAAATGAACATTAAAAGTATAGCTGATTGATATGTGTTACACCATTAACATCTGTTCTTAGCAGAATTACACAGGAGCTTGTATTCTGGTTCCAGCTTGAAATCCCTGCTGGTCAATGTAAATTACATGATTGATCAGAATTGAAGGCGAACAATCCCCTTTGTTTGTTTGAAACAAGACTGGGAATCAGAACGATCTGAACCAAACTCATGCTAAGTAGCCAAGTCAAAGTCATACTGTTTCCTTGCATCAGCATCCATCACCACATGCAGTTTCAGGAAAGCCTGCTTTGGATATCAGGTGATAATTAACGACACAGAAAGTGAATTCAGTTTAAATGAGATGCTTTGAAGTCAATGGGATCTGCTGTGTAATGGAGGGAGTGTTTGCCAAGGATTATTGGCAATACGAAAGTTACTCTACAGCCACACAAATTAAAATTCCGACTATAGAAAATACAGAAATATATATAACTTTGTAGTACTTGAAATTTACAGCTCAGAAAAAGCTCATTCAGTCCATTGTGTCTAACATTTTTTTCATAGCCTGTATTGCCAACTTTGTGAAATATCTATCCAGTTTTCCTTAATAAAATCCAATCTTTTCTACCTCTACTGCCCCAGATAACCCTTTGTGTAAATTATTCCTAACCCTTTTCTTCATGGATAGTAATGCCACACTCCCAACAAACCCCTCCTGTTCTGGTCCCAACCCCTCCCCTCACTCATGCTGTCTTGATCGTCCCATAGAAGGTGGTGAGGATGCGAGAGAGGGGCAAAAAACAAGAGGCAGCAAAAGGACGGTGAGCAGGGCAAGGAGGGGGCTTTGAGGGAAATGGTTAGCACAAGGTATGAAGGTTGCCAGGGATTTGGAATTAGAAGCAGTACACACCAGTTAAAGAGGATGCATTAAGAGGTGCCCGCTCAGTCCTATCATCTCATGTCTGCCGGCCTGGAGGGCTGTGAAGACAGAGGACATTTTTGATGCAAGCAGTTGCCGATAAAGTTTCTGACTATGATGAGGCTGACTGCAGCCAAGCATGTGTAGATGCTCTTCCCGGAGTTATGGTGTCAATAAATATAGTCCTTCCTGGCAGGTGAACTAGTCCCTCCCATTTGTGGAGACCTGGCAAACCTCATTAGTTATAATTGATCCCGATAGGCCCTTAATGAGTTGTGTTGGCTACCTGCTGCTGCACCCTACCCATCCTGCCTTCACAAATATTGTTTATGCCAGAATGGAGTCAGGACACTAAATGCCAACTGGTGGGTCTATTTGTCGCACCCTCTAACCTCCAATCTCTATAAGGAACTAATAAATCAAGCCCTTGAAGTTAAAAAGGTGAATTCCCAGTATGCTAAAACCTAATGTATATTTTCAGTGATATCAGATGTCATGTGAGAGTGCCTTTAAGAATTGGATGTTTAAGAAATGTACCTTTAAGAAATAAACCTGACCATATTACTGAAGTGACGTCACAGGGGTGGAGCTGAGCTCACTTCTGCTTTTTGGGAGTTTTAGCTTCAGGTTTGAAGAAAGCTTGGGTGTGGCTGTGAGCTGCATTGCTGGTGATCTCTGCCATGAAGGACTACCTCTTAATCCTTTGGTGAAATCGGAATTGTAAAAGGTCTCAGCAGTGAATATAAATCTAATGCGCTTCTGTTTGAAGGATTTGTTTAGTCTTTTGGATGTGTAAAGGAACAGTTTGCAGGATTGGGTAGTGTTGTATTATTTTCGGGGTTATCTTTGAAGTAAGGAGTGGTAAGAGATCCAATGTTTATTTAAAAGGTTAATGTGAGTTCATGGAATAAACATTGTTTTCTTTTAAAAACCATGTATCCATAATTGTAATACTAGACCTGGGGAACAAGCCGTGTGCATCAAAACAACATTTCATTAAAAGTGGGGGTTGGTTGAACTCCATGATACATTTTGGGGTTCTGAAAATGCCTCTCCCAGAACAACTGGGGGCTCATCCGGGATAAAAGTCTATCTATTGGATTGGCTTTTGTGAACATAAAGACAGTGAAGGATTGTTGCTTTTCTGGTGTGGTATTTAGTTGAAGTGTCTTGTGGGCAATGGCTCTTTCAGAGGCTCAGAAGTGTTTGGGGGTGGAGACTGTCACACGCAGTACCTTATGGACAGAGACTAAAAGCAGACTGTTAGATTTGGCAAAAACATTGCAGTTAACATTACCTGACAAAATGTGAAATGATGAGGTAATTATGGCAGTGGCTAAGCATTTAAAGTTGCCTGAGATAGAGTTTGACTCATTGGAAATAGCAAAAATTCAGTTGCAAATTAAACAAATGGAACATGAGAAAGAATTAAAGTGGCTTGAATACGAAAGAGAGAGAGCAGAAAGAGAGAGAGAGGAAAAAGAAAATGAGAGAGAAGAAAGGAGAAAAGAAAGAATAGCCCTAGCAGAACAAAAAGAAAGAGAAAGGGAGATACAGATCAGGGAAAAAGATAAAGGGAGAGAGTTTGAACTTCAGAAAATGGCCATGAAACAAGACAGTCAGTTAAGATAGGCAGATGTAAAGGGAAATGTACAGTTGGATGATAGTGATGATGATAGTGAGAAAGAGCATCAAAGTCGAAGGCGTGGCGGGGAACTATTTAAATATGTCCAAGCATTGCCAAGATTTGATGAGAAGGAAGTGGAAGCCTTTTTCATTTCATTTGAGAAGGTAGCTCAACAAATGAAATGGCCACAGGACATGTGTGTGTTACTAATTCAAACAATGCTGGTAGGTAGAGCTTGTGAAGTGTTTGCATCACTACCGGAGGAGGTATCTGGAACGTATGAGAAGGTGAAGAAATCCATCTTAAGCGCATATGAGCTAGTGCCTGAAGCTTACAGACAAAGGTTTAGAAATTTAAGGAAAGAATTTGGTCAAGCATACTTGGAGTTTGAAAGGCTCAAACAGAGTCATTTTGATAGGTGGAAAAGGGCTTTAAAAATAGACCAAATGTATGAAGCTCTCAGAGAAATTATACTTTTGGAGAAGTTTAAAAATTCAATTCCTGATGTAGTGAGAACTCATGTGGAAGAACAAAGGGTTAAAACTGCGTGATTAGCAGCAGAAATGGCAGATGATTATGAATTAGTTCATAGACCAAAGATTGGTTTGCGACATCAGTTTCAGCTGGTGAGGGATAGAAACTGGGGACTAGTATGTATCACTCAAGGGTGGGAAATACTCAAGTGGTAAAGGTAAAGGTGATCTGATGGGAGACAATAAAGAGAGTGTACCTCAGATTTAAAAAGAAATCCAGGAAAGTGGAAAAGAGATGAAAAGTTTCAAATGTTTTCACTGTAATAAACTAGGCCATGTAAAGTCGCAGTGTAGGTGGTTGAAGAAAAGCAGGGGAAAGGCTGATGTGATAAAACAGGATAAGACAGTGGGATTTGTTAGAGTGGTAAAGGAAAGCCCAAGGGAAGCGAAGGAGGTGCAAACGATTGTACAGCCTGTTCAACAAGTAATTGTTAAGAAGATGCCAGATGTCTTTAAAGAACTTACTTGTGTGGGTAAAGTTTACTGATGTGTATCAGGTAGAGCAGGTAAAGAAGTCACAATTTTAAGAGATACAGGGGCTAGTCAATCTTTAATGGTAAGAGATGAGGAATTATGTAGTTTGGGAATAATGTTGCCAGAAACGGTGGTAATTTGTGGAATTCAGGGTCAGAGGAGTAGTGTTCCATTATATCAGGTAAGGTTGGAAAGTCCAGTGAAGAGTGGTGAAGTGGTAGTAGGAGTAATAGATAAACTATCTTGTCCAGGAATACAGTTTATCTTGGGAAATGATGTAGCTGGATCGCAGGTGGGAGTGATGCATACTGTGGTTGATAAGCCAGTGGAAATTCAGACAACTGAAGTGTTGAAGGACGAATATCCTGGGATTTTTCCGGATTGTGTAGTAACAAGGTCAGAAAGTCACAGGTGAAGACAAGAGGAGAAATCAAAGAGTGAAGATGAAGTTGAAGTGCAATTATCAGAAACGATTTTTGATCAGATGGTTGGAAAAGAACAAGAACAGGTGGAGGTTGAGGCGGATGTTTTTAGTTCAGAAAAATTGGCGGAGTTACAGCAGAAAGATGTAGAAATAAAACGGATGTATCAGAAAGCATATACGGAAGAGGAATCTGAGCGTATACCAGAGTGTTATTACCATAAAAGTGATGTCTTGATGAGAAACTGGAGACCTGTACATATGCAGGCGGATATGCAGTGGTCAGAAGTTCATCAAGTAGTATTGCCGGTAGGGTATAGAAAGAAGGTGTTGCGAGTTGCACATGAGGAACCCAGTGGGAGGTCATTTGGGAATAAGGAAAACTCAAGCTAAAATCCAGAAACATTTTTATTGGCCTGGACTACATAAAAATGTAGTTAAATTTTGTCAATCATGTCACGCATGTCAAGTGATAGGGAAACCTCAAGCAGTGATAAAACCAATAATATCCAATCCAGCATTTGAGGAACCTTTTACGAGGGCCCTAATTGATTGTGTAGGACCGCTTCCTAAAACCAAAAGTGGGAATCAATATCTTTTGACTATAATGGATGTGTCTACTAGGATTCCAGAGGCCATTCCAGTACGTAATATTACAGCTAAAAAGATTGTGGAGGAGTTACTTAAATTCTTTACTAGATATGGACTACCCACAGAAATACAATTGGATCAAGGATCAAATTTTACATCAAAGTTATTCAAAGAAGTTATGGATAGCTTAGGAATAAAACAATTTAAATCAACTGCGTACCATTCAGAATCGCAGGGAGCGTTAGAAAAGTGGCATCAGGCATTAAAGACAATGTTGAGGGCTTATTGTCAAGATTATCCAGCGGATTGGGATAAAGGAATTCCATCCGTACTGTTTGCAATTAGGGATGCACCTAATGAGTCAACCGAATTTGGTCCTCTTGAACTAATTTTTGGTCATGAGGTAAGAGAACAACTTAAATTGATCAAAGAAAAATTGGTGGATGAGAAATCGGAAATTACACTATTGGATTATGTGTCAATTTTTAAGAACGATTAAATAGAGCAGGTGAATTGGCTATACAACATTTAAAAGTTGCACAAAATGTGATAAAACGGGTAGTGGACAAGAAATCCACAGTTCGTAGTTTTGCAAGTGGAGATAAGGTTTTAGTGCTGTTACCAGTGATAGGTGAGCCTTTAAAAGCTAGATTTTGTGGACCATATCAGATTGAAAGGAAATTAAGTGAGGTGAATTATGTGGTAAAAACGCCACATAGAAGGAAGACACACTGAGTGTGTCATGTAAATATGCTTAAAAGGTACTTTGAAAGGGAAGGAGAGTAAAAGGAGGTTTTAATGATTCTAACTAAAAGTAACAAACCAAATCCAGATGACTGTGAATTTGACATACCTCAAATTAAATTGCAAAATGAGGATGTTCTTAAAAATTGGGATGAATTGTTAAGCTACCTTCCAGAGGAAAAACAAACTGACCTGAAAGAGTTATTGATATCACATGGGCAAGTTTGTAGAGATAAATTAGGAAGTATTAAAATGGCGATACATGATGTAGATGTGAGAAATGCTGTTCTGATCAAACAACATCCATATAGACTTAACCCTTTAAAATTGGCACAGGTTAACAAAAAGATTGACAATATGTTTTAAAATGGCACAATTTAAGTGGGTTGCAGCCAATGAAGCTCACCCATAGTGATGGTACCTAAACCAGATGGTACCCAACGGTTGTGTGTGGACTGTCAAAAGGTGAATGCAGTTACAAGAACGGACTCTTACCCTATCCCACATTTGAAGGATTGCATTGAGAAAGTGGGACAATCTGCTTTTATTTCCAACTTCCAGACATGGAAAGAACATTTTAAACATCGTATGGAGTTCTTCGATCGACTTCAGGTGGTGGGTTTGGTGATGAACCTAGCTGAAAGTGAATTTGGAGAAGCCCTAATCACTTTCCTTGAGGAGTTTCCGATACCCTCAAGACGAAGGGAAATAATGCAATCTCTTAGCCTGAATGAATTTGATCGAACCTTTGTGTAAAAGATTTGTAGTGTGGTTGCTCCACTGATGGAATTGCTGAAGAAACATTAAAAATTTCAATGGACAGGGGACTTTCTACAGACATTTGACTGCCTGAAAGCTGTGATCACCAATGCTCCTGTATTGGAGAATTGCAAGGGGCTCTGTGGTCAGATTGAACTAAAGTACCTGATTCTAAAGAGAAATGCTGAGGTGCAGAGGAATGGATGGATCATGCAGAGACTTTCTTGTTCAAAGAGACTGTCAATCGAGATGGTTTTCGGTTGGAGGAAGAAGAACGGGGAAAATGGATTATATTATCATGCCTGTTGGCGTGTGTTTTATTTTAAACAAAAAATTATTTTTACTGTGTGCATTTCTTAATTGATGGTGCAAAAGTGAAAAATGAAACCATCTTGAAGTTGATGGTTTATTTATTTTTTCTTGGGGGGAGGTGTCATATGAGAGTGCTTTTAAGAATTGGCTGTTTAAGAAATGTACCTTTAAGAAATAAAGCTGATCATATTACTGAAGTGATGTCACAGGGGTGGAACTGAGCTCACTTATGTTTTTTGGGAATTTTAGTTTCAGGTTTGAAGAACGCTTGGGTGTGGCTGTGAGCTGCATTGCTGGTGATTTCTGCCATGAAGGACTATCTCTTAATCCTTTGGTGAAATCGGAATTGTAAAAAGGTCTCAGTATTGAATATAAATCTAATGCGCTTCTGTTTGAAGGATTTGTTAAGTCTTTTGGGTGTGTAAAGGAACAGTTTGCAGGATTGGGTAGAGTTGTATTATTTTCGGGGTTATCTTTGAAGTAAGGGGTGTTAAGAGATCCAATGTTTATTTAAAAGGTTAATGTGAGTTCAGAGAATAAACATTGTTTTGTTTTAAAAACCATGTGACCATAATTGTAATACTACACCTGGGGAACAAGCCATGTGCTTCAAAAGCAACAATCCATTAAAGGTGGGGGTTGGTTGAACACCATGGGTGGAATTCTCCGAACCCCCGGGGGGGTCGGAGAATCGCCCGGGGCCGGCATCAATCCCGCCCCCGCCGAGTCCCGAATTCTCCGCCCCACGAGATTCTCTGGCTGCTGTCTGCGGCCGGGCCACCGATTCTCTGGCCTTGATGGGCCGAGGGCCGCGGGGAAACGTCAGAGTCCCGTCGGCACCTTTCACAACTGCTCGCAGCTGGTTGGAACTCTGCGCGTAGGGTCGGGGTGCAACCTGTGGGGTGGGGAAAAGCACTCCTTCACCGGGGGTGGGGGGGCCTCCGATGGGGTCTGGCCCGCGATTGGGGCCAACCGATCGGCGGGCCAGCCTCTCCAGCCCCAGACCTATTTTACTCGGCCGGTCCCTGAACCCCCACACCATGTTGCCTCGGAGCCGGCGCATTGAGGAAGTCCCTCACGCATTCGCCTGTTGGCACGGCCCAACTGCGCATGCACGGGTTTTCACGGCACCCAGTTGGCGCCTGGAAGGTAGACTGGAGCGGCATAAACCGCCCCAGTGCCATGCAGGGGGCCAGAATCGGTCGTGCCCGTGCCCATTTTACACCGTCATGAAATGCGACGGCGTGAACACTCTGTCTCCATTTGGGAGAATCGCGCCCAAGGTTTGCAAGATCTAGTGTTAAGTTCAGAGTACTAGTTTAGTTTAACTTGTGCACAAAATTGGTTTAACTGGGACTTTGAATTTGTTTTTTTAAAATAAATTTAGAGTACCCAATTCATTTTTTCCAACTAAGAGGCAATTTAGTGTGGCCAGTCCACCTACCCTGCACAGCTTTGTGGAGGCAAAACCCACGCTAACACAGGGAGAATGTGCAAACTCCTCACAGTGACCCAGGGCTGGGATCGAACCTAGGACCTCGGCGCCATGAGGCTGCAGAGTTAGCCACTGCGCCACCATGCTGTCATTGAATTTGTTTTTAAAAGTCAACATTCTCCACCAAGTTAAGAACTATCACTGTTCTTCCTGCAAATAGTCCCTGAGTCTCTGTGAGCTCCGAGGGACTGAGTGAACAAAAATCATTAAAAACATAAAGGGTGGGATTCTCCCATGCCGCGCCGTATCGGAGAATAGCCATCCACGCCATTTTTTTCCCGTGGCACCGGTCCGACGCCGGCAGGCAATTCTCCGAGGAGCGGAGAATCGGCGCCATTTGCGCTGGCGCATTTCGCATTTCGCATTTGGCGCGCGCCAATCGCGGCCCGCTTTCTGCGGCCGGGCCGCCGATTCTGCGGTCTTGATGGGCCGAGCAGCCGCGCGGAAACTGCAGAGTCCCGCCGGCGCCATTCACACCTGCTCGCAGCCGGCGGGAACTCTGCGCGTAGGGTCAGGGGCGGCCTGTGGGGAGGCGAAAAGCACTCCTTCACCGGTGGGGCCTCCGATGGTGTCAGCCTCTCCAGCCCCGGCCTGATTTTATTACGCGGCCGGCCCCTGAACCCCCATGCCATGTTGCCTCAGGGCTGGCGTATTTTGGAAGTCCCCCGGGCATTTGCGGGTTGGAGCGGTCCAACTGCGCATGCGCAGGTTGGCACGGCGCCACTACACATGCATGGATTGGCTGGGCGCCGAAAAGGGAGGCTGGAATGGCGTGAACCACCCCAGCGCCCTGTGGCGAGGCCATCCGTTTTGCTCCCAGCGCTGGGAAACACCTGGCTAAACGTGCTCGACACGGGACTCTCTTTTATTTCCATTAAATTGCACCCCTGTAGACCAGAACTTGCTGTACACCTAGCCAGTTTGGGTTCCACCAAGGTAACTCAGTTCCTGAACTCATACAGCCCTGGCTCATACATGGAAAAAAGAGCTGAAAACCAGAAGTGAGGTGAGAGTGACTGCCCCTGACATCAAGACAGCATTTGACCAAGTATGGCATCAAGGAGCCCGAGCAAAACTGATGGGAATCAGGGGGAAAAACCCTCTGCTAGTTGGTGTCTTACTTGGCACAAAGGAAGATGGTTGTGGTGGTTGGAGGTCCATCATTTCAGCTCCAGAACATTACTGCAGGAGTTCCTCAGTGTAATATCCAGGCCTAACCATCTTCAGCTGCTTCATCAATGATCTTCCTTCCATCATAAGGTCAGAGGTAAGGATGTTCGCATATGACTACACAATGGTCAGTACCATTCACAACTCCTCAGATATTGAAACATGCCCAAATGCCGCAAAATGTGGACAATATCCACATTGGCTGAGAAGTGGCAGGCAGCATTATGTTGAGTGCCAGGCAATGACCAGTCCAAAGATGTGCAAGTTAAGTGGATTGGCCATACTGAATCGCCCCTTAATGTCTAGGGGTATGCAGATTATATGGTTACGGGGATAGGGTGGGGGGATTGGGCCTATGTAGGGTGCTCTGGTGCAGATTTGATGGGCCTAATTACCTCCTTCTGTACTGTAGAAATTCTATGGTTCAATGTCCAACAAGAGAGGATCTAACCATTGCCCCTTGACATTCAATGGCATTTCCATCACTGAATCCCCACTATTAACATCCTGGGGGTTATCACTGACCAGAAACTGGACATATAAACACTTTGGCTACCAGTGCAAGTCAAAAATGAGGAACCCAGTGGTAACTCACCACCTGACCCCCCAAAGCCTGTCCACCATCTACAAGGCAAGAGTTAGGAGTATAATGGAGTACTCTCTACTTGCTTGGATGAGTGCAGCTCCAACAACACTCAAGAGGCTTGATGTCATCCAGGACAAATCAGTCAGCTTGATTGCTACCCCTTTCACAAACATTAACTCCCTCTACCACTCATGCACAGTAGCAGCAGTGTACCATCTACAAGATGCACTGCAAGAACTCACCAAGGTTCCTTCAGAAGCATCTTCCAAACCCACGACCGCTACCATCTAGAAGGACAAGAGCAGCAGATATCTCGGAACCCCATCACCTGGGAGGTTCCCTCCAAGTTACTCACCATCCTGACATGGAAACCTTTCGCCATTCCTTTGCTGTTGCTGGATCAAAGTCGTGGATCCCTCCTTAACAGCATTGTGTGTGTACCTATACCTCGGGTACTGCAGTGGTTCAAGAAGGCAGCACACCATCTCCTTCTGAAGGGCAGCTAGGGAGGGACATTAAATCCTGGCTTAGCCAGCAACATCCACATCCCATAAATATATTTTTAAAAATACCTTCCAATAGTTCTCTTTAGGGCGGAATGGTGATGCAGTGGTTAGCACTGCTGTCTCACGGTTCTGAGAACACGGGTTTGACCCCGGCCCGGGTCATTGTCTGTGTGGAATTTGCACATTCTGTCCGTGTTTGCATGGGTCTCACCTCTGCAACCCAAAAAGATGTGGGTAGGTGAATTGGCCAGGCTAAATTGCCCTTTAATTGGAAAAAACAGAATTGGATAGTTCTCTTTTTAACACAGCACTCTAAAGTTGATTCTTTTGGCAAAAAATCTTTGACATTGCACCCCATTGTCTAAATAGCTTCCTTGAGTGGAGAAACATTTCCTTAACTCATCTTCAAAGAGGCCATTTTAATTCCACCCATCTCACTCCCCATACCCACACTAATGGATATTCAAAACCATGAAAATCAGGAGTCAATAAATCAAGTGGCACTTTTATTAAAGTATTTTTATTGGAATTTTAACACAATATCAAAATTTAGATAACACTTAAATTTAAAAAACAGAACAAGAACAACAGCACATAGATATCACAAGTTGTCCCCGCATCTGTGACCATAGTTTCATAATCACGTTTCCTTCTTTACAATGGTGTACATAGTTACAAAGGGAACCTTTTACTTACATTCAATAGTTATTAATGCAGGACTTCCCACCACCAAATTCTTTTCCTTTTATTTTCTAAATCTTTTTATTGGCATTTTCCATATTTATAAGCAGTTGTATATACAAATCACATTTTCTCGCATGCGCTAATTTCCTTTATTATACAGAGAGGTTTAGTTTGTCCTTCATTTAACTGACCCTATGTGCGTTTTGTTGCCCTCTGGATCGGTTGATGGTTCTGCCCCCTTCCTCCTCGTTGCTGACCTTGAACAGGTTTTGGAACAACCCGACAAACTTCCTCTGACCCTCAGGTGGCGTACTTAATCTTCTCCAGGTGGAGAAATTCCGAAAGGTCAGCGAGCAGTCTGCAGCTGTGGGTGGTGCTGTCGATCGCCAGCCGAGCAGCATTCTCCGGCGTGCGATTAGGGAAGCGAAAGCGAGGGCGTTGGCCCCCTTCCCCATGTGTAACTCTGGCTGCTTCGATACCACGAAGATTGCCACTATTGTGTATGACTTCACACTCACCCCCACAACCCTTGACATTGCCTCGGAGAAGGCTGCCTCAATTGGCACTTTTCCCCGATTCCACATCAGACCTCAACGAGCATTTGAAGTGTACCCCTACCGGAGGACACAGTGCAAACACAAACATTGATTAATGCCTCGGCCACTTGTACAATTCCAATATTCGGAGGAAATGTGTATGTCAAGATGGTTAACACTCAGGAGTTTTAAAATTGCAATCACTTTAAATCACAAGTTATTTTCCCCAACTCTCTCTGGAAATCATGTTTTTCCTTGACGTCTCTGAATTAACCTTGTGAACACTTAATGGCCTTATCAAATATCAGTACATGCAAATGTTTCCTTCAACTTTATCACTTAAAATTGTGTCTTTAATTTTACATTGATGAATACTGCATGATAGAAAGATGGAGGTTGATGAAACATTTATTAATCCAATGTGTTGCATTGAAAAATGTGAGAAGGAATATCGTTTGATTTTTAGTTCGAAATGCTGTTGCATTGATTGAAGGGGATGTGGGAGGGGAGTGTGTGTGTGTGTGTATGGGGGTGTGTGAGGTTAGTGGTGTGGATTCAGCAACTGCTTTTCAGGTCCAATATGATCCCATGATTTTACACAATTCCTTAATTAGTTATTTTCATCAAGGTTTTCAGCTTAGGTTCACACAAAATGTACAACTTCCAGTTTCAGTTCTGTCGCCTGGAATCGAAATGGTTCAAAATGCTTGTTTGCTTTAAAAGATGGCCCTTGACTAATATTGGCCTATGGACCGACCAATGTTTTTTTCCAAAAATAATTGAAGTGTGAAATTGAACAGTTGTTTATAAGCTGCCTCTTACAAGAGGGAAAGAGAGGGGAAATACACAAGGAAACACTATCGCCACCATATTTATTTCATCAATGTTCAGTGATTAAACATCTTTCTAATGTATGTTGGTCAAGATTTTCCATTAGTGGCAAAGGGGTGATGATTGCCATTAATCGTAAAGATTAATCTTCACATTAGGGCCTCATGGTAGCATGGTGGTTAGCATCAATGCTTCACAGCTCCAGGGTCCCAGGTTCGATTCCCGGCTGGGTCACTGTCTGTGTGGAGTCTGCACGTCCTCCCCGTGTGTGCGTGGGTTTTCTCCGGGTGCTCCGGTTTCCTCCCACAGTCCAAAGATGTGCAGGTTAGGTGGATTGGCCATGCTAAATTGCCCGTAGTGTAGGGTTAGTTGGGTTACGGGTATACGGGTTACGTGGGTTTAAGTGGGGTGATCATTTCTCGGCACAGCATCGAGGGCCGAAGGGCCTGTTCTGTGCTGTACTGTTCTATGTTCTATGTTCTAAGATACAGCAATCTTTATGATATGGATTTCACCTTTACTGATGTAAATTTTCAAAAAGAATTTCCAATTAATGAGCAATTTAACATGGCTAATCCACCTACCTTGCACAAATTTGGCTTGTGGGGGTGAGGCCCATGCAGACACAGCAGTGCTAACCACTGTACCACCATACCCCCCATACTGATGGTAATTTATTTTTCCCAGCAGCCATAGGGAATCTTCTTTGGCATTCAAAATTTGTGCTGTTATTAAGCAGGCTAAGTGGACAGTCACATTAAAGAATTCCCACAGCCAACAAAACAGAAAGTAAAATGTACTGATCGTCTTTCACTTTTTAATCATTTTCCGTAAAGTAAAATAAGGTTGGGACATGTATACATGACTAAGATAAAAGATGGAATATCATAAACAAACTTTGAGAGGAAGTTATTATATGAAAACCTATTGATCATTTATCATAATGAAAAAATGTGACATTTCACCAATATAAAATTAGGTTTTCGGGGAGTTAGCTGAGCAGTAATTGTAAGTTACTATGCTGTTAAAGATCCCGCATTCAACAAGATGTAACTTTTTAATGGGTTTTTACAACAAAGCTAATAGTATAAAAGTGGAATTTCACATTAACTTAAATGATTTCTAAAGATTTTCATCTTTGGGAAATCCACAGCACACCCTGTGAAGAAGCAAGGAATCAGTGACAGCAACGTCTGGATTTCCAAGTTTAATTGCACATGTGGGAGTTCCAAAAATTGCTGGCAGTTTCACAGTTGTAATGATGACAAATGGTTATTGTTCTGCCATCAGCAGAACTACAAAGCTGGTGTGTGTAAGTAACACTGAAATTCAACATTTATAGCAAGTAATCAGTATGACTACTCCAATCGGGGTAGCCAAGTTTTCGATAGGTACCATTGACAAGTTGCACTGTTCAACTTGACAAAGTTCAGCAGTGAATATATTGTGCCATTTCTCTTTCTCTTTGTGTCGAACAATGCTATATCCATCATTATTGTACTTTTATAACCTCACCATTTCAGTTGGTATATAAGTGACATTTCTTCCCTTTTCGGTCCTGATTAAACTATGATAGAATATGATGCACTCAGAGTCATTTGATGCACAATGCCTGTGATGTGGTTGCTTTGATCTTTTGCTCTTTTCTTCAAAATTGATAGTGCAGCTCTTCTTAATAATGTCAGCCTTTGTTTAGTATGTTTATCAGGTATTTCTGCTACATAATGGTGCCAAACCTCGTTTTTAAAAATCCAAGAAATAATCCAAATTACTAGAAACTAAATAGATTGGATTAAAGAATCCAAGACGAAAACATATTGATCAGAAGGCACTGTTCAAAGAATATGAAATCTAAATTATTTAATCAACAACTGGAAAATGTTGGCAGAAACATTGGGTGAACCCAAATATCATCTAAGAAAATATAAGATATTAGAATTGCTCATCCTGAAAAGATGAGATCAAATAGGTTGAATAACCTTCTTCAATCAAACCCACCTTGTGAGCTGATGTATGAGACTCCTGAAGCAGCACTGAGAAATAGAATATCAAATAATATATACCAAAGGGTGAGTTAGTCAAATTACTCTCTCAGTACTTAGTCATGCGACTTGCTTTAGTTTGTTCTTTAGTGCAATGGAAGGCTGGAATTCTAACCAGAAATAAATCTGCGCATAATTTACCATGCTTCATGCTGCCCTCCTGCCATGGGGAACAGCCAAATACATCCTGGCAGATGAGCAACACATTTGTAAAATTTCCTGAATTTTCACTCAAGTTTGCACTAACATTTTGAATTTCAAATATCAACGATTGCGTTACTGAGGCGAATACTTCTAGGGCAGCACGGTGGCGCAGTGGGTTAGCACGGTGGCGCAGTGGGTTAGCACTGCGGTCTCACAGCACCGAGTTCCCAGGTTTGATCCTGTCGCTGGGTCACTGTCTTTGTGGAGTTTGCACATTGCACATGTTTGCGTGGGTTTCGCCCCCACAACCCAAAAATGTGCAAGCTGGGTGTATTGGCCACGTTAAATTGCCCCTTAATTGGAAAAAATGAATTGGGTTCTCTAAATATTTCACAAATTCTAGCCTGGACTTAAAAAAAATGACAGATGATGTGTTGCCATTTGCATCTGAATTTCCAATATGCAGCTCACTGCACTGAGCTCCATGCTGGGCGTGTTAATTCCAAAAATGTAACTGTGAGTGTAAATCCTGGGAGGTCACACTCAGAAAAATAGATCCTTTTATATGGGGATATGAAGCTGGATTTTCTGACATGGAAGTATATTTATTCAGACATCAAAAATATCAATGGGGAATGAGCACAGTGTCTTCTGATGCTTTGCAGTATGTCTGCATTGATTGTGTACTGCTGAATTTTCTGGCAACTCTTTCCGACTGGCATTTGTTGCATCCGTATTGAATCTGTAACTGGCTGGTTATGTATTCCAACATACAACTCTGTATTTTCTGAGTTTTCTGTAAGGTGCTATCCAATAACCCTGCACATTCATGGCAAACTTAATTTTTTGGTATAGGAAAGGGTGCTCTAACAGTGGAACCCTGACCAAGATGCTACCCGATAGGGTAGTCTTTAGGATTAACAACTTTACAACCCAGGAAAAATTACTGGCAGAGCCCAACCTGGACCTCAAAAAGGCTTTAGAAATAGCTTTGTTCCTGGCGAATGCCAAGAAAGCGGCACACAAACTTCAAAGAATGATGGATAGTAGCGTCCTTGGGTTGGGGGAGGGTCCTCAAATAGAGAAGTGAGCATATCCGGGGAAGGCCGTCACATGCCTCGTTCACTGTCACCCGAAATTCTGATAGGGCAGTCTGACATTTTAAAAGATGCCCGGATGACAGCACAAGTACCCGGGAAACCTCTCTGGAGGATCACAAATGTCAGCCACATCCTGCTATGGGTGCTGTCGAAGGGCACAACCCAGGCAAGGCTACCAGAAACAGAAGTACACGTATTGCCCAGGCCGCAAGCCAATGTAACCTCGGACTCACACATTACAGGTATACCAGCGCTCCGAGGATGATATGATGCAGTTAAACTTCGTCTTCACTAACAAGGTTGCCCCGATAATGATAAGGCTGTATGTCAACGGTCATTCCTTCGAGATGGAGGTGGATACGGGAACTACTGTCTCCGTCATTGGGGAATAAATATTCCATGGTCTCCAAATGGGCATTCCCCTTAAACCTAAGAGACACGAGGGTCAGACTAGCCACGTACACGAGAGATACTTTGAAGATGATGGGGACCACCATGATCTCGGTAGTTTATGGACAGCAGTTGGCACGACTCGCACTCATTGACGTGTGAGGATCAGGACCTGGTCTCATGGGCAGAGATTGGCTCCAGAAGAATGGACTGTATAGATATTTTTTTAATTGGGGATCGGTGCCTAGGTTATGCAATATAATCATTAGTGGCGGGATCTGAGAACATCTCACGGATGACACAAAGCCCTTCCTCCAAAAAAGACAAGAACTAAGTGTTAAAGATGGTATTGTCCTGTGGGAATCCCTGGTAATCACCCCCCACCCACGTTGGCACCCAATTCTGATGGAGTTACACTGCAGGCACCCTGGGGTATCCAACATGAAGATGCACATGAGTAACTTCATTCGGTGGCCTGGGCTCAATGCAGATGCCAGGAGAACCAGATGTTGGAGCCTCCTTTGGCCTCCTTACACCAATGGGAATGGCCAGGAAGACCATGGGTATGAGTGCAGATAGACTTTGCTGGCCCGTCCTTAGGATTAATGCTCCTCATTATATTTGGCGTTTATTCTAAATGGCTGGAAGTGGATCACATGATCTCCACAATGATTCACGCAACAATCGAAAAGCTCCAGCAAAGCATTTATACCCATGGTATACCAGAGGTCCTCTTATCCGATAATGGGGGGAGTTTCAAGCATTCTTGAAGTCGAACAACATAAAGCACATCTAAACCACGCCGAATCACCCGCTATCCAATGGTCTGGCAGAGCAGGTGGTACAGACATTCAAGAATGGAATGAAGAAACAGCCAGCGGGTTCCATGTATACAAGATTGGATCGATTCCTGTTTGATTACTGAACCACGCCTCACACCACGACGGGTGTCGCTCGGATTGAATTAGTGATGGGACGACAACTGCGACCAGACGGGGCCTACTATTTCCCAATTTGGAGGGGAAGGTGGTGCCAAACAGGAGAGCCAAAAGAAGAATTATGACTCCAGAAGGATCAAGAGAACTTTTAAAACAGGAGATGCCGTATACGTACAGAACTTAGGGGGTGACTCCAGCTGGATCCCATGTTGGAGAAGCGTCCGATAAAGTCATGGGGCGCGATTTTCCGATGTCACGCCGGTTGGGAGAATAGCGGGCCGCGCTGTTTTTTCCCGTGACGCCGGTCCGACGCGCTCCCGCTATTCTCCCAACCGGCCAAATTTTTGTAATCGTGTTTTGTGCGCAAAAACATGCTGCATCGCCCGATGCAGCTAAAAAGGCGATTCTCCGGCACCCCCGCTATTCTCCGGGACGGATGGGTCGAAGTCCCGACGTCGTGACGCCATGTCACGGTGTCGCCATTCACACCTGCTTTTTAAAGTCGCCAGCCAGTCGTGCTGGCTGACGAGGAGTGAGGAGGTGAGCGGACCGTCCCGGAGTCTCCGCAAACTGGGGAAGGCATCCCCGAGAACGCAGCGGCCAGTGGGGGGGGAGGGAGAAGTGGGGGGGGGGGAGAAGTGGGGGGGAGGGAGAAGTGGGGGGGGGAGTGGGGGGGAGGGAGAAGTGGGGGGGGGAGAAGTGGGGGGAGGGAGAAGTGGGGGGGGGAGAGAGGGAGAAGTGGGGGCGGGGAGGGAGAAGTGGGGGGAGGGAGAAGTGGGGGGTGTGGGGGGGGAGGGAGAAGTGGGGGGGAGAAGTGGGGGGAAGGAGAAGTGGGGGGGGAGAGAGAGAGAAGTGGGGGCGGGGAGGGAGAAGTGGGGGGGAGAGAGGGAGTAGTGGGGGAGAAGAGGGGAGAGGGAGATAGTGGGAGGGGGAAGAGAGGGAGAAGTGGGGGGGAGAGGGAGGAAAAGGGGGGAGAGAGGGAGAAGTGGGGGAGAGGGGAGAAGGAGAAGTGGGGGGGAGAGGAAGAAGTGGGGGGAGAGAGGGGAGTAGTGGGGGGAGAGAGGGAGTAGTGGGGGGGGGAGAGGGAGTAGTGAGGGGGGAGAGAGAGGGAGAAGTGGGGGGGAGAGGGAGAAGTGGGAGGGGGGAGAGGGGGAAGTGGGGGGAGAGGGGGGAAGGAGAAGTGGGGGGAGAGGGAGAGGTGGGGAGAGAGAGGGAGTAGTGGGGGGGAGAGGAGAGAGGGAGTAGTGGGGGGGAGAGAGGGAGAAGTGGGGGGAGAGGGAGAAGTGGGAGGGGGAGAGGGGGAAGTGGGGGGAGAGGGGAGAAGGAGAAGTGGGGGGAGAGGGAGAAGTGGGGGGGAGAGAGGGAGTAGTGGGGGGGAGAGGAGAGAGGAGTAGTGGGGGGAGAGAGGGAGTAGTGGGGGGAGAGGGAGAAGTGGGGTGGGAGAGGGAGGAGGGGGAGGGGAGAGGGAGAAGTGGGGGGGTGAGGGAGAAGTGGGGGGTGAGAGGGGAGAGGGAGAAGTGGGGGGGAGGGAGAAGTGGGGGGGAGAGGGAGAAGTGGGGGGGAGAGCGAGTAGTGGGGGGAGAGAGAGAAGTGGGGGGAGAGGGAGAAGTGGGGGGGGAGAGGGAGAAGTGGGGGGGAGAGGGAGAAGTGGGAGAGTAGGGAGAAGTGGGAGAGGGGGGCGGAGAGCGAGTGGGGGGGGAGGGGGGAGAGTGAGTGAGTGGAGTGGAGTGGGTCGTCCACCCCCGGATGCAACATGTCAGCCGCCCTGCCATGGCAGGACGGTGACGAGGACACGGCCGCTGGTTGCCCTTTGGCTGATGGCCACAGCCCACTGATGCACCGGTGAGGAGGACATGTTGTTAACTGCCCCTTGGACACAGAAAGTGACCAGGGGTTAGGCTGGCTGCGTGTCAGCAGCGCGACCAGGCCACCAGGACACACAGGTATCCCAGGGCAGGCGGCTGCCGAGGTATCGAATAACCTCCATCTAACATGTCGTTTCTCTGCCCCCCACCACACTTCTGTAGGTGAGCAAAATGTATTCAAACAGAACGGCTATGTTCAGCGCAGTGGTTGGGGCCGCTGCACTGCAGTTGGACATCCAGCAGCATCCACAGCCACATCCCACAGTGGATGCAGGGGCAGCTGCAGCAGCAGAAAGAATGGCCACGGAGTGGCCCGTCGCCGAGCAGCATGGCAGGGAGGAGGAGGAGGAGGCATTGATAGTGGAGCCAGGGCGCCAGAGGTGACGAGCAAGGCCGAGGGTGTACCATGGCCAGATCTCTTTCGAGACAATGCCGGACATCACCTGCAGGAGGAGACTCCGGTTGAGCAGAGAGACGGTGACACATATCTGTCACCTTGTGGCGCACCTCGCCCCACGTGGAACGGGAGGAGGACACGCGATCTCGGTTGCCGTCAAGGTGACGGTGGCACTTAACTTGTAGGCGACCGCTTCCTTCCAGTCTCCAAGCGGGGACCTATCCGGGATCTCGCAGTCATCGGTGCACAGGTGCATCCGAGATGTGACCGACGCCCTCTATGCCATCGCCGACCTCTACATTACATTTCCCGAGGACCGAGCAAGTCAAGATGCACAAGCCCGTTCATTTGCCAACGTGGCCGGGATACCGATGGTCCAGGGGGTCATTGATTGTGTTCACGTCCCCATGCGCCCACCTGCAGGCAACAGGGAAGTGTTCACAAACAGGAGGGGGACACACTCCATGAATATCCAGGTGGTATGCGACCCCCACATGAAGATCATGCACGTGTGCGCAAGGTTCCCTGGAAGTGTGCATGATGCGTACATTCATGCGCAGTCATTCATCCCTGCTACGTTTGAGGGACGCCCCCCCCCCGGCTGAGGAGCTGGTTGCTGGGCGACAGGGGTTATCCACTGAGGTCTTGGCTGATGACGCCCATACGGAGGCCTCAGACCAACGCAGAGACCCTTTACAATGAGGCCCATGCAGTAACCAGGGGTGTGGTGGAGCGCTGCTTTGGTCTGCTGAAAATGCGATTCAGGTGCCTGGACCGCCCCGGAGAGGCCCTGCAGTACCAGCCCGACAGGGTCGCTCGTATTGTAGTGGTCTGCTGTGCGCTGCACAACATCGCGATGCAGAGGGGAGATGCCCTGATGGAGGAGTTGGAGGGAGAAGCCACTGGCAGTGGTGCCAACACGGAGACGCGTAGGAGGAGGAGGAGGAAGTTGGTGGTGCGTCGGGCGCAGCACACAGACACGACCCGGGTGCTGGTAATGTCCAGGAGGCTGCACGACGGCACCGGCGAGGACAGCGGGCATGCGACGCCTTGGTGGCAGCAAGATTCAAGCGCTGCGTGCGACGGCACCGCTGAACACTACCACCTGCATGGCCAGTCGTGCAGACGGTCAGCACACAACTCCTACCCCGACCCCCACCCCCACCCCCCCCCACCCCCGCATCCCCGCTCTGCGTACACTGCTCCAGTTCTAAATCACCCTTACCACTGTGGCCAGACAGTATAGCACAACATTGATGGCTGTGTCAGCGGGTGTGATCAGTGCCATGTTGAATGATGACAGCCCGATCTGCGATGAGCTGTGAGCTCAGAATCGTTAGACAAAGTCTGAGTCATGGCAATAGCTGAACCATCCATCTCGGTGGTCGCTGAGTTCGTCAGGGACACTCCATCACGTGCCTGCGTGGGGTAGCTGTGGGAGGGGGTGGGGGGGAAGGGACTGCACACCCAGCACTGAAGTTTCACCGCTCGTCAACCCCAGCGACACTCGGTCACCATCATGATCCCCGTGTCAATGGAAAAATCACACTTACACGTTAGGTGCAACAGTGAGTTTAATGGTGAATATTATGTACAGATGCCCTAGCCCCTACAACTAAACTGTGCCCTTCACCCGTGCCAACTTACCCTATGTCCCTCTTCATTGCCTTACGGGCCCTACCACTACGTCTAAGTGAATCCCCAGATGATACAGCAGGAGTGGAGGCGGACTGCTGAGAATTACCACCCGCGACATGTCTCTCCGTCGGCACTCGTTTCCTGGGGCGACCCGGCCTTGATGTGCAAGGCTGCTCTGCAGGCGTTTTGGATGATGTGGTGCCACCCTGCTCTGCCTGCTGCCCACCCGATGCACCAGGGATGGGACGGGGGGAGGCCGAGCATTCAGGGACGTCCCGTGATGGAGTTAATGGGACGGACCCCAGAACCTCCTCCACCCTCGGGGAGCCCGGTGGCCCCTGGACCTCACTGTGGGACGGAGGTGCGAGTGGGGAGGTGCCCCGTCACCCGATCGACACCTGGCACTGCCAGTCCTGGAGGCCTGCAACGGTATCGACCAGGGTCCGAACATTCACAGAGACGGAGTCCAGGGAGTGAGACATTCCCGCCAGGGACTGTGCGACCTCAACCCGTGAGTGCGCGATGCCATCCAGCACGTCCGTCAGGCGGTTGATGCTCTCCGCGACTGACTGCTGGGACTGTGCCATGGCCTGCCGCGACTGTGCCATGGCGTGCTGGGACTGGGTCATGACCTGCTGGGACCGTGCCATGCGGCCCAAGTGTGGTTCTCCCTCAGGTGACTCTGTTGAGTGTGTCGCCGTCCTTTGTGCGTCCTGCTCGAGGGTCCGGGGTTGGGAGGATGGCACTCCTGGCTGACCTCCTGCCACCCTCTGGCGTGCGGCCCTGGGTGCGGTGGTCGTGGCAGATGGGCGCCTGTGTGTGGCAGCAGACAGCCCTGGACGTTCGTCACCACGCCCTAGGGAACAGAATAATACGAGGTCAGTTAGACACGCTCGGCCGGGCGTAGGATGGTCCAGTGGGTAGAGTGTGAGGGGACAGAGGATGGGGGGTCCAGTGGGTAGAGTGTGAGGGTACAGAGGATGGGGGGTCCAGTGGGTAGAGTGTGAGGGTACAGAGGATGGGGGGTCCAGTGGGTAGAGTGTGAGGGGACAGAGGATGGGGGGTCCAGTGGGTAGAGTGTGAGGGGACAGAGGATGGGGGGTCCAGTGGGTAGAGTGTGAGGGGACAGAGGATGGGCTAGGGGGGCTTGTCATGCAGGGTTGTCTCACTTGGTTCTGCATCTCCAACCTCGCATTGCGCGACCTCCCCGGTGCCAGATTCCCCAGCAAGGTCCAGTGCCCTCTCTTCAAAGACTGTCAGGGGGTGCAGAATGGGTGAACCCCCTCTGGTCCTGTTCCGCTCCCGGTTGTTGTGAGCAGTCTTGTCCTGTCGGGGGGGGGGGGGGGGGGGGGGGGGGGGGGGGGGTTGGGGGGGGGGGGGGGGCATGGATAGATCATCACAATTCGGCAGGTATCATCAGGGCGTTCAGATATTGGCACAGGTTGGGGGGACAGTTGCAGCTACACCATGGCATCTCTCCAGGGGGTCACAGCGCTCATTTGCATTGTGACAACTTGGCTAACCACCCTCCACTCACTCAGGCCCCCCCCTCCCCCTCCTCCTCGTGCCCGGGGGGGGGGGGAGGTGGGTGATGAGGGACATTGGGGGGGGGGGACTTTTGTAACCCGGGGCACCCTCTTGGCACTTAGCCTGGTAGGCCTGGTGAGGTCGTGGAGCTTCTTCCGGCACTGCTCCCCAGACCGAGGGGTCTGCCCCACAGCACTCACTGCCGTGCCCACCTCACACCAGGTCCGTCGCACAACGCTGGCAGGGTGGCGATGACCTCTTCTAGGGCAGATGATGCCCCTCCGTTGCTCCACCTCAACGAGGAGGGTCTCGAGGCCAGCCTCCCCGAACCTCGGGGCGGCCCTCCGTGGCTCCGTCATTGTCAGGCCCTCACTTGTTTTGGTCGCTTGCGCCCTTTTACGACGCGGAGCGGCATCACTCGGGCGCCATTCTGGCGTCATACGGGGGTCGCGGGCTTTTGCCGTCATTCCCCACATGTTTCCCGCGGCCCCGCTCCGAGCCCATTTCCGGGGCCAGAATCATTCGGGAACCGGGCCGTGTAGAGCCGTCGTGAAACTCAGCCAAGTTCACGACGTCCTTCCCGATGCCGCGCGGGAGCGGATAATTCCACCCATGGTCCCAGGAAAATCTGTGAAAAAAGACGTGGATCATCTGAGGATTATGGAGCCCAGTCCAATGGAAACTACGTCCTCAACGCAAATTCAGGCACCTCCGGCACAAAGTCTCAGCCGTGGGGGGCCCTAGGCCTATTCCCGCCCGAGTGTAAAGACTCAGGATCAGAAGCCAACACTGAGGATGAGCCAGCTTCCGTAACTCTCAGGCGCTCATTGAGGAAGCAGACGTCTCCACTACGCTTCACACCCAATAATCCAGCTCCACTTACCAGAGATCTGAGGCTTGGTGCTAAAAGACAGAAGAGGCCCTTTTGTCACGGGAATGGGAGGGATGTTATAACCTCACGAAGATCGCGGGGGATCGCTTATTGATCGTAGATTACAGTGTTGTGTGGATAGAGGCTTGCCCAACAGGAGCTCTCCAGCGGGGCCTTAAATATCGACCTGGGACCCGGACCGGCAGTTCCCAATAGTCTTCTGTTGGGACATTTGTTTTTTATGCTGTTGCTTTATTTGTGTTGGAGAATAACCCTGTTTTGCCTTTTATCCTACACCTCCTGGAATTATTACATAATACTTAAAGTGTTGGAAGGTGAAAGAAGGCATATCAGGAAATTAGCATGAATACCACCATCATGTCGCCACCAGTACCTGCAGACCCCAACAAACCTACAAGGCAGTGTCAGAGGACTGGGTCTCTGTATACCCGAGTCACCATTGAGGCAACTGTCAAACAATACATTTTTTGGAAGAACACCTGAAAGCATTCTGCACAGAGCAACAGGGCCATCAGTTAAAGTCACCTCTCACACCTATTATATCTGCAATTACATGCAGTCTAGCATTGACATTAGCTGCAATTTTGTGGACACGTTCGTCTTGGGCACAGATTCTGGCCGCTAACTCTCGCGAGAGAGCCACAATGGGGTTTGCGGTGGCGAGATCTCACTTTGAGAGCTTTCCCAACCCCTGCTGGTAAGATAATCAGGTTCATGGCCTGTCTGAACCTGATGACCATGAATTTAAATTCATTTCAATATGGGGGTTGCCCCAATGCCAGCGAAGATAGGGATGGGGTCAGGTCACCCTGATGCTGGTGGGGGTGCGTGGGTGACCTGACTACTGAGTGAACAAAGAACAAAGAAAAGCACCACCATTTTTCTCTTGTATTTTGAAGTTATTTATGGTGAAGATTGCACGATGGCACAGTGGCTGGCATTACTGCCTCCCGGCGCCGAGGTCCCAGGTTCAATCCCAGCTTTGGGTCACTGTCAACAAAGAACAAAGAAAAGTACAGCACAGGAACAGGCCCTTCGGCCTTCCAAGCTTGTGCCGACCATGCTGCCTGTCTAAACTAAAATCTTCTACACTTCCTGGGTCCGTATCCCTCTACTCCCATCCTATTCATGTATTTGTCAAGATGCCTCTTAAATGTCACTATCGTCCCTGCTTCCACCACCTCCTCCGGCAGCGAGTTCCAGGCACCCACTACCCTCTGTGTAAAAAAACTTGCCTTGTACATCTCCTCTAAACCTTGCCCCTCGCACCTTAAACCTATGCCCCCTAGTAATTGACCCATCTACCCTGGGGAAAAGCCTCTGACTATCCACTCTGTCTATGCCCCTTATAATTTTGTAGACCTCTGTGAGATTGCCCCTCAACCTCCGTCATTCCAGTGTGAACAAACCGAGTTTATTCAACCTCTCCTCATAGCTAATGCCCTCCATACCAGGCAACATCCTGGTAAATCTCTTCTGCACCCTCTCGAAAGCCTCCACATTCTTCTGGTAGTGTGGCAACCAGAATTGAACACTATACTCCAAATGTGGCCTAACTAAGGTTCTATGCAGCTGCAACATGACTCGCCAATTTTTATACTCAATGTCCCGGCCAATGAAGGCAAGCATGCTGTATGCCTTCTTGACTACCTTCTTAACCTGTGTTGCCCCTTTCAGTGACCTGTGGACCTGTACACCCAGATCTCTCTGACTGTCAATACTCTTGAGGGTTCTACCAGAGGTTGGGGAGGGGGGTAGGTCCTCTTTGTTGGAGGGTTGGGGATGTTCCCCCTGTCTGCTGGTGGTCTCAATGTGCGGGGGAAAGGGGGGTTGCCTTTAACTTCACTTTGAATTTGGGCCGCCCTATAAAAATGGCACCCAGATCTCCGAATCCCTGCCTCACATGGTTGAGGCACAGTCCCCCCCCCCGCCACCCCCCCCATGCCCCCCCCCCCCCCCCCCCCCCCCCCCCCCCCCCCCCCCCGCCACCCCAAAGCTAGCTGTGTAATCCTCACCAGCACTTTGAAATTGCACAGAGTGTCCCTCTGTTTTTCTCATCTGATGCAGCACTCTGTAACTTTTGGAAAATTCCATCCGTTATGCGTAATATTAAATTGCTGTCTATGAATGCATGGACTAAGTGATGTATGTAGTGTTCGGGAGAGCTACCCTTTGTCAGCTCCTTTCGAATGAATAATATCAGGATGACATCCATATCTAATTTTCTCCAATGATGGAGAATGGGATCTCCAAATCGCCATAGATCTCCAAAATATATGGAATCATTACTGGATCCAACTTGGGACCCTGCTTGCCATGCTTCTATTATGCAGTTATTTAAGTGTGATAAGAGTTCCAGTTTTATATTGTTCCGGAAATGTTTGACTTGCTGTAATGCAGCAAATATTATTTTTTTTCTCTCTCTCTCTCTCTCATTCTCTCAATTTCTGTCAATCTGTCTCAGCCTCTCTTGGGCAGAATTTTCAAATTTGGGGACTAAGTCCTCTGTTTGGTGAGGGAGGAACGCGGAGTGTTTCCCACTGCAGACTTTTCTGGCCCTGACCTAATTAATTATGCAACTGGGTGTTTTGCACCACATTCATAGTCTGTTACCCTATCTGGTCACCATCTTGCATCACCAACCTCCTGTTGAATAAAAGAAGGTGGACCTCCTGAAAATGAAATTGGATTTCTGGTCGCACTCTTGAGTGTGGAGGCTGGGCCTCCTGAGAAAGAAGATGGATCTCCAGGAACATGCTGGGGCTGGAAGATGGACCCCCTCCCAGAGGGGGATCTGGACGTTGCGCTGACAGATCTCCCTCTACCCACTGCTGTGGTGTTCTGGGGTCCAGGGTTGACGTCAGCTTCCATCCTGAACTCCAGAGGCAGCTCCAGGCATTGTTCAGGTGAGTCCTGACACCTGTACACCAAGATGTTCCAGACATGCTTCACACCAACGTGCTGTCCTGCGGGCATTGTGGAGGATCAGGTGTGGGGGCAAGATTCTGATCGGGCCCCATTTGGACCCCATTCGTTTCATGCTGGTCTCTGATGGAATTTCCAATCTGCCATGGCGAGCACCAGTGGAAGATCGTGCTGGCATAAAACCAATTTCTAACCCTCCCACCAAATTCTCCATCACCTGCCCCGATCTCTCAATGTCACTCTGTTAGTCTCTGTCTCAGGGTGGGATATTCCACAAAACCTGCTGCATATTTCGCTGTGGCAGAGGCGGCCCACCATTGGCTAGCGGCAGGATCTTATAGTCCCACTGTTATCAACTGGGATATTGAGTACACCTCGCTGCTGGGAAGCCCATGCGGTAGTGGTGCGCCATCGGCGGGACCGGAAGATCACACCAGCGTGAATGGCCAGAATGTTCCGGTCTCTGTCTCTCTATCACTCACTCAATCGCTCATGATTGAGAACGTCATGGTTCCACATAGACTTGAAATGTGCTGTGCACATCTGTCACTTTCGGGACTGGTTGTCACCCTCGATCCTGCTAGAAGAAAAAAGGAAAATACTGCGGATGCTGCAAATACAAACAGAAAATATAATAACAGAGAATTCTGGAAATATAAAAAGAGAAAATATGGAAAATAAAAGCTGAAAATGCTAGAAATGTATTTTGTGACACCTGAAATGCAGACATGTTCACAAGAGGCAGACCCATAATAATAATTGCTCGTGTGTGCACTTCAAGCACACAGCAACAATTTTGTTAAATTTCCAAGAATGTGCACTTAAACAACTGCAGGGACTTAGTTACATTTTATCTGTGAACACTTAAAGAAGTTCCCTTAACCTACTTGACTGCTTTAGGTCTTTGCTGTGCGTGCAGCTGATGCCAGCTAATGGCTGATTATGCTTCATCCCATGTCGGCTGAACACCAATGTCATTGAACGCTTGCAGGCAAATAAATTTAGAATTTAGAACAGTACAGCACAGAACAGGCCCTTCGGCCCTCGATGTTGTGCCGAGCAATGTTCACAGTTAATGTGGTTTGAGTGTTGTGTGAATTAATTTCAGGTAAGTGATTCACTTGATCACAAGAAGATGCTAAATGATGAAGAAAAGTTAAATTTGGAACGTAGAGTACCACACCCAAGTGCTAGTTAACACCGGTGTGTACAGAATTCTTTCAAAGATTTCAGGTAGGGAAGTAAGCAACCACAGGCTGAGTAAGTATTCTGTACTGAATGGTAATATGTAATGGGATCATTAGATGTAAACTGACTTCTAATTAAAATCCAGTGTAATCAAACTCAAACTATACAAAAAACAATCATAAACATTCCAGATAAAGTGTAAATGAACAGCAAAATCACGTAAAATATACAATGTGATATTTCTGGCACTGCCCAATCGTCCGGTCCTGCCATCATGCTGACTATAAGGGAAATGTTTTTGGACTCTAAAGTTGATAGTGTAGGTGGAATGGGTGCAGAAGAACCATAAAATCTAGTTAGGATCTATACTGCAGGATTTAGGAGGTTTGCTTCATAGCAAACATTTTAGAACAACCTGAAGTGGTCTTGCTGAAAATATGCAATGGTAATAGTGTAAAAGGAAAAGATCGGATGTTCATTAATTCCTAATTGATTGCCATCTGTAGGGACTTTAATAAGCACCCTGGGATTAGGCTGAATGGCTTTTTGTCAGTTGATGCAGACACAATGGGCCAAAATACCTTCTTTTATTCTGTAAATCTATATGATTTCCCACGGGGAAGCCTAAAATTACTGCGCGAAAGTGGAGTCCAGAAGTTGTTGTTGATTTCGGAATGGCGAGCACTTAACAATTTCACCATCATTACTGCTGCAAAATCCACGCCAATCAGAAGAACAACAAATAGGTGACAGTAAGATGCACAAAATATTTAACTGTTGGGGTTATTCATAAAATATTCAATTTTTGCTGTCATGATTTGTGACATCACTAAAATTGCCTATTTGAATTAATAATGCTTGTACATTGCCTTATTGTGGCTAAAAGCACATTACACAATGAATTACTTTGAAGTACAGTAATTATTATCATATACTTCTTTGCAGCAGCCACCTTGAGCCAGCAACATCTCATGTACCAAAATGAGATGATGGACCAGTTAACCTGACCTTTAAGGGATAAATGCTGGCTAGGATTCAGATAAATCTTAGCATTTTGTTGCATAACACCAGAGGATGTGTGGCTGCTTTTGTACTGACATTAATTTTGGCTGATTCTCTAAGGCCACTGCTCACAAGCCAGCTTCCATCATTTAAAATCTTGCTGTTAGACAATTATATTCAGAGACGCTCAGATATGCAAACTCTATGTACTGTTGGGTCCTGTGATATAAATCTAAATACCTTTGGGTCCTACGTTTGTGAAACTACCTCGATGACATCCACTTCAAACAAATAGCTTGGACTCTATGCATCCTTATTTATAAAAAGGAAACGGCGCATTTTTATATTTAAAAATACATCTTGTTAGAATGTTTTAAGATGATTTCCCAGCTTTCCTTCTGTTAACATATTTAAAGGGCAGAAAATATGTTCGAACAATAAATCTTAATCTAGGCTATGCATGCAAACAACAAATGGTTTAAAAACGCAATAGAGATTGGAAAAACTCTGGTCAAGATAAAAGCCCATACTCTGATAAGAGACTCATTGCCAAGACAGCACACACCAACCAATGTGAGGTAAAGACTTGAGCTTAAGACACTTGCTGTGTAGCAAACAAAGCTGATTGAATGGGCGGTTGGAAAAATTAGAAGCTGGGTCAATACCTGCAAATGCAGCCTTTGGTAAACATGCAAACTATGTTATTCCTGCTTCTTCCTGGGGCTGGTTTAGCAAAGGGCTAAAGAGCTGGCTTTTAAAGCAGACCAAGGCAGGCCAGCAGCATGTACTAGCCTCCCCGAACAGGCGCCAGAATGTGGCGACTAGTGGCTTTTCACGGTAACTTCATTTGAAGCCTACTTGTGACAATAAGCAATTTTCATTTCATTTCATTCAGAAGTACAAGCCAAGGTTCTGTCTTATGTGACAAATGCAGAAATTTCAGATATATATTGTACTATATATATTCAGGGCAGTAAAGGTTAAAAGCCTGGGTTTCTGTGTGTATGACTGCTGCAGTAATCTTTTTTTTAAAGTCCTGGTTTAAAGGAGAGTTACTTTGGCTACAAGGGATAATTAATGCATCATAAAGTTTTGGGCCAATGGAATTTTGTTCACATGAAAAAGGTTGCCTGGGGTGTAGATAATTAGAGACATTTTGTCTGGCCTTAGTAAGGTGACGTAGTTAATGGGACGAGCCAGGGGTTGAAACAGTCAGGTGTTGAGTTTCAGTTCAGTTAAAGATTTGACTGTGTACAGATTAGCAGCTGCTCTCAATGCAGTTCAGTTAAAAATATTTTGGCTGTGATCAGAACAGAGGTTTCTGAAAAGGCTGGCAGGTTAGCCATTAGTTTGACAGGCAAGGCTTTGCAAGCTGGTTTCCTGAGGGATCTCTTTCTCAAAGCAGTTTATCCAAGACATCTCTATACAGCAAATATTCCTGGGTTGACCAACTATATTTAAAAGTGGATTTTGACATGAGAAGGGTTTTGCTTGAGTTGAGATAAAAGATAGCAGCTAGGAGTATTTCATTGTCATTGTTAAGCATTGTTTAACTGGTGATTTTAAGCTATTTTCTTTATGATGTTAAAGTTAGTAATATTGTGTTTGTAATAAAGTTTGTTTTAATACATCATATCCCTTTTTGTGTGTTGAATCACTCCTGGAGTGAAGTATCCTTTCTTCAGACTTACAAATTAAATAAAGTATTGGGGTTTCTGTTTGGTATCCCAGCAACTGTTGTGGTCTGGTCCAGGATAATAATAATTATAGTATAAGAAGAAAACCACATTCCCCTTTAAGGCAGAGTGTTCATGAGGTCAGGTATCACACAGGTGTGTGAAGAGTCTGGAACTGGGCTTACATTATACACTTGCGTGTGGTGATCCTCAGGTTAAATCACCACCAGTGAATTCTCAAAGTGGAGAGCAGCCTATGGTCCTCTGGGACTGTGGTGATTTTTTAAAATCAAAAATGTCTCATAACTGGATTTATTGTTGCTCGGCTAACAACCCTTTGTTGCAATGGTAGCCACTGTAAAATCTGCGAACACCAAATAAAGTTCCAACAAAGATCGAATCACATTGCCCACAAAATGAATTCCCTCATCTGAGATCCTGTCCTCTGATTCATGTTGACATATTTATTATCTTTTTCAAAATAGTGGAATTAGGTTCATAGGGTTCACTTATCATACACAAATTAGGGCACAGTTAAACCACATCGGTCGGGGTGGGACTTGAATACCAGGGTCAACCTGAGTCTTTTGCCACATCTTGAGCAGCATGCATTTGATTTATTTCACAAATTTTAATGCACTCTTTTTAATGAAGTAATTATGTGGCACGGGTGTAGTTACTTGGGTATTCTCTAATTGAAATTAAACCGCAATATAAAAACAGCATAGTTTCTAAATACGGAATGATTCACTGCCTTTTCATTCTCATTTTGTAAATGTATATACTATAAATGATGATCTCTGTTCCATTTCCAGTTCTACCCTGTCAATATTAATATTTCAAACCATGGAAAAAAGGGCTGAGTGTAACACACCATGCATAATATATACTGACTGTTATAATTATACGTACTGTTGAGGTCCTAAATGTATTGACGTAATGTACTGAAGCTGTCAAGGTATCAAGTGCAAGAAATATTATGCAGCGTATTTTGTCATTTTATATTTTCCCAAATAATATTTTTGTTTTTAGATAATAGCAAAAGTCAACTCCTTTAATTTGTTTCAGAGCAGATAGCAGAAAATATCTGGGAAGATAGTCAATATTTGTATTTTAGACACAAGCAAAGAAAGAGAAGGGAATTGTTGCTGTAATTTGTGTTCTTTGTACAAACACATATTCTGAAAAAAAATATCTATTCTCAAAGGAAGAAAGTGACTTTGGGTCATGGCTACAGGGCTGAACTAATAACTATTGTTGCATTGTCCCAGCAAAAACACATGTTCATTGCTTGTTCTTACTCCCCACATTTTGATTTGTCAAATTCTGAAGTACTGTAAAAGGTCTCTTTTCAGCTTTCTCTTGCATTTCCTGATGAAGCTACTTGGCTAAAGACAAATCTTAAAATGGCAGATAACTCTACAAATCTTGAAATCAGAATTCACAACGTGTATATATGTCTCTTTAAATGCGAATAAGGATATGAGTAATGATATCAATAGACTGAACATTTAGGTATTTGTGAAGATAAGCTGTACAGTCAATGGGCCTGCAAGAGAGACAAAATATACATCTTTCATCACAACATTAGGGACATTCAAAATGTAGTTGCATTCTAGCTTAGGACAGCTAAGGTGCCAGAGGATGCTTTCCGAGTCTCTGAAATACATTTTCTTATTAAGGCTTTTCTTATGTTGTCATGTTTTTATGTTGTACTCAAGCAATACTGTAATTCTTGAGTTAAACCCAAAGATGCAAGTTTTCTGGTCCTGCCACAAGAACCATCATAGGCGGGAGGGAACATTTGACAGACCATTTAAAGGTTCATTGACCTCAAACGGGAATTTCCGGTCTTGGGGAGGGCGTGACCAGAAAACCCCACTCAATAATACTGTGATTAATAATGTAATGATAATAAAATGTAATGTAATAAAATAATGTAATATAATGATTAATAATAATGTAATGATTAAAATGTATTCTGTTCTTCTATGCTACATATCACTCACCTTTTTAGATGTATATATGATTTTGAGGGGGTTATCATCTGTGAACATTCCTCTCGAGGATGTCACCATGTGGCACTGCTCTCTCCTGGCTCCATCAAATTTGAAGAATCAGTACTTTATTTTTTAAAATGGCTTCTATTCCATTTTTAGTATCGTCACCTGTCATCCCCATCCTTATTCCCTTCCACCTTTATTTACCTGTTGTTTCTTGATAACATCTTCGAGATGAGATTGGCTTTCAGATTGCAGAACTCATCTCTATCTTTCCATATCAAAGAACAAAGAACAAAGAAAATTACAGCACAGGAACAGGCCCTTCGGCCCTCCCAGCCTGCGCCGATCCAGATCCTTTATCTAAACCTGTCTCCTATTTTCCAAGGTCTACTTCCCTCTGTTCCCGTCCATTCATATACCTGTCTAGATGATTTTTAAATGATGCTATCGTGGCCGCCTCTACCACCTCCGCTGGTAAAGCGTTCCAGGCACCCACCACCCTCTGCGTAAAAAACTTTCCACGCACATCTCCCTTAAACTTTCCCCCTCTCACCTTGAAATCGTGACCCCTCGTAACTGACACCCCCACTCTTGGGAAAAGCTTGTTGCTATTCACCCTGTCCATACCTCTCATAATTTTGTAGACCTCAATCAGGTCCCCCCTCAACCTCAGTCTTTCCAATGAAAATAATCCTAATCTACTCAACCTTTCTTCATAGCTAGCACCCTCCATACCAGGCAGCATCCTGGTGAACCTCCTCTGCACCCTCTCCAAGGCATCCATATCCTTCTGTTAATGTGGCGACCAGAACTGCACGCAGTATTCCAAATGTGGCTGAACCAAAGTCCTATACAACTGTAACATGACCTGCCAACTCTTGTACTCAATACCGCGTCCGATGAAGGCAAGCATGCTGTATGCCTTCTTGACCACTCTATCAACCTGCGTTGCCACCTTCAGGGTACAATGGACCTGAACTCCCAGATCTCTCTGCACATCAATTTTCACCAAGACCCTTCCATTGACCAGATAGTCCGCTCTTGAATTTGATCTTCCAAAATGCATCACCTCGCATTTGCCTGGATTGAACTCCATCTGCCATTTCTCTGCCCAACCCTCCAATCTATCTATATTTTGTTGTATTCTCTGACAGTCCTCCTCGCTATCTGCAACTCCACCAATCTTAGTATCATCTGCAAACTTGCTAATCAGACCACCTATACCTTCCTCCAGGTCATTTATGTAGATCACAAACATCAGTGGTCCGAGCACGGATCCCTGTGGAACACCACTAGTCACCCTTCTCCATTTTGAGACACTCCCTTCCACCACTACTCTCTGTCTCCTGTTGCCCAGCCAGTTCTTTATCCATCTAGCTAGTACACCCTGAACCCCATACGACTTCACTTTTTCCATCAACCTGCCGTGGGAAACCATATCAAACGCCTTACTAAAGTCCATGTATACGACATCTGCAGCCCTTCCCTCATCAATTAACTTTGTCACTTCCTCAAAGAATTCTATTAGGTTTGTAAGACATGACCTTCCCTGCACAAAACCATGCTGCCTATCACTGATGAGTCTATTTTCTTCCAGATGTGAATAGATCCTATCCCTCAGTATCTTCTCCAACAGTTTGCCTACCACTGACGTCAAGCTCACAGGTCTGTAATTCCCTGGATTATCCCTGCTACCCTTCTTAAACAAAGGGACAACATTAGCAATTCTCCAGTCCTCCGGGACCTCACCCGTGCTCAAGGATGCTGCAAAGATATCTGTTAAGGCCCCAGCTATTTCGACCCTCGCTTCCCTCAGCAACCTGGGATAGATCCCATCCGGTCCTGGGGACTTGTCCACCTTAATGTCTTTCAGAATACCCAAAACTTCCCCTTTCCGTATGACAACTTGACCAAGAGTATTTAAACATCCATCCCTAGCCTCAACATCCATCTTGTCCCTCTCCTTTGTGAATCTCACCCATTTCCTTTGAGTCCACGCATAAATTCCCTCTTTTGTCTTTAAGTGGGCCAATCCTTTCTCTAGTTACGCTCTTGCTCCTTACATACGAATAAAATGCTTTGGGATTTTCCTTAACCCTGTTAGCCAAAGATATTTCATGACCCCTTTTAGCCCTCTTTATTGCGCGTTTGAGATTCGTCCTACTTTTCCGATATTCCTCCAAAGCTTCATCAGTTTTGAGTTGCCTCGATCCTATGTATGCTTCCTTTTTCATCTTAGCTAGTCTCACAATTTCACCCGTCATCCATGGTTCCCTAATCTTGCCATTTCTATCTTTCATTTTCACAGGAACATGTCTGTCCTGCACTCTAATCAACCTTTCCTTAAAAGACTTCCACATTTCAAATGTGGATTTACCCTTAAACAGCTGCTTCCAATCCACATTCCCTAGCTCCTGCCAAATTTTGTTATACTCTGCCTTTCCCCAATTTAGTACTCTTCCTTTCGGACCACTCTTGTCCTTGTCCATGAGTATTCTAAAACTTACGGAATTGTGATCGCTATTCCCAAAGTAATCACCGACTGAAACATCAACCATCTGGCCGGGATCATTCCCCAATACCAGGTCCAGTATGGCCCCTTCCCGAGTTGGACTATTTACATACTGCTCTAAAAAACTCTCCTGGATGCTCCTTACAAACTCTGCTCCATCTACGCCTCCAACACTACACAAATCCCATTCAATGTTGGGGAAGTTAAAATCTCCCATCACAACCACCCTATTTCTCCTACATTTTTCTATAATCTGTCTGCATATTTGTACCTCTACTTCATGCTCGCTTTTGGGAGGCCTGTAGTAAAGTCCCAACAATGTTACTGCACCCTTCCTATTTTTCAGCTCCACCCATATTGCCTCAGTGCTCGAATCCTCCATCGTGCCCTCCTTAATCACAGCTGTGATATCATCTCTGACGAGTAATGCAACTCCTCCACCCCTTCTACCTCCCTCTCTATCCCTCCTGAAGCATCTATACCCTGGGATATTCAGTTGCCAGTCCTGCCCTTCCCTCAACCAAGTCTCAGTAATACCAATAACATCATATTCCCAGGTACTGATCCAAGCCCTAAGTTCATCTGCCTTACCTGCTACACTTTTGCATTAAAATAAATGCACCTCAGACCACCTTTGCGTTCATCATCTCTTCCCTGTCTACTCTTCCCCTTAGTGGCTTTAGTTGCTGCTTCTTTACTGACCTCTAACTTCCTAATCAGGTCCCCATCCCCCTGCCACATTAGTTTAAAACCTCCCCAACAGTGTTAGCAAAAGCACCCCCTAGGACATTGGTTCCAGTCCTGCCCAGGTGTAGACCATCCGGTTTGTAATGGTCCCACTGCCCCCAGAACCGGTTCCAATGTCCCAAAAATCTGAACCCCCTCCCTCCTGCACCATCTCTCAAGCCACGTATTCATTCTGACTATTCTTGAATTTCTACTCTGACTGTCCCGTGGCACTGGTAGCAATCCGGAGATTACTACCTTTGAGGTCCTACTTTTTAACTTATCTCCTAACTCCCTAAATTCTGATTGTAGGACCTCATCCCTTTTTTTACCTATATCGTTGGTGCCTATATGCACCACGACAACTGGCTGTTCACCCTCCCCCTTCAGTATGTCCTGCAGCCGATCGGAGACATCCCTGACCCGAGCACCCGGGAGGCAACATACCATTCGGGAGTCTCGTTTTCGACCACAGAAATGCCGGTCTACTCCCCTTACAATTGAATCCCCTATGACTATAGCCCTGCCAGTCTTTTTCCCGCCCTTCTATGCAGCAGAGCTAGCCACGGTGCCATGAGCCTGGCTACTACTGCCTTCCCCTGGTGAGTCATCTCCCCCAACAGTATCCAAAACGGTATACCTGTTTTGGAGGGAGATGACTGCAGGGGACACCTGCACTGCCTTCCTGCTCTTTCTCTGCCTTTTGGTCACCCATTCCCTGTCTCCGTCGCCAGTCCTAATCTGCGGTGTGACCAACTCACTGAACATGCTATCTACAACCTCCTCAGCATCGCGGATGCTCCAAAGTTAGTCCATCCGCAGCTCCAGAGCCGTCATGCGGTCTAACAGGAGCTGCAGCTGGACACACTTCCCGCACATGAAGAAGTCAGGGGCATCGGCCGTGTCCCTGAACTCCCACATTGCGCACGAGGAGCATAACACGGGTCTGGGATCTCCTGCCATTTTTACCCTTTAACTTAACTGATTACAAATATAGTATCAAATAATTATTAAGTGAAATGAATAAAGATTTTACTTACCAATCACAATACTCACCAACACACGAAGAGTTAAATTTCTCCCAGCAACTGCTAATTGGAGCACTTTCCTTGCCAGCCAATCAGGTCACTGCTTTGCTGTGATGTCACCCTTCAAGGTAAGTTTTTAAAGAGTTAAACTTACCTTCCCGACAACCACACTTGTTTTTTTTTGGTTAGAGGAGTAGGTAGGGAGGGAAACACTGAGGAAGTGTTTCGGGTTTAATTGTCACTTGACAACAGCCCCTTCACAAACCACCTTCAAATTAGGCTGACCGCACTGCACGTATGCAAATCTCCCCGGAACAGGCAATCAGTAGCTCCACTCTGCTGCCCTCTGCTGGATCTGTTTGTTTTGTTTTGACATTAAGAGCTCAATTATCTATACCTTTCTTCAACTCAACATCAGCAAACTGACATAATCCTCTATGATTCTCACAAACAGCTCTACAACATTGGTCTCAATCCCATTAACATTCCTGAACTAATATCATGTCCCCAACCTTGCAAAATCAATTTATCCATTGTTCCAGTTATTGATGGCTTCAAGATCCTTAATTTCACCAAATCCCTCAAATGTTACATCAAATTCTTCCACTGTCTTGCAACTCCTTATCTTCTTGGCTCCTTCCATCTTCTCCCAGTTCCTTCTGTATAAGTGACGAGTACTCACAAGTTACTCTTGTAGTTGTGTTTCACTGTAATCATTGAATGCAAACCTTGTGATGATTCTAACTGGAGTGTGGTAAATGTAGTTTAGTCTCTAATCGTATTTCAATTTTGTCCTGTCTAATATTTGACATTTTTAATGTGCGCTAAAATTGTATCGTATTCTCGATCCCAGCCCAGGTCACTGTCCATGTAGAGTTTGCACGTTCTTCCTGTGTCTGCGTGGGTGTCACCCCCATAACCCAAAAAGATATGCTGGGTAGGTGAATTGGCCACACTAAATTGCCCCTTAATTGGAAAAAAGAATTGGGAATTCTAAATTTACATTAAATTGTTTTTTTTAATTAAATGGTAGCACAATAATTAGCACTGTTGCTTCACAGCGCCAGGGTCCGGGGTTCGATTCCTGGTTTGAGTCTGCACGTTCTCCCTGTGTCTGAGTGGGTTTCCTCTGGGTGCTCCAGTTTCCTCCCACAAGTCCCGAAAGACGTGTTGTTAGGTAATTTGGACATTCTGAATTCTCCCTCTGTGTACCCGAACAGGCACTGGAATGTGGCGACCAGTGGCTTTTCACAGTAACTTCAAAGCACTTTGAAAGTACTTGTGACAAAAAAGATTATTATTATTATAGTATTCGACCAATGTTGATACTAATGGCTGAATTCTAACGGTTTATTTATATTGCGTTAAATCGTGTGGAACATCTCTGGAATCAGATTTGATTCTGACATATAAATAACTCGTCAAATATAAATTGTGATCCATTGCCCCTGCAATTTTATTCAGTTTCATGAAAGATAAAGAGTGAGTATGCAGTATTATTGTTGTTAATAGTACATTCTTTAACTTCTATCTCAGCCAGGGAAATTGATGATGAAGAGGAATACCTGGAAATCTTCATGATCAGCAGATACCAAGCAGGCATTTACCAGTGCAAAGCTGCCAATGAGGTTTCCTCTGCCGATGAGCAAATGGTCCATATTACCGTTAACTGTAAGTCTTCACGACCTTTCTTCCTTTCATTCTTCTTGTCATCCAAAAGAAAAAATGAGTGCTATAGTTAATTAGGTGTCAAATGATTCAACACATTGTTGACTTCTATATGATTCACATTTTAAATATAGAATTTATTTAATCAGAATTAACAAGGCATCTTTGTACAGAAGCTTTAAATAATTCCCATTTAATACTTTGATAATTGCACCAATTGACAAAAAAAATGAATTAAAAGGCAATCAAATTATTTTGTAAATTGAAATTATAGAATCTAGTCTTATGAATTAAGTCAAATTGCCTTGTCATGCATTAGTTTTCACACATGTGTTATTAACGTAATACATAATTGTTCGTTGTATTGGATATTGTTGAATGATGCAGATCATAATCATTAAGTAATCATTTCCTTAAGTATATCAATTCCTTGAGTATATTATTTCCTACCTTCGTTAAAAATATTGCTCAGTCCCAATTTTATAAATAAGAACAGCAATCAATATTTCTATTGAACAGGTCTGCCACAGAGGACCGAAATTTAACTGAAAGCAACAGATGCGGTTGGAGTCACGTGGGGTTTAACGTGTTAGGAATAAGGGCTGAGATTCTCCAAAATCCCAGCCAAGTGTTGACACCGGCGTCAACACCGGAGTGGCGTCAACGGGCCTCCTGGCTCAGCAATTCACTGGTCTTCAGGGGGCTAGCATGGCACCGGAGTGCTGCGCGCTGCTCTGGGGCCAGAAGACGGCCCTGCACGGCCGGTGAGGGTTCCGTGCATGCATGCGATGGCCGTCTCTGCGCTGACGCATGCGTGTTCTTGACGCCCGCACATGTGTATGGTTGCCGTCTCCACGCCGGCGCGGAGCAACATGTTGGAGACCTAACAGCAGGCCCATGCGGAAGGAGGCTGGCCCACTCCAGATCGCGATCACCCGTCCATCGGAAGCCCCCGATCATGGGCTTGGACCCCGTGGAGGGCCCCCACTAGGACGTCCACTGCGGCCGCGCATCCGACCTCCCGCCGGGTGGTACCAGGTTGGAGCCATGCTGGCGGAACTTGGCGGGAGTTCGGCCAGTCACTCACGGAGAATCGCCACGGGGGCCTCTTTCAGCGGTCCCCAACCAGCGCCACGGCGACCACGTGGGCGCGATTGGCGCCAATTCTCCGGTCTCTGGAGAATCACAGCCCGGCTTTGGTGCAGTGCAGTGGGAATTTCCCGCATCCCTGCCGATTCTCCGACCCGGCGCGGGCTTGGAGAATCCCGCCCAAGATTTCTCAACCTGAACCCACCTCCAAACCATCCATTTCCGTTTTTTACTGAGGCAGGAACATCAGTGGATGACCAACCTGATGCAAGGATGTACATTGGAACTTTAAATATGATAATCAGGCTGCTAGCCTCATTTTATTGCAGCTTTTGGAATTTAAGTGCTGTTTGCTGGGTTTCTAGAGCATTGGAGAAGTTGATAAATTCCACCAGCCAAGGATTTAGAGGATATTGTGGATTGAGAAGCTAAGTACCTTCGCAATTACTGAGTAACGGATTCCCACCCAATAGCCTCCTCCTTGGAGGTTTCCATTCCCAACATCCCCCAACCAGGCAACCATCCCTCCCCACCACCATGCCAACACATTCCTATCTCCCCGACAACAGTACTAGGGCCTGAGCCTCCGCAGCATCCTTTATTACCTCATCCCCCATGACCCCGAAACTGATCCTTCCCCACCCGCACTCCGGTTCACATTCCTCCATACCCATTACGAGTCACCCTAACAGTGCCCTGCCCCCAACCTGCCACAGCATGGACTTAGCAGTTACAATGAGTCTTTCTGCCCCATTAGAGGCTCTGCTGTCAATCCAGCTGGGCCTTCATGCAGAGAATTGATCACTGACATGTGGAACAATCCCCTGTGGGACAGGCCAGTGGAAATTCAGTCTGATATTTATCTATATACTCAGCTAATCCATATGTGTAAGTTTATATTACATTATTATAAATGAAAAAATAGAAATGCTTTGAACCAAATTGAAACTCCAATTGCTGTGGCTGCTTGTTGTTGGGGAGAGCTGCAGCGACCAAGCTCATCAAGGTGGCATATAGCTGCAACAACAACCAGATATGGAGATTAACTGTACAATAACCAGTCCTGCTCCTGGCAGATAAGCAGTAATGTATCATAGTGGCATGGTTTTTATAGTGGGGGATTAAGAACGTGATGCCATGACAATATTAAAACTCCTGTAAACCTATTCTACAGCACCCTGTGACTTGACAAGCAAAGTCCTCCATTTACTAAACTCAATGACCAAACATCCTTCCATGGTAGATCAGCTGATGGATGTGAAGGTGGACGAGTGGGTGAGCTATCTTGGCTGCCTCCTGAGGTCCCCAGTATCACTGATTCCAGTCTTCAGCTACTTCAAGCCACTCCATTTGATATCAAGAAACAGCTGAATGCACTAGATAATATAAAAGCAAATGAGCACAGACAACATCCCAGCAATTATATTGAAGACTTGTGCTCCAGAACCAGCTGTGACCATAGCCAAGTTGTTCCAATGCAACCACAGCACTGATATCAACCCAACAATGATGAAAATTGGCCATGCATGTCCTGTACACATAAAATCAAGAAAAGTCCAATCCAGTAAATTATCCCTCCATCAGAATACTCTCAATCATCAGCAAAATGGTCAAAGGTGTTGTTGACAGCTCTATCAGGTGGCACTTCCTCAGTAATAATCTGCTCACTGACAATCAGTTTGTGTCTCGTCAGGGTCACTCAGCCCTTGACTTTATTGTAGCCTTGTTCCAAACATGGGTCATTCAGCATGTAATTAACTCACGTGTGAGAGTTCACCTGGATGGTGACAGATCTGTGCTCCGCCACCCCCATGGCTCCAATGTCTGTTCCTCATAAGAGTGAGGACTCTGATATCCGGCACCCCACCGCCCATCTGGGCCCTCTCCCATCTGTTGTGGGACAACTTCTCCTGTAGAAGCACAGAGGGGGCATCGTTAGCAACCCTTGTCATTCATCGTGGGGCTGGTTTAGCACTCGGCTAAATCGCTAGCTTTGAAAGCAGACCAAGGCAGGCCAGCAGCACGGTTCAATTCCCGTACAAGCCTTCCCGAACAGGCGCCGGAATGTGGTGACTAGGGGCTTTTCACAGTAACTTCATTTGAAGCCTACTTGTGACAATAAGCGATTTTAATTTAATTTAATTTCATTTCATTTCGTGGGGGAGGGGCTCGGTGTGGAGGTGTTTCGGTGGTGGTGGGGAGATAGGCTGTATGGGGGGGATGGGAATGGGGAGGGGTGGCGTGGACAACGCTGCTGGACATGGGTGGACTGGGGCACAGAACTGTGCTGAGTGGGGTGGGGATAGTGCCAGGCACAATCCCATGGTGGGGGGGCAACGTCTGGTGCCAAACCACCCGTGCAGCCCGATGAAGGTCGTTGATCTTCTTACAGCACTGGGTTCCGGTCCTCCTGGTCACGTTCCCCGAGCTGGTGGCCACTGCCACTTCCCCCCAGGCTGCAATGGCTGCCCTGTGGCTGTCCCTCTGAGATCCTTTAAGAAACAGGTAATCCTGTCTGGCCTCTTCCGAGTCCCATAATCTGCTTAGGTTGACATCGCGAATTGTGGGGCTGGTCTTCTCAGAGGCGTGGCTGCAGCTGTGTGGGATTTGTGGAGATATGTCTGTAGACAGTGTTGTATACAGTGGTGGTGCGACCTCCAGCCAGCAGGTGGTGGTACAGATCCACTATGCGGTCTCGAGATAGTGGTCATGACACAAGGCACTCAAATATAAGTGAGGGCAGATCCAGGGATTGCAATGAAATTTATTCTGTAAGATTGTAAAACAATGCATTTTCAAGTGTCTGTAATATCCATTGAAGATGCAGGGCAGGCTATCCAATTCAACACTCACCACAAGAACATCAGCTGGCAAGAGGTAATTGTACCACGTCCAGCATGTGACTTTTTCATTCAAATGTTCACAAAATCATGCCGTAGGGATACCCAATTTGCAAACGTATATTGCTGGTGATCATGATCATTCAACAATGACGCAGATGTAAGATCTCCCTCTTAAACTGAGAAATTATCATTGGTGATGTGAATGGATGAAGACTTCAAACATTCATATGGTATTCTTCTTTCTGCCAATTTACTAGAGGTAATAAGGCATTTAACTTAAACTGGCTAATATTCTGGATTAAAACATACATTGGTCACTCTTGAATGCTTTAGCTTTTAGCACCTGTTAATTGGCTAAAATTGCTGTATTCATTTGCAAAATATCGCAAATGTTACATCACAATGTGACAATCATCCTTTTTTCAGTGCTGCTCTCTATATGTGAATTTATATTGCTTTGCAGATGCTCCTACTATTAAGTACGCTCAGAGTGCAGATGTTGCAGTGGGTCGTACTGGGATGCTGCACTGCGAGGTTTCGGCTGTCCCACCAGCAGATTTCGAGTGGTATAAGGAAGACAAGCGGTGAGTGTTGAAATAAAATTTGAAGATAAGCCTGATTAAAAGCTCCACAGGAGAAGACTAGTTAAAACTCCATTGCAGTGTTAATGTAAGCCTACTCGTGACACTGATAAAGATTTTTTTTAAAATTAAGGTGAATGGAATTGAAGATACTTAACCTTCCATATACAATGCACTAAAGTTAAGTATTAGGCCAGACAGTGCAAACCTACTTAGAAATTATTTTATAGTACTTGCCAAGAACAAGAATTGAAGAAACAATGGCAAACATTAGGGAGTGAAGGTTTGCTTAAGAAAATTGTCCTGAATCGACAACCTATCCTGAGGATAGACAGAAATGTGTGTTGTTTGTCAACAATCTTCCTCATCAATTTTCTTTTTAAATTTAGAGTACCCAATTCATTTTTTCCAATTAAGAGGCAATTTAGCATGGCCAACCTACCTACCTTGCAGATCTATGAATTGTGGAGGCAAAATCCATGCAAATACGGGGTGAATGTGCAAACTCCACACGGATAGTGACCCAGAGCTGGGATCGAACCTGGAACCTCGGCGCCATGAGGCAGTAATGCTAACCACTATGCCACCATGCAATCTTCATCATAAATAACTTCAAAAATACAAGAGGAAAATGGTGGTGGACTTTCTGTGCTATCAAGATATTCTGACTCACTCCACCTTTGCTTGTTTTGACTTGCTCCCTGACACTCATGCTTGCTTAACCAATTTTTTCCATGTAACATTCTATATTGTAGGGTGGCACAGTGGTTAGCACTAGTGCCGAGGACCCAGGTTCGATCATGGCCCTGGGTCACTGTCCTTGTGGAGTTTGCATCTTCTCCCTGTGTCTGCGTGGGTCTGTAGGGTAGGTGGATTGGCCACACTAAATTGTGCCTTCATTGGAAAAAAGGAATTGGTTACTCTAAATTAAACAGAAAGATTCTATCTTCTGCCCAGCACCATGTTTTCGCTCTTCTTCTACCCGCTAGGAATTTCCCAGTCTATTCCTGACACAATTAAATAATTGACAGCAGTTGCATTAGGTGCTGTATGTGATTTCCTAATTTGACTAAAATTCATGCTCCAGTCTCTCCTGACCTTTAAACTAGTCAATGCCTTGAATTAATTTTGCTGTATATTTTATCTCCATTCACAGGATTTATACTATGTCCACATAATGTACAAAATAGATCTGCAACCATTATAATCAAAATCTCTTTCACATAACAAGTAATCAGCCCCCCAGTTTGTATTTACTATCTCCATAAAGCAATATGTTTATCATTATGTTTACCCAACCTATGCTATTGTTCAACCAGGTTTCCCTGATGCTTATAATATCATAGGCACACTCTACACCAAGGACATGCCAGTCTTTCATTTTATTGATAAGTACTTAGTTACTGAACCTTGAGGCATTAATCTCTCTGACTCAATCGACTGATGTGTTTCTTTATTTTTCCATTATTTCCCTATGTATCATCCTGACAGGTGAATTGTCATCTATGAAACCTTGCTGCGTATTTGAACATCATTGGTTACAATTGCATTTGGTCCTTCCATATGCTTTTAGACTTTGCCAGTCTTTAAATTTAAATTAGCTGTTTGACTCTTCCTTCTGCCTTAACATGATGAACAATTACAACATGAGAACATTTGTCCATGTAGCAAGAGTCACTGTATTTTGTAAAGTAATTAGTTCTACAAAACGGTCTGAGCTGTTTAAAAGGAAATATGTAAAACCAACCTGTTTTTGAAAAAGGATTGCTACAAATTGTGCATTCCACACTTAGCCACTTTTATAGAGTATACCATCACAGGCAAATATACTTTTTCCACACATAATTTAGATAGGAAAACATGACAACATTCTGAATATTGGAGACAACTAGAAATGGGACTCCAGGGTATAAAATGCATGCAATGCCACAATGAGCTAAAATACTTTCAGAATAGTTTTGGATGAGTAACTTGTGACTGTTTTCTCTTTTCACCCTTGTCAGGATATATAACAGCTCACAAGGCATCCAAATCCAGAACTTGGACAGTCGGTCCAGTCTCATTGTCACCAATGCTACGGAGGATCACTATGGCAACTACACGTGCGTGGCAGGCAACAAGCTTGGGATCACCAATGCAAGCATATTTCTATACAGTAAGGCCTTTCCTGCAAAAATCAATAACTGAAAAGTTTTATTTCCTTTTGTGGAAATTTTAACTGGCTAGACTTGTTCAAGTGCCAACTGGAAATAATACTTTGTTTCCTTTTTTCTTTGCTTCCTGTTGGGAATGATGGCAGATTACTCCACTTGACGGAGGAAAATCTTTTGATGTATTTTTTCCCTTGCAGCAAGTCCACCGCTTTGTTGGTCAATCAAAAAAGCAATCTTGACATGCGGAAAGCAATGATCCAGTATTCTCTGTGCCTCCCGCTTGCGGAAGGCAGTATCTGTCATTAAGTGAAAACCATTTGCTGTGTCTTTGGAGAAGCAGGATAAATGGGAGATGGAAAATTAATGGGAATAAAATCATTGAATTTATGGAAGAGTTTATTTTGACTAATATTATTTGACTAATATTTTCTGGTTAGACAGCCATGTATTTTAATAATTTCCCTAGGATTATTTCAGTGGCAAACTGAGCCTACATCCTGGTTGCCCTGCAAAGATACTGGAGGTTAAATTAATGTTAAGTGGTTTGGAACTCTGAAGTGTCCTTTTAGTTAAGAATAATTATTACAGAAATTTGACACAACTTAAAAAGGTCAAATAAATGTTGGCAATTGGTACATACTTATCTCTTCTAATTTGAGAAATAGTTCTTAAACAATGATCTGTCCAATAGCATTCCTCCTCATAACAATGGGGTAGAAATTTGGCTTGCAGCACAAAACAGGTGGTATTATATTGGCCGCCTCTCATACACTCCCTGTAAATCAGCACTTTCAAAATCATTTATGTAGAGGAGAATATAACAGGTGGCCGGTGCAATACTGTCTTTATTGTGTTGCTGCCCAAGGTGCATCTCTGCACCCATGTCTTTGTAAATAGTTACTTTGGTTTAATCTTGTTCCTTGTTTCTGAAGCCATTTAGAATTCAAAACCTGCTCAGTTTTGGCTGGCTGATTATTTTGAGATTTTTCTTGATAGGTTGGTGCGCAAGAAGCTTACCGTTTAAGAACAGTAGCTTGGAGTTTCTGTTCGATTGCGTTGGTTTTCTCAGTGCAATTAAGCTAGTGCTTGGGGTCGGGGGGGGCCTGATGCTGATGCTTGTGGTTGGGGGGGGGGGGGGACAACCTCAATGTTTGTGGAGGGAGGGTCCCTGTGACTATCGGAGCTCGAGCTGGGGGGGGGGGGGGGGAGGCGGGAGGGGGAGGGGGTTATTTTCTATATGGATCGAGGCGCCATTTTTATAGGTCCCCAGACATCTGTGGAGCTGGCCTTGCTGCCTCAACCAGACCCCGCCCCACCACAATTGCGGTGTAAACCACGCTCCCTAATTTTTGTTTTCAGCGACTCAAAATCTGGACTAAAATCACGGGCGGAATTCTCCGCTCCCGCGATGAATCGGGAAGGCCGTCGTGAACTCGGCCGAGTTTCACGACGGCCTTGGAGGCCGCTCCTCGCACCTTATTCACCCCCATCTGGGGGGCGAGGAGCGGCGCTCCATTATTCTCGGCCGACGGGCCTTGACGCTTGCGTTAATGCAGTGCGCCGAGAATGATGCGACGGCGGCGCCTAAGTGACGTCAGCCGCGCATGCGCAGGTTGGCCGGCTCCAACCCGTGCATGCGCGGATGACGTCACGACAACTGATGGCTCGAACCTGCACATGCGCGGTTGCCGTCTTCCCCTCAGCTGCCCTGCAGGATGTGGCGGCTTGATCTTGCGGGGCGGCAGAGGGGAAAGAGTGCGTCCCTTTGAGACGCCGGCCCGACGATCGGTGGGCACCGATCACAGGCCAGTCCCCTCCCGAGCACGGCCGTGGTGCTCACTCCCCTCTCCGCCCCCCACAAGCCACAGACGAGCATCTGGCACCCATGTTCACGACAGCAGCGACCAGGTGTGGTTGCCGCCGTCGTGAACCGGTCGGGAATGGCAGGCCGCTCGGCCCATCCGGGCCGGAGAATCGGCGGTCTCCATGAAAAACGGCGAGCGGCGATTCGGCGAGCGGGGGGTGCCAGGGTGGCATGTCGTGAGTTGCCCGGCCCTCCTGCGATTCTCCCACCCGGCGTGGGGAGCGGAGAATCGCGCCCCAATCTGTGTAGTTGGAGAGCTACATGCTGGATTTCAGTCGGAGCCTGACACTCTGGAAAAATATGGGAAAATTCCACTTACAGTTCTGACTCGTGATGAAGTGGAGGCTGATGATGTCATCGAGGCATTCAAAAAATTTAAACAAAGCCATGGAACGATATTCAATAGCTTTCTAAAAGGCATTAATCAACTTTGAGAGGTGTAGATCAGAGTACACTAATGATCAGAGACTGTTGGGGGGGGGGAGGCGGGAGGGGGAGGGGGTTAGGTGTTGTAGAATAAATGTTTTCCAACTGGGTGTGTACATATTGTACACTCAAGCTCTAACTTGACTGTCTCAAGTCTGAAGAGGAAAACATGAGCACCACAAGGATTACTCACCTTTGTGAGATTTAGCCAGCACCAATGTCCATAACCTAAACAATTTCCTGCTCCAGGATCATCTTGGAGAACAAGAATGAACCCAAGCTTTTTCAGACCTACCAAATCCTTGAATGCATCAACACAAAAACTAAGTGTGAGGAGCTCATGCTCATCAAAAGTGATTTATCAGTTGTATTCGTCCCTTCCTCTTCTGTATAGACCTTAGTCCTGTAATCTCTCTACTCAGCGAACACATAATTTTTGTCCTTCTGCAACTTCAATCAATTTCCTCACCTGTTGTCAACAAACTCACCTTATTCATAAAACTCCTCCTTCAATCTCATTCTCATCCAAATCTCAGCTACCAAACGAGCTGTCCTAGTAATCTTTCCAGATGAACCAGCCATAATAATCATTTAATTAAAAGTGGGAACTTGGTAAAGTTTGTTTAATTCATCTAAAAAGTGGATTTATCACAAAACAATTAGCATTTCAGATTGCAGTGTCAATCCACACCATCTGCAAATACTTGAATTTCGATGATTGAAAATCACTTTTCAACAAATGTATAGAGCTATTTTTCAGTTAGATCAATGTACAGTAGAATGTTCCTTAGTAATAATATACTTATTCAAAACTTCCCAATTTTAAGGGCGGCATGGTGACACAGTGGTAAGAACTGCTGCCTCACAGCGCCAGGGACCTGGGTTCAATACCGGCTTTAGGTAACGTGTGGAGTTTGTGCATTCTCCCCGTGTCTGCGTGGGTTTCCTCTGGGTGCTCTGGTTTCCTCCCACAAGACCAACAAGAGGCGGGGCAACATTGAATTTGGTACTGGGTAATGAACCGGGCGAAGTGTTAGACTTGGTTGTGGGAGAGCACTTTGGAGATAGTGACCACAATTCGGTGACTTTCACTATAGCAATGCAGAGGGACAGGAACATACGGCAGGGCAAGGTTTATAACTGGAGGAAGGGTAATTACGATGCGATTAGGCAAAAATTGGGCAGCATAAGATGGAAACAGGAACTGTCAGGAATAGGCACAATTGAGATGTGGAGCTTGTTCAAGGAGCAAATACAGCGTGTCCTTGATATGTATGTCCCTGTCAGGCAGGGAGGAAATGGTCGAGTGAGGGAACCATGGTTTACAAAAGAGGTTGAATGTCTTGTCAAGAAGAAGAAGGGGGCTTGTGTAAGGATGAGAAAACAAGGTTCAGTTAGGGCACTTGAGGGATACAAGATAGCTAGGAAGGAGCTCAAGAAAAGGCTTAGGAGAGCTGGGAGAGGGCATGAGAAGTCCTTGGCGGATAGGATCAAGGAAAACCCCAAGACTTTTTACACTTATGTGAGGAATAAAGAATGACCAAGGTGAAGTTAGGGCTGGTCAAGGACAGTAATGGGAATGTGTGCATGGAGTCTGAAGAGATGGGAGAGGCCCTAAATGAATACTTTTCTTCAGTGTTCACAAGGAGAGGGCCCATGTTGTTGAGGAGGATAGTGCGATACAGGCTGGTAGGCTGGAGGAGGTAGATATTCGGAAGGAAGATGTGTTAGAAATTTTGAGAAGCCTGAGGATAGATAAGTCCCCTGGGCCTGATGGGATATATCCTAGGATTCTTTGGGAGGCGAAGTATGGGATTGCAGAGCCTTGGCTTTGATCTTTATGTCCTCACTGTCTACAGGAATAGTGCCAGAAGACTGGAGAGAGGCGAATGTTGTCCCCTTGTTCAAGAAAGGGAATAGGTATAACCCTGGGAATTATAGGCCGATTAGTCTCACTTCAGTCATCGGTAAATTATTGGAAAGTGTCCTGAGGGATAGGATTTATGATTATTTGGAAAGATACAGCTTAATCCAGGATAGGCAGCACGGATTTGTGAGGGGTAAGTCTTGCCTCACAAGTTTGATTATATTCTTTGAGGAGGTAACTAACTACATAGATGAAGGTAGAGCAGTTGATGTTGTATACATGGATTTTAATAAGGCGTTTGATAAGGTTCCCCATGGTCGGCTCATGCAGAAAGTAAGGAGGCATGGCATAGAGGGAAATTTGTCCGATTGGATCAGTAACTGGCTATCACATAGAAGACAGAGGGTGGTGGTAGATGGTAAATTTTCATCCTGGAACCCAGTCACCAGCGATGTACCACAGGGATCAGTGCTGGGTCCTCTGCTATTTGTGATTTTTATTATTAATGACTTGGATGATGGAGTTGAAGGTTGGGTTAGTAAATTTACTGATGACACCAAGATTGGTGGAGTAGTGGATAATGCGGAGGCTATTGTAGGTTGCAAAGAGACATTGATAGGATGCAGAGCTGGGCTGAAAAGTGGAGTTTAACCCTGATAAGTGTGAGGTGATTTACTTTGGTTGGACAAATTTGAATGCGGATTACAGGGTTCTGAAGAATGTGCAATATCAGAGAGATCTTGGAGTTCATGTCCATAGATCTCTGAAAGTTGCCACCCAAGTGGATAGAGCCGTGAAGAAAGCCTATAGAGTGTTCACATTTATTAACAGGGGGATTGAGTTTAAGAGCCATGAGGTTATGCTGCAACTGTACAAGACCTTGGTTAGACCACATTTGGAGTATTGTGTGCAGTTCTGGTCGCCTCATTATGGGAAGGATGTGGAAGCATTGGAAAGGGTGCAAAGGAGATTTACCAGGATGCTGCCTGGATTAGAGGGTAGGTCTTATGAGGGAAGGTTGAGGGAGCTCGGGCTTTTATCATTGGAAGTATAAGATGATGAGAGGGATAGATAGAGTGGACGTTCAGCGACTTTTTCCTCAGGTGGATGCAGCTGTTACAAGGGGGCATAACTATAAGGTTCATGGTGGAAGATATAGGAGGGATGTCAAAGGTAGGTTCTTTACTCAGAGAGTGGTTGGGGTGTAAAACGCACTCCCAGCTATGGTAGGGGAATCGGACACTTTAGGAACTTTCAAGTGGTTATTGGATAGACATATGGAGTGCACTATAATGATTGGGAGTAGGTTGATTTGATCTTAGTTTCAGACTAGTTCGGCAAAACATCGTGGGCCGAAGGGCCTGTACTGTGCTGTACAGTTCTATGTTCTAGATGTTCTATAATCCATAGGCGTGCAGGTTAGGTCGATTGACCATGCTAGATTGTCCCTTAGTGTGCAAAGGTTAGGTGGGCTTATGGGAGTGAAGGGGTGGACCTAGGTAGAGTGCTTTTTAAGAGGGTGGGTGCAGACTTCTGCAATTTTTTGCACCGTAGAGTCCCTAAAGTGCAGAAGGAGGCCAGTCAGCCCATCTAATCTGCACCGACCCAACGAAAGAGCACTCTACCTAGACCCACCCCACACGCTATCCCTACAGGCCCATGCATGTATTATGGCCAACAACCTAACCTGCACATCGTTGGACACTAAAGGGCAATTTCACATGGCCAATCCACAGATCAGGATGTTCTTTATAAACAGTGTCCCAATCAGTACAGAAAATGAACTCCTCCCCCTCCCCAATCCCCCCCCCCCCCTCCCCCACCCCCCACCCCCCTCCAGACATAGGGTGCCATTCCCTCTACAAACATGAGGGGATCTCCTCCTCCCCCCCCCCCCCCCCCACTCCAATCAGCATCAGAGGTTCTGTCTCCCACCACAAGCATCAGCACCAGCGGTTCCTCCCACCCCCAGCATAAGCATCAGCATTGGGCACTTTTCCGACCACCCCCCACCCCCCGCCCCCTCACCATCAGCATCGGGGGCTCCTCCGCTAACAAACAACATGAACCCCACCTCCAATGGTGTGCCCCAGAGGGCCTACCCCTGGCACTGCCCTGACACCGATTGGCATAAGTTGGCACTGCCAGGTTGGCACTGCAAATCTGCCACTTCCAATCTGGCAGTGCCAACCTGGCAGTGAAAACCTGTACCAGGGAAAGTGCCAAGGCACTGCCTGCGCACATCCCTCTTCCCCTGGGACGATACTTATTTTTGCACCTCTGGAGTCCCCCAGACTGATTCTCATTTATCCAAACGCGTTGCAAACCTCACGATGTGGTGCCATATCAATGAGATATGAATATACATGTGGCGAGGGGGTGGCACAGTAATGAGATTAAAACATATGTTAATCTATTAAAATGAGATTTGCGGGCATGAACTTCATTATATCACCAGCAAGTGCCGTGGAAATTTAGGAAACAAGACGTCGCTGGTGTAAATCTCCTTTTGCCGATCCTATCGAGGTTTTGCATCTTTGTTGCAGGTTGACTTGATGATGGATGTGGGTGCAAAATTACCCCCATGTGTTTATTACTGTCGTAACCATTTCCTTTTTATACACAATTCACACAAAAAACTAATTCAGGTTAATTTTTCAATCTAATTCAGCATTATCTTTGTTTAAATTGTAAGGGTTTTTACTCACAGGCAACTGCTGCAACCACGTTATGTCTTTTCGTTTCCGCAAGTTTTTAAGACTCAAAATGCTGGAACTTTAATGAGTGTATTTCATGGCAATCTCCATTTGGCTGGTGGACTCATAGAAAGTCACTCAGCACATGACTGCAGTACAGCAGTGACTGTGATGTGGCACCACAAACGATGGGCACAATTTAACTAAATGGGAACAAAGTCCCATCACAGCGCCAAGACATCCTGCTATTTAATGTGTCCCCGGTTAGATAGGGGACCTCAGCGAGGAACGCACGGCCAAGGCCGCACACCCTGCTGTCTGCACTGAGCAGCTCTGCTTGTCATAACTCCTCAGTGTAGTGAGAGATCGGGACGGCATTTAAAAATGGTGACCCAATCTCTGGAGCCAGCGACGCAACCCCTGACTCCCCGAAGCCCCAATTCACCACGAGGAGGTCCCCAGGCACCCCCCCACACACATGCCCATGCAGAGCACTCCTGACCTGATTGCCGTCATGTGACAAATGTCAGTGCCAACCTGGTTACCCTGGCTGGGCCCCTGCCAGCTGACAGTGCAACCTGCGCACCTTGGCAGGTATATGGAAAATCAACAGGAATAAAATCATTGAGTCTATGGAAGAGTTTCTTAACTAGTATTTTCAGGTTGCAAGGCTGGTGTCCAGGTGGCACCAGCAGTGCCAGGGTGCCAACCTGTCGATAGCACAAGCACCTGGGGGCCTCTGAACCCCTGAGAGACCCCACAAGTGCCTTTCCATTTGATCGCCATTGTGGAGGCCAGTACTGAACGGCACTCGCCAAGGTCTACGAGGCAAAGGAGATAGATCGCAACGCTTCGGTTACCTGAGAAACTGCGTATTAAAGTGAGACTAATTGCTTCACTCTAATATGCAGATTTGCCAAAGGGCGATCCCGTCCTCAATGAGTGGAATTCACATCGCTACGTCTCACGAGATTGCATTAGATCTCGCGAGGCATGGCGAGCAGGGTAGATCCCTGGTGCGGCGTCTCCAGGCTTCTTTCGGCCGTGTTGTGCTGCAGCACACTGCCTTCCATGCGCATCATAGTCTTTCGATCGTGTCCTGTGTATTTGCAAAACAATTAATTCCTAGCTCTTCACTGTTAAGAACCCCGCTGATGTAGTTATTTGAAAATATTTTATTAAGGCATATATAATTTTAACAATTTTCAAGAGGAAAAAAACAACAAAGCAAATAACATCCAACCAACCAACAACCAGCACCCCCATGCCTCACTCTTTCCATTTACTTCCCCCCCACTTACTGCTGACAGCTTAATTTTCCCTAAAGAAGCCGATAAATGGCTATCAGCTCCCGGCAAACCCTATCATCGATCCCTTCAAGGCGAACTTGATCTTTTCAATTCTTAGAATCCCGGCCATGTCACTAACCGATACCCCCAATTTCGAAGGATCCAAGTCCCTCCACACCAATAAGATCCATCTCCGGGCTACCAGGGAGGCAAATGCCAAAATATCAGCCTCTCTCATCCCCTGGACGCCCGTTCTTCTGACTCACCAAAAATTGCCACCTTTGGACTCGGAACCACCTGTGCCTTCAATACTTTTGACATGACATCAGCAAATCCCTGCCAAAATCCCCTAAGCCTCGGACATGCCCAAAACATGTGGATTTGCGCCCCCCCCCCCCCCCCCCCCCCCCCCCCCCCCGCACACTGCCCACACCTATCCTCCACCCCTTCAAGGAATCTGCTCATACGGGCCACAGTCATATGTGCTCTGTGGACCACCTTAAATTTTACCAAGCTGAGCCTGGCATATGACAAGGACGCGTTGACTTTACTCATGGCATCCTCCCACAACCCCGCCTCGAATTCCCTGCCCAATTCTTCTTCCCACTTTTGCTTCACCTCCCCCATTGGACCACCCTCCCATTCCATGAGCTCTCTATAAATTTCTGAGACCTTCCCCTCCCCCATTCCGTTTTTGCCATTACCTTGACCTGTATCCCTTGGGGCGGCAAGAGCGGAAAGGTCAAAACCTGCCCCCCATAACGTCCCTCTCCTGCAGGTAGCGGAACCTATTTCCACTGGCAGTTCAAACTCCTACTTCAAATCACCCAAGCACGGAAATTTGCCATCGATAAACAGGTCCACAAACTGCTCAATCCCAGCTCACTGCCGCCGCCGAAACCCCCCATCCAGCCTCCCCGGTGCAAAGCGGTGGTTGCCACAATTTGATGTCCATACCGACGCCCCCTCCACTCCCATATGCTTCCGCCACTGTCCCCACACCTCAAAGCAGCCACTACTACCGGGCTTGTGGAGTACTGAGCCTGCGAAAATGACAGAGGTGCCATTGCCCTGGTATATACCAGTTACCAGTGCCCCTAAACTTGTGCCCCTACATGAGGCCACTTGCACCCGCTCCCACATCGACCCCTCCGCCACTACCCACTTCCTTACCGTTGCTATGACCCACTGATGTTAATTGCGAGGGTATTCCAAATTTCAGAAGGGAAACTTGAAACACTGGTTCTCAACTTTTTATTTTGCAGTTTGGTATAATGTGAATAAAGAGATGAAATCCAATGATGATATTTCCAGTCTTGTAAAATTCAAATAAAAACATATTTATTAAACTACAAAACACACAAAAAAGGCAACAATACAGGACAAAAATTATATAGCACAGTGGGCTAAACAACTGGCTTGTAACGCAGAACAAGGTCAATTCCTGTACCGGCCTCCCTGAACAGGAGCCAGAATATGGCGACGAGGGGCTTTCACAGTAACTCCATTGAAGCCTACTTGTGATAATAAGCAATTTTTATATATTATTAGTATTTAACTATAATATTGGCGACACACACTGAATACTGAAATTAACTTCATTCCAAATCTCTCTGCTCGGGTGGCACAGTGGTTAGCATTGCTACCTCACAGCACCAGGGACCCGGTTCAGTTCCAACCTTGGGTGATTGTCTGTGTACAATCTCCCTGTGTCTGCATGGGTTTCCTTTGGGTACTCCAGTTTCCTCCTCCAGTCCAAAGATGTGTAGGTTAGATGGATTGAACATTCTAAATTGTCCCTTAGTGTGCAAAGGTTGGGTGGGGTTCCAGGGATAGGGTGGTGGACTTTGCTGAGGTAGGGTGCTCTTTCAGAGGGTTGGTGTAGACCCAATGTGCTGAATGGCCTCAGTCTGCACTGTAGTGATTCTATGATTCTACTTTACTAAACTCTGAAAATATACCTCTCCAAAACAACATCCCATAGACTTTAACATTAAGAACCAAATCAATTGATAATTACTACACATGACCGGCAACATTCTTTTAGGAAGTTTTCTTCTGGTTTAGAGTAGCAAGCACTAGGTTTAAAAAAGCAATCTCCAGGCAACAGCTTGTTTTGGGAGAGAGCTTAGCTTCCAGCTAGGTCTGGATATAATCTTTTATTTATAATTTTTTTTATTAAAGTTTGCATTTTTGCACTGTACAAGAAATGGATGGAACAGTTATAATTTACAATTTACATGTAGTTCCTTTTTGGCACTCCCCATCCCCCATTTGCCCCCCCCCCACATCCCCCCTCCCCTTTTCTGCTATCTCTGCATCCTATCCTAGGCCCTTCCCTTCACCTAGATGGTTTGTTCTGGCGTTTGTTTTACTCTAAAGGCTTTGTGATGGCCCTCTGTTTCCCATGTCAGTCTATCGCTGTGTTACTCTTTAGCATTTCCTTGGGTCCCTCTCCCCTGTTGCCCCCCTCCTCATTCCTGTCTGCTTTCAGTGGCCCCTGGTGGTTCCCATGTGTCCTCCACCAGCCCACCCCATTGTTGGCTTCAAACAGGTCGTGGAACAGGTTGATGAATGGCCCCATGCTTTGCGTAATCCTTCTGCTGACCCTAGGATGGTGTATTTGATCTTCTCGAGATGGCGAAATTCCAGTAGATCTGCCAGCCAGTCTGCGGCTGAGGGTGGTGCTGTTGATCGCCAGCCGAGCAGGATTCTCCGACGGGTGAAAAGGGAAGTAAATGCAAGGGCATCGGCCCCCTTCCCCATATGAAGTTCTGGCTTGTCCAATACCCTGAAGACTGCCACTCTTGCGCATGGTTCCACCCTCACCCCCATAACCTTGGACATTGCCTCGAAGAAGGCTGTCCAAAACCTAACAAGACCGGAGCAGGCCCAGGACAAAGTTAACCAGGCTTCCCTGGCACCTTTCACATTTGTTCTCCACCTCCAGGAAGAACCTGTTCATCCAGGTTCTAGTCAGTTGTGCTCTGTGCACCACTTTAAGCTGCAGGAGGAGGTGGAGTTGGCCCTGTTCAATGCTTCACTCCAGAGTCCCCAACCTACTTCCGTCCCCAATTCTTCCTCCCTTGTTCCATCCAGTGGAGAGTGTGTCCTTTCGAAAAGTTGTCCGTATATATGTCCCCGCAGTTCCCTTTTTTTCCAGATTGGCTGCATCCATTAACTCCTCCAACATTGTGTCTCTCGGGGCGCCCGTACTTTGTCATCTCCTTGCGGAGAAAGTTTTTGATTTGTAAATGTCGGAGTTCCTATCCGTTCGGTAGTTCCACTCTCTCTGTCAGCTCTTCTCAGGCCGCACGTCTGTTCCATGTGCAAATCGCTAACCACTCGCATCCCCCCGTCCTGTCTCCACCTCTTAAAAATGGCATCTAGCATGGCTGGTGGAAACTTCCACTTGACTCTGTCGAAGGCCTTTTCTGCCTCCAGGGAGACGATCGCCTCTGGTGTTCTCTCCTCGGATGGGGTCAGTACCACATTCATCAGCCGTCTGATGTTCGCAGTTAGCTGTCTACCCTTGACAACGTCTGTCTGGACCACCTCTGGTATGCAGTTCTCCAGTCTCCTGGCCGGTCTTTTTTGGATATCAGCGATATGGTGGCCTGTGTTAGCTTTGGAGGCAAGGTGCTCCTCGATTGTGAGTCTGTGAACATCTCCCGCAGGTGCAGGGTGAGAGCCGGTGCAAATATTTTGTCGAAGACCGCTGGGAATCTGACTGGTCCCGACGCCTTCCCTGCCTGCATGGAGTTGATGCTCTCCATGCACCTCTCCCAATTCTATTGGTGCTTCCAGATCCCCCTGTCAGCCGTCCCCCACAACTGGTATGGCCAGTCCATTGAAGAACCGTTTAATCCCCGAGTCCGTTTTGGAGGGCTCGGAGGTGTACAGTCCCCAGTCGAAGGCCTCAAATGCTTTGTTGTCGTTTTTTGTTTCGGCTCGCAATCCACCTCTGCTGTCACTTATCTGGGCTATTTCCCTCATGGCTGCCTGCTTTCTCAGCTGGTGAGCCAGCAGGTGGCTAGCCTTCTCCTGGTGATCTTTCCCCCTCCTTATGCCCAATAAATTGCCATTCTCTCGGTCTCCTCTTCATTCATTCCTGCCCTCCACTGCCCTCACCCCTTTCTTCCAATGAGCTCGTGCTCCTGCTCAAAGTGAGGCACTACTATCCCGTGCAAAAATTGTTCATATCCGTAACTTTCTTTTCCTTTTCTCTCCCTGTGTCTTCCTCATTGCTGCTTTGTCTGCCTTTTGTCTGGGCCATTCGCCTGCACCTCTGCTGGGGTGGTGAAATAGCATTCTTCATTCTGGATTGTCATCCAGAGCCTGGCTGGAATACTATCCCAAATTTTGTACCATTCTTGTACAGGGCCAACTTTACACGGTTAAACTCAGCCCTGCGCTTTGCCAAGTCTGCCCCAATGTCTTGGTACACCCATATTCTGTGTCCTTCCCAACTGCTTGCTTTGATCTGCCAAGCTCAGAGCAGGATCCTCTCCCGATCCTGGTACCTGTGGAACTTGCCGATTATCACCCTCAGCTGCTCCCCGGCGTTGGACTTCGGTCGGAGTGACTTCTGGATCCAGTCAATCTCCGGTGGCTTAGGAAAGCTGTCCTTTCCAACCAAGTTGCCCAGCATCAGGACCACATAGTCAGTCGGATCTCTGCACTCGATCCCCTCTGGCAGGCCCTCTATTCGAATATTCTGCAACCTTCCCCTTCAGGCTCTCTTGGGTCACCACCAACCTTTTCATTTCTGCTTCCAGAGTGATGATCCTGTCGCTCTGGTCAGTTGATGCCTTTTTGTGTTCCTGGATTGTCTTTCCGTGAACCTCCAGCTTCTTTCCCATTTCATCGAGCGCTGTCTGCATGGCAACCAATGACTCTGCCACCTTGACCATCATCTGGATCTACTTGTTGATCTCTTCCTTCATCGTGGTTAATTCCTTGGTTAGCAATGTCTTCTAACCCTCTCGAGGTGGGTGGGGGAGCCCGTTGTCTGAGTCGCCGGTCTCCCTCTCTTGGGATGGCCTCGTACCTCTCGCCTGGTGGGTACACCAACTCGCTCGCTGCTCCTGCCCTTTTCCACCGCTTCTGGCTTCCCTGAAGCTTCTTGAACTGTTGCTTGCTGGCATATTGCTCTTCTATTCCTTTTCTGTTTAGGAGTTGAATAAGTCAGAATGTTTGGGCTAAATTTGACCAAAAATGCCTATGTTACTGTATTCTGGAGGACAGCCACTTGAGGTGTGACTGCTCAGCACATCCCCATCACTGGAAGTCAGCTGTAATCTTTTTTGCCTGTCAGCTCTGCCACTAATATTCCTATTGATCTCGTCTTATCTGAACAACTTGTCTTAGGAGTCCCTCTTACAAACGTGTCTTACATATGCCACAATATGGGCGGGATTTTGTGATCCTGAGGCTAAGTGTTGACACTGTCGGAAACACTGTTGTGTTTTTCGACGGCGTCAACATGGCCTCAGGATCAACAATTCTGGCCCCGACAGGGGGCCAGCACGGCACTGGAGTGGTTCACACCGCTCCAGCTACTGATCCCGGTGTCAACTGGGCACCGCAGGATCAGCGCATGCACAGTGGCACCGGCGCCAACGCACACATGCACAGTGGCTCCATTCAACGCACCGGCCCCGACGCAATATGCTACAGGGGCCGGCGTGGAAGAAAGGAGCCCCCCCAGCCAGAAAGGCCGGTCCGCCGATTTGTGGGCCCCGATCATGGCCCAGGCCACACCGGAGGACCCCCCCGGCGTCGGACCACCCTTCTCTTCCCGCTTTGCGGAGAATCGCATGCCGGCGTCAGGATGATGTGGTGCGATTCGCGCCGGTCGCAGGGATTTTCCGGCCCGGCCCCCTTTCCCCCTTTCAGCATGTAGGAGTGACATTCATTCTTATTTCTCCTTTACAACTCCTACCTTCTGGCCATGTGCACAACTCCCGTGAAGACTATTGCAAGTGGCCAGTGATGTAATGAGTTTCATGCCCAGAGAAATAAAATGTCTTGACGCCGTAACACTCATCCACAAAAAACAGTAATTATGACCATACCAGGGTTGGTAGGTCCTGGGGTGGAGAACATGCCTGGCCCATGGCAGGGGAAATGTTGGGGGCATTGGCAGGGGGATTACCCTGCTCCATTGGAAGGTTCCCATTCTGTGTGTGGGGGGGGGGGTGTTTGCCTTACCCATGGGGGGTCTCCTTCTGTGTGCGGGGTTTGGGAGGAGGGGTATTCCCCATGTCTGTCCGAGGGCCCCAATGTCCTTTGGTGAAGGAAATTAAACATAATTTCAAGATTGGGGCACCTTTTAAAATTAGAACCCAATCCCAGATTCCCGGCACTGTTGACATTTTAGGCACCTATCCTCCAGCTGACTGTGTGCTCCTTGCCAGCATCCTCAAATTGCACCAAGTATCACTAAGTCAGACGAGAAAAGGTGGCTGTGAAGCCAATGAGTTCCACGCAGCTTTTCTTGCCTGATCCAGCACTCTGGTGTATCTTTAACTCCTGCAATTCTATGCCACCTTATTCTCCACTTCACTAGGCTATTCCACATGTTAAACCCCTCAATTTAGTTGTATCCTTATCAGTTTCCTTCTATCCAATTTTTAATCTTTATTTTATCCCAGCTTCTTGACATTACAAATAACATAACAATACAACAGATTTTGTAAAGCATTGAAGTGTAAATCAGTTCTGATAAATGACTGATAGCCGCTGTGCAGACAATAGATCACACCATGCAGTTCAGCAAGTAAAACCACAATATCAGGGATTAATGATCAAGATAAAATCCCACCCCATAACAATCTCCCTGTTAACCCCCAGTAATATGCAATTGTTTAAATTAAAACTGAAGGAGACAGAAACTACAAATTGCATTAAATTAAAGAGTATTTTGATCGTTTTTCACAGAAAAGAGCTGGGAGGGGAGAAAAGTCACCAAGTTGTTTATTTTGCAATGTAAAGTGTATGCACACAATAGCAGAGGTGGCTGAAGTGCTAATGAGCTGGATGCTGTTTCTCAATGACTCTAAAGAAACTATTCACTGGCCTATCTCAGCAATTAACGCCTATTGTATTGAGATGACTCATCCTGGCTGCTTGGAGGAGGTGACCATCCAAGCCTTTATGACTGTGACATTGAGCAGAAAGAAACACCAGCAAAAGAAGACTTGCTCCAGAAAAGGCAGTGAATTAATCAGATTTTAAAACAGAAATAACAAGTGAAAGCTTCAGCCAAGCTCAAAGGAAAATGTTCCAAAGAAGAGTTATAAAGACTCAAAACGTTGGCTGAGAACGTCCTGGTTCCTCAGTTTTGGATTTGAGGGGTACCCCAATGATACACTGGGAAAGTCGTGAAAGTTCCGACCCAAGGGTTTACCCAGCAATTATCCAGAAGAGCTAACTTCACGGGACAATTGTACTGGGCTGGAAACCATCTGACAAAGCAATTTAAATATGCAACTTTGGGTGATTCTGCCAGTTTTACCCTGATAGTTAGTCTGAAAGAGTTGGAAGGAGAAAAAGGACTTCTAACTCCAAAGTAACTATTTTAAACACCCAGACTGAGCCCCCGCACAAGACAACCCTCACACTCACCAAGGGGACACCTCATACCAGCCAAACGATCCTGCGAGGAACCCCCATACATCACCACCTATAACCCCAAATGGGAACCCCGACACCAACAACCGCACCCATTCCCCACAACCAAGCAACTCCCAAACCAAGCCGACCTTACCCGACCTGACCTATCATAGGACACCCTTTCCTCCCACCCCAGCCTAACTCTGACCTCCCCCCACCGTTCCCCCCCCCCCCCCCCCCCCCACACACACACCCGATCCAGGTCCAACTCCACGCTACCTCCCTCCATCCAGTCTAAATCCAAACACACCCCGCCCCCTCCCCCTGCTGCTCTGATGCGCCTACCTACCCTGAACCAGGTCCAACTCCAACTCCAACCCCCTGCCTCTACCCTCCTCCTGGGCTGACTTCAACTGCTCCTCTCCTACTGGTCCAATACCCCCCTACCCCTTAGTCTGACTCCAGCATCCCCCTCGGAATCCTCATCTGTGTCTGACTCTGGCATTTTCCTTTGGCTCCGGCATCCTATTTTAGTTCCGATTCTGGCATCCACCTCCTGTTCCGACTCCGACATTCTCCTGCAGGACCAAAATTCCCATACCCCCGTTGCAGATCTGATTCTGACACCCCAGTCCCCCCAGGTCTTCCCCTCTCACCCACCAGCTTAACCCTTAACCCCCTCCCCACCCAGCTCTCACCACCCTCCCCCCTTATCTCTTCCCCATTCTAAGTCCATCCCCTGGGTCTCCACAAATTCCAACTCTGCCGATCCAGGCATCTCGCCCCTCATTCTGAATATGTTATCCAGAGAAAGTTAGAAAAGTATTTCCAGCTTCTAGTTAACTATCATACAGACCCACAGCAACTCTGCATGTAACCACCCCCCCCCCCCCCCCCAACCCCATTGGACTCCCTGTCCTTCTATGGGACATCCCAAAGCCCCAAAATCACAGGGGGTACCATCCCCCAAGTGTGCCCCCTCCTCCACCCGATGGGACTCTGCCAAATTTTCACGGAATCTCCCCAACCCAAATATCCAAGGAGAATTCCCTAAGTCCCCCAAGAATCCCCCAACCCGTCCCCAGACCCCCTCCCCACCATCTGCCTGCTTGACCATCACCCTTACTGACCAACCTCCCTGACCCGCTCTGTCCCCATTCCCAGATGGCCACCACCCCTCCTGCCTGGCTGTTGGCTAGCCCCCCAACTGCCTGACACCCTCCCTCTTCCCCATGACAGACTACCTGACCCAAACTATGGCAATGCCCGACCTGATACCTCTATTCCAACACCAACACCCCCAAAAACAAATTCTAACCATTTATCTTCCAAATCTATCTTCTTCCTAGCTTGAAAATGTCTGGACCTTTAAACCTAGCTGATTTGCAACAGCAAATGCTGTAAAAAAAAAGGGGCATGGCCTCCATGCATCCAACTCTCAAGCCTCAACAAAGGCCCAGGAATGTGTAGGCCTGCAAAGCTCTCGACCAGCCTGAGTCAGTAGGGCAGGCAGGAAAGAATTGGAAGAATTTACAGGCACAGGAATGGATTGGCAATCCAACTCTGTCAGAAATTTGCGGTTCAAATCAAAAGAGTGCAATATTATTCCATCCCTATATTTAGTCATTGAACAGAATGGGACTTTCCTAAATCTAAGGCATTCAAGCTGCTAATCAGCATTAATAGCACCACAATATCAAGAACATGGCCGGGATTCTCCATTGCGAGGCCACCCCGCCACCATTGATAGCAAGGTCGGAGAATTTGGCTGCGCCGTTCGCTGGCAGCGGGATTCTCTAATCCCACCGCTTTTCAATGGAACTTCCCTTTGAAACCATCCCACACTGCTGGGAAACCCACGGGGTGGGGCCAGAGGATCCCAACGCCAGCAAACGGCCGGTAAATCATGCCTCATATCTTCAAGCGTGATTTTCTTTTGAACAGTTGATGGCATGGATACTATAAACAGTTGTGATGGTTATTAAAAATTGTTAAAAGTAATTAAAAGAAAAATTATCTTAAAATTCCAACCATCCCAAAAGAAGCAGAACTTGACTCAAGCGAAAGAGAAAGGAAAGAGAATTTAAATTCAATTTTGAGTAACCTCGCCAGGAAGAAGAGCATAGTACAGGAGGAAGAGGGCAATTATGTGAACATTGAGATCAATGAGAAGGCAAAAGAGCATTTCCCTGCTTGGGAACTGGCAGCAAAGCACACACCAATCACAAGCCTTGTCAGTGAAGCCACAGAAGTCAGGGTCCACCATTTTGTTAAATTAAATCTTATTCCAAATTTTAAAGCAGATGAAATTGAGAGTTTTATGAATTGAATTGTTAGCTGGTCACCACAAGTGAGACACAATTGGATGAACCTGTCAATTCACAACACCACTAATGAAAAAGGGCCTCTGCCTGTTTCTTCATTTCAATCCTGCTCGTAGGATAAATTATATTTCTGAGCTTGCTATTCTCATTCAAGACTTATGATTTTCCGCCTGAAGTTGAAGTGTGCTAGCAAAATTTGAAGGAACTAAGAAAGAATCCAGACAGTATTCGCGAAGAAACGATTAGTCAGTTCAAACATACATGGGTGGCAATGAAGGTCTGCCAGATTATGAAGATCTTTGTCACTTAATAAGACCATAAGACCATAAGACATAGGAGCGGAAGTAAGGCCATTCGGCCCATCGAGTCCACTCCACCATTCAATCATGGTTGATTTCAACTCCATTTACCCGCTCTCTCCCCATAGCCCTTAATTCCTCGAGAAATCAAGAATTTATCAATTTCTGTCTTAAAGACACTCAATGTCCCGGCCTCCACTGCCCTCTGTGGCAATGAATTCCACAGACCCACCACTCTCTGGCTGAAGAAATTTCTCCTCATCTCTGTTCTAAAGTGACTCCCTTTTATTCTAAGGCTGTGCCCCCGCGTCCTAGTCTCCCCTGCTAATGGAAACAACTTCCCTATGTCCATCCTATCCAAGCCATTCATTATCTTGTAAGTTTCTATTAGATCTCCCCTCAACCTCCTAAACTCCAATGAATATAATCCCACGATCCTCAGACGTTCATCGTATGTTAGGCCTACCATTCCTGGGATCATCCGTGTGAATCTCCGCTGGACCCGCTCCAGTGCCAGTATGTCCTTCCTGAGGTGTGGGGCCCAAAATTGCTCACAGTATTCTAAATGGGGCCTAACTAGTGCTTTATAAGGCCTCAGAAGTACATCCCTGCTTTTATATTCCAAGCCTCTTGAGATAAATGACAACATTACATTTGCTTTCTTAATTACGGACTCAACCTGCAAGTTTACCTTTAGAGAATCCTGGACTAGGACTCCCAAGTCCCTTTGCACTTTAGCATTATGAATTTTGTCACCGTTTAGAAAATAGTCCATGCCTCTATTCTTTTTTCCAAAGTGCAAGACCTCGCACTTGCCCACGTTGAATTTCATCAGCCACTTCTTGGACCATTCTCCTAAACTGTCTAAATCTTTCTGCAGCCTCCCCACCTCCTCAATACTACCTGCCCCTCCACCTATCTTTGTATCATCGGCAAACTTGGCCAGAATGCCAGATTCTGGGGTTTGATACAAACCTGCAGAAACAGAGTTAATGGGGTGGTAAGGCCTTTAAAATGAAGTTGGTCACCTTATTGCCATGTTAACCCTGATGATTGGTCTGCTGGGGTTTATTGCTTGGCAGCTGAAGGCCTGTCTGTTTTAGGCTGTAAATCCATTCTAATATAGCATTTGCTGTTCTTTGATGTATGCAAGACTTTCTTTAGGCTGGTCAAAGAATGTGCAATGCAGTCTGGTATGGCAACTGCTCAGCCCAGGACCGCAAGAAAGTTCAGAGAGCCGTGAGCACCATCCAGTCCATCACACGACCTGCCTCCCATCCATTGACTCCATCTACACCTCCCACTGCCTGGGGAAAGCGGGCAGCATAATCAAAGACCTCTCCCACCCGGCTTACTCACTCTTCCAACTTCTTCCATCGGCAGGAGATACAGAAGTCTGGAACACGCGCAAACAGACTCAAAAACAGCTTCTTCCCCGCTGTTACCAGACTCATAAATGACCCTCTTATGGACTGACCTCATTAACACCTCACCCTGTATGCTTCATCTGATGCCGGTGCTTATGTAGTTACATTGTATACCCTGTGTTGCCCTATTATGTATTTTCCCTTTTCTTCCCATGTACTTAATGATCTGTTGAGCTGCTTGCAGAAAAAATACTTTTCACTGTACCTCGGTACATGTGACAAATCCAATCCAATCCAATCCAATGAATTATAAAGTTACCTCCCTGAGTTATGCTGTCAAGTTGGTAGGTAATGAATACTTAAATTAATTCTTAATTGGAAGAGATTTTTCATGGGAATGACTAGAACTACTACACCTACAAAGGAATATCTAAGGCAAGAATCTCAATTTGTAACAACTCTAAACTGCCTGATGGATAAATGCCAGAAGGCCTCTTAACCACTCGGTCAAGTAAGTAATTTGGTGCAGCATTTGGGGCACTCTATTTGGCTTTCATGCTCCTGAGCTGGAAAATCCAGACTCTGTTTCCATTTTTGAATGAGGACAAATTGGGAGCAAGTAGCCGCCTATCTCCCTCTACCACCCTCCTGACACTCTGAGAGTCAAACATGAAGGTTGACCATTTGAAACAGGTAACCTGGGAATCATCATTCAGCAAGAGACAAGAGGAGAAATCTGGAAAAGAAACAAAATAGCCCAAAGGTTTAAAAACTGCAAGTCAAGTGGCTAAACATTTAAAGAGACAACTTGCTCTGTTCATATTCTACTGCAGTATTTTTTTCTTTTCACTGTGATGTTCAGTTGCGTCAGTTTCAGATATGCATGGTTACCTAAGCAACATCATTTTATAATAATATATCTGACATTGAGTTCAAAATCTCTTTGACTGGCTGTTGTCATCTAAATATATGTAAATGATTACTCTCTCCATAATATGCTCCTAATTAAACTATTTTGCACAAATGTTTTTTGGTAGAATTACAGATATTTCTTCCCCGTCATATATCCTGTAGCGAAGCAGGAGAATTTCATACATTTCTGTCAATCTGGTTCCCAGTTCTGGCTGCATGGGGATGTAAGTGCTTTTAACTGGGTGGATTACATTAAGTTCAAAGCAGCAATTAAAGCAGCATCAGCAAAAAAGAAAGAGAACCAGAAATAATGAGGTTTTTTTCTGTCAAATGATTCCAGAATCACAGCATTTTCCCTCAGCAAGGATGCAGTCACATTTGTGTGGTTGTGAAAACTGACAGTGCTGGGGAGTGCATTTTTTTCTCTTTCAGTTTTCGTTCGAGCTGAGAATAAGGGATGAATAATACTGAAGCTTAATGCGTTCCATATGATCCCCAGTCTTCGTTGCTCCAATTAAATTCCTCATTGCTTAAAACCCCATGTTTAAATCAAGCAATTGCTTAACTAGATCAAAAACACTGACCATTTTCTATTTCCATCACAGTCTCCACCACTTCTAGCAGATGCAATTATGTGAATGTGATTTGCCTGCTTTTCACGTTGGCCCACTTAAGATGGTAGCGCTATTACCATGTGCATTTTCCTTCTGTGTACTGACCTTTTGCCCAGTTATTTCTAGCTCCGCTTTGACCTGCACGTTTATTTAAATGGCTATCAGTGTTTACTACAAACTGTGACACCAAGCTATTTAGGCTTAAGTACACAAAATGTAATCAAACATTTACAAGGCGCCAATGTTTTTAATGATAGGGAAAGCCTATGATGGATTCTGAGTTTGACTATCTGTCCATTGGTCTGCCAAGATACTGAGCGAAGAAATGAGGTACCTCCCTCAAAAGCTCTTAATGGGAAGTTCTGTTGTGATGAGTTCCATTGTCTTGGATTCATGATCATAATCACACTTCTGGTTTTCCCTCACCTTCTATTTATGGAACAGCTGGCTGCATTGTCCAAGCCCTGTTTGGATTTATTTGAGTGTTGCCCACTGGCTTTGGAGGAGCTCGGGACATCAGCTCTTGGGTCACTGAAGGAGTGTTTTTTCTTTAAGCTGCATGCATCCCAGGATTCCGCCCATCTGGATAATGGGTTAATATAAGCTAAATAAATATTAGCTGCTGTTTTGATATTGAAAAGGCTAGTGCAAGTTCCAACCCCTGTGGCAGACCATTATTGCTGTCTGTTCTGTGTTCATCTGGTGCTATCAGCAAGGTAAACACAGAATTTATGCTATGGTGTTTTATGCCTCAGAGGTAAACAGAATTGATACACTCCAGGTAATATTTTTGAGCAGGAATTTTGTTCAATGCTTTAAAATGGCTGCTGTCATATCTCCACTGTTTGCTTCAGTTTAGTTTCACCTTCTCAGTAACCACACCCAGGCTTAACTAATCACACAGAGAATCAGACACTTACAATCAAGCACCAATCGAACACCAAAGGCTGGATTCTCTGTTTTCAGGACTATGTCCCCATGCCATCGTGAAAACTGTGGTATTTTACGCCAGGAAAACTGGCGTCAAAAGGCCACAGATTCACTGTCTTACAGGGGGCTAGCAGGCAGCTGTCGGAGATCTCGCAGCTCTAGCTGCCGATACGGCCCCTCGCACTTCTGGGTCAGAGGCCGCGTATGCGCACGGTGGCAGCCTCCAGCGGATGTGCCGTGCTACATGGCAGACTCAAACCGCGGACCTGGACCGCAGAAATAGTGCCACTCGCCTGACCCAGACCGCCCTCACAAAAAAACTCAGTCCCGAATGAGGCCCCCCTGCCCTCCGATCGGCTCTCCCCTGACTGTGGCGGCCCCGGACTGAAAAGTCCGCAGCCGCCACGTGGGTATCACAGACGGTGGGGCCATGAATGGTCCACGCCGTCGGGAATTCGGCCAGTCGGAGATGGAGACTAGCGGGGTGGGCCTCAGGCAATGGCCTGAAGTGGTGGATAATTGGCGAAGCATACTCCTCGAGTAGGCCACTTACCAGGGCGCGGAGAATCGCAGAACTGGGGGCAGTCCTGATTTTGTGCAGGAAACTGGATTCTCTGCCCCGTCGACAAACGCGATTCCAGCATTGGGGTGCGGAGAATCCAGTCCCAGGTTTTCACTCGAGGCTCCAGTACGCAGAAACAGGAAAATTCCTGGCTTTTCAAACCCGACCTTTAAAAATAGCTGCCTGCAAGTCAGAATTTTGTTCCAGGCGGAGATAGGGGGTTGCGGACTGGATAGGAAGTTGGGCCCAGCATCCCTGGAATGCGTGCGGAGGCTGTTGAGTGCAGAGGCAGGCTGGGTGGAAGGCATCTCTGTGCTCTAGCACTGTGTTGAGTTGAACTGAAAAACCCCTACAAAGCAGCCCTCCAACCCACACCCCTCAAATGCTGCAGCTCTTCATCGTGGTGAAAATTATGGCCTATATCTTTGTCCCCAAATAAAACTGAAAGGTCTTATTTTAAATTAAAGCATCACAAACAATAAACATATGTAAATCAAGTCAGTTCTAGCATGGGCAGACAAGTTGAACTCTTAGTACAGAAAGAGCCTGTGAGATGTGAAGGTCTCTGATGATGGCACTCTGTTGCCAGCCAGCTGACTGCTTCACAGATCATTGTTTTATCTTAATAACATCCAAATGTCCTTCATGGGAAAGATTCGATACACGTTGCTTCAACACTTTTCAGAAAACCGCTCCAGTGCCAGATGTAATACAGTTGTCATCAAACAATATGAGATGATTGCATACTCTGCAGAATGGAAACAGCTCTTCCTCTATTTTGTGAGGTTTATTAGTTATTGCAATTCACTGTCTCCAATTCTGTCTTCAACATCATCCATGTAACAAGGTTTGCATTCACCACGATCATGTAATTTTCGACATTGCAAGTGGCTTCAACAACGCTAACACTATCTGTGATAGTGGAACGGCTAAGCATGGCAACTATTCGACTCTGAACGTGCAAGATATTCAACCTCAAATTTGTACTAGTGAAGACAATCTGACCACCTGTAGATGTGTAGAGGTTGATGACTAGATCCTGATGTGCCGAACAATGTCAATGCTCGTTGATTCATGCAAAAAATGAACTATCTAGCCTACAGATACATGTGCCATGGTTCACAAATGTAGATACAGGCTAATGCTTCCCGCTCGCAGTCGAGTATTTGCGTTCAAGTTTCAAACAAGAGGTGTGGCACATAAGGGACTGGTTGTTCACCTCCATCAACATATCATAAGGATACAGCCCCAAACACATTTCCTGATACATCTGTTGTGACAAATATTTCCATGTGTGGGTCGAAATGTGTTATCTTCGCCTTTAATATGTCAAACATGGCTTGCTGTGCAATTGTCCATTCCCATTGTGCATGATTTCACAGAAGCTTTAAAAGAGATCTCTGCACGCTTCACAATGAATTTGTGATAAAGGTTGACAGTACCAAAAAATGATGGAAACACTTTTCATGTTAGGCTGGGTCGGAAGTATGTAAATCTATTTTATGCTGTAATGCGGTGGTTTTACTTTCGCTGATGTCACTCTATGCTCTTGAAAGTCAATCTCTGCAAATGTGCATTTGCACTTGTCGAACATTGTTGTGTGAGCCCCAATAAGAACCACTGATCATGTTCTGCTTCATCCCTTCCATGGACAACAACATTATCGAGTAGGTTATCATTCCCTCAGTGTTTGAGAAGATGAATTAAATTGTCTATTGGAATGAAACTTAGACCATCGGGCATTCTGGGGTCCTGAAACACACCTTCAAAAGTAACAAAACTGCTTTGTTCTGCTGATGGTATCTGGAGATTACACTGCCACATGTCAATCTTCGTGAAGACTGTGAAGGCATGAAATGATGCTTATAGATCTTGGATTGTAGAAAATGGATACTTGTCTTGAATTGTAGCTTAGTTGACCACCTTAAGGTTATTGCATAGTCTAAGCTTGTCATTTTTGCATTGTGCAACAACTAGATTCGATATCCACAGCAATGAGTTAATTTTCTCAATGATACTGTCTGTTGAAAATCATTTCAGCTTCTGACATTTTGAGCACAAATCACAAATGGCAACTGTTGAAAATTGTGTGAAACCTGTTGAATTGATCTGTCGATTTGAGGAGCATGACAGTATTCCTTAATCTCCTCAAATCCAGTAAGTAAGGGAGGATACTGCTATAATCAGTGTCATTATTTATGAATGTGTACTCCAGTGGCCTTCAAGTTGGAATTCAAGCCTATTCAAAAGATATATCCCAGGAAGGTTTCTGCCTTAATTGGCCATGTTAAAGATGAACCTATCTGGAGCGATGTTTTTGCAGAGAACTGGAACTATAATCATTCCTAAAACCAGAATAATTGAGTTGTCATAAATGTATCTATTGTACAGCAGAAGAAAAGTTGAGAAAAATATCAACGGTTTGTTGCTCAACATAGGTACATTCACAACAACATTAATGAGAAATGGGGAGCGGGATTCTATAATAATGGGGCTCTGTCCCCACGCCGACGTGAAAACCGGCGGCAATGTCTCCGGCGTCAACTGCCCCCGAAAGTGAGGAATTCTCACCTTTCTAGTGGGCTAGGTTGGCGCCGGAGTGGTCCCCGCAGCTCCAGCCGGCACAGAACGGCCTGTGCGAGTCCGCGCATGCACAGAACGGCCGGTGTATTTCCCCGCTTGTGCAGAACGGCCGGCGAGATTCGGCGCATGCATGGGGGTTCCCTTCTCTGTGCTGGCCCCGGGCAATATGGAGGAGTCGTTCAGGGGCCCGGCGCGGAGTAAAGTGGGTCCCCATAGAACCGGCCTGCCCGCCGATCGGTAGGCCCCGATCGCGGGCAAGCCACCATGGGGACTCCCCCTGGGGTCAGATCCCCCTCTCCCCTCCAGGACGGCCCCCGCACACTCCCTTCCAGGTCCCACCATGTGGGAGGTAAGTAATCCACGCCGGCGGGATTCAGCCAAATTCGTCAGCCATCAGGGCCCAGACAATCGCTCGGGGGGTGGGGGCGGGGGGGGGGAGGGGGGGGGGGTGGGGGGGGTGCTGTCAATGGCTTCCGACCGGCGTGGCAGCGATCCCGCTGGTACTTGAAAAACAGCGCCAGAGAATGGGGAAGCCGAATTCGGGGTTGGGGGGCGCGATTCACGCGTCTACCCAGGGATTTTCCGACCCGGCGCCGGGTTGGAGAATCCCGGCTGCGATGTCCACAATCTTGACTGGGCATTCATTAAAATTATCTGGCTAGGGCAGCACGGTGGCCTAGTGGTTAGCATAACCGCCTCACGGCGCTGAGGTCCCAGGTTCGATCCCGGCTCTGGGTCACTGTCCGTGTGGAGTTTGCACGTTCTCCCCGTGTCTGCGTGGGTTTCGCCCCCACAACCCAAAAATGTGCAGAGTAGGTGGATTGGCCACGCTAAATTGCCCCTTAATTGGAAAAAATAATTGGCTAATCTAAATTTAAAAAAAAAAAAAAAAAAATTATCTGGTGGTTTACCATTTGTAATGATATATCCGTCGTGTACATCACTCTCAGGTAGAGACTCCTCCATGTGACCAGCAAACCTTTGCAAAGTGGCTCCACTTTAAGCATGAGTTACATGTTTTCATTGAAACAGACATGGCGGGGTGAATTGATGAGTACTCCCACAATTTGGCCACATGTTAGAGAGTGCTTGACTGTTATAGACTCCCTGGTCTAGCAGAGTGTGTGTCATTTAATTGTCACATTTTTCTTTGGCCAGAAATATTTTTTGGGAACACTTATTGCCACATCAAACATTGATATGTCTTCTATGAAATGCTCACTGGCCTTCTACTCTGAGACAATGTAAGAGTATCATCTTCTTCTGGATCGTTGCTACATACAGGCTGTCCATACCCATTGTGAACAAGTAGGTATTGAACCCATCAATCCCACAGCAAAAGAAATGGTGCTGGAGCAGATAAATTTTAGTTATTCTCCATCATCCTTCTTGTCACTTATGTTTTACATCTCAGAGATTTGTGGAGAACCTGCAATGTATAAGTCATCTCCTGACTCCTGTTACGATTACAGTTGATATTATAGCTGGACGGCAAGATTCCAGAATGGAACCCTGGCTCTAAGACCATAAGTTTTTTTTTTACAAAATGTGGAGGAAGAGAATCACAGGACCGCTAAATAGTTTCAACATTGAGAAAAAAACATTTATTAAAGCGTTGTTTCAATTACAATCATCTGAGGGGCACTGGTCGACGGTCTCTCCGTGGTCATCCAGTGAGTATACAATCCTCCATTACTCATCCATTAGCTTAACAAAAACACACACATTTAAAGATTAATATGAATTACAAAGAATATCTTAAACTACAATGGTCACATTAACAGAAAAAGTCCCTTGCATTAATCTGCTTTCACATAAGGAATCCAGGAGTCCTCTTGCTGTATCTGAGCCTTGAATGAAGTTAAACTCTACACGCAATGCCTAACTCACACTCGTCTTCAACAAGCATGGCATTTATTCTTTCCTGTTGTCAGGTGGAAAGCTTCTGGTGGTCCCCAGTTTCAGTAGCGGCACAGAGTTTTTGTTGTTGTTTGGGGGCAGTGGTATTCCCTGGATTGTGAAGGTAGGCCATGAAGCCTTACAAAAATGTTATCTTGGTTTTATGACTGAGGCAGCTAACAGCACCTCAATTCCTACATGTATGGTGCTCGGTCAGTATAATATTCTCAGGAGTCCCAAGAAGGATACAAACGTTGAGATTTGTTAAGTTACATAAATGCAAGTCACAAAAAGGTGGGCAGTACATCCAGTCCCAGCTGGGACCATGTGAAGATGCCGGTTCCCATCCAGTCCTATTTATCGAGCCTCGCTGTTAGGCCTTTCCCCCCCCCCCCCCCCCCACCCCCCGCCTCCCCCAACGGGGAAGCACGTATTCCACGAACCCCACATGCAGCTTAATCAGGTCATTCAATCGGGTCTCATGGGGGTTATTACGTTCCTCCCCTCCAAAGTATGCAAATCCCTCTCTCATAGAGGATGGAGGAGATATCCTCCGGTGCTTCATCCGTGGTTATGCTTTCACGGTTGCGGGCTGGGTCAAGGTGCGTGTAAGGTAAAGTAAGCTAAAGACGTCATAGTCCCAGATGAACATAGACTGCTTTCCACTTTGAAGATAGCTGACTGTCGGTGATTTAACCTGAGGATCACTACACCTCAGGTGAGGGGCAAAGTTGAGAAGCTGGGGCCTTCACGAATAACCTCAACCAGTACAGTAATTTAACCTGTGCTGCTGGTCTTGCTCTACATCATGAACCAGCTGTCTAACCAGTGGAGCTGAACTGGCCCACATCAGGGAGTGTGTAATGCGTCGGGGAGCGTTGCACTCATTCCGATCACCTAAGAGGTGCTGGTTGGCGGTCTCTCCCTAGTTAAACCGCCGTCCGAGACTTTGGATGCTTCTGTCTCCATGTCTGACTCTGAATCTTCCATCTCTTGGATCTCTGCATCCTGGCCCTTGGGGAATGTTTCCCCTTAGCCCCTGAATGACAGGCAGAAGGGATGGGGAGCTGACTCATCCAGCGGAGCCAGTCCTGGTACTGGCTCCCTGCCTTTAGGGTTGTCAGTGTGTTTTCGCACTGTCCACTGATTGGTTTTCACCATTTAAGAGACCGGTCCAGTCTTCTCCACGACAGTCACTGGTACCCACCGGGCATCGTCTTAGATCTTTTGGACACATACTATGTCCGTTGGTAAAGAAACCCATTTCCATTCATTTACAACCCCACTTTCCCCTCACCCCTCTGTGCATGGGCACGAACTCCGATCTCGCCGCCAGCTGAGTGTCGGAGAGCAATGTTCGAATCAGCGCCCACCGACGCTCAGCGCCGATCCTGAAATTTCAATTCTCAGCCCCATCGGTGCAGGCAGCAGGGAATCCAAGCCAATGTCTTACTCGTGGATAACTATACAATTGCCAATCCAGCACTTCCTCTTCTTCTGTACCTCTGACCCTCTGCTCGACCCTCTGAATCCCCACTCGATACACAGACTCTTCCCTTAACCTCTAACACCCCCTCTGACTTGCCCCTTGGTGCTCTGACACCCCCCTCCAATCCTCTGACTTCCCCCGACCCTCTAACACCGCCCAGATCTTCTGGCTCTTCACCAACCCCTTGACCTTCACCCAACTTGATTCTTCAAATCAACCCGACACTCTGAATTCTCTCTGACTCTTTCCTGACCCTTAAATTCCCCAACCCTCCAATTTCCCCCCAACCCTCTGATTCCCCAATTACCCACAACCCTCTAACATCCTTCCAACCCTCCTCACCTTTCAACTCACCCAAATTTGATCTGACTTCATTACCCTAACTACCCACCATCCTATCTCTTACCAATCTGCCACTCTACCACTTACCACCCTATCCATCTGACCCACTTACCTCACTCGCTAACAAACCGAGAAACTATTCAAATGTCCCAAAGCTTTGCAGTGTGTTAGTGAATGAAGACTTACCAAAGTACAGCATGTAGTGCTGTAACATAGGGCGTGGCTTGGCTTCCCCCGGGGCTCATGCCCTATGAAGAAGGACTCCCAGAACAGATAGACTCCTCTCTGGAATGAGAGGTCACAGATATAACTTGAGAGGCGGTAGATTTAAAACTGAGATGAGGAGGAACTACTTCTCGCAGAGGGTGGTGAATTTATGGAACTCGCTGCCACATAGTGAGGTGTAATTGGAGTCATTAAATAGTTTCAAGAAGGAGATAGCTGTATTTCTGGGGGAAAAAAACAGGTTTAAGGGATATGGGGAACAGGTCGTGAGGTAGATTTGGGACTAGAAAGAGATCAGCCATGATCTCATTGAAAGACGGAGCAGGCTCGAAGGGCTGAATTGTTTACTTCTGCTCCTAATTCCTATGTTCCTATGTATTTCTGAAAAGGCTCAGTTCACAAGTCTGGACCAGGAATACGGAGCTCCGGCATGTTTAAAAAATAGGAGTGGAGTGGTGACATTGATTCCCACTCCATGGAAGATTCGGCCCAGTGCTTAGGGTGTTGTAACTGACCTCACTTACTCTGGGTTAAGACCTGCAGTCACTCATAATGTTTACAGTTGTCTACTTCAATCCTTTCTTTCTGGAAAGGTGAAGACAAAATTGACACACTTTCTGCAACAATTTTTTGCATCTGTTTATCTGGCCCAAAGAGCTTGTTTACCTGTCATTTGGAGCAGATTGTCTTTTGGACTAGGCTGACGCAAACCTCCTTTTCATGTGACTCTAACAGCAAGAGCTGTTTTTCTTCAGCTGCACACATCAAACGTATTTTTTGAATGTGATACACCAGCAGCAAAGGGCATATTTGAATCTGTTCCTTTAAGCTATTGCAGGGAACCAACCTGACCACTAATTGTCGCATTTTGATCTCACATTTTATCACTATATGCACTTGCTCAGTGACAGGCAGTTCTCTGGTGAATACATGATGAGATACTAGTGCTTGAAATGGTCATACCTGAATAGCTTTCTGTGATTGGATTGCTGGCAGCTTGCCACTCTTAGGAAATAGTAACCGTATGATATAACAAGGACTCATTTTCAAAAACAAACTACGTTCTTTGCTTCTAAAACAGCTCTCTGCAAATGTGGCTTTAAGGTTCCCACAAAAAAAATTTCAATTACCTTGCATGTTTTGTATCTTTTGGATTAATTTGATTTGTGTGCTGCTGACTGTGCAGTTGTCTTGACTGACCAATTTTTGTGCACATGATATAGACTCCAGCTAAATATGATAATGATACGATGCACTAATGCCTGATTATCAAGTGTTCCAAAATGATGAACAACAGCCTGGATTTATATTTGGTGCATGAGAGATACAAAGTTGCTGCTCATTATTCAGAAGTTGTTATTCCTGCATTTGTTATTTGGAATAATTTTAGTAGTGATCATGGACTATAGCTTGAAAATGTGAATCAATGTCTGTTCCACTCCTTTCCAAGTTGGCATGATGTGAAAATGCCCTCTGAACTCTAATGTCTTTTAAAATTTGTTGTCGCCTCCATATTTTGATCATGGTGGAACTGTTCTCAAATAGATGAGAAAAAAATCTAATTGCAAGAAACTGACTGGCTGGGGTGTTCGATTGATAAGAGAGTCAGGCCTGATGTGGTATCTCCTGTAACTAATTAGTTGACTGACATCATTGATATCTAAGCTCACTTGTGCAGACCCAGACACTTGGGAGGAGGAACGTACTGGAGGGCTGTTGGCAAGTTTAGGAGAAGCAAGATAAGCAATTCAATTAGAGTGAAACGAAAGATAGTTTTACGAGTCAGCACATTATAAATGCCACACTCAGTTTTGGTTCACTTTAACACTGGTCGTATCACGGGATCAGTGAATGATCTGAGTAATTTTAATTGGGTGATTCCACATGACTCATTTTTCAACCACTGAAATTGCAAAACAGCGGCTTGATCTGCAACTGACTAGCAGGTTAAAGTTACAACGTGTGATATTAACAACAGACACACTGGCCCCGAATTTTACTGCGGTAGGCTTTGAGTGGCGGGAAAGAGATTCAATCATCATCGCATGGTTTTAACATTGCAGTTTGCATCTTTTTCCCCCAGAACGTTCCCCAACCTGAGCGGCACGATTGGCTCTCCACTGGGCAGGAAACCCTCCGGAGAAGGCCAGGGCTCAAGGAGCTGGTAGCGATCCTGCAGTTTGGATAGTGATCATGCAAACGCGTGCTGGATGATCACTAATCCTTTGGTGGGTGACGTTTCCGATTATGAGGGGAAGAACGATGTCCCATCCTGGGCGGGAGATGTTCTTCCATCTCTGATCCAATGGAGGGCAGAAAAAAACGTAGCTTGGGATTCTGGGAAAAACTTTTATTTCTTCCTGGTCCAGAAGCAGTGCTGGAAAGGCATTTATGTTTCCCATGATTCAGCTCTTGACTCCTTTTTTTTCTTGGAAAACTGCGGCCTGAATTAAACCTGGGACACTGTCTCATTAATAATAATCTTTATTGTCACAAGTAGGCTTACATTAACACTGCAATGAAGTTATTGTGAAAATCCCTTAGTCCCACATTCCGGCACCTGTTTGGTTACACAGAGGGAGAATTCAGAATGTTCAAATTACCTAACAGCATATCTTTTGGGACTTGTGGGAGGAAACCGGAGCACCGGTTGGAAACCCACGCAGACACAGGGAAAATGCGCTTACTTTGCACAGACAGTGACCCAAGCCGGGAATCAAACCTGAGACCCTGGCTCTGTGAAGCAACAGTGCTAACCATTGTGCTACCTATAACATTTAAACAATAAAACAGCCTTGTGGCTGCGGATTGGTTGTCTATTCCCCACCCTGCACTATCCCAATTATATTAAACCTAGAGGTGGGTGGATTGGTGGTAGGTTTGATTGATTTAAAATTTTTACCTCTGATCTGACCCCAACTAACCCAGTGTTGGTCATTATAATTCCTCCAACTAATACATCTGTATGAAATTCTTCATTCTTTAACAAACAAGTTAATCAGTTAATCAACAGAACTGAGGATTGAAAACATTGGTTATTAATATCGCACTGTGGGCTGGATTCTCCGCACCCCTACGCCGAAATCGCAGCTGGCGCCGGGGCGGAGAATCCAGTTTGATGCAGTAATCGGGACTGGTGCCGGTTCGGCGATTCTCCGGGCGCTGCAAATCGGCGTCACCGGGGAGTATGCCACGCCGTGGGGGGCCATTGCCAGAGGCCTGCTCCGACATTCTCCGCCACCGACCGGCTGAGTTCCCAACGGCGTGGAACTAATCTGCTATTACCAGTCAGGATGCTCACATGGCGGCTGCTAACTCAGTCCACGGCCGCCCTGGTCTGGGGTGGACGGATCGGAGGCCATGGGAGTCTTATAGGCGGCCGGTGAATTAAAGTGCGGGGTTTGAGGTTTAGGCGCACGACCGATCAGGGGGTCTCCTTTGTGGGTCTACCTCCACGGTTCAAGTCCGCCATGGAGCACAGCGTGGTCGCTGGAGGCCGCCGCCGTGCGCATGCGCGGCCTCTGACCCAGAAGTGTGGGGGACCCTATCTGCAACAAAAGATGCGAGATTTACTCCGGGCCCCTGCTACCCCTATGCAGGGCTATGAATTCATTTCATTTTTTCCCAGGATTTTCACGAGCAAAACTCCACCGTTTTGACGCCAGCATGGAGACACAGTCTCAATAATGGAGAATCCAGCCCTGTGTGTTTTCAAGTCGTAGCTTAGAAACATAGAAAATAATAGGATCAAGAGGAAGCCATCCAGCCCTTTTAGTCCTCTCCCACCATTCATTATGATCATGGCTGATCATCCAACTCACTAACCTAATCCTGCTTTCCCCCATAACCTTTGATCCCCTTCACCCTAAGTACTATATCTAACTGCTTCTTGAAACCATACAATGTTTTGGACACAACTACTTCCTGTGGTAACGAATTCCACAGGCTCACCACTCTCTGGGTGAAGAACTTTCTCCTCATCTCTGTCCTAAATGGTCTATCCCATATCTTCAGACTGTGACCCCTGGTTCTGGACACACCCACTATTGGGAACATCCTTTCTGCATTTACTCTGTCCAGTCCTGTTAGAATTTTATAGGTTTCTATGAGATGCCCCCTCATTCTTCTGAACTCCAGCGAATACAATCCTAACCGATTCAATCTCTCCTCATACGTCAGTCCCGTCATCCCAGGAATCAGTCTGGTAAACCTTTGCTGCACTCTCTCTCTATAGCTAGAATATCCTTCCTCAGATCAGGAGACCAAAACTGCACAAAATATTCCAGTTGTGGCCTCATCAAGGTTCTGTATAATTGCAGCAAGACATCCCTGCTCTTATACTCGAATCCTCTTGCAATGAAGGCCGGCATACCATTTGCTTTTTTTACTATCTGCTGTACCTGCATTCTTACCTTCAGTGATTGGTGTACAAGGACACTCGGGTCTTGTTGCGTGTTACCCTCTCCTAATTTAATGCTGTTCAGATAATAGTCTGCCGCCTTGTTTTTGCTACCCAAGTGAATTACCTCGCATTTATCCAAACTATAGGCATCTGCCATTCATTTGCCCACTCGCTCAACTTGTCCAAATCACACTGAAGGATCTCTGCATCCTCCTCACAATTCACCCTTCCACCTAACTTGGTGTCATCTGCAAATTTGGAAATGTGACATTTGCTCCCTCATGTAAATCATTAATATATATTATGAATAGCTGGTGTCCTAGCACTGAACCTCGCGCTACCCCACTAGTCACTGCCTGCCAATTTGAGAAAGAGCTGTTAATTCCTACTCTTTGTTTCCTGTCTGCCATAGAGCTTTCTATCCATCTCAATAGACTACCCCCAATCCTATGCGCTTTAATTTTACATGCTAATCTTTAATTCATGACTTTGTCAAAAGCCTTCTGAAAGTCCAAATACACCAAACCCACTGGCTCCCCTTCATCAACTCTACTGGTTACATTATCGAAGAATTCCAGTAGGTTTGTCAAGCATGAATTCCCCTTCATAAACCCATGCTGACTCTGTCCGATCCTGCCACTGTTTTCGAAGTGCCCCGCTATAAAATCTTTGAGAATAGATTCTAGAATTTCCCCCCAATACTGATGTCAGGCTTACTGGTCTGTAATTCCCTGCTTTCTCTCTGCCTCCCTTTTTAAATAGTGGAGGTACATTAGCCACCCTCCAATTTGCAGGAACTGTAGAATCCTGGATAATAACCACCAATACATCCTTTATTTCCAGAGCCACCTCCTTCAGGGCCTGGCGATTTATCAGCCTTCAATCCCATTTGAATTCCCCTTTGTGACAATATACAGGTCCGAAGCTGGTTTTTGTTTTTGGGCTAGACTTTTAGTCAGAAGTTTGCTATTAAACTAGTCAATTATGCATTAATTGATATACTATATACAAACCAGTGCCCTGAGTTCATGGACTAACTACTGACAGAATACATTGCATCTCAGGTAATCCCCTCCTTGCTTTGATAAAATAAAATAATTATGAAGCACAGACAATTGCCCAGAAATTACTTTTGGCAATATGAATAGGCAAACTCATAGCACACTTACATTTATCTGTCCTTTTCATCAATGGAGGTTATTCAGCGGTTTACACTAATTGGGCTAGCTCTTGTCCTAAAATAGCAGACCAAGAGATATCATGTGAGAATGTTCCATGCTTATTGGCAACAATAATTTCTCAGCCATTTTATGAGACATTGAGTTAAGAAATAAGTTAGTCACTCATTTAATATGTTTTTAATATATTGTGCATTTTTCTGTACTCTGCGAAAATAAGTAAATCAATAATGCCCTCGCACAAGTCATATGATGCCATAAACATCTGGCAGCTGTATCATAAACTTTTTATTACTCTCCAAACTAAATCACACCATCTGTTACTAATGGAGCAGGTTCTCTGCCTAATGATGAGATTTTTGTAATGTTTTCTTATACTGATAGACAATATAAGGGTAATTTCACAAGGTTCTACAGGCCCTCAGGAGTCTCACTAGCAGCGAGCATTAGTCAGAAAATTGAAGCTATAAGGTTGAAGTCCCTTCTGACCCATACTTAGGTGCACCAAAGTTCTGCACCAGTATTATTCCAGGATATTGCAAAGAAGAAAACAAAACTTTTGCCTATGGGATCTGTAATCTGGACTAATGGATAAGAAATTCTCCTTGAACAATATGCCCCCAATTCAGTACAGTTTGTTAGTAAACTTGTGGCCTCAGTCACAGAGGCCACAGTAGAGCTATTACCTGAAATGGTAAATTGATACATGTGTATGTAGTAGAGGACATTCCACTGAGATTCAGATTGCACACAGAAGCTTTAACCTATATACGCTCATTCAATAACTGATCTGAGAGTGCTCGGAGATGGACTTGCAGAAAATAAATCAATTTTCCGCAACTTAATAAAGACAAATTGTTTACCAAAGAGTTATCTGAAAGCAAGTGATCCAATCTTGATGGAGGCCTGGATTTGCTGTTATTGATGGGTTTTGATAGCTGTAGAAATGCATGTTGCTTATTATTCTAGATTTACAATAATCCATGTAAATATACCAATGAATTTGGTATATTTACAGTTATACCACTGTCACAGATCAGGAATGATACGTTTTGAGCAACAAATAACATTTAGCATAGGAACATATAAAATAGGAGTCGGTAATTCAGCCCATCAAGCCTGCTCCACCATTCTACATGATCATGGCTGGTCCTCTATCTCAATGCCATACTCCCTGCTCTCCCCGTATCTCTTGACATCTTTACAGTCTAGAATCTATCTATTTCCTTCTTAAACATAGTCAGTAACATAGTCTCCATAGTCTTCTGTCGTAGAGAATTCCACAGGTACACCACCATCTCAGGGAAGAGGTTTCTCTTCATCTCAGTTCTCAATGGCCTCTCCCATGTCCTGAGACTGCGACCCCTTGTTCTAGACTCCTAGCAATAGGAAACAACTTCCCTGCATCCAGTCTGTACAGCCCTGTCAGAATGTTATAAGTTTTAATGACATCCCACTTCATTCTTCTAAGCTCCAGTGAATACAGGCCTGGTTGCCCCAATCTCTCCTCATGTGACAACCCTGCCACCCCAGGAATCAATCCAATGAACCTTCGCTGCTTTTGCACTGTGGCAAGTCCTTTCTTTCGTAAGAAGACAAAAACTGCATGGAATACTCAAGGTGTGGTCTCACCAAGATCCTGTACAGCTGCAGGAAGACATCTTTGCTCCTGTCCTCAAGTTCTCTTACAATGTAAGGCAACCTACCATTTGCCCTCTTTTTTTTAATTTAGAGTACCCAATTAATTTTTTCCAGTTAAGGGGAAATTTAGCGTGGCCAATCCACCTACCCTGCACATCTTTGGGTTGTGGGGGCGAAACCCACGCAAACACAGAGAGAATGTGCAAACACCACATGGACGGTGACCCAGAGCTGGGATCGAACCTGGGACCTCGGCGCCATGAGGCAGCAATGTGAACCACTGCGCCACCATGCTGCCCACCAGTTGCCTTCTTAACTGCTTGCTGTATCTGCATGCTTGCTTTCAGTGATTGCTGTGCAAGCACACCTAGGTCCCTTTGTACATCAACATTTGCCAATCTATCACAATTTAAATAATACTCTGCCATTCTATTTTTTTCTACCAAAGTAGATAACTTCACATTTATCCACATTAGGCTGCATCTGTCCACTCACTCAACCTGTGTAAATCACCTTGAAGCCTTTTATCATCCTCCTAGCCCCTTACATTCCTACCAGGTTTCACGTCAGCAGTAAACTTGGAAATATGAAATTTTGTTCGCTCGTCCAAATCATTGATGTACATTGTGAATAGCGGGGGCCCAAGTACTGATCCCTACGTACCCTACTCATCACCGTCTTCAACTTTGAAAAAGATCTATTTATTCCTATTCCCTGTTTCCTGTTTATAACCAATTCTCAAATTATGCCAGTATACTGCCCCAATCCCATGCACTTTAATTCTGCACACAACCCACTTTTGTGAGATTATAGCAAACACTTTCTGAAAATCCAAATACACCACATTCACTGGTTCTCCTTTGTTTATTCTACTAGTTACATTATCAAAATATCTCCGGTAGGTCTTGTCAAACACATGATTTCCCTTTCATAAATCCATGTTGACTTATCTAATCCTGTTGGTATTTTCTAAGTGTCTTCTTATCATATCCTTTATAGTAGACCAGCATTTTCCCTACTACTGATATTAGGCTAACTGGTCAGCAATTCCCTGTTTTCTCTGAGGCTCCTTTTTTAAATAGTGGGGTTATATTTGCCACCATTCACTCTGCTGGGATGATTCCAGAATCTAGGGAACGTTGGAAAATGATAACCAACACATCCACTATTTCCATGGCCACCTTTTTTAGTACCCTGAGTTGTAGTTTATCAGGCCTCAGGGATTTATTGGCTTTCAGTCTCATTAACTTCTCTCTTACCTTTTTCCAGTAATAATAATTTCATAGAATCATAGAATTCGCAGTGCAGAAGGAGGCCACTCGGCCCATTGAGTCTGCAACAGCCCCTGGAAAGAGCATCCCACCCAAGCCCACACATCCACCCCATCTCCGCAACCCAGCAACTCCACCCAACCCTTTCCTTCAATTCTTCTTTCTCACTGGACCCTCGGTTTTCCAACACTTCTTGAAGGTTGTTTGAGTCTTGCTACATAAAGACAGATGTAAAATGGTTATTTAATTGCTCTGCCATTTCTTTGCTTTCTATTATAAATTCTCACATTTTGGACCGAATTTGTCTTCATTAATCTTTTTCTTTTTACATATTTACACTTTCATGTTCCTTGCAAGTTAACTCTCATACTTTCTTTTCCCCTTCTTTATCAATCTTAGTCCTCCTTTGTTGACGGTAGCAGCACGGTAGCACTGTGGTTAGTACAATTGCTTCACAGCTCCAGGGTCTCAGGTTTGATTCCCGGCTTGGGTCACTATCTGTGCGGAGTCTGCACATTCTCCCCGTGTGTGCATGGGTTTCCTCTGGGTGCTCCGGTTTCCTGCTCAGTCCAAAGATGTGCAGGTTAGGTGGATTGGCCATGCTAAATTGCCCTTAGTGTCCAAAATTGCCCTTAGTGTTGGGTGGGTTTACTGGGTTATGGGGATAGGGTGGAGGTGTGGACCTTGGGTAGGGTGCTCTTTCAAAGAGCCGGTGCAGACTCGATGGGCCAAATGGCCTCCTTCTGCACTGTAAATTCTATATCTATATCTAAAACTGCCCGCAATCCTCAGGCTTGCTACCTTTTTATAGCCCCTTTACATGTCTCCTCTTTGGATCTAGTGCTATCCTTAGCTTATTTTGTAAGCCATGGTTGGGCTACTTTTCCTGTTGTGCTTTTGTGTCAGAAAGCAATGTATAACTATTGCAATGCAGACATTTGTTCCTTATATGTTAGCCATTGCCTATCTGCCATGATGCCTTTTAATGAGGTTCCCAATCTATCTTAGCCAACTCACGCCTCACACCTTCGAAGTTTCTTTTGCTTAGATCCAGGGCCCAAGTTTCGGATTAGACATTATTAGATATTTTTCATCCTGACGAAGAATATTATTATCCTATGGTCACTTTCTCTAAAGGATCTCGCACAAGATTATTAATTAACCTCGTTCAATGCACAATACCAAATCTAAGATAGCCTGTTTCCTAGTTGGTTCCTCGATGTACTGGCCTAAAAACAACATATTGTACTCACTCCAGGAATTAATCCGCAATAGTATTGGTGCTAATTTGGTTTGCCCAGTCTTTCTGTAGATCAAAGTCACCAATGATTACTGTAGCACCTGTGTTACATGCATCTCTAATTTTCTATATAATGTCATCCCCTACTTCACCACTACTGGTTGGAAGCCTATAGACAACTCCCACTAATGTTTTCTGCCCCTTCATGCTTCTTCACTCGACCCAGATTGATTCGACATCTAGATTTTATTAGCCAATATCCTCTTTCACTATTGCACTGCTTTCATTCTGAACTAACAATGCCATCCCACCTCATTTCCCTTTTTGCCAGTCCTTCCTAATTATCAAGTATCCTTGGATATTCAGTATCTACTTTGGTCAAACTGCAGCCCTGACTCAGTCATCACAATGATATCATGCCCGTTTACATCTATTTGCACTGATAATTTATCTATCTTATTGCGAAGCTCAGTATATTCAGAGACCATGGGTGCGATTCTCCATTGCCCACGACGGGTCGGAGAATAGCGGGAGGGCCTTCCCGACATTTTTCCCGCCCTCCCGCTATTCTCCCCCCCCCCCCCCCCCACGGCCGCCCCACGACACGAATCGCTGCTCGCCGTTTTTTACGCCGAACAGCGATTCTCTGCAGGCCGATGGGCCGAGTTCCCAGGCCTTTACGGCCGTTTTCACGAACGCAATCACACCTGCTCTCACCATTCGTGAAAACGGCCGCAAAGTGCCGTCCCGGACAACCATGGCACCGATTGGCACGGCTGCACCACGGCCGTGCCAAGGGTGGCATGGGCCTGCGATCAGTGGGCACCGATCGCGGGCAGTGGGTCCGATACCCGCGCACTATTTGTTCCTCCGCCGCCCCGCAGGATCAGTCCGCGGGGCGGCTGAGGGGCATGACAGGCCGCGCATGCGCGGGTTTGACGCATCTGCGTTATGACGTCATCCGCGCATGCGCGGGTTGGAGCCGTCCAACCCGCGCATGCGCGGCTGACGTCATCGTGTGCGTCAGCCGCCGTGACCCTTGGCACGCGGATTTAGCGATGGTCGCTAAGCCCGCGATGCCGTGCCTCACGGGGCCGCGCTGCTAGCCCCGCCCTGGGGGAAGAATCGGGTCCCGGGAGGGGGCGCGGAGGCTGCCGTGAAACACGGCCAGTTTCACGGCAGCCTTTACGACTCGCCGCATTTGCGGAGAATTGCGCCCAATGCTTTTAGACTTGTTTTTTTGTAACTTTTTTGTACTATGGCCCTATTGCTGCAATCCCTTGTTTCCTCTGCCTTCCACTTCTGCCTTTTATTTTTTTTGTTTTCATTTCTATCTTTCTTTTCCTCTGTTGTGTCTTCCTGCTCAAATATTCATCCCCCTGTTACTCTAGTTTAAACCAGCCCCACGGTACGAACAAATATCCCTGCGAGGCTATTAGTCCCAGTCCTGCTTGAATAGATCGCATCTTTCCCAGAATTGGTCCAAATGACTCATAAAATCTAAATCCCTTCCTCCCACACCATCTCGCCAATCACACATTCATCTGGTCTGCTCTCCTGCTTCTGATCCCGCTGGTATGTGGCACTGGGAGTATTCCAGAGATTACTGGGCGAAATTCTCCGCCCCCCACGACGGGTGGGAGAATAGCGGGAGGGCCTTCCCGACATTTTTGCCGCCCTCCCGCTATTCTCCCGCCCCCCCGCCGAAGTCCCGACCCGAATCGCTGCCGGCCGTTTTTTACGGCCGGCAGCGATTCTCAGCTGTTAGATGGGCCGAAGTCCCAGCCCTTTCCGCCGTTTTTACGAACGGCAAACACACCTGGTCTTGCCGTTCGTAAAAACGGCGTCACAAACTCGCTATTAATAACCATGGCACCAATTGGCACGGCCGTACCACGGCCGTGCCAAGGGTGCCATGGGCCCGCGATCGGTGGGCACCGATCGCGGGCAGCGGGCCCGATGCCCGCGCACTACATGTCCTTCCGCCGCCCCGCAGTATCCATTCGCGGGGCGGCTGAGGGGCAACCCGGCCCGCGCATGCGCGGGTTTCGCGCAAAAACGCGATGACGTCACCCGCGCATGCGCGGGTTGGAGTCTTCCAAACTGCGCATGCGCGGCTGACGTCATATGACGCGTCAGCCGGCGCTAACTCCGGCAAGCGGGCTTAACGATTTTCGTTAAGCCCGTCTTGCCGGAGCCTACGGCGTCGGGCTGCTAGCCCCGACCGGGGACCAGAATCGGTCCCCGGTCGGGAAGGGGCGCGCTGCCGTAAAACCCGCCCGGGTTTTACGGCAGCTTTTCGATTTCTCCCGTTTTGGGAGAATCTCGCCCACGATCTTTGAGGTCCTGATTTTTTACTTATTTCCAAACGCCTTATATTCTGCTTTCTTATCCCACTTCTTATCTATGTCGCTGGTACCAATGTGGAGCACGATCTCTGGCTGTTCACCCATCCCAATCAGAATATCCTGCAGCCACACAGTGACACCCTGGAGCAACATGGAGCAACATGGTGTTACGTCCATGGCCTTAGAAATGGCGAGCGGTTCTCCTTACAATAGAATCCCTTAACATTATTACTCACCCGCTTTTCATTTCTCTTCACTGTGCCCCCCCCCCCCCCCCCCCCCCCCCCCCCCCAGTCCTCCCCCTTTGTAGTTGGGCCACTCATGGTGTCACAGACTTGGTTCTTGCTGCATTCCTCTGAGAAACCTACTCCTCGAGCAGTATCCAAAATGAAAAATCTGTTAGAGAGGGAGATGGACTCAGGGGCCTTATGGACAATCTGCCTCATGTATTTCCTCTGTCTGGTGATCATCCATTCCCTTTCTGCCTGTGCACTCTTTACCTGCGTTGTGACCACCTCATTACACCTGCTATCCACCAAAGTTTTGTGGATCTCCACAGTGACTCCAGCCGCAGTTCCAGCTCTGAAATGTGGAGTTTGAGTATTTGCAGATGGAGACCCTTCCTGCATGGTCGCCCTGGACATTGGAAGTGTTCCTGTTTCGCACGTAGTATATGAGGAGCAAATAGGGTAGCATGAAAGCACAAGTGGATAGCACTGTGGCTTCACAGCACCAGGGTCCCAGGTTCGATTCCTTGCTGGGTCACTGTGCAGAGTCTGCATGTTCTCCCCGTGTCTACGTGGATTTCCTCTGGGTGCTCCGGTTTCGTCCCACAGCCCAAAGCCGTGCAGGTTAGGTGAATTGGCCATGATAAATTGCCCTTAGTGACCAAAAAGGTTAGATGGGGTTATTCGGCTATGGGGATAGGGTAGAAGTGAGGGTTTAACTGGGTCAGTGCAGACTCGATGGGTCGAATGGCCTCCTTCTGCACTGTAGTTTCTATGTTCATTCCACATGGAGCATTCCACAATTCCCTCACTTATCAAACTCCAACTTAAGCATTCTAATGCAGCCCAAAGCAACACTCCGGTGCAAACCAATTGCAATTTGAATGGCAGACATTGTTGAGACTGAGTTATGAGGGAGTAAAACACTCACATTGAAAATTTTGCATAATATTAGGGACTGTGAGAGAAAGGCTGGAGCACTTCATCAATGTGATGTCAACTTGAGATGTGTTCTTTTCTTCAAGCCAACTCTACCCTATTATTCCATTGTTAAAATTCACCAGTATCGATCTTGGCAGAAAGAGTTTATAATTGACTTGCATAGTTTGAACTGGAATGTTGTACCTTATGATCTGAACAGATATCAGAACAAAGGTTCTGTGCAGTTTATGAAGTGGAAACATGCACATAGTTTTCACGAGCAAAACACGAATGTTTCTTTTTAATCTCAAACTATGTTATAAATTTGTTACTTTTTTCCCCCTTTCTTTCTGGAAGCTACTGCTTCCTGTTACGTTTCCACCCTGGCCAATAGTTTTCTGCTACATTGCCCAGGCATTATTTCTTTACAAAGAATTACATAGGATATACAGCACACAGAAACGAGCCATTTGACCCAACCAGTCCATGCTGGAATCTATGCTCCATTGGAGCCTCCTCCTAACTTTTATCATCAAACTCTATCAGCATAATCCTCTATTCCTTTCTCCCTCATTTGCTTATTGAACCTCCCCTTCAATGTGTATATACTATTCACTTCAACATCTCCCAATGGTAGTGAGTTCCACATTCTCATCACTTACTGGATGAAGACTTTCTCCTGAATTTTTAAATTGATTTTTGGTGATGATCTTATATTGATTGCCTCTCGTTTTGCTCTTGACCACAAGTGGAAACATTCTATATGCATTGACTCTATCAAAACCTTTCATTATTTTAAAGACCTCTCTTAGGTTATGTCTCAGACTTCTCTTTCCAAGAGTAAAGAGACCCAGTCTGTACTCTTATGCCACCCCGGGCAAGTGCACAGTCAATTCCAGCCCCACTCATCCCGGAACCACAATGCAAGTAAATTAAACAATAACTTGTATTAAAATTCCCGTAGTCTTTCGCCCTTGACTGCCCAATAATTACAGGCACCTAGTTGTAAGTTGAAATATACTTACTGTTTATTTATAACAAGTACTATCATGAAGTATGTAATAAATACAACTGTACAACAACAAGCTAATACCGACTACCCCTTTAACTGTCCCTCCCTCTACCCACACGCAAAGATCAAACACCGAGGGGGGAAGGGGTAAAATAACAAAAATGAAGGTCAAAAGATAAGAGTCTATGCTTCAAATGGTGATTCTGTAGCACACTTGCTGACTGAAGTCTCTAGTTTTCAGCCAGTAATGGTCTTCTTTGCAGAGTCATTCATTTTGGGTTTTTGTAGCTTAGAAAATAAATGTAGTACTCACAGGCAGCAGGCTTTCCTCTCAAGACACACTTTCGTTCTTATTAAACTGGGCCTTCAACTCTAGGTTCACATTCAGGCCTATATATCTTCCTGCACAGACACTATGGACGGGATTCTCCCCTACCCGGCGGGGTGGGCCATACCGGCGCCGAGGAGTGGCATGAACCACTCCGGCATTGGGCCGCCCAGAAGGTGTTGAATCCTCCGCACCTTCAGGGGCTAGGCTGGTGCCGGCGGGGTTGGCACTGCGCCAGCCAGCGCAGAAGGCTTGGTGCCGCACCAACCAGCACCGAAGGGCCTCCGCCACCCGGCGCGAGTTGCCGCATGTGCGGAGCGCCAGCGTGTGCTGGCGTCATCCCAGCACATGCGCTGAGGGGTTCTTCTCCACGCCGGTCATGGCAGAGGTTGACAGCAGCCGGCGCAGAGGGAAAGAGTGCCCCCACAGCACAGACCCGCTCGCAGATCGGTGGACCCTGATCGCGGGCCAGGCCACTGTAGGGGCATCCCCCGGGACCAGATCCCCCCCCCCCCCCCCCCCCCCCCCCCCCGAGGACTCTGCAGGCCGCCTGTAGAGTCAGGTCCCGCCGGTATAGACCTGGTTCGATTTACGCTGGCGGGACCGGCCGAAAACGGGCGGCCGCTCAGCCCAGCATGGGCCGGAGAATCGCCGGGGGACCGCTGCCAGCGGCCGCTGTCTGGCACGGTGCGATTCCCGCCCCCACCAAAACCCTGGCACCGGAGAATTCAGCAGTCAGCGTCGGGGTTGCGGGGCGGGTTTCACGCCACCCCCCGGCAATTCTCCGACCTGGCAGGGGGTCGGAGAATCCTGCCCTATATTTCACATCAAACCTTGCTTTCAGCTCATGGTTTGACTTCAGGCCTTTGCAGTCACAAGAGAATGACACCAAACCTACTGGTCAGCCCCTTTAGAAGAGGATTCGTTAGATCTTTTAGAAAGTAGCCTTCAGAAGAGGATTAGTTAGATCTTTTGGAAAGAGTTAGTTAGGTCCCTGCAGTCAAGCTGCAAAATTAAAACTTAAACCAAACTAAACGCTTGGACTGGTGAAAAACATTCAAGTGGGATCAGATCTAATCAACATCCATTACAGGGAAGAACATAGCCTTTTGGGGCAATTCATTATCCACCAGCCAAACTAATCAAACCGGGTCCCAGTCAATCTCGGGCATTGGTGCCAGTCTGTCTACAACTCCAGTATGAACCAGTGCAGACTCGCACAGTGATATCCTATGCTGCTGAAATCCTTTGCTTGAATTAAAGTTACAATCCGTTTGCCCCAAAAACACATGCCTATTAAGCATCCATGAATCAAAAGTGTAACAGCAAAACAAGGAAGGGAAAAATATGGGAATAAACAGGAACAAACAGGAAGGACCCTTACAGTACATCCTTTCCTGTGGGATATACACCTGCATTTCTTCTATCACCTTTCTAAATCTTTATTGCAATCATTACAGCTCCACTATATCTTATTCATTATATGTTGACCAGAATTGTAAACAGTTGTCCAAATATTAGGTGGGGCAAAGACCCCACAGACTACTATATACACTACATGCATTCACATGCCGGCACAAAAAATCTTTTTATAAATAATAGGAATAATGGTGTTTCCTTTGATGAGATACCAATGAGGTGATATCTGATTCTAAGCTGGACAGCTTTAGTTTCAAGTCATACATATTAAATTGGTTGCTCTTGGATTTTTTCAACCCCACAAGTGTTGAAAATCTAATCTCACAGTTATATCTTGCAACAGGTGTTTTGTTTCCTTCAATCCTTCAAACCCACCAATCACTCAAGAACGACTGGTACCATGTATTGAGTTCTTTATTGAACCATTAGTGGAGAGCTCTTAATCGTCTGTTTTGCTTGGTCAACTATTACATTCCAGGGCAGCACGATGGCGCAGTGGTAGCACTGCAGTCTCACGGCGCCGAGGTTCCGAGGTTCGATCCCGGCTCTGGGTCACTGTCCGTGTGGAGTTTGCACATTCTCCCCGTGCTTGCGTGGGTTTCGCCCCCACAACCCAAAGATGTGCAGGCTAGGTGGATTAAACACGCTAAATTGCCCCTTAATTGGAAAAAATGAATTGAAATGATTACATTCTGACTACTGTACCATATGTCCGAAGGCACCATATCCTGTCTGATGTTATATGCAGGTTATGGACATACCCACTCGAAGACATAGTGCAATATTCTTTTTTTGCAAAAGTTCACATTTTTCACTTATGACATCTTTATTTTTTATTACAACACTATTTACATTACAGCAAAACATCCATGCATTGCGAGTTCACAACTTCACGAGTTTACAAGTCTCTAAAATTTAAACATGTTTTGTGGTTTGTTAATATGACACAATCTGGCACAATCTTTGTGATCTCTGATTGTTATCACAATGGTCTTAATTCATATGTGTGGTGCTTTCTTGCATGCCAACATCACATTAGTTATTTTTACCATGATGTTCCACCTTTGAATGCGTTATATTTGTGATATGATTGTTGTGTTTTGCACAATTAGATATTTCCCTGCGTTGAAATCAATTACTGTATAATGTTGCTCCATTTGGTGTCACCATTTCAAACACAACAGCTAGAAACCAAATTTCCTCCTTGTCAGATGCAAACGTCAAAATATTGTTCTGAGGTGAAACTTGGAAATTCTTTACCTGCATATTGGTCATGTGTATCTATCACCAATCCTTCATCCTCCTCTGTTTTTCCAGTAACTTGTCTCGTACAACTGCAAGTTATGGATAGGTGATCATTGGGAACAATCGTTCCGACTTTTCTCCTAAACATAACCTCAGCTAATGAAGGTAAATTCAACTCTGGTGTTGCCCTCAGATACAGCATTTTGACCTGGAAATCCTGCTTTGTTTAGAAACATTTGATATTTTAGGATTTAACAGTAAAAACCATTCACTCCGCTCGATATTTTATCGAAGATAGTGTGGTTTTCCATTACCCCTTGCCACACATATGAATTAACACCATTGTGACAACAATCAGAGATCACAAAGAGATTTCACTGTGGCCAGATTGTGTCATATTAACAAACCACAAAACATGACCCCTTACCACACCTTATGAATTGGGTCTCTTACATTGCCATGACCAATAACCTTTAATACCACATGCCTTACAGTCATCCTGGTATTGCTGGAAATAGACATCAAAGATTTTTTTCATGTATTCATCAGTTTGCTTCGCAAGATTGTCAATATAAGGAAAAACAACAATTAATACTGTACAAGAAGCGAGTGCTGATTGGTTGGCAAGTTGATTTTGATTGGTAGAGGTTTTGCCATGGAGATTGCACCAGTTGATGGTGACTGACAGTTAACTGCAAAGCATTGTTTCAAATTTAGCCAAGTAACTTGATTCTGATTGGTCAAGGCATTGCCCTGAGAAATGCGTCAATGACTAGCTGTCGCTTACTTTTCTGGTAGGCTGGACAGCTTCTTGATTGATTGGTCTTCCCAAAAGGGAGCAAAGTTTAACTGTGTTTCCCGGTACTCGCAGTTACATGGCTATTCAATGCAACTCGTTTTGAATAAAGTGCCTTAATGGGGAACAAAAGGCCGAGGCTGCACATAGCCCTACCTTTTTTACAATAGGGAGCTCCGAGCACCGGAACTCCCTGTTTTAGTGAGAGATCGGATCACCATTTAAAAATTGCATCCCGATCTCCGAGGCCAGAGGAATTCCTGACCTCCCTACCCCAACCCAAACATAATATGGGAGGGTCCCCTACTCCCTCCCCCCCCCCCCCCGACGATGGGGCGGAGAATCCGTTTTTGCACATGAAATCAGGACCGGTGCCAGTTTCGCTATTCTCCGCGCGCCCCAAAATCGGCATACTCGGGGAGTACACCGCGCCGAGTATCCACCGCCTCAGGCCATTGCCTATTCTCTGTCCCTGACCAGCTGAATTCCTGACGGCATGGATCAAACATGGTCCTGCCTTTCGGGAACTTCACGTGGTGGCTGCGGACTCAGTCCGGGGCCCCATCATTCGGGGAAGGGCTGATCAGAGGGCAGGGGGGGCCTCATTTGGAACTGGGGGCTATGTGTGTGGGCGGTCCGAGGTGGGCGAGTGGCCGATGCGGGGCACTATTTAGGCAGTCCAAGTCAGTGGGCTAAGTCCGCTATTGGAGCACGGCGTGGCCGTTGGAGGGTGCCACTGTGTGCATGCGCAGCCTCTGACCTGGACGTGAGGGGTGCCGTATCGGCAACTAGAGCTGTGAGCTCTACGACAGTTGCCTGCTAACGCCCTGAAAGACAGTGAATCTGTGGCATTTTGACGCCAGTTTTCCTGGCGTAAAAGATCACAGTGTTCACAACGGCGTGGGGACATAGCCCCAAATACGGAGAATCCAGCCCAGAGTATGTTGGAGGAGAAAATCAATATCATTGCACATTTTACAGTTGCAATTTAGTAGTGCAGCAGCAAAATCTGCACACAATTTCAGGCCATTGCTGAATCTGTCAGCACCTTTTTTAAAAAATCCCAGCAGAGGCTCACAGGAACGCAAGGCCTCATTTTAATATTAAGCATTCATTTCCCAACTGTTTGTGAAATTCATCAAGTCCCGTCAGTGGTTGTGCTGCATAAGCTCCAGCTATTTTTTCCCTCATATTTAAAGGAATTGCCGGAGTCACCCCGCCCCCCCCTCCCATCAATTCTGCCTCTGCCTGTCCATGGTTCCCTCAAACAGAGCTCTTCCAGCAAAGTGGAGGCATAAATTGGAGCACATACAGTAAAAAGTGGCAGGCTGCCTAACACTGATATCTTACTGAAGTTATGAAAATGAGATTGAGGCTTACTTTTTGTTGAGCTTCAGGATCAGTTTGGGTTCATGCTGGAAGTACAGCATCAGTTTACAGCGTAAAAATGCATAACTCAAATTGTAATCTAGTTGGGGCTCAATTTTAATGGGTGAGACCTCAACAAATGCAGAAAATTACATTTAAATCTCACCGATTAACCAATTCTGCAGAGTGAGGACTACAGCTGGATAATTGAAGCTGAGAATTGATATAAATGGTTTTTTATCACCGATTGCTCTTGAAAATGAAGGAAAAACACTCATGACATGAAATATGTTCTCTGATACTTCCATAAAATGTTTAGACTTTGACAGTTTCGTGAAATATATTCTTCACTTTGTAATTCTGTACCTCCAGGCAGAGCTGTAAAGTAAAAAAATTCTGGAGATGCTTGAGATTTTTAGCGAGCTAATAGCCAGTTGTAATCAGCTTTAGCTGAATTAATATTTAATGTGCCAATAAAAGCCTCGATGAAACAAAAAATTCTGCAAAGCAGAGGCTTCTCACATTTCATACAGAAGATGTTAAAATGTTTCTCGCATTGAATGGCAGTTCTGGATTTTGTGCCATGTTTACAGATTGCAACAGCTTGCACGCCAGGCTGCTGGTTCTCTTCAACCACAGAAGTGAGCTGGAAAATGGAAACTGGAACATCGACATTGTTCCAGATTCAAAGACTGAAAGCTGAACTTTGGCAAAGGATATGGATTGAAGTACATTTCCATAGCCGTGCACCAATGTTAGTGAAAATGCAATTCACTGAGTCTTGCTGAGTACAAAATTGCAACGATCAGGAAAAGACTGCTGATATTTGATTACAACTGGAGATCCTCCTCCTAAATTTCTGGATAATAATACAAGAGAGATAACGGTGTGGGATGAAATGGAATTTAAATCCCTCCACACCTTTTGGATCACAATCAAAAGAGCAAGGGTTTCTCTGATTTCTCCAGGCTGGCTAGTGGGACGTTGGAATGCTTATAGCTGCCAGGTTGCCCGAACCCCCGCCCCCACCCCATCCCCTCACCCTAAATTGGGCACCTTACTTGGGGATCTCTGTCTGGGAGGTGAATTGTTGAATTACTGTGGTGTCATATTAATTACGGTATTTTGTTTTATCATCGTAAAGATGTGAAGTCAAAATTGTTTCACCTCTACTCTCGCTTTCCTTTGGAACATCTTGGTCAATTCAACTATGGCTTTTGACAATGCTCAAGGGCCACTTCAATGAAAATGTATTGGAGATTAAACTCTTAAATTGCACAGCAAACTGACTGGTATTGAGGTGCAATTGATTCTTGATAAGTGAGTAGCATGTGTGTCACAACATTTTCTGGAATTACCATGAATAGTCAAGTCAGTAATGCTGAAATTCCAGCTTGCCTCGGTAAGTAGAACTCTTATCTCTGCATCTGCAAGTTGCGGGTTCAACCCCGATCCAACACATTATTACAGGCCAGGGTCTGGAGAACCCCAAAGTGTATCATGAGTTTATCTGAGGACTAATGAGTTCAATAGATTTTGGCTATGGAGAGCACAAGGGCCCACTTTACACGTGTGGTACAACAGAGATCTAAAGTACTTTTAAATTAAAAAAATGTTTATTCTAAGAATCTAGTTAACATTTTTATAAACACACAGTAAACATCTTAGCAACTATCAACTGAAATACTCCCCCCAAAGAATACAGTACTCTATAAGTAACCCTTAATCTTTCCTTACAACATCCAGAAGACAAACACTCTCTTCAACTCAGACATGAGGTTTAAAGTATCTCCTGAGAGCAGTTATCACTTTTAAATTAGCAAGTGATTTGAAGACATTCCTTTCATGCAGAAATAAATCAGAATTACACCTGGTTTTGCTGGATGCAGCTCCCAATCTGCAAAACAAAACTAAACACACCCTGTAACTGCTAGCTCAAAGCAAAAGTAAAACAGACAGACAGCCCAACTCCACCCACACTCTGACATCACTGCAGCTATTTGATAAACACTCATTTCTTAAAGGTACATCCACTACAGCTATTTGATAAAACCCACTTCTTAAAGATACTCTCACATGACAACATGGACACCTAATCTAGGCTGGTATTCCATGGAGGAAGCATGGGCTGGATTCTCCCCTACCCGGCGGGGCGCGGGGTCCCGGAGGGATGGAGTGGCGTGAACCACTCCGGTGTCTGGGCCACCCCAAAGGTGCGGAATCCTCCGCACCTTTAGGGGCCAAGCCCTCACCTTGAGGGGCTAGGCCTGTGCCAGAGTGGTTGGCGCGCCGCCGGCCGGCGGGAAAGGCCTTTGGCGCCACACCAGCTGGGGCCGAAGGGACTCCGCCGGGCAGCGGAAGTCCGCGAATGCGCGGGAGCGTCAGCGGCTGCTGACGTCATCACTGCGCATGCGCAGGGGGAGGGTCATCTCCGGCTCAGCCATCGTGGAGGCTGATGCCCGACGCAGAAGGAAAAGAGTGCCCCCATGGCACAGGCCCGCCCGTGGATTGGTGGGCCACCATGGGGGCACCTCCCGGGGCCAGACCGCCCCGCGCTCCCCCCCCCCCCGGACCCTGGAGCTAGCCCGCGGTGCCAGTCCCACCAGTAAGGGACGTGGTTTGATTCACCATGGCGGGACTGGCATAACAGCAGCGGGACTTCGGCCCATCGCGGGCTGGAGAATCGCCGGGAGGGGGCCCGCCGACCGGCGCAACGCGATTCCCGCCCCCGCCGAATATCCGGTGCCAGAGAATTCGGCAGCCAGCGGGGGCGGGATTCACGCCCCCCCCCCCCCCCCCCCCCCCCCCGCTGATTCTCCGACCCGGCGGGGGGTCGGAGAATCCAGCCCCATGTTACAACATCAGAAATCATCTACTTTAAATTAAATGGCAATCTAAAACTCTAGCTGCTGATTTAGGCAAACATTAAATATCCCACAGCATGGGCTGGATTCTCCGTCACGCTGTGCCAAATTTCTGGTTCAGCACGCTGGTGGGATGCTCCATTTCGCCGGCTGGTCAATGTGGTTTCCCATTGTGGGGTAGTCCCACGCCGTCGGGAAACCCCGCAGACTGCCGGCAAAATGGAAAATCCCGACGGCGGAGAATCCAGCCCTATAATTCTAAAAACTGCAGGGCAGGATTCGCCGACGCCGAAATCAGGAGTGGCGGTTGGGTAGAGAATGGCTCCCAACGCCAAAATCGCAGCAGGCACTGGTGTGACGCCAGGTCACGATGCTCTGCCCCCTCCAAATCGGCGTCTTCGAGACACATGCCGCGCACAGTCACAACCCCGTTGGAATGTCATTAGTGGGCCACCTGTGATGCTTCTCCTCTGATGGGCCGAGTTCTTGATGGGGCACGTGTGGTCTCAGCAGTCATGAGCCTAGCATGGCGGCTGCATAGAGAGAGGTCGTGTGGACAGTATTCAGCACTGCCACATTCGGCTGAGATCCGTGCCACTGACCGGGGGCTCCAACCTGGGCTGGGGGGGGAGTGTTGGGGTGTACGTGGTCCAGCACAGCCAGCGCCATCTTTTCTGGCACGATCAGTGCATGAGTGGGGGGTGTAGGTGGACGCGAGGCTGCTTCTTTCTTGGTCGTCTTTCTTGGCGGCGGGTGGTGGTCCTCTCTCGGCCGACAATGTGATCTCCTGGTACCATCGTTAACAATGGAATTTCCCATTGAATCGACCTCAGGCTACCAGGAACCCCGCAACAGGGGTGCCCGTGGCAAGAGTGCGCCATCAGCAGGACCGCAAGTTCCCACTGGTGTGAACAGCTGGAGGATCTCGCCCTGTATGTCAAATGGATATTTTCATACCTTTTGTGCTTTAGTTGCTGACCTATGTTGAGACGTGGGACAATTGGTATTAATTCTCCTCCTTTACCATCGTCCAATGTCTGTTATTTGATGTAGCCCTAGACAGTAAGTGGCTGAAGTTATTTCGCTGCAGGAACATCACAACTGAGCATTATCCTGCAGTCACCTGAATGCCACATATGCTTACTTTCTGCCAAAGGGTCAGTGGCAATAAGTTATGTTTTTATAGTGTTGTTCACAAACATTGGATTGGAAGTCTGGCTGGTTACCTTCTCTCTAGCTATGGAGAACTGAAGCGAACAGTATGGGCTGCAAGATCCATCTCAACTAACCCAGTGGAGCAAAAACAGTCTGTTAGTTTTAAAAATTGAGGAATCAAGGGGACATCTTGTATAATTTTAATTGTCATGTAGGGGTTGCCCAAGTGTATTTATTGCATTTAATTTTCTACAAATCAGCACAATGGACAAATAATTAAAGTTATGAAACAGATATGCTAAAATGTAATTGTGTAAATCATTTTGGCTGTAAACATACTGTAATGTGTATTTTAGATGGAATGATATGCACTTAATGGTGAGTTAGGGCTATAATCATTCACTTACAAGAATGCTGATGATAGAAAATTGACTGAGATTCTCAATTTCAATTCGCTTAACTCAAATATTAATTTATGCCAGATAGCTACTCTAGTGAAAGTCTCTATATCATTAATACATTTCGAGCATAGGTTGACTCTTTTGATTTATATTTTTATCGAAATGGAAGAGTTTATTTCGGCATAATAAATGAAATAACTCAATGGCTAATAGTTAATGATGACTAGTAATTAAATGAACATTATCTTTAGGGGCTTCTTTAAGTAATGGTTGATTTTTCAGAATATTCTATTGGCAGGGCTCCATTTCACACTGAGAATGGTGACTGGATGTTGCTGGGTCAAATCAGGCATGACGATCTTTTGTAGTGTGCTCAGTTAGACTCAGAGCACTGATATAGAACCGGGAATACGCTTGGCTGTCATCTTCCCATCTGCAGACTGTTTACAGTGGTGACCCGGGGTACCATAAAGGAGAGCAAATGCTAGTCATGTAAGACACTGATAATGCTGAGTTTGCATTCAGCCTGAATTCATGACTTCATTATCATTAAGAACTTAATATAATATTAAAATATTAAGTGGCTGTTAAGTCAATTTATTATGTCACTGTGCAATGTACTGATGTATTGCCAGCTGTTTGTCTTGATCAAACAGACCTCTGACATCTTTGGAAAGGCATACAATTATTTGACCTTGTTAATAGTTTGCTGTACACTTTGAAGTACAGCAAGAGATAGCTTAAAAAGATGAAAATATGTTTGTTTCTTAAAGGGAAACAAATAATGACACTTTGGTCACTATCAGTGTAATATTAAAAGATGAAGTGTGCACAGAACAATCAATTTTAGGCAAATCTCAAAGACTATACACAGAACAATATGGACGTATTTCTGAGAGTCTGTAAAACTTGAATATTTGCATCCAATTAAAGAGTCTTTTGGCTGCTGGGAAACACACTGTAGTGCTTTGCATCTTCCATTTTCCTGAATGGTGATTAATTGCTTTGCAAACTGTTCATGGCCTCATTGCAGAGTATCTTAGCCAATCTTCCCACATGACTTTGACATAATATTTGACATCCTCTGCGAACCAGCAATGAGAGGTTTCAAAAATTCAGGTGTCAGAAGTCTGACTACTTGTGCATAAAGAAAAAGGGCCTGGTTTTATATTGTTTGTATTGTTGTTAAACTGTATTAAATTGTAAATTGTAGATTGAATCACAAACATTGTCCATCTGCAGAGAACAAAAGAAACTTATCCTGTTAACGAACTGAGAATTGAAGAGAAGTAATTTTGTTTTTTGGGTGCTTTAGGAAGTAAGGTATTTGCAGTATATATTAATCACTTGGATGCAAGGATAGAAGGTACTATAGCCACACTTGCAGATGACACTAAAAAGGTGGGATAGTAAGTTGCTGTGAGGAAAAAATACATTTACAAATAGATGTAGATACGTTGGGTGAGAGGACCAAAATTTGGTAGATGGCGTTTAGTGTGGATAAAGATAAATTTATCCATTTTGTTCGGAAAAATGGAAAGGCAATTTAGAAAGACTGCAGAGTGCTTTGGTGCAGAGGGATCTGGGTGTCTTTGTGCATGAATTGCAGAAACCTAGTATACAGATACAGCCGGTAACAAAGAATGCCATTGGAATATTAGTATTTATAGCTAAAGGAATAGAGTATAACCAGTCAGGATGTGAAGCTGCAACTGTATAATGCATTGATGAGACCGCACCTGGAGTACTGTGTATAGTTTTGGTCCCCTTATTTGAGGAGGGATGTTGTTGCATTGGAGGCAGTTCAGAGGAGGGTCACTAGATTGATTCCAGAGACCAGGGGTTTGTCCTATGGAGAGAGAGTGAGCAGTTTATACCGATAATCTCTCGAGTTTCGAAGAATGAGAGGAGATCCAATTGAGGTATAAAGGATGATAAAAGATATTGACAAAGTAGGCTTGGAGCGGATGCTTCCTCTCGTGAGACAATCTAGAATTAGAGGTCATAGTTTTAGCATAAGAGGTAACAGATTTAAAACAGAATTACTGAAAAATTACTTCTCTCAAAGGGTTATGAATCTATGGAATTCACTACCCCAGAGTGCGGTGGACGCTGGGATATTGAGTAAATTTAAGAAGGAGATAGACTGATTTTTAATTAGTAATGGGCTGAAGGGTTATGGAGAATGGGCAGGAAAGTGGAGTTGAGGCTGAGTTAGATTAACCATGATTTTATTGAACGTTGGGGCAGGCTCAAGGGGCTGAATTGCCGACTCCTGCTCCTAATTCCTAGGTTCTAAAATGGAGTACAAGCTTTTGATAATTATCATTAACAGCATCACAAGACTTTTGTTTTCATCCTTATTCTGTTTAATGGGTTTCCCTAGCTATATCTAGGCCAATTCTCAAGATCAAATCAAGTTGAAACACCAATTTATAATCCAACTTTCCCTCTATAAAGATACTTTAAATTTCAAGGAATATAACCATTTAAAAATGTAAACCATGTGCGCAAACCTTTAATCATTCAGTAGCTCAGAGGCAATTTATTCTGCACGACATACCAAAGTGATTTTGGCACTTAACTCCAGCGGAAGCGACACCAGCGTTTAGTTGTCGCATTTGCTTTGTGCCAGGTTGGACTACAGAACAACATAACAGCAGCAAATGGGCAGGAGGAACTTGAACACAGTAACTGGCAAATTGTACAAATTCAAAGCATTATTTCAAACAACTGAGCCCTTCTGTGTTCATTTGTGTTCAGTGTTGCATCATACCAGGATAATGTATGTATAAATGTCCTTTTCCCAATTTTTGTTTTACCATTTCCTTCCATAGAAAGTGTCCTGCCAACTATTCCAAACCCCATTCAAGGTCAGTATGGATTAGTCGTGATTCTAGTCATTTTGTTAGACTAGATAGCACTAGAAATATCTTTTAACAGGCTTTGTGTTGTAGACTATTAACATACCAAAGTTGCATTTTGACAAATACTGATTTCTGTTCATGGAATGAGACATTGCACTTAGAATACAAGGAGGGCCATTTGTGAATTATAATTAACAGAGCTCTTGTTATAAAAAGGCATGGTGTTTAACCTGGTTATCTTTAACAGAAATCAATATTTGATTTATTATACCCTTGGGCTAGAAAATTAGGCACTTGTATATTAAGAAGGTAGTCCAAAAGCAGATCTTGAAAACCTCCACTGTTATTTTGTGTTTGCCAACACATTTTCAGCGGAGTATAAACGTATGATGTGTGTACATACAAATCATGTACTATCTCATTTATGAATCCTGTGAGCCATAGCATGCTACCACTTGCTGTGCTTCACAGCTGTTCCTTGCAGTATCAATAACGATGCCATCTGGTGCATCCCCAATATTATAAGTCACTAACTGGTTTCCTATGGTGTTGCTCATGGATAATCTGACCTGGGCGTGCTGCAGTGATGTTTATTTGTTAAGGCAGAACTATCCTCTCCCTTTAGGCTATATTATACTGTTGGGAACTGGGCTCCGTCAACATATCCTGAGGTTTCAGTCGGTATATTCTGAGGTCAGTTGGGACTAATGGCGAGACAGTGACATCACGATTGGAAGTTTCTTCCCCCTGTCCTTAGGGAGAAACTAGGTTGTCAAGATAAGGAAAAGGAGAGGAGAATCTATCCATCCATCTCGCATCTTCCTTGAAAAGTCAGAAGTACACAAACTTTAAGGAATAATTTCCATTCTCACTGTACTTTTCCTTGATTTTAGAATGGATTTCTCAAAAGAAAGTATAAATTTGGCATCACAAACTTACAATTTGGGCGGGATTCTCCGACCCCCCTGCTGGGTCGCAGAATCCCTTGGGGGGGGGGGGGGGGTGGGTGTGAATCCTGCCCCGCATCTCCTACGCCAGTTGCCGTATTCTCCAGCGCTGGTTTTCGGGTGAGGGCGGGTTTTATGCTACGCCAGTCGGGGGCCGTTGGCAGCGGCTCCCACGGAAATTCTCCGGGCCCTGATGGGCCGAGCGGCTGTCAGTTCCTGGCCAGTCCCGCTGGCGTGAAATGGACATGGTCGCACATGACGGGACCTTGCTGAAAGGCCATCTCGTGGAGTCCTTACCGGGGGGCACCGGTTGCCAACCCTTCCAGCACTGGCCTAGCCCCCGGAAGTGCGGAGGATTCCGCAACTTCCAGTTGGCTCGACGCCGGAGTGGTTTGCATGGTTCTTGGCGCCAGCGTCGGGCCATCCCACCAATTGCGTGAGAATCCCGCCCTGCATCTTTTATCAAACTTGATTCATTTCCACCACCAATTCTGTGCTGGAGAGTAGAAGGATCTGTTGTGAAGTTCTCATTATCACTGCTGCATAGAACAATTATGGATCAAAGTAAGTGGCAAAGAATTTTGGCTGTTCATAGGTCTTGCCATTTAATAAGTGATAACAAATCCCAAATCTAGTTTCACAAATTATTCAGATCTTCATGCAAAAAGCCCATAATGAAGTAAGGTCAGCGCCTCCAAGTGCCATCATAAAATTAAAGGCCCCAATAAGCAGTAGAGTAAATGTCACCTTTCAAAGTGAATGAATGATTTGACTGTATACTGTCCAAATTTTGTATGACCTTTATTCATATCCTCACACATAGGTGTGAATATTTATTCTATAAAATAATCACAGGTCTCCATAGATCAAAGTCCTCAACTAAATATGGAATCCTTCAAACCTAGCTGTAGATCTGTGTCAGACGCGAGATTAGATTAGAACGTTTCCAGTTGGTTGTTGGAACATACAAACGCAACTGAGTTAAATTGATGCCTGGAGCAGGTGATTGTGAAAGCTTTAGTAGAGTAGACTTAGTCTTTCATTGAAATTCTAGCTCAAGGGTATAATAAAGACCTAGGTCATTCACTGAAACCACTGTTAGTTATCTATTCACAGATGAGTTACCCTGGATGTCTTTAAACCTATTATTTAGATAACCCCTATAGCTTAGAAACAAAATTTTAATGAATTCCTATTGGCATACTTTAGTCCTGAGATTTTACCTATGGTTAAAAGCATAGATGAATTGTTACATGTTGCTGCAATACCATGGATATGCTAATTGACATCCATGCAGCCCATAGTCACTTGAATGATTTGCTTTCTTGAGGTGAACAGTCTTAATCTTTGTTATGATGAATGGTCTTTGACTTATTACTTTAGTTCTTTTCTCTTTCTGAATGTTGCATGACCTGCTAAGTATTTCCACCATTTTCCATTTTTATTTTTTAACCTTAGTCTGTATTGTTGCCTATCTAAGAGTTTCAGAGGTTTTCCTTCTGAAAATCAGCACTGTATCTATCAATCTTTTTATCATAATCAGCAAGATTTATTTTATCTTAAGTTGAGCTGACAGAGTGAGAATAAGGTACACCAGAGAGTGGAAATATTAGCAGGAGCCCACTGCCCAAACTAACACAGATTTAATCCATAGGATTTATTTTCTAGGTCATCCACATGAAGAAAAGTGAGGTAAGATTCAAGCATGCCCAAAGCTCAATTTGTAAGCACTCAGAAACACACTTTGTACCTTAAGCACAAAAGAAAATACAGGGCAAGAACCTCTACTTGCTCTCTTGAGGTTTTTCTGCTGGAAAGCATTTTCAGTGGCAGTTATCACAGTGCTGCTCTTTTTTCCATTTCCTCACAGGCGACATCACTGCAGCATATCTCTTCCTCCAGCTACGAGGCTGCCGTTGTCTGTCCCCCAACTTAGTTCTTATTTTGCTTGTTGATAATTGTTTTCCTCTTCTGATGAAGTATCTCATTTCCATATCTATGTCCCATGTCTGGAGAAAAATTTATCAATTCACCAGACTGAGGTGAATGTGCTACTCTGGATCCAAACAGGAGTGTAGTATGCTACTACTTCTGCCTGCAGATATCTTTTGAGCTTAACTTCTGTAACACAATATAATTCAAAGTCTTTAACATTTAACAGCAGGTTTCAACTTCAAAATTAAGTGTACTCTTACTGAAAATGAAGACATTGAAAAGGCATGCTACATGAGATTATTTGAATAGTTTATTGGATACATGAAAATAGCCTATACAGTATTCACAAAGGCTCAAGCTGATAATGGCAAGATAATAGAGTGCTTTTACTAAATCTGGAGTTCTACTTAATTGTGCTCCGTGCAACTGCATCTCTACTACAAGTACAGTAAATCTCTCAATAGTTGAATATGAATTAGAGGATTAAGAGCCGATTTGGTTGAAACATATCAGATCCATATGAGAAACATATAAGATGGGCAGCACGGTAGCACAGTGATTGGCACTGTTGCCTCACAGTGCCAGGTGTCCAGGTTCGATTACAGCCTTGGGTGACTCTCTGTGTGGAGTTTGCATGTTCACCCCATGTCCGCATGGATTTCCTCCAGGTGCTTAGATTTCCTCCCACAGTCCAAAGATGCACAGGTTAGCTGGATTGGTCATGATCAATGCATGAGGTTACAGGGATATGGCAGGGGGAGTAGGCCGAGGTGCAGTGGTACAGTGCTCTTTCGGTGGGTCAGTGTAGACTCGATGGAAGAAATGACCTCCTTCTGCACTGTCGAAATTCTATGCATTTTATCCTGAAGGACTTGAGAGAGCAGATCTGGGGAGGATGTCTCCTCTTGTGGGTGAATATAGAACCGGGTCACTGTTTTAAAATAAGTGGTCGCCCATTTAATACAGAGATGTTGAAGGGAAAAGTTCTCTCAGAGAGTTCTGAGACTTTGGAATTCTCTGCCTCAAGAGGGTTGAGGGGCAGAGTCTTTGGGCGGAATTCTCCGACCCACCGCCGGGTCGGAGAATCCCTGGAGGGTGGCGGGGCAGGTGGAAGCGCCCACCCCAGCGATTCTCCAGGCCCCAATGGGCCGTCCGTTTCGGGCCAGTCCCGCCGGCGTGAGTTACACATGGTCCCACATGGCGGGATCTGGCAAGTATGTCAGCGTGGGCAGTCCTCAATGGGGGGGGAGGGGGGAGGCACGGGGGGATTCGACCCTGGTGGCGTGGCCAGTGATCGGGGTCCACCGATCTGCAGGCGGGCCTGATCCATGGGGGCACTTCTTCCTTCCGTGTCGGCGCCTGTAGGTCTCTGCCATGGCCGATCTGGTCTGCCTATGTACTGAATCACGCCTGCGGTTCCGCGCATGCGTGAGATCATGACAGCCATTCTGCGCATGCGCAAACTCGCGCAGTCCCTTCGGCGCCAGCTGGAGCGCGCCAACGGCTCCGCCAACCATCTAGCCCCCGAGACAGGTAAGAATTTCTCACCTTGGGGGCCCGTTGACGCCGGAGTCGTTGGCACCGGTTTTCCCACCAGCGTGGGGACTTAGTCCCCGGAAGGGAGAATCCCGGTGTTTGAATCTCTTTAAGGCAGAAGTAGATGCATTCCTGACGAGAAAGAAGATGAAAGATTATCGGGGTATGCAGGAATGCGATATTGAGGCTAGACGTAGATTAGCCATGATCTTATTGAATGGTGGAGTAGGCTCCAGGGGCTTACTCCTTCTCTGGAATAAGATGTTTGTATGAACAGAATACATTACTGCTGTCAGATAGTGTCATGCCTGACCAAAGCTGTCCTCCTCTTTTCCCTTTTTTTAATTGAATGAGTAGCCTTTCTGATCTGTCAAATTCATTTTCTACTTAATTTAATTCTCTATTTAAATTAATTCTCAAATTAATTCTCCGTCTTGATTATTCTGGACATGTTGTTTGATCTTTACCTGCTTCCTACGTTCTGCTTGAAAAACAGGAATCTCGACAAGTGATTGCATATATTCATATTGAGCAGAAATTATGATTTTACCCACAACATAATGCTGGTTCTAAAGTGTCCTGAAAGTCAGTACAGCTCAGCATCGATCTGATACCTAAAATCTATGAAGCCAATGGAGGTGCGGTGCAGAGGGGGGGGGCTTGATTTTAATATTTTGGCTTGCTGGATGTGGGGAAGGAGTGGGGGAGGAGTGGAAGTTCTCCTGCATGTTGTGATAGGTTCCCCATCCACAAGATAGCCTGATTGACAAATTTGACTTCCAGTCAGGCTGGAGGAACATTGGAGAGGGGACCACTGACCAACTAGATCTGAGTCCCAACCCAGGGGAGAATCAGGGATGTTTCGGGAGGAGCCATATCCAGTGTTTCTTTTGTGGAGAGGCGCAATACTAGGGTGGGTGGGAGGGATGAAAATCGGAAACCTTCAGGGAGGTGAGGGGAAAGGCTATAAGGCCTCATGGGCCATGCATGCCAGCACTGCGGGGGTTAGGGGTGGTGGGGTGGGGTGGAGGGGGCGAGGTGAGTAGGAGGGAGAATATCAGAAGGGAGGGCATGGTTGTCCAGTAGAGAAGGGTCTGGGAGGAATGTAGGGATGGCAGGTATTTTGGATCTAGCATTTTCAATCTAGTCATTGAACAAGCATTTGCCTATGCAACAGTTCTCACTCTTTATAGTTGTGAGCTTTCTCAAGGCTTAGGAAACATGGTGGCCAAGAGATAAATTAGGATTTGTGATTAAATTTGAGGTGAGTAGCCTCATTATGATATTTAAGTTGCCAACTCACTTCCTGGGAGCAGGTTTGTCTGCTCTCATACCCAATCTCCATTAAAACTGGAAATGGCTTTGAGATCCAGATTTTTAAAACTATATCTACTTACCTGACCCAAACCAACCTGTTTTTTGGGATTAAAATTGTCCAACCAAGTGTGTGGATATTACATGGCAGGCGAGGACCAGCGTGTCAACTTGTTTTGCCATTAAGGACAATAAATATCGTCAATATTTTTTATTAAATCAACTTGTACAGTGATTTGAGCTGTATTGGGTGGGGGAGAGGGGGAAGAGAAGAAAACTGTGGGACGCAGGATAAAAAAGGACACAAGTAACTAAATGAAACCAATCCACCTTACTGCCACTTAAAACCTGATTGTTATATTTCAGAAAAAGTAACTCCCAAAATAAATTGGTTTTCACTATTTCCAGTTGAAAATCTCAGCAGGTTTTCAAACATGTAAACACTCAGCAGAAACCTGCACTCACGGATTGACAAGCTGAAGTATACACAAAACCTCTCCCTCTTATGGACTGACCTGATTAACACTGCACCCTTGTATGCTTCGATGTTTTATGTAATTACATTGTGAACCTTGTGTTGCCCTATTATGTATTTCTTTTCTTTTCTTTTCATGTACTTAATGATCTGTCGAGCTGTTCACAGAAAAATAGTTTTCACTGTACCTTGGTACACGTGACAATAAACAAAATCCAATCCAATCCATACATTCCAATTTTACACAGCCATTCAATATTTCATAGGTTGAGTCCCATTATCACATTACCAGCAGAAGCCAACATGGATAACCATCTTCATGGGCATTTTTTTCTGTTTGTAAGAATGCATTTGTTTTTTTAAAGTTCTGCTGCGTGGTGCTACTTGAGTTGCAGACTGTAAAATAAGGATTGAGTTCTCGTCATTGGTGGGAGGTTAATTGGGGTGGGAAATTCAACCGAACTTTGAATGCAGCTGACGCAATCAATTGGACCTGAGTACACTGGTTGTGTACCAAATAATGGGCAAGACTTTACGGCTGTTCATGCTGGCGGGATCTTCTGGCCCTGCCAATGGCGCAACTCCACCATGAGATTCCCGGCAGTGGATTCAATGGGAAATCCCTTTGGCAGCAGCGGAACCAGAAGATCCTGCCATTGGCCAACGGTGACTATCTCCCGCCACCGGGAAGCATGCTGTGGGGAGGCCAGAGAATCTTGCCCAATATTACATTTTCCATGTATATTTCCCTCTAAATGAATATTTTTCCCAGATTGTGTTGTCAGTGGCAAAGGGCTCACCATTTACTTTAAATAATTTACCCATAAAATTTAGCAAACTCAAAAGCATAGATTTCTCTTTTCCAAAGTCAGTTTCAACTTGATGCCTACTGCAGGTGGCCTCTTGTGTGGAATTCTTTGTTTTTGGACTAAGTGCAATGGCGGGTGGCTCTGGTAGTGTCTTTCCCATTGGCCAGAATGGTAGGCCAGATTCTGCACTTAGAACCTGATTAATTATGCACAGACGAATTCCCCTCCAAGTCATCTGGTGGGCCGGTTTCTGATTTATCACTCATCAGCTGATGGATTTGAATGTCCTGGCCCTAAATTTAAATACCAGTCCAGCACAATCATATCACTCTCTCCAACTCACTTGTCTTCACCAGACCACGCAGGCTGTCAGCAAGCCAAAGGAAAAAAGTTAGAAACCACTGTTCCTCGATTCAATCAGTTTCCCGCCGAGCCCATTGCTTGTGAGGTGCCCATGCCCCACTTGGACCTCTACCCACCGCATCTGGAGTCTTCATCCATCCCCTTCCAGTAAATGACATGATATCCCTTTGACTCCCTTGATTACATGCTTTCATTCAGCCTTGTGGGGGTCCAGCTTCCCTCCCTTTGGTCTTTCCTCTTCCTTCCATTGTTCATCTTCTTCATCCACCTCCTTGCCCCTCTGCCTGCCATTGTAATCCTTCAAACCTCCCCTCCCCTGACTCCTTGTGCAACTCTTCTTCCACAATTTCTCCCTCTATCTTCATCAGGCCACAAACCCGCACCCCTGCTCTCATCCTCCAAACTGGCATCACTTCACACTCCGCCCCGCAATTGAACTTCAGACCTCAAGACCTTTGTTGCAGTGGCTGCATGAGCCCCACAGCACAGTTCTGCCCCGGTAGACACTGGTGTGTGGCACCAGGGGTAAGGATACACCTGTACTCCCCAACCTCAGGCATTGGACTAATGGGACTCGGTGATACAGGAGGGTCCAACAGCATGGTGCTGTTCATGATGACCAGCTCAGTATGGGAATGTAGGAACAAGTAGAGTGTTGCGCAGCACATCAGGAGCAGTGAAGCACAGTGGCAGAAAGGCATTGTTGCAGTCACTTTGAAGGCTTTTGTGAACTGAGGACCACCTTCATGCCACTCTTTCGCATTTGGATTTTTGACCGATCTAATTCCGTAAGATTGGAAGGCCTGATCAGACACTGGCAGCAGCTCATTTAACGAGGATTCATGGGATGGAAATAAATATGAATGGTGTTCATACCACAAACCAGCAGGAAGACCCACCTGCTAATAACCCAGCACTGGGTAGGGGCATTGCAACGTGACTTTTATGTCGGCAGGTTTCCAACTTTTTGGTACCAGCTAGATCCACTGCCAATCCCGTGCACCAACACACCCATCACAGGCAGGATGAGAAAATTACATCCGTAGTGTCCATCAACTGGTCAGACATTAGGCAGGGGATCAGCCAATTAGAATTCAAAATTCTCACAGGTGGCAAAGCAGGAAGTAAAACAAAATGATAGGAATCATATTCAAAGCATTGTACAAACAAAATAAACGTTACATATACGGGATGAAAAGAGAAACTTAAACCTTTTTTGAAATATTTTTGAAAATATTTTGGTCAAATTTTTAATGTTCTTCTAAGGGAATGAGATTCAAAACTTGTAAAACTACTTTCTCAAGGCCAGAGAGGTTGCTCAGCACTAATTATAACATGGTACACAGATTAAAAACTCAGTTGATCCCTGATTAAATGTGAGTTAACATTTTCATTAGCTTTTACAGCCAGAATGCTATGGAAATAGCTCTCAGCAAGTCAGTTGAGAATTAATGATTTCATCTTTGACGACTACAACAATGCATCCTGTGGAGGAGCAGGATATCACTGACTGAAACTTCAGAATTCTGAATTTTAATATGCATGCATCAATCAAGTGATTTCTGCTGCCCAGACCACCAGAAAGTCTTTCCATGCTAGAAATAGGCAAATCCCAAATTCTTTTAGAGTTTGAGACCCATCAGCCTCCCTTAACTGGACTGTCAAAAATACAAAAGCCATCAATCAATTGCCACAACATTTCCAGGAACATAATTTGAGTTTCAAAAACTTTTTGGGATGGTTACCCAAGTGGCACAGTGGTTAACACTGCTGCATCATGGCACTGGGGACTCAAATTCAATTCTGGCCTTGGGTGACTGTGTGGAGTTTGCACTTTTTCACCGTGTCTGCATGGGTTTTCTCCGGGTGCTCCTGTTTCCTCTCACAATCCAAAGATGTGCAGATTAGGAGGGTTGCCAATGCTAAATTGCCCCTTAATTGGGAAAAAAATAATAATTGGGTACTTAAATTTATTTCACCTGAGGAAGGAGCAGTTCTCTGAAAGCTAATGATTTGAAACAAATTTGTTGCAAGACTTCTTACTATACAGAATTGAGACAGACCACTGTATCACAGGGAGAAACTGCAGTGTCTGAATATCCTTGGAGAGAAAACCAACAGAAATGTGAGCTTAGAACTCAGATCCTGATGAAGGAGAATGAAGATTTACTACATGCTCTGCAGCCACCCAGGAAAAGAACACAAACACGGAAAATATTGAACAATCACAGCATGTCTGACAGCATCTGTGGAGAGAGCAAGGAGCTAATGTTTGAGTCTGGGTGACTCTTTGCCAAAACTGACACTCCCGCTGACAGAAGAGAGAGTGTGAAATATCCTCAACCTCAAAAAGGGATCAGAACAAGATTAGGCGATTGGTCAAGGCACCCCAGAGTTTGAACCTGTGAAGTCTGACACTTTGCAGGGAGATGTAGGAGAATGTAAATATGATAGGGATAAAAAAAAAATGGGGGGGGGGGGGGGGGGGGGGGAGTTGTAGAGTGAAGGTAAACGTACATATCTCATAGAATAATGATGCAAGATCATGAGAAGTAAGAGAGGCCTGGAATGAGGAGAAGCTTCAACCTTGCACAAAGGTCCAAATGTGTAAAAACTTGTTACAATCCCAGCTGAGAATATTGGACATGTCAGATCCAGGCTTGATACCTTTTTTTTAGGAACATGGAGACAAGTTACTGAATTAATTAGCTGGAGTCTGCTAATGATCTTTTAATACAAAGAGTAAAATATTTATTGAAATAAGAAAAATTAATGATATTACACCAGAAAAAAATGTTGGAAAGAGCGCGGGTACAAATGCAAGAAGACAATTCAAATTTGCACTTTTCCTTTACCACAGCAAAATTTAGATTAGGTTAGATTTAGTGTCACGTTTACTGAGGTACAGTGTGTGGTAGTCGGTATTAGGGGTATTACGGTACCCTGGATAATGCTGTAAGACCATTGGTGTGGGAGGTACCTCAGACTGCTATATCATTGGTGAAGCCTGCCTGCTGGTTCCGCCCAGTAAGGCGGAGTATAAGAGCCTGTGTCTCCCCAGCAGCTGCATTCTGTACCTGCGCTGCTGGGGGAAACATCTAGTACAATAAAGCCTTCAATTGTCGTCCAATCTCGCTTCTGGAGTCATTGATCGAGCATCAATTTATTGGACTAGATTTTAAAGAATGGAGCTCCGAATCAAGCCGGAGTGTCTGCAACTCAGCCCCCACGCGGCAAACACAGCGGCGACCTTTAAACTCTGGCTGGCGACCATAAACGGGTACCTCAGGACGGCCACAGCTACACCCATGGAGGACCAGAAGATGCAAGTTCTTCACTTGAGGGTGAGCCCAGAGATCTACACCCTCATCGAGGATGCGGACAATTTCGAGGCCGCGATGGCTGTGTTGAAAGGACACTGCATTCGCCCAGTAAATCAGGTCTACACCCGACATTGGCTAACGACGAGGTGGCAAATCTCTGGGGACTCACTGGATGAATTCTACCGTGCGCTCCTGGTGTTAGGTAGGAACTGTGACTGCCCACAAGTTTCAGCCAGCGACCACACAGAACATTTTATCCGGGATGCATTCTTTGCAGGTATGCTGTCTCCCAAATCCGCCAGCGGCTGCTAGAAAAAGAGACACTAGGCCTCAAGGAGGCACGGGCCCTTGGTAGCTCCCTGGATGTGGCCTCCCGAAACGCCCACGCGTACGTCCATGACCGCGCGGCAGCCCCTTGGGCAGTGTGGACCCCCCGCGCGGCCGACTCCGATGCATCCCCCATCCCCCCGCAATCATGTGCTGCATGACTACCAGGCAACCCCGGGGGGCCCCGCTGCTATTTTTGCGGGCTAGCCAAGCACCCCCGGTGGCTCTGCCTGGCCCGCTCCTCAACCTGCAAAGGGTGCGGCAAAAAGGGCCATTTCATGGCGGTATGCCAGGCCCGGGCGGTCGCCGTGGTCTCCGGGGGCGAACCGGGACCACCACCCCAACCTTCTCCACAAGCCACGTGTGGCCAGTGGGCGCCGCCATCTTCCTTTCCCAGAGCCACAAGCGGGCCCCGGGTGCCGCCATCTTGCTCCCCAGGGACCACGTGCGACGGATGGGCGCCGCCATCTTGCACACCCCCAGCCATGTGCGACCAGTGGGCGCCGCCGGAATTCTGGAATTCCGAATGCTGAAGGCCCGGAGTCTCAGGACCCCGATTCGGATGACCACACATCGCCCGAAGAAAACATCCAGCTTTTGCCATGACTTGCCTTGGTGATCCTGGACCAGTCTCGGCCTCGAACTCTCTCGACCGCGACGACGACTGTGTTCATCAATGGGCATAAATCATCCTGCCTGATCAACTCCTGGAGCATAGAGAGCTTCATATACCCTGACACGGTAAGGCTCTGTTCTCTTCCCATCCACCCAGTTAATCAAAGAATCTCCCTGGCCTCCGGGTCTCACTCTGTAGAGATCAAAGGGTTCTGCGTGGCAAACCTCAAGGTCCAGGGAAAGAGATTAAAAAATTTCCGCCTCTACGTCCTCCCTCACCTCTGCGCTGCAAAGCTCCTAGGGTTAGATTTCCAATGTAACCTCCAAAGTTTAACTTTTAAATTTGGTGACCCTATAACCCCCTCACTGTCTGCAGCCTCGCGACCCTCAAGGTCGAGCCACCTTCCCTTTTTGTGAACCTCACCCCGGATTGCAAACCCATCGCCACCAGGAGCAGATGGTACAGTGCCCAGGACCCGACCTTCATTAGGTCGGAAGTCCAGTGGTTACTGAAGGAGGGTATTATCGAGGCTAGCAACAGCCCCTGGAGAGCTCAAGTAGTGGTTGTAAAGACCAGGGAGAAGCATAGGATGGTCATCGATTATAGTCAGACCATCAACAGGTATACGCAGCTCGACGCGTACCCTCTCCTCCGCATATCTGATCTGGTCAATCAGATTGCACAATACAAAGTCTTTTCCACGGTGGATCTGAAATCCGCCGACCATCAGCTCCCCATCCGTCCTAGTGACCACAAATACACTGCATTCGAAGCAGATGGGCGGCTCTACCACTTCCTAAGGGTTCCCTTCGGTATCACAAATGGAGTCTTGGTCTTACAATGGGAAATGGACAGAACAGTACGGCTTCCAGGCCACGTTTCTGTATCTCGATAACGTCACTATCTGCGGCCACGACCAGCAGGACCACGACACCAACCTCCGAAAATTCCTCCATACCGCAAAAATCCTTAATCTAACCTACAAGGACAAATGTGTGTTCAGCACCGACAATCTAGCCATCCTCGGCTATGTAGTGCATGATGGAGTTATAGGCCCAGATCCTGAACGCATGCGCCCCCTCATGGAGTTTTCCCTCCCACATTGTTCCAAGGCCCTGAAATGCTGCCTGGGATTTTTTTCATATTATGCCCAGTCGGTCCCCAACTATGCGGACAAGGCCGGGCCACTAATCCAGTCCACGGTTTTTCCTCTGTCGGCAGAGGCCCGCCAGACCTTCAGCCACATCAAAGCGGACATTGCAAAGGCCACGATGCACGTAATCGATGAATCCCTTCCCTTCCAAGTCGAGAGCGACGCTTCCGACGTAACTCTGACGGCCACCCTCAACCAAGCGGGCAGACCCGTGGCCTTCTTCTCATGCACCCTCAATGCTTCAGAAATCCGCCATTCCTCAGTTGAAAAGGAGGCCCAGGCCATAGTAGAAGCATTGGAGGCATTACTGGCCGGCAGGAGATTCACTCTCCTCGATGACCAACGGTCGGTTGCTTTCATGTTCGATAATGCACAGCGGGGCAAGATAAAGAACGATAAGATCTTACGGTGGAGGATCGAGCTCTCCACCTACAACTATGAGATCTTGTATCGTCCCAGGAAGCTAAACGAGCCTCCTGATGCCCTACCCCGCGGCACATGTGCCAACGCACAAGTGGACCGACTCCGGGCCCTCCATGAGGACCTCTGTCACCCGGGGGTTACTCGATTATTCCATTTCATCAAGACCCGCAACCTGCCCTACTCCATCGAGGAAGTCAGGACTTCCACCAGGAACTGCCAAATCTATTCGGAGTGCAAGATGCACTTCTACAGGCCAGAGAAAGTGCACCTGATAAAGGCTTCCCGTCCCTTTGAACACCTCAGTATGGACTTCAAAGGGCCCCTCCCCTCCACCAACCGCAACACGTACTTCCTGAATGTGATTGACGAGTACTCCCGGTTCCAATTCGTCATCCCATGCCCCGACATGACAGCAGCCACCGTCATAATAGCCCTCCACAGTATCATTACACTGTTCGGTTTCCCCACCTACATACACAACAATAGGGGGACCTCCTTTATGAGCGACGAACTGCGTCAATTCCTGCTCAACAAGGGCATTGCCTTGAGCAGGACGACCAGTTACAATCCCTGGGGAAATGGATAGGAGGAGAGGGAGAATTGAACTGTCTGCAAGACCGTCCTACTGGCCCTATGGTCCAGGAATCTCCCAGTCTCCCGCTGGCAGGAGGTCCTTCCTGATGCTCTCCACTCCGTCCGATCACTGCTGTGTACCACGACCAACCAAACACCTCACGAACGTCTCCTTGTCTTCCCTAGGAAGTCCTCCTCCGGGACCTCGCTCCCAACCTGGCTGGCATCTCCTGGACCCATCCTGCTCCGCAAACATGTGTGGGCGCACAAGTCGGACCCATTGGTCGAGAGGGTCCACTCCCTTCATGCTAACCCTCAATACACCTACGTGGCGTACCCTGACGGCCGACAGGATACGGTCTCCCTTCGGGACCTAGCGCCCTCTGGATCCCCACGCACACCCCCACCACCACCACCCCCCTCCCTCCCACCGGCACATCCCACAGCCGCCACCTTCCCAGGTGGATAGGTCCTCCCACCGGTCCCATCCAGGGGTGATGAAGCTGCCAAAAAAGCCGAAGCCATGCTCTCTGAGCCACGAATGCCCGAGCCAGCACCTGCATCACCGCCAAAGCTATGACAATCACAGAGGGCGACCAGGGCCCCCGACCGACTAATTGCTTCATTCTGACTGTAAATAAATATTGTAAATAGTTGCGACATGTAATGAGGCAAAACACTGCTAATGCATACCGGGTACCACCATAACCTCAACCTCTACCACTGTATAGCGCAAGACCACCACCCCGCCGGACTCTTTCTTTTAACAGGAGGTGAATGTGGTAGTCGGTATTAGGGGTGATATGGTACCCTGGATAATGCTGTTAGACCATTGGTGTGGGAGGTACCTGAGACTGCTATATCATTGGTGAAGCCTGCCTTGTAGTTCTGCCCAATAAGGCGGAGTATAAGGGCGTGTGTCTTCCCAGCAGCTGCATTCTGTACCTGCGCTGCTGGGGAAAACATCTAGTACAATAAAGCCTTCAATTGTCATCCAATCTCGCTTCTGGAGTCATTGATCGAGCATCACAGTGAAAAATATTGATCTGTGTACAGTCCAGGCAGATTGCTCCGGATCTGAACAGAGACGTTACAGACTAGAAAAGAGACGAGAATACAGAACAGAGACTTTACAGACAGGTAAACCAGTGAAGGGTTAACATTAGCTTGACTCAAAGACTTAGGACTGGCACATTTGCGAACTTTATTTTCCAGTGAGTTCTGGAGGAATCACTTGATGTTTCTCACCCGACTCATATTTCTCCCTGAGACACCTAAAATGTGCACTCACTGTTTCTTCAACTGCAGAGCAAAACAAATGAATTTTGTAAATTCAGTCTTTCAATTATACCTCAGCTAAACGGATGAGTTTACTGAGTCCCATAATTAATTATTCAGTCAACGAGCCCCACTAGCCTTGCAGTTTATTGTTCACTTCTCAACGAGCTTCAAATCCCTTTTCTCTCTCTCTCTCTCTCTGACTCACACACTGAACACACACTCTCTCATCTCTTTCCTTCCCTGTGTTCCTGGATCACTCATGAGGTAACACCAAAGTTTTGTGTTGGTTTTTACAAAATCACTGAACTTTAAACCCCTTCTAACTCATCTTTCACTTCAGGGTTGTGAGGCCTCATAAAACACTCATACATACAAACAAATCCAAAAGACCAGACACTATTCAGTGACAAGTCTATCCAGACACCAAGGTTCATAACCAAAATCTAAATGAAACTGAAACTATATTTAGCGATTTCTTCACTGAACAAAAGGGTAATGCTTTGGGGACCTGGGTTCTTATCTCACCATGGTTGGTGGTGAAATTTGAATTTAATAAAAAAGACTGGAATTAAGAGTCTGATGATGATCATGAAATCATTATTGATTGTGGATTCACTAATGCCCTTTACAGAAGAAAATCTGCCATCCTTTCCAATGCAATGATGGGACTGGTTTAGCTCACTAAGCTAAATCGCTGGCTTTTAAAGCAGACCAAGCAGGCAGCAGCACGGTTCGATTCCCGTACCAACCTCCCCGGACAGGCGCCGGAATGTGGCGACTAGGGGCTTTTCACAGTAACTTCATTGAAGCCTACTCGTGACAATAAGTAATTTTCATTTCATTTCAATGAGGAGAATTATTTTCTCTGAGGCTTCATAGAACCCTGACAGTGCAGAAGGGGGTCATTTAGCCCATCGAGTCTGCACCCATGCACTCCACCCTATACCCGTAACCTAACTTGCACATCCCTAGACACTGAGGGAAAATTCAGCATAGCCAATCCACCTAACCTTCATATCTTTGAACTGTGGGAGGAAACCCACACAGACACGGTGAGAATGTGCAAACTCCACACAGTCACCCAAGGCTGGAATTGAACCTGGTTCCCAGCACTGTGAGGCAACCATGCTAACCACTATGCCACTGTATTACACACGTTGCAAGTCACTTCCCCAGAAAGCGGTAGAGGATGGGCCACAAAGAAGTTTTTCTGATTGAGTCGAAGGTTATGGAGAGGCAGACAGAAAGGTGGAGTTCCGACCACAAGATCAACCGCTCAACCGTGATCTTATCAAATATGGGAGCCAGGTCTTGCTCCTCAGTCCTATGTTCCAAAACATAATTAATTAACTTTGCCCACTGTAAGGCAAAGAACTTTCATGGGGAGCATCATATATATGAGCTGTTTATATTCCTCATGGCTGACAATATGGATAGCATGCAGTGAACATGTGTAGAATAGGTTATTTGGGGGAGGAGAAATATGTAGCCCTCTGTTTCTTCCCAGAGCAAGGTCCTTGTTCATCCAACAACTAATATGTCCAAGCAGTTACACAGGTGACAGCACTTTAATCACAATTTCAACATTAACTTCCTTTGACATATTTGATGAGTCATTTAATGTTGTGCTTAACCTAAGCAGTGCTGCTGCCATTAGCCATGACTTTAGAGTTCACTGCTGTAAGGTAAATAGATGAATGTATGAGCTGCCGCCACCAGTAACAAAGCAAGGCACCTCAACATCTGGTTTATCCCCATGCTCACATACATGCTGCCAGCACAAGCTGTTGCCAGAAACCAATTGTTCTAACTGCAGGTGGGCTCAGCGTTCAGCTCATTAACATTAGTTAATTATAGGCTGAGATATATATTAAAAAGAACAACACGTTCTACAACACCTGTGTAATGTGACAGTAGTATCTACATCAGCAACACAGACCCAGAAAAACTCATGGGGATTGTTAAATTATCTCTGCTCTAGGTGTAGTGAAATTAAAATCTATTCATAAAAAGGATATTTACAGTTTCATTACACAAAGCAAGCCCCCCACGTGTTAGCTTTCCACTTCCATTGCTTACTCTAAATAATACTTTATAGTAATCACTAACAACAACCTGCATTTATATAGCCCCTAACTTCATGAAATATCCCAAGGTACGTCACAGGAGTATTATAAAACCAAGTATGACACCCGGCTATGTAAGGACCATCAAATGTCCAAAAGCTTTGTTAAAGAGGTAGGCTTTGAGAAGTGCCTTAAAGTCAGAAAATGAGAGAGAGAGGCAGAGCAGCTCAGAGGGAATTCCAGATCCTGGGCCTCAACAATTGAAGGCACAGTCACCAAAGGTGGAGCAGTGTGATTAGGAATGCACAATTAGAAGCCAGAATTAGAGGGTTTGCAGTTGGGGAAGATTGCAGAGAGAGGAAGGGCGGGGAAAATATTTCTCCTCATTGCCTTGGTAAGGATGGTAGATTTTCTTCCAGAAAGAACATTAGTTAACCCACAATCAATAATGATTTCATGATCATCATCAGACTTTAAATTCCAGTTTTTTATCGTATTCAAAATAAGCATGATAATTTTTAAAATCAAGATGTTATTTTACTGGAAGCCAATGTGCGTCAATGAGCACAGGGACAATAGCATATTGGGATTTGATACGTGCAAATACAGGGGACCAAAATCTCCAGCCATCAGAATTCAATTTTCAGCTGGCTGTGCACCCCTGCGAGTGGGTTCCACGGTGGCGTGGGGTGGTTTTAATGGGAAATCCCATTGACAAATGACGGGAAGACAGAATCCCGCAGGCAGCAAACGGCGTGCCGCTCAGACATGCAGCTGGGGAACCGGAAATCCAGTCCATGGTTTTGGATAACCTCAAGTTTACGGAGGGTAGAATGTGAGAATACAGCCAGGAATGCATTGCTACAGACAAGTCTACAGGGAAGGAAAGCATCAATGAAAGTTTCAGTAGTACATGCGTTGAGAAGGGTAAAGGTGAATAATGATACGAAGGTGAAACCAGGCGATCTTCGAGGTGGCACTAATATGACGCCTGAAGCTCATCCCAAGAGCAAATGTGGCAATAGGAATGCGAGCAGACTGCCTTACTCCTTGATTCTTGTGATTCTTGCTGGGGAGAGGGTTAAAGTCGGTAGTAAGGGAATTGAATTTGGAGTGAAGCCTGAAGACTACGGCTTCAATCTTTCTAGTATTTAATTGCAGAAAGTTTATGCTCATCCAGTACTGGATGTCTGATAGTTTAGTAACAGAAGGATTTGAGAGAAGTGGTGGTGAGGGAAAGCTGGGTGTTGTTGGCATACGTGTGAAAACTAATGCCGCGCCGACGGATTATGTTGCCAAAGGCAGCATGTCGATCAATAATAGGAAGCCTTGGATTGATCCTTGGGGGACACCAGACGTCCTGTTGCTGGAACAGGAAGACCAGCTATTGCAAGTGATTCTCTGGCTACAATCAGATAGATTAGAATGAAATCCCACCCTGTTGGACAATTATTGAGGCGCTGGAGGAGGGTGGTGTGATCAAAAGCTGCAAGTTGAGAAGGATAAAGGGGGAAATTTATCTTTGCCAAACTCATACAAGGTGTCAGTTATGAAGTTGATCTTTGGAGTTCAAACAGAAAGCCAACTTCACATTCAGCCGATTAACATTTTGCATTTATTTAATCACTGGTTGAGCACCTCAAACCCGTTTTTCCGTTCAGTCACCTTGTTAGCTGTGTAGTGGCAAACATTGCCACCTACTGTCAGAAACTATGTACTGACTTGTTTAAAAAGCCAAAAGGTGTTGCAGTATTTTATTTTATTGCTAAAATATGTTTTCAAGGCTGCTGGCCACTCTTCAACTCATTGTCCATTAATGATCGTAGAAAGTGAGTGTTGGCGAACGATTCAATTTTGAATAGTGGATCCCAAGAAAATAAATTTGTGGAGTGTTTGAGAGATGTATTTTTTGGAGCAGCTTGTGACAGAACCTACTAGGGAACAGGCAATTCTGGAGTTGGTGATGTGTAATGAGGCAGACTTGATGAGGGAACTTAAGGCAAAGGAACTTTTAGAGAGCAGTGACCGCAATGTGATCAAATTTACCCTGCAGTTTGAGAGGGAGAAGCTTGAATCAGATGTAGCGGTATGAAAATTAAATAAGGGTAACTACAAAGATATGAGGGAGGAGCTGGCCAGAGTTGATTGGAAAGGGAGCTGAGCAGGGAAGACAGTGGAACAGCAATTGCAGGATTTTTGTGGGTTATACGGGAGGCGCAACAGAAATTCATCCCAAGAAGGAGGAAACATGCTAAGGGGAGAACAAGGCAACCATGGCTGACGAGGGAAGTCAAGGACAGCATAAAAGCAAAAGAAAAAGCATGCAAAGTGGGGAGGATTAGTGGGAAACCAGAGGATTGGGAAGCCTTTAAAAGCAAGTAGAGGACAACTAAAAAAACAATAAGGGGGAAAGAATGAAATATGAGTGTAAACTAGCTAGTAATATAAAAGAAGATAGGACATTTTTTTTTTCAATATATAAAAGGTAAGAGAGGGGCAAAAAGAGACATTGGACCACTGGAAAATGAGGCTGGAGAAGTAATAATAGGAAACAAAGGAATGGCAGAGGGACTGAATATTTACTTTGCATCAGTCTTCGCAGTGGAAGACACCAGTGGGATGCCAGAGCTCCAGGAGAATCAGGGGGCAGAGGTGAGTGCAGTAGCCATCACTAAGGAGAAGGTTCTGGGGAAACTGAAAGGTCTGAAGGTGGATAAGTCACCTGGACCATGATCCTAAAAGAGATAACTAAGGAGATTGTGGAGGCATTGGTGGTGATCTTTCAGGAATCACTGGAGGCAGGGAGGGTCCCAGAGGACTGGAAAGTGGCTAATGTATCACCGCTGTTTAAGAAGGGAGGAAGACAGAAAACGTAGGCCGGTTAAACTGACTTCGGTCACTGGTAAGATTTTGGAGTCCATTATTAAAGATGAGATTGCGGAGTACTTGAAAATGCATGACAAAATAGAACTGAGTCTGCACGGCTTCCTCAAAGGGAGGTCATTTCTGACAAATCTGTTAGAGTTCTTTGAGGAGGTAACAAGGACATTGGACAAAGGAGAACTAGTGGACGTGATTTATTCAGATTTCCAGAAGACTTTTTTCAAGGTACCGCATAGGAGACTGTTAAATAAGTTTAAGAGCCCATGGTGTTAAGGGTAAGATCCTGGCATGGATAGAAGATTGGCTGACTGGCAGAAGGCAGAGTGGGGATAAAGGGGTCTTTTTTAGGAGTGGTGTGCCTCCGGGTTAGTGCTGGGGCCAGAACTTTTCACAATATACATTAACAATCTGGAAGAATGAACTGAAGGCACTGTTGCTAAGTTAGCAGATGATACAAAGATATGTAGAGGGACAGGTAGTATTAAGGAAGCGGGGGGGGGGGGGGGGGGGGGGGGGTGCTGCAGAAGGACTTGGAACAGGCTAGGAGAGTGGGCAAAAAAGTGGCAGATGGAATATAATGTGGAAAAATGTGAGGTTATGCACTTTGGAAGGGGGAATAGAAGCATAGACTATTTTCAAAATGGGGAAATGCTTTGGAAATCAGGAGCACAAAGGGACTTGAGAATCCTTGTTCAAGATTCTCTTCAGGTTAGCGTGCATGTTCAATCGACAGTTAGGAAGTCAAATGCACTGTTAGCATTCATGTCGAGAGAGCTAGAGTACAAGAGCAGGGATGTACGACTGAGGCTGTATAAGGCTCTGGTCAGACCCCACTTGGAATATTGTGAGCAGTTTTGGGCCCGTATCTAAGGAACGATGTGCTGGCCTTGGAAAGGGTCCAGAGAAGGTACACAAGAATGATCCCTGGAATGAACAGTTGAGGACTCTGGTTCTATGCTCGTTGGAGTTGAGAAGGATGAGAGGGGATCTTATTGAAACTTACAGTATACTGCAAGGCCTGGATAGAGTGGACATGGAGAGGATACTTCCACTTGTTGGAAAAACTAGGAGCAGAGGATACATTCTCAGACTAAAGAGACAATCCTTTAAAACAGAGTTGAGGAGGAATTTCTTCAGCCAGAAGGTGGTGAATCTTTGGAACCCTTTGCCGCAGAAGGCTGTGGAGGCCAAATAACTGAGTGTCTTTGAGACAGAGAGAGATTAATGATTAAGAGCCCTTGATTAATAAGGGGATCAGGAGTTATGGGGATAAGGCAGGAAAATGGGGATGAGAAAAATATCAGCCATGATTGAATGGCAGAGCAGACTCGATGGGCAGGGTGGCCTAATTCTGCTCCTATGTCTTATGGTCTTATGGAAAGGTATCGCAGCCACACTTGATCTTGTTTCTTGTCTGACGTGCGCACACATATTTTACACATTGTTGCTTGTTTGCAAACACATACTGCAATAATGTAATTTGCACCAAAAATATCTTCATGTCACCTGTTCAACACTATTTTTCTCCTTTCAAAACAAACAGAAAATGTTTAGCAAACAGTTCCATTTAAAAAGGATGCTCTATTATCCAGTGGAAGGGAGGCCCCACTTATTGCAGCAGAAAGGAGGCAATGTAAATGGGGCAGGATTCTGTTTCTGAGACTAAGTGTTGACGCCGGGGCAGAATTCATGAACTTTCGTGACAGCAAAACTGGCGCCAAACCTGGAGCGATTCAGCTACTGTGGAGGGGCTAGCACCAGCCCCATGTGGAACACAATCGATTCCAATGGAAAATGGTGTGGATTCGCCCGCTCCGTGATTGACTCTCGGGAGGCTGACAAGCTGCAGCCGCACACACACACTACATTCCCCACACACACTCATCCCAGCCAACAAGGTGGCAATGATCACACCCATACAGCTGATGAGTCGGCTTGGGCCAGAAGGCATCCAGGGGGTGGCCTGGGGGAATACCTATATGACCCTTGTTCACAGTGGGCTGTTAGTGGTGTGCTCAGCTGCATGGCTGCCTTGCCAGTTGTGGAAATGGTGTTCTGTGCCTGTGCACCCCGATCCCAGAGCCCACCTCCTGGCCACACCCTGCTACTCCCCCTGGCCCTGGCAGAAGCTCCCTGAGCAGCGGCCCAACTGTCAGCAAACTATGGCGATGTTGGACACATTCCATACTATCTCTCCCTCAGCAGCTACGACATCGGTTTCACGATTTTTAAAAGCACAAGTGAACTGCGCCATCGGGAATCTCCCAGGTGTTTATTTGCTGTAACCTACTTTGATACAAGTTTGAATAAAACACGTTTTAAAAAAAAACCACTGTTGCCTCACGACACCAAGGACCCCGGTTCGATCCCTACCCCGGGTCACTGTCCATGTGGAGTTTGCACATTCTCGCCATGTCTGCGTGGGTCCCACCCCCACAACTCAAAAAGATCTGCAGAGTCGGTGAATTGGCGACTCAAAATTGCCCCTAAATTGGACAAAAAGAATTGGGTACTCTAAAAATGTTTTAAAAGTTAAAAAAAATAACTTCAGTTTTGTTGGTGATAGATGCAGCAGCCCCATAAGTAATGCATGCTGTGTATTACTTATAAGAGGTCTGTGTCTCCTCTGCCAGTGGCCTAGTGTTTGATGTGGGTAGATATGTGCTTCCATGGCACTTTCTACACAGTATGTGCTATAAAAACTAAAAAAAGCAAAACAGGAAAGTCAAGCACCAGAAGGAACTGAATAGAAAATAAGGTTTACTGATGAAAAAAATGCTAATTACTTTCTGCATGGCTTTGTTGGAAGAATGGCTTCATTAACTGGATGAACACTGACTCCAACTCAAGCATGGTACTTACGGATGAGCAAGCCAACATCCAAGCTGACAAATGATGGTTTGAATCACAAGGTCTGAAACTTGTAGTTCCCCCAATTATTTTCCAACATGCAGAATTTTAAGTCCAACCACTATGTTTTAAAGTTTCTGAATTCAAGGTCTATGCATAAATCTGGGGGAAAATAAGTTCTCCTTATTAGTAGTTGTTCTGTGCTATTTTTTTTTAAACTCTGAAGCAGTAAGGTTCCAGTTTAATTTCTAGTATCCCAACAAATAACCTAGAAGATACATACATGTACTCTGAGTCTTGCACATTTGACCTCAGCTTTGGCCAGAGGTGCACATGTGAAAAATATCTGCCCTTCTATTTTACAAGTTATTTTCTAATATACACCTCTATTCACCTACATTATAGGGGCAGAACGGTAGCATTGTGGATAGCACAATCGCTTCACAGCTCCAGGGTCCCAGGTTCGATTCCTACTTGGGTCACTGTCTGTGCGGAGTCTGCACATCCTCCCCGTGTGTGCATGGGTTTCCTCCGGGTGCTCCGGTTTCCTCCCACAGTCCAAAGATGTGCAGGTTAGGTGGATTGGCCATGATAAATTGCCCTTAGTGTCCAAAATTGCCCTTAGTGTTGGGTGGGGTTACTGGGTTATGGGGTAGGGTGGAGATGTTGACCTTGGGTAGGGTGCTCTTTCCAAGAGCCAGTGCAGACTCGATGGGCCGAATGGCTTCCTTCTGCACTGTAAATTCTATGATAATCAAGAAGTTAGGCACTTTATCTGTTTGTGTGTTTTTACCACTCTTCAGCTAAAAAGCATATGAGAATAACACAGTGATTCTGTGCCTTCATGCACCAAATTGAAACCACTGTCCTACTATTCCGAAGTAGCTTTAAAAATTGTATTAAACCAAATTATACTGGCTGGCTGGGAATACTCTGTGCTGCAGGTGCCGGTTTTTCTCGGCAGTTTCCCACCTAATGAGTTCTCAATCTTCACTGCTTCATGTGGAGTTAGGAAGGGTAGGTTAGAACTCAGTCAATGCCTCACAAGGACAAAGGGGAAAACTTGACGGGACAGTTTCTTTCCACATTCTAGCTTTCCATACACTCATGGTTCACTCACAAGCCCCACAATTTCTGTGTGTTTTTTTTTCAAGCTGATACTTAAACTGAGCTTTCTGTGTATTTAAAGGTTCCTTGTGCAGGATAAGCACGGTATATTGTGAAGTACAAGTGTAGTACAGCAGGCACCTCAAATAATTGGAGAGATATCACCAATGTTGCCTCTGCAAAATCCTGCAAATGCACTGGCAAGATAGGCGTACCAACATGAGTGTCCTCTCCCAGTATTGAGACACTGGTCACGCTCAGCACAAAACCCCCGAAGCAAGTGCTGTACACTGAGCTCCGCAATGGCAAGAAATCACTTGGAAGGCAAAGGAAATGCTGCAAAGACATTCTGAAAGCCTCCCTAAATAGATGCAACATCCCCATCGACATGAAAATCGCTTGCTGGAGAAAAAGCATCTGCAAAGGTGCCAATCACTTTGAACATTGTAGGGTGGAGGCCAAAGGTAAACAGCTTAAGGAGAGCGCAGAATCCCGAGCATCCCACCCAGCCACCTCATCGAGGCACCACCTGGTGGCAGAGTTTGCGGATCCAGGACTGGACTATTGAGCCACTGCAGAACCCACTTCCCCACAGTGGAAGCAAGTCATCCTCGACCCTGAGGGACAACCCAATAAAAAGACAAGCATTTGAATTTTCATGACGTGCGAATAAATTACAAGTATTGGCAATGCTGCCATTCACAAACTAGCAATCACCTCAAGAGCAATTTAGCAAGAAGCCTGGGCACTGCTGCCCTACCTATTGGGCAATGATGACGTGTGGTATTAACAGGGAACCTCAAAAGAAAAACAATAAAAGTTGTGAAGGAAAGCAAACGGCACCATTTTTTAAAAAGGCAGTGTGTAACATAGCGGAGGAGGTTGTTGGTTGAATTCCACAGCCCGCTGACTGCGCAACTTCACTACAGAGGCATAAAGCAAATGCCCGGTACGCATCTACATCAGAAAAAGTAAATATGCCCTTGGACTGCTATGGAGCATCTGCCTTCAAAAATGGCCAACTTGTAGTAATTATGAGTTGGGTGTGACCTGAGAACAGGCTATGAAACCAAAGGAGTTCCAGTTCCACAATCAGTGCTCAGTAAAAACATTAGGGAAAGGACTTTTAAAGAAATTCTCAGCTCACATTGAACAGCAGATATTCTGGAATTTGTAAGTGATCCTACCTAATATTTAGTGCATATCTCGACACCAGGTTTGAACAAAGTAACTTTCCATCTGCAATGATATTGCTGTTCAAACCAAAATGTGCACCATTTATCATTGCCGAGCTGCACAGCAATTGAAGCAGGATTGCAAGCTGCTTGCTTCAAAGGCATTGTGGCATCGTTATTAGTGGCAGCCGCATTCATTGATGAGGGATTTTATCGCACAGGAAATAGAGGAGCTGACAGTTCGTTATTGCTAATGACCTTTAACTTACTGAATGCGAAAGCATGTGATTACTTGCACCAATTAAAATAGAAAATTGAAGTGTTTACAGCAATTCCAAATTTCCAAATGGAACAAAAAAACCCAGCTTGCTGTGACAAGATGGTATCACTAGATGGCACTCTCAGTAAATCTAGGAATACATGCACCAGAGGTACAGATGCCGAACATCTGAAAAAAACAGGAAAATGCTTGAAATATGAGCAGATCCTTCCCCTGAAGAAATATTTTATATTTACAGATGCTGAGCTACCTGCTGTTGCGTCCAGAAGTTTTTCTTTTTAAAATCTAACCTCTTAATCTTCTTAAAAAAATCTATGAATCCTTTTCTCTTTCCTGACCTGAAAAGGAAAATAACCACAATGCACACACTTAGCAGAAAAATTATATTTCTAAAATTGCAACTATCAAGGGAAAAACGTAAGTCGGCAATCTTCATTTCTCCGGTCAAACCACCCTCGCCGCCCCCCCCCCCCCCCCTTCGCCCCTCTCCCCCCCCCCCCCCCCCCCCCACCCCCCGCCCGCCCGTGAGGCACAAAAACAGAAAACGCAGAGGTCCGTGAGACACAGGAACAGGAGTAGGCCATTCAGCCCTCATGCCTGTTCTGCCATTTAATAAGGACATGGTTGATCTAATATGCTCGAAGACCACTGTCCTGTCTTCTCACTGTAACCCTTAATTCCCCAACCGATTACAAACCTAGCGATCTTAGCCTTGAAAATATTCAAGGACTCAACCTGCTCGGCTTCCTGGGTAAAAAATTCCAAAGAGTCATCACTCTTAGAGAAAAGAAATTCAGAATCTATGGGGAAAGAACCAACAATAACCGTTCAAGCCCATGTCCTGCCATCAACCTAAAAAGTCAACTCTGTTTCTCTCTGACATACTGAGGGTTTCCAGCATTTTCTACCTTGTTTTCTGATTTGCACCATCCAGTGTTTTTTGTCTTTGCCTTCTTTAAGGACGTTAATTTTACTGGTGAATTGCTCGGAAGATTTTCACAAATATTTCAGCTATAATTATCTTCCTGTGCCACACTGATGACTGTTGCAGATTAGTTATTCCTTTACCAGTTCATTCTGTCTGGTTTCATTGCCTTTCATCGCTGTTCTTCTGTACCTGAATTGATAGATATCTGATTCTTAACATCTGCAAAAATGATTTTCATCTGTATTTAAGATTCTTCAAAAAAAACTTGTTGAATTTGATTTAGGACAGAAGTGCAGCACCCACAAGTTCCTTATAGTCTTCTTTCTCTGTGTATGCGTTGAATATTTTTCACAAATCAATCAATTTTAACTGTCTCCTAAAATACTTGGTTGACAGACCAGAGACTTTCTTTTCTGTGACATTCACTTATTCATTTTCCCGAAACTGGCACTTGCCTACTCCATTTTCCTGTATAATATCTTGGGGCTTGAGCAGTTTTTGATTTGAATGATGGATCTGAGCTGCCGAGTTCCCCATCATAGGTTAATGACACTCCATAATTTCCCCTCTATTTTGTGTGAAGATTAAAAATGTACTATCTATTTTTAAGGAGTCTTACTCCATCCATCTTCATGATGGAAGCCTCATTTTAAAGGAATCATTTCCCTCCAGACATGCTGGAGAGGACTTCACATTTGTGACACACCAGAAAATATATTTCGTAGACCTTCCGTAGGGTGAATGCTGATAGCACATAGCTTCTCGCCTTTCAGCAGAAATCACTGGCTCCATTTCACACTAATTATAATTAATCAAATGGTAGGTAGTTAAATAAGAGCAGCTAAATATACTCATGGTGGAATCTTCATGCTTCATATTGCCTCTATTGATAATAAGTACAAGGGGTGGAACGGTGGCGCAGTGGTTAGCACTGCTGCCTCACTGCACCGATAACCCGGGTTTGATCCCGGCCCCAGGTCACTGTTCGTGTGGAGTTTGTACATTCTCCCCGCATCTGCGTGGGTCTCTCCTCCACAACCCAAAGATGTGTAGAGTAGGTGCATTAACCAGGCTAAATTGCCCCTTAATTGTAAAAGTTTGAAATAAAAGATAAGTGGGGGACCAGAGCATCAGGATGGGAGCGGCCCGGTTTTTTGGCCGATGCTGAACTCTGCTACTGGTGGTGAATCCAGCCCCATATATATATATTTTGGTCTGAAAATATTGCCTGTATCACAGACTGTTATAACAGTCACTGCATGTTGTTAGAAATGCAAGTAACCTACTGTGATTCGACCAGAATGTTTCATAAAGTGAAGGAATGCTTAAAGTCCATGCATTTTTCACCAAAATTGACAAATATTGCAGATGTGCAGAGGAAGAACCAATTGTTGGCCCAATGTCCAAATTCCAAATAAATGGTGAACATTGGCTGCATACAGCAGATAGAACTCGTGGTTAAACAGAAGATGGTCACAATCTCTCATTTTCAAGTGTTGAATCTGTTTGAAGATTGGTAGGCCAACAAATTATATTTCAATGTGCTTCATAGCAAGTAAGGTGGACTTCATCTCAACACTGGGGTTACAGTCAAGGATCTATTTCATAGAAAAGGCTGTTAGATATGTAATGATCCAAGCAGCAAACAGCTTCAAAATTCTAATATTTTCACTGCTTACGTTCAACAAAACAGAAATGAAACAACTGGGATAAAAACATACATTTTTTTAAATCCCCACGAGAAACAAGACATTCAACACTTGTATCAAGTGACATAAAACTTTATCTGCAGCTTACCTAGCAAGTGTTATCTTCAGCTCATGAATCACAGAAGATTCATCAAAACTTATAAAACAAGATGTATGGCCAGGTATCTGGATGTCTTCAAGGAAAATCACTCTGCGTCTTCACTTCAATTATAAGGTTCTGTTTACATAGTTTCTGGCAGGAAAATTAATTTTGGTTTAAAAAAAACTTGCCAAGGAGTGTATCAGTGAGCTTGCTGATGTAAAGCCCTTGCACTGGTCAGTGTCCCAATAACCAGGATCAGTTATGTGGTGGTTGTGAGGAAAGGGAATGATCCAAAGTCACTTAACAAAACTTTGAAAACTCAGTACAATCTACTTTGCTTTATGAAATAAAATGACAGGAAAGTCGCTTATTGTCCCAAGTAGGCTTCAAATGAAGTTACTGTGAAAAGCCCCTAGTTGCCACATTCCAACGCCTGTTCAGAGAGGCTGGTACGGGAATTGAACCGTGCTGCTGGCCTGCCTTGGTCTGCTTTAAAAGCCAGCTCTTTAGCCCTGTGCTCAACCAAGCTGTTTGAAGCCATTTTGAAAAAAAATGTGACTGATATGACCGCCCCCTCCGCGTCGTATTTTGTGGCGATGAAGACGGCTCGGCATTGGAAGTCCTGCTGCGGTCAATGGGGTTTCCCATTGTTTGCACCCGTCAGCACCAGGGAATTTACGGCAGGGGGATGCCCTTGGCAGGACTGGAAGATCCCGCTAGCGGGAACGGCTGGAGAAATCCTACCCAGATATTCATGGAAAATTAAATCATTGTATGTCAACAAGTGAGAAATGAGATAACACACAGTTTTCCAAAGCCACTTTGAAATCAGAGATTATCTTCAGAAAGACGGAGAATGATTTCTAAATAGCAAGGACATAGAGATGAAGCTATGAAGGTACAATATATAAACGAAAAGAGGGAACATTTCAAATACCAGAATATGGAATGATTTGTATGAAGTGAATGGAAAAGAGTTTCCAGTATAATGACGTTTAACTTCCTGGCTCCACAGTGTTGGATTTTGGAAGGGGGGTATCTCAAATGTGGGCTGGGGATCCCTCTTGGACGTTTTGAGGGAAGGATTTGCACTGCAATTGTCCCGAAGCACTTCATCTTGGGACGGCAACGGTACACAGTAGTTAGCACTGCTGCCTCAGTGCCAGGGACCAAGGTTCAATTCCAGTCTTGGATGACTGTGTGGATATAGAGAAATACAGCACAGAACAGGCCCTTCGGCCCACGATGTTGCGCCGAACTTTTGTCCTAGGTTAATCATAGAATTTTGGACAATTTGTCATGGCCAATCCACCCAACCTGCACATCTTTGGACTGTGGGAGGAAACCGGAGTACCTGGAGGAAACCCACGCAGTCACGGGGAGGATGTGCAGACTCCACACAGACAGTGACCCAAGTCGAAATCGAACTTGGGACCCTGGAGCTGTGAAGCAATTGTGCTATCCACAATGCTACCGTGCTGCCCTTAAGAAGTTAACCTACACTCCCTTATTCTACCCTAATCCAAGTACCTATCCAATAGCCGCTTGAAGGTCCATAAATTTTCCGACTCAACTACTACCACAGGCAGTGCATTCCATGCCCCCACTACTCTCTGGGTAAAGAACCTACCTCTGACATCCCCTCTATATCTTCCACCATTTATCTTAAATTTATGTCCCCTTGTAATGGTGTGTTCCACCCGAGGAAAAAGTCTCTGACTGTCTACTCTACCTATTCCCCTGATCATCTTATAAACCTCTATCAAGTCGCCCCTCATCCTTCTCCGTTCTAATGAGAAAAGGCCTAGCACCCTCAATCTTTCCTCGTATGACCTACTCTCCATTCCAGGCAACATCCTGGTAAATCTCCTTTGCACCTTTTCCAAAGCTTCCACATCCTTCCTAAAATGAGGTGACCAGAACTGCACACAGTACTCCAAATGTGGCCTGACCAAGGTTTTGTACAGCTGCATCATCACCTCACGGCTCTTAAATTCAATCCCTCTGCTAATGAACGCTAGCACACCATAGGCCTTCTTCACAGCTCTATCCACTTGAGTGGCAACTTTCAAAGAACAATGAACATAGACCCCAAGATCTCTCTGCTCCTCCACATTGCCAAGAACCCTACCATTAACCCTGTATTCCGCATTCAGATTTGTCCTTCCAAAATGGACAACCTCACACTTGTCAGGGTTAAACTCCATCTGCCACTTCTCAGCCCAGCTCTGCATTCTATCTATGTCTCTTTGAAGCCGACAACAGCCCTCCTCACTATCCACAACTCCACCAATCTTCGTATCATCTGCAAATTTACTGACCCACCCTTCAACTCCCTCATCCAAGTCGTTAATGAAAATCACAAACAGCAGAGGACCCAGAACTGATCCCTGCGGTACGCCACTGATAACTGGGCTCCAGGCTGAATATTTGCCATCCACCACAACTCTCTGTCTTCTATCGGTTAGCCAGTTTGTTATCCAACTGGCCAAATTTCCCACTATCCCATGCCTCCTTACTTTCTGCATAAGCCTACCATGGGGAACCTTATCAAATGCCTTACTAAAATCCATGTACACTACATCCACTGCTTTACCTTCATCCACATGCTTGGTCACCTCCTCAAAGAATTCAATAAGACTTGTAAGGCAAGACCTACCCCTCACAAATCCGTGCTGACTATCCCTAATCAAGCAATGCCTTTCCAGATGCTCAGAAATCCTATCCCTCAGTACCCTTTCCATTACTTTGCCTACCACCGAAGTAAGACTAACTGGCCTGTAATTCCCAGGGTTATCCCTATTCCCTTTTTTGAACAGGGGCACGACATTCGCCACTCTCCAATCCTCTGGTACCACCCCTGTTGACAGCGAGGACGAAAAGATCATTGCCAACGGCTCTGCAATTTCATTTCTTGCTTCCCATAGAATCCTTGGATATATCCCGTCAGGCCCGGGGGACTTGTCTATCCTCAAGTTTTTCAAAACGCGCAACACATCTTCCTTCCTGACAAGTATCTCCTCAAGCTTATCAGTCTGCTTCACGCTGTCCTCTCCAACAATATGGCCCCTCTCATTTGTAAATACTGAAGAAAAATACTTGTTCAAGACCTCTCCTATCTCTTCAGACTCAATACACAATCTCCCGCTACTGTCCTTAATCGGACCTACTCTCACTCTAGTCATTCTCATATATTTCACGTATGTGTAAAAGGCCTTGGGGTTTTCCTTGATCCTACCCGCCAAAGATTTTTCATGCCCTCTCTTAGCTCTCCTAATCCCTTTCTTCAGTTCCCTCCTGGCTATCTTGTATCCCTCCAGCGCACTGTCTGAACCTTGTTTCTTCAGCCTTACATAAGTCTCCTTCTTCCTCTTAACAAGACATTCAACCTCTCTTGTCAACCATGGTTCCCTCACTCGACCATCTCTTCCCTGCCTGACAGGGACATACATATCAAAGACACGCAGTACCTGATCCTTGAACAAGTTCCACATTTCACTTGTGTCCTTCCCTGACAGCCTATGTTCCCAACTTCTGCACTTCAATTCTTGTCTGACAGCATTGTATTTACCCTTCCCCCAATTATAAACCTTGCCCTGTTGCTCGCACCTATCCCTCTCCATTACTAAAGTGAAAGTCACAGAATTGTGGTCACTACCTCCAAAATGCTCCCCCACTAACAAATCTATCACCTGCCCTGGTTCATTACCAAGTACTAAATCCAATATGGCCTCCCCTCTGGTCGGACAATCTACATACTGTGTTAGAAAAGCTTCCTGGACACACTGCACAAACACTACCCCATCCAAACTATTTGATCTAAAGAGTTTCCACTCAATGTTTGGGAAGTTGAAGTCGCCCATGACTACTACCCTGTGACTTCTGCACCTTTCCAGAATCTGTTTCCCAATCTGTTCCTCCACATCTCTGCTGCTATTGGGGGGCCTATAGAACACTCCCAACAAGGTGACTGCTCCTTTCCTATTTCTAACTTCAACCCATATTACCTCAGTAGGCAGATCCCCCTCGAACTGCCTTTCTGCAGCTGTTATACTATCTCTAATTAACAATGCCACCCCCCCACCTCTTTTACCACCCTCCCTAATCTTGTTGACACATCTATAACCAGGGACCTCCAACAACCATTTCTGGCCCTCTTCTATCCAAGTTTCCGTGATGGCCACCACATCGTAGTCCCAAGTACCGATCCATGCCTTAAGTTCACCCACCTTATTCCTGATGCTTCTTGCATTAAAGTATACACACTTCAACCCATCTCCTTGCCTGCAAGTACTCTCCTTTGTCATTGTTACCTTCCCCACTGCATCACTACGTGCTTTGGCGTCCTGACTATCGTCTACCTTAGTTGCTGGACTACAGATCCGGTTCCCATTCCCCTGCCAAATTAGTTTAAACCCTCCCGAAGAGTACTAGAAAACCTCCCCCCCAGGATATTGGTGCCCCTCTGGTTCAGATGCAACCCGTCCTGCTTGTACAGGTCCCACCTTCCCCAGAATGCGCTCCAATTATCCAAATACCTGAAGCCCTCCCTCCTACACCATTCCTGCAGCCACGTGTTCAACTGCACTCTCTCCCTATTCCTAGCCTCGCTATCACGTGGCACCGGCAACAAACCAGAGATGACAACTCTGTCTGTCCTGGCCCTTAACTTCCAGCCTAACTCCCTAAACTTGTTTATTACCTCCACACCCTTTTTCCTACCTACATCGTTGGTACCAATGTGCACCACGACTTCTGGCTGCTCACCCTCCCCCTTCAGGATCCTGAAGACACGATCAGAGACATCCCTGGCCCTGGCACCCGGGAGGCAACATACCTTTCGGGAGTCTCGCTCGCGACCACAGAATCTCCTATCTATTCCCCTAACCATTGAATCTCCTATTACTATTGCTTTTCTATGCTCCCCCCTTCCCTTCTGAGCCCCAGAGCCAGACTCAGTGCCAGAGACCTGGCCGCTGGGGCCTTCCCCCGGTAGGTCATCCCCCCCAACAGCATCCAAAACGGTATACTTGTTTTGAAGGGGAATGGCCACGAGGGATCCCTGCACTGTCTGCCTGTTAGTTTTCTTTCCCCTGACTGTAACCCAGCTACTCTTGTCCAGTACCTTTGGTGTGGCTACCTCCCTGTAACTCTTCTCTATGACCCCCTCTGCCTCCCGGATGATCCGAAGTTCATCCAGCTCCAGCTCCAGTACCTTAACACGGTCTCTGAGGAGCTGGAGTTGGGTGCACTTCCCGCAGGTATAGTCAGCGGGGACAGTTTGCACTTTCTCTCACTTATCAGCTTGGGTTTCTCCGGGTGCTCCAGTTTCCTCCCATAGTCCAAAGATGTGCAGGTTAGGTGGACTGACCATGCTAAATTGTCCCTTAGTGTTAAAGGGTCATAGGAATAGAGTGGGAAGCGGGCTTGGGTGGAGTATTCTTTCAAAGGGTTGGTGCAAACTTGATGGACTGAATGGCCTCCTTCTGCACAAAAGGGATTCTACCTTCCCTTGAACAATTGCATTGTACTGGGAGCCATCCGACAAAGCAATTTAAATCTCTAACGTTCTGCCAGTGTTTCACTAATAGTCACTCTGAAAACTTTAGAAGAAATAAAAACAGATTCAACTTCAGTTTAACTATTTTAAACACCCAATTAATTCCTGCACGGGATCCCCCCCCATGGCATTCCCCACCACTGACCTCCCACTCACGAGGGATTTCTCATCCCCTCTACCGGCCCAACCCGTCCTGGCATGAACCACCCCCCCCGCCCTGCACCACCTCCATGACCTGAATCTCCCCAACCACCCCCCCCCCCCCCCACCACCCCCAGCCCCGACCCTGACATGACCTGACGCCTGCCTCTCAGACCCGTGCTGTCAAATACTCCCCCTTCCCCCCCCACATATCCAATGCCGATTTCCATTCCGAGGAAATAATGGTCTGTTGTCTCTGAAATTGACAGATTAAAAATGGAAAGAAATTGTTGTCAAACTGGAAGCCAATTTTGCACACCATGTTATTCCAAATTAGGTCATCTGAGATGCGTGTCCATTTTAATGTAAGGAAATTCCACAAGTCTAACACTGACCTCTTTCCTCATTCTTCACGGTATGTACAATATATAAAGTGAAATACTAGATGGGTGGCCAGTTCCAATATTGTTGGTTACATGGACAGAGGCCATAAGGCCCATTGTGTGCCAACCTTCTGCACCCTTTGGAATTATGCCCTTTATTATATATCCCCTCTCCTAATTCTTCCCAGCAAAATGTATCATAACACACCCCTCTGCGTTTAGTTTAATTGGTTGCATATTATTTTGCCCATTTCTTTAACCAACTGTGTTTTCTTAAAGTCTATCAATATCCTTCTCATGGTACACAGTACTTCTAAGTTCTGAGCCATCTGCAAATTTTGAAATTGTGTTCCATATGCCCCGGTCTAGCTAATAAATGTGTATTACGAAATACAATGGCCATCCTATCGTACCCAGGGAACACCAATATATCCCTTCCTCCAAGTCCAGAAAGAACAATTCATCAGCAGTCTCTGTTTCCTGTCACTCAGCTAACTTTGTATCCAATGAGAAAAGATGCTTAACAAAAACAAGCCCAGCTCCATGATACAGAGCCAAATACCTTGATAAGCTAGGAAAATTGTCAGAATGCAGACAAAAAGAAAAAGGAAACTGATACCACACAATCGCAACACCAAATAGATATCAGGATCAACACTGAGGAGGAACTCAAACCAAACAGCAGAATTAATCATTTTTGGAGCTATTGGAGAATTGGTTACTCATCTCGCAAAGCTACTACAGTGCTAAGGTAATCCACAGTTAAGCAATCACAGTCACAACAGAGCACCTTGGAAAATAATTGTGATTAATACTCAGTAAAACAGTGAGCAAGAACTGAAAGCATCACAGCAAATGAAACTCCAGGTGGAAAGACTGGTGTCAAAACCACAAAGAACCAGCTCACTCCTCCAACAACAGATGCTCCAGAGTTGCATGAAGACCGTTTACTTGTATAGAGGAGAATTTATTATTGTTTGAACAGTTCATAATGGAATTTCTGTACTGCTGAGACTTTGTAGCTTGGTGTTGATTGTGCAAATGTTTAGCTTTTTCAGGGGAGGAAGGTGTATTCATGTGGATTGAAACATTTTCAATAGTTTTAACTACAGCGCTTCCAGTGGCTTAGACAATGTTAGCATAAGTGAGAGTTGAACTATAGAATTCAGAACATATGGACTGAAATTGAATGTTGGTGACAGGGAATTCGCTCATCAGCTGGAGAATGAACAGGAGTCCTGCTTCGCCTTCGTTGGAGAAGGCTCAAGGGAACTAAATGTCCAACCGGCAGATATCCACCTCCTCCAAGGCTCACCATCAGAAGCCGACGGCTCTTCGTTGCCCATCAGCATTACTAGGAGCACTGACTGTTGTTGGTAAATACATGCTCTGGGGACTCAGAATACATAAGAGATCCTGGCTACAGTTGAGTGAGGATAGGTAGGGGGTTGCGAAGAGGGTGGTGCTGGCTAGTGGGGGTCGGGGGTCAGAAGAAAGAGCAAGGTTGGTAACTCTCAGTAGGTCTCTCCCTCCCATTTCCTGGTGCTATGTAACTCAATCAGCACTGAGTAGCTTTGAACGTGGGACCTTATTGGAAGCTGCTTTGGGCACCACACATGACAACTCTTCTACCCACCATTGGTTCAATATCAGGGGAACAGGATGATGCCCTTCAGCTACCTTAATTGCCCCAATTTCCTCAATTAATGTCCAGTAGGGAAATCCATCCACGGGCCTTCCCACCCAGACTTAACTGAGTGGAGGTAGGAAGGCGGCATATCCCCACCTGCACCTTCGCACCCGAACAAATGCCCCCTGCCTCCAAATTTACCACCAGGGTGGGGAGAAGGGGAAACGGTAAATTCTGCCCTTGCTAATGAGTATCTTTGCTTATCTCTCTCTCAAACATCTAACAGTGTATGTTATGACCAGGTGAGGAGCAATAAGCTGGCTCCCCCTTTCCCAAACCTCCTTAGTTGGTTGCAACAAAGGTTTGTTTAAGAAGTTTTCCATATGTATACCTTTCCCCAATCCAAATATATTTACTTTGTATGAGGAACCAATTTAACCAGGCTTTCTTGACTCAAAGGAAGAGGAAATGTAATAGTTACCAAACCCAAGGAAAACAAATAAAGACGTGGCACACACAAACCCAGGTCAGTATAGAGAAGTTAAGAGTCCAAATAAATGTTTAAAGAGCCCTTGGCTTGTCCAGAAGGAATAGATGGTGGGACATTGCAGCCATTAAGTTAGGTGAATTCAGTAGAGCTGACATTGGCAGATGCTCAGTCTGTTGGAGACACTTGTTGGCTTGTCCTGAGGGAGAGATGACCTGGTTACTTCTGCAGGGTTAACTGGAGAAACTATTCTGTTTCTCTATGCATGTGCCTGCGAGACAGCATGTCTCCACAAAGACAGATAGAGATGGTCTTTCCTGCTTCTTTGTTTTTCTGCTCTCACTGGTTGTCATCCAGATTTTAACCCATTTTTCCTGTGTATTTACCTCATAACTTTTCCCACATTCAGGGATATAAATAAACAGAAGGTGGGTGTTTTTGGATGTCTGTGAGATGCATGAAACAGTGTCCATTGTCCTCTCAAATCCAGGAGATGAATCCAGCCTTTTGTATTTTCCATACATGTCTTTCAAGTGTCTTTGTTTGAAGTGGGCATTGACACCTCTTCAGGTGTGAAATTTCATGTCCTCCCAGGAAGTCTGTCAATATAATCCACAAAGGAATATTCCAGAAAGTGGCCACTTTACAGTATCAGACACATTTAAGTTGGTGTCTTTATGTATTTCTTTAATAAACACAGGTCTTCCTTAAAATGTTCAATGGGCCCAGAGGTAGTTGTGGAAACTAACACTTTCATTACATGTGTCATAATAAATGTTATAATGGGGCAGCACGGTGGTGCAGTGGGTTAGCACTGCAGCCTCATGGCGCCGAGGTCCCAGGTTCGATCCCGGCTCTGGGTCACTGCCCGTGTGCAGTTTGCACATTCTCCCCGTGTCTGCGTGGGTTTCACCCCCACAACCCAAAAGATGTGCAAGTTAGGTGGATTGACAATGCTAAATTGCTCTTAATTGGAAAAAAAATGAATTGGGTACTCCAAATTTTTTAAAAAATAGGTAAATGTTACAATGGCATTGTTCATGAATTATGTAGTCAATCCCATTCATGGTTATGAAATGGTATCAAGTAGACTCACTGGCAGTGCATTCCCGAAATTCAGGTGAGTGCTGCTCAGGTTTATTCAACTCTGATTGTGTAGTTACAGCAAGAGTTATAGATCTTTACTCTCCCTGAATGAAGTTCCGCAGTGAGAGCTCAAAGTTGGGGAAATTAGCTCATGGTGCCACTCTATTGTTTTGGTTCTATCTTCTTGAGAATATTCTGTTTATTAAACGGTCATCAGTAGTAAAGACTTGAAAATCAACGACGTGACATTCCACATATCACACTAAATATTGAACAAGGAAACATCACCATTCCATATTGGTACAAATACAAAGCTTTACCAGCTAATTTTCACAAAATAAACAAACACACGGAGTTGGATTCTCCAAAAATGGGGCTATGTCCCTGTGCCGGCGTAGAAATGCTGCCGTTTCACGCCGACTTTTCTTAAAAGAATTGAAACTTATTCACCTACCTGGAAGAGGCTGGCAGGGCCCCGGAGTGCTTCTCGCAGCTTTTGCTGCGCGAACACCGCAATTCTGGTTCTGAGTCCGCGCATGCGCATGGCAGCGATCTCCAGCGGTCGGCCGAATGCAATGGCGGACTCAGCCGGCGCACCTGGACCAACAAAGAAAGTCCCGACAATCTGCCCCGTGCCGCTCAATCTAGCCCGCTCGATCGCTGCTCTGGCCGCCCATAAGGCCCCCACCCACGGTACTTGATCCCCACCCCCCCCCCCCCCCCCCCAACCAGGGCATTTTCACTTTGAATTCAGCATGCCCTGACTGGCCAGACGTGGTTAGAACCATGCCATCAGGAATTCAGCCAGTCGGGACCGGAGCATCGCTGGGAGGGCCTCTGGCAATGGCCCGCAGTCCTGGCGCGAACGGTGCACCGAGGATCCGCGCATGCGCGGTCGCGCCAGCGCCAACTAGGACATTTGCAGTGGTGCCGGTGCCAACGCGGCATGCGCACTGGCCTCCTTCAACATGCCGGCCCCGACGCAACATGGGCAGGCCTACAGGTGCTGGCATGTAGGAAAGGAGGCCACCAGCCTCAGAGGATGGCCAGCCGATTGGCGGGCCCCGATCGCGGGCCCCCCTCCCCCCCTCAGGCCACCACCCGACCCATCAATGCCGAGGTCCCGCCAGCTCAGAGCTGGGTAGAATGTCGCCGGGGTACTCGTCTCTTTTCTTACGGCCGCTCGGCCCATCCGGAACAGAGAATCAGCAGCCTGCAACCGGTGCCGCGCCAAACACGCTGGCGCCAATGGTGCCGCATGACCCGTTCGCGGGGATTCTCCGGCCTGGCCCAGGGCTGAGAGAATCCTGCCCAGGGAATCTATGGGGGCGATTCTCCGAGCCCCGCGACATGCTTGAGAATCGGAGCAACCGCGTATTGACACCCCGATGTTGGCGCGCGATTCTCGGAGGTGCGGAGAATCATCACCATTTGCGCCGGCGTGTTTGGTGCGGTTCTGGTCGCGGGCCGCTGGAATTGGCGGGGCAGCCGATTCTCCGGCCCGGATGAGCCTAGCGGCCGCTCCGACATGACAGAGTCCCACCGGCACCGTTCACCCCTGGTCTCTGCCGGTGGGAACTCTGTGGGAACGCTCGGGGAGTTTTCTGTGAGGCGGGGGGAGCGGGACTCCGGTGGGGATTCCGAAGGGGTCTGGCCCGCGATCGGGGCCCGCCGATCGGCGGGCCGGCCTCTCCCCAAGGGCCTACTTTCCGCCGCAGCCAGCCCCTGAACACTGACCCCATGTTGGGTCGGGTCCGGCGCGCATAAGAATTTCCTCGCGGATACGCAGGATGGCACAGCCAAACTGCGCATGCGCAGCATTGAGCTGGCCCAACTGCGCATGCGCAGGTTGGCGCCGTGCCCAATTGGCACCGCGGCGTGAACCACTCCAGCACCATGCTGGCCCCCTGTGGGGGCCAGAATAGGTCGTACCCAGGCCCTGCTCGCACCGTCGTGAAACGCGACGACGTTCACAATGGCGCAAACACTTGGCCGCCATTTCGGAGAATCGCCCCCCATGGTCTGACGTGTTAGGCGGGATTCCCCGCAATTGGCGGGATGGCCTGATGCCGGGGCCAAGAACAGCGCGGACCACTCCGGCATCAGGCCACCCAGAAGTTGTGGAATCCTCTGCACTTCCGGGGGCAAGGCCGGCGCCAAAGGGCCAGCGTAGTCCCGCGCATTCGCAGAACCGCCGCGTGTTATGCCGCATGCACAGGGGTGTGTCTTCTACGCCCCGGCTATGGCGGAGCCTTACGTTATGGTGGGCCCCGATCGCAGGCCAGGCCACCGTGGGGGGCTCCCCTGGGGCCGGATCCCCCCCCCCGTGCCCCTACGAGGACCGCACCAGCCGGCCTACCAGCCAGGTCCCGCCGTGTGGGACCCTGTCCAATTCACGCCAGCGGGACTGGTCAGAAACCGACGGCCGCTCGGCCCATTGGGGCCCGGAGCATTGCTGGGGGGGGGGGGGGGGCGGGGGCGCTGCCAACGGCCCCTGACCGGCACGGCGTGATCCTCGCCCCCGCCCGAAAACCGGCACCGCGGACTACGGCAGCCTGCGTCGTAGCGGCGGGGCGGGATTCACGCCTCCCCCCGGGGATTCTCCAACCTGACGGGAGGTCGGAGAATCCCGACCATTATTTCTTATCCTGTTTGGATTATACAGACAATTGGGTGTTTGGGCTGCGTATTTATGTTAAAAGAGACATGTGTGGTTCCCCAAAGAGGCTGATACTGGTAGAAACATCCTGGGCCAGGACGCCAAATGCAGTTGTGTGATCATAAATCTGAAGTGGGATCACTGCTCATTAAAATATGGTAAGAGGAATGCAAATCAAAATGTCCCATTCAAGTCCTTCCCTGCATGGAATTCTATTTGGAAAAAAGTGTGTTTTGTGCAACTTGCCAAACAACTTAATCCTGACTAATACTACTAACACCGCACTGCCTGCAACACAATGTATTCATTGAGTTTCCTTGCTTTTCCCATATTTCTTTCTCTAGTTGAGTTCTTCATTCAATAAGTATCTGTCACTTGCTGCTCAGTTGTGAAACCATCTGAGCGAGAAATCTATAAAGAAACTACAGCAGCTTGATCTGTCAGAAAACAGAAAACAGCTTTTTATCATTGCCTGAAAGGTGGCAGCCAGTATGATTTGATTTGCTTCCTATACACTAGGTGTGCGTTCTCCTTTTTAATGCATCACTTCCCTCCATTTTATTTTCTGTTCTTTTGCCTTGTGCTCTCTGCACACAGGCTGTACTGCTGGCCCACAGTAGGCTTCTTCCTTGAGCCAGCCATTGCTAAAAGAGTGAAAGCAAAATCATGATGGCTGCTGAGCCAATTCTCTTAACCTTCCAGGCATTTCGAGACAGAGCTGCTAGCAGACTTGGGCTCACTGGTGAAGAGGTTCAAGGTCACAAGACCGTTCTTGACTCGCAATTTCATGACACGTTGTGCTGAATCGCTGGCCAATATCCTTACACTGAATTTAGAACACTATTTCGATTTTATGTTGCCCGACATCAAGCGGCTTTTGTCGCACTAGTTATTTCTTAGCTACAATTGGGGAAGATATGCACATCTGGGTCTCTTCCAAGACATCTGTACGACTGACCACGTGGAGGTACCTAAACCTCGAGCAGATGATTCCCGAGTTCTCCTGTGTTCCCAGTAGGGATGTGGTCATCCTTCAATCATGCCATAATTATATTCACATGAGGGAGGGAACGAACAACTTTTTACTCTTCCAAGTTCTAATTGAATGGTATTGTTGATAATACACTTAGCTAATTTATACCAACATTCTGATCTGAGGTTTGACAAAGTGTCATCTGGACTCAAAACGTTAGCTCTTTTCTCTCCCAACAGATGCTGCCAGACCTGCTGAGATTTTCCAGCATTTTCACTTTGGATTCAGATCTACTTCCAACTTAAATCATTGCAACCTTTCACAAGGACTTGCTTATCACTGTTCTCCACTTATCTCTAAACATTGCACACAATATTGCATGTTATTAGATTAACCTCACAAATGAGATCAATGGTTTGAATTCCTGAGCTGCTATTGTAACGTAACCAATGACTGGCTATGTTGAAGGCAAAAATATGCATCCAGTTACCTTGGCTACCCTCTTAATGAAAGTTCCGCTCACCAAATCATCACGTATTCCAGCATTTAGCAAAACAACTTCCTCATTCCATTTCAATTATTTATCAAACTCCCTATGCTGCGCTGCTCCTGCACTGGAAGAAAGATCTGCTGACTGGATCACCAGCTTTCACCGTTGGAGTTACAGAAACAGGTGGGCGCGGTTTTCGGGTATGACTAAATGTGATCTAGTTTTTTTTTCCTTCGCCAACATTTCCAAATCTTCTCAGGCAATAGGTCTTTCCGATATCTCCTTTGCCTTATTTCACTCCCTGGTTTTACTGATTGTTTCTCTTTAGTAAGTGACAGCCCTGTAGTGATTGCAGTGAATTGTTCAGCTTAGGAGATAGAGGTGACAAATGGAGAAGACAAGACCAGGGAATACCGAAGCTTGGGCGTCCATTTGGAAAAGGAAAGAGCTCAAGACGTTTCATAGGTACCACCTGGCTCAACAGATGGGGGAGTGGGAAAGAAAGAGGGCACATAAAACAGTGATTTTATTTTAAAAAAAGGCAATAATTAACCAGAACAAGAGTAATGAAAGTGAGAAATTAAGCAATAGAGACGATGAAAACATGCAATGGAGGCAGGAGTAAGAAGCGGACCAACTTAAATGAGAAGCAAATGATGGGGAATGGTGTATTAAAGAAAGGAAACAAAATAGTGAAATAAACAACCAGAAAGCCATTGACAGCAAGTGGGAAGAGTAATCGCAATAGGGGAAGGCAGATCAGAGTCGTGATGGACGGGGTCAGCCTTATTTCCTTTAACTGCATGTTTATTTTGATTGTCTTACTCGAAAACATGCCCTTCTTGTGTGACTTTCCAATAGCAGTAATACATTTGTGGATTTGGCAGGATTATAAGATGCTTCAAACAGTTAGAGATTTGGATGATCCAGTATTTTTACAGCTCATATGAAAACGGTACATAACAAGGAGATTGCAACTTGAACTTTGTATTCTGTTGTGGCATCATCTATTGCCCAGCAGATGGCAGTATTTCCCTACCACTGGCTGACGAGAGGCTAGTTCCAGGACAAGCTGTGAATTTATTCTGAAAGCAATTTTTTCCATATAAATGTAATCTTTATGTTTCTTTCTCTAGAGCAAATAGAAACCACTGTGCATTCAAAAAAAAGAGGTCAGTATCTGGGCACTTTTCTCTGCCAAACAAGATATCCTTTTGGGAATGTTTAGAATCAAGTGTCCTTCATGCTATTTTAATGAGAGTACTGACTGTACAGATTGCACTTGGTGTCATGTTATTTACGTAAATGATAAGCGGCGTGGATGAACTTGCTACTTGAAATGGAAAATGCTGCTTTTTAAGTCTCTCCCATTGAAATGTTTGAATCACTTCACCTCAGACCCGAGTGAAGAAAGGAATCGATTGAAAATCCCAGGAAGCAGTGCTGTGACCATGGAAACCACAATGTTTCAAATTTGGTGAAACTGGCTGGAAAGATTAGCAGCAGAGCTGCATCAAAAGGCTTGTGCCTTTTGAAGAATAAATACATTGCCTTAAAGTTGAGATTGTTGTTCATTGACGTGTGGAGAGAAAAAGTCAATGTGCAGCGGTGCTCCAGGCATTTGTATAGACTGCAGCTCCATTTCATTTAGGAGCATTTGAGGTTTTATTTTTACTAGTCTGACTGGTTTTGATTATTCTGTGCAGAAGGTGGCCAGTATCTGATTCCTGTGGGTATTATGGCCTATGTGGCTAAACTCCCATTGACTGTTACTCAAACCGCACGCACCACTGGGCCTGCAGCAAATAACATTTCCGTCTTTTCAACGTTTGTGCATCATCTGAAAACATTACTTTCACTGAAATAAAACGTCAGGAAGGCCACATGTAAAATGCAACTGACCGAAAAAACGCTTGCACATTGGAAGAGTCTAAAAGTTTCTTAGAAGGGGAGGGATGTGGCAGTCGGGTCACCTTCTTGTGGGTCTGCTCCCTAAGATCTGATCAGGTGCCAGTTCACAAGTTTAGGATGGGAAGGGCGGGTTGGGGAGTAAGAGGGATCGCTCTGGCTGCCTGCCTGCCTGTATCTATTCCACAGTCATGTCGTTGCCCGAGTGATGCTGGAGAAGGAGGCTTGTGTTCCCTTGTTTTGCTTGAGGTCGCTCCTGTGAGCAGTGGGCACAGAAGGGGAGATTATCTTTTCCACACACAAAATATCGTCAAAGCTTTGTTTCATAAGATGCTTCATTTTTGGTTCTGCTGAAGTCAGACTTCATGTTTTTATTTCTTCATTGGTTGTTCTCCAAAACAAAGAAGAATGTGCAAACCAGTGTGATCTCTATGTGACAGCTTTTTAAAAAATGCAGCAGATTGGCCGAAGGCCAGACCACTAGGCCAACTAATTGGATTCAGGAGCTTGTATGCTGTCCAGTTTATTTCATTTATTTTTGTGCTGCAGGTTTCTGCATTTAATTTGCCTTTAAAGTCTAATCGTATGTGATTGAGTGTTCATGTGCATCATATGAAACAATATTTTGGGATTGGGCAAGGCAAAGTGCATCATCTCCAACTCTGTGAACATGCTTCTTTTTTTTTACAAACACCAGCTGGCTTAATCCGTAATTTATCTTTTCATTCATATTAAGGGGTTTCACGGGAGTGCACTGGCTAACATCTTGAAGTAAAATATATCAGTGCACCATGTGAATGTGGTCATTGAACCAATGTTTGAAACAACTGAGCTCACCACATTCTAACTAATGCATTATCGGAGAAAAATAACAACCTTGCAGTGCAAAGACTCAAAATGCTCCATGCATTTATAGGCACTTCAGTCAATGGGAATACTCCCATTTATGATACGTATCCACCACTATGCAATCATCTATCTGCTTGCGCCTCACTCTGTATTACGGGCAACTTCCATGTCACCAGCAGTTTCCAGATTTTTGCAGTTGTTTAGAAGCTGAGAATTCCGTCTTCAATTTCTGTTGCACCTTGCCTGGAAGCTTGACATTTTTTTTTTCTTTATTCGTTCATGGGATGTGGGCGTCGCTGGCTGGACCAGCATTTGTTGCCCATCCCTGACGCCATTCAGAGTCAACCACATTGTTGTGGGCCTGGAGTCACATGTAGGCCAGAGCAGGTAAGGATGTCCGCTTTCTTTCCCTAAGTGGCATTAGTGAACCAGATGGGTTTTTACAACAACCAACAATGGTTTTATGGTCGTCATTCGACTTTTCATTCCAGATTTTTACTGAATTCAGATTCAGCCATCTGCCCTGGTGGAATTCGAACCTGTGTCTCTGGATTATGAGTCCAGTGACAATACCACTATGCCACTGCCTCCCCATATGTATGAATGCATTAAATGCTGAAGCCATCTTATGGCCAAGTTGGGAGCGATTTACATTGCTTCTTCAGCTCAATGGGAACCAGCTCTCAAGGTGAGCTCTTGTCATCGAATGTATCTTGCAATGTCGGTGCCAATGTCGGAGACTGTCAGCTTGCAACACTATATGGTTCACGCAGCACTAAACACTCTGCATTCATACGCTCTTTAAATTTAAACTTTTGCTATCACTGGCTTGAACATGTTTTGCTAGACATGTTTTTGCCGAGTGTCCCCCCTTCCAGTAACCGCTGACGGGTATAGTTAGAGTTCATGCCCGCGACATAAGCATCCCTGATCAGCAGCTCCGCGTGCTGGGTAGCCGATATCGCCCGGCAGTCACAGTTCCAGCAGAAGATGCGCAAGGCACGCAGGAATTCTGCGAGTGATTCCCCAGGACGTTGCCATCTCCTGGCGAGGAGATGCCTCGCATATACGTGGTTAACGGATTTCACGTACTGTCCTTTTAACAGCGTTATTGCCTCTGCTTACGAGGGGGCGTCCCTGATGAGCAGAAAGACTCTTGGGCTCACCCGTGCGTGGAGGACCTGCTTCTTCTGGAGGTCTGTGAAGTCTTTGTTGAAGGATGCGAGGTACGCTTCGAAGCAGCTTAGCCAGTGTTCAAACGTTTCTGTATTGTCGGCTGCCTGTGGGTCCAGCTCCAAGCAATCAGGCTTGAGTGATGAGTTCACCTTCAGGAGTTTAGTATATTAAATTGATACACCATCAATAACACACGACGACTGATGAACATAACTGAGGCTTTAATACACTAAACAGCAAGCCTCCTGCCTCTGGACCCACACTGGGTCGGAGGTGGAGACTTGCCACCTTTATACAGAAGGGCAAGGGGAGGAGCCACAGGCAGAGCAAGCCTGGACAAGGCCAGGCATGCACAATACAATTCAATACATATAGTGCAATAACGTGGTTTACCACAGAGGTACTTGCATGTTCCTGCCGGGCTTGGGCAGTGACCTCATTGGGTCCTGCAGAGTGGGCTGGGACACTCGCAATGGGTTTGATGCCTGGCACGAAACCGGCTTTTTGCCTCCCGCCGGATTTCTCCAGGCCATCGCAATTCCACCACTGTCTAGTATACCCAGAAACTCCTGCAACCCCAACCCCTCCCCCACCACCATGGTTTCCGGCCATTAGGCCCATTTCTAACCTTTTATTGTTGAAATGAGTTTCAAGGTGGGACAGGATGGGGTCCAGCTGGAAATTAGTGCAGGATTAAGCTGTGAAAGGATTAAAGGCTGAAGGAAGAGAAAAACTAGGAGGTGTTGAAGCAAGAATGGACTTTCGGGAAAGGAAGAATGTTGAACAGGGTTAGAGACCGGGGCGAGGAGAATGATAAAGTAGGGTAATTGGAATGAGGAAAGGTATAGGCAGGTTACTAGCTGAGGGAGGGAGGACGGTAATGTAGTGGAGAAGGAGATGAGGTGAGAGTTAAAGGCCAAGGAGGAAAAAGAAAATTGTGGGTTGCCATAGATCACCAGTCTCTGAGCAGCAGTCACAGTGATATCAGTGAAAGGATTAGTAAACCTAGCCAGAAGGGTCAGGGAAAGGGCTTGAACCGAACAAGAGGAAGAATCAGAAAGGGAACACCAAAAGACATAGGAGCAGAATTAGGCCACTCGGCCCATCATGTCTGCTCTGCCATTAAACCATGGCTGATATTTTTCTCATCCCCATTCTCCTTCCTTCTCCCCATATACCCCTGATCCCCTTATTAATCAAGAACTTATGTATCTCTGTTTTAAAGACACTCAGTGATTTAGCCGACAAGTGGAAACATTCTCTCCACGACCATTCTATCCAGGCCTCACAGGAGGCCTTTAAGTTTTAATAAGAATCCCTCTCATCCTTCTAAATTCCAACGAGGACAGACCCAGAGTCCTCAACCGTTGCTCATTCGACAAGCTCTTCATTCCAAGGATCATCCCCCCCCCCCCCCCCCCCCCCCTCAACTTGAACGTGTGCCCTCTTGTAATTGTCATTTCTGGGAAAAAGCCTCCAACTGTTCACCCTATCTATGCCCCTAATAATTTTATAAACTTCTCTCAGGTCGCCCCTCAGCCTCTGTCTCTCCAGGGAGAACAATCCCAGTTTATTCAATCTCTCCTCATAGCTAATACTCTCCATACCAGGCAACACCCTGGTAAACCTTTTCTGTACTCTCTCCAAAGCCTCCACATCCTTCTGGTAGTGCGGTGACCAGAATTGGACAAAGTATTCCAAATGTGGCCGAATCAACATTCCATATAAGTGTAACATAATTTTCAAGTTTTTATACTCGATACCCCGTCCTATGAAGGCAAGCATGCCATATCCTTTCTTTACCACCATTTCCACCTGTGCTGCCACTTTTAAAGATCTGTGGACTTGCGTCCCAGAACTCTCTGTGTCTCTATGCTCCTGATGGTTCTGCCATTTATTCTATAGCTCCCACCTGAAGTAGATCAACCAAAATGCATCACCTTGCATTTGCCCGGGTTAAATTCCATCTGCCATTTCTCTGCCCAATTTTGCAGCCTATCTATATCCTGTTGTATTTTATGACAACCTTCATCACTGTCCGCAGCTCCTGCAATCTTCGCAGCATCTGCAAACTTGCTAATCAGACCCGCTATGTTTTTTCCAAGTCATTTATATATATTACAAAGAGTCAAGATCCCAGAACTGATCCCTGCGGAACACCATTCAGGCCTCCATTCAGAAAAACACCCTTTCACTGCTACCCTCTGTCTCCTATGACCAAGGCAGTTCTAGTTCTAGTTCACCCCTGACCCCATGTGATCTAATCTTTTGCACCAGCCTGCCATGAGGGACCTTATCAAATGCTTTACTAAAGTCCATGTAGACAACATCCACAGCCCTTCCCTCGTCAGTCATTTTTGTCACCTCGTCAAAAGATTAAATCTAATGAGTGAGACATGACAACCTTAAGAGAATCTTGAACAAGGACTCACAAGTTCCTTTGTGCTTCTGATTTCCTAAGCATTTCCCCCATTTAGAAACATGTCTATGCCTCCGTTCCTTCTTCCAAAATGCATAACCTTAAACATTTCCACATTGTATTCCATCTGCCACTTCTTAGCCCACTCTCCCAGCCTGTCCAAGTCCTTCTGCAGCACCCCCCCTTTCTTCAAACTAGCTGTCCCTGTGGTGAATGTATTATGCCAATAATCCACCATTTTATTTGTATCTGTGCTGTTGCCCTTGTATTTATATCTGTGCTATGCTGTTGCCCTTGTGGGCTCCTCCTATGGGCCATTGTATGGCATTATCCATAGGGGAACATTTTGGGGCCTGTATGGGCTCCGCCCATGGCTCCTCCCCTTGAAGGGAGGTATAAAGAGCAGTCGACCTGTAGGTGATTCTCAGTATTGGAGCAGTCGCAGGCAGGCACTGTTCTAAGTTGATTAAAGCCACAGTTTACTTCTACTCCCGTCTCGAGTGAATTGATGGTCACATCAGTCCCTCTACAGATCTTTGTATCATCTGCAAACTTAGCAACAGTGCCTTCAGTTCCTGCTTCCAGAACACTAAAACGAGGGTTAGATAATTTGGCAGAGAGCAGAATGCAAGTGTGGAGAAAAGGGAATATGTCAAATTAAGAAGGTAAGAGGGTAGAGGAAGGAGATGAAAGAGAGATTTTACAAATAGGCGTACGTCAAGATACACAAGAATGGCACTGAATGCCAATCTTAACATTATTTCCTTCCTTCCTGTGAGACAGGGGATTCATTGAATGGAGATTCACAGATACAGACATCATATAATGGCGTGACAATGCTTTATAGACACAACAAGCTATGTCAGCATGAATTCACTGCTTTACTGCTTATGTACAAACATTGGCAAAAATATTCCATTCTTGTGTTTTAATTGAAAAATTGCTCATTAAGGCTGATAAAGCTGCAACAATTTCCAAAACATCAACATAGCATAAATAATCTGATTCACTGTCGGTGTAACTGCTTCCATTCAAGAAGTTGTCTGTTTGATATAATGCATCACCATTCTATCGATCATTCTCCAGCCAGACACGTCATGGCCTTGAAACCTGCCCAACTCTTGCATCCCAGGTCAGTTTGAATTTTCACCTTGCTGGTGCAGGTCTCATGGGTCTGGAAGTAGAATCCCATCAAACCCCATTACTCACTCTGCAGCTTATTGACCACATACCACTGCAACTGACAGGAGCCAGCCTTTGCAGTGCAAGAGCTCAGAAGGCTTTCTTTTTGAATGTTGCTCACGGAGCTTCATCATGTGAGAGAAGTGGAGACTATGGGTACATTTAAATTCACTGGTACTGTTGATTCATGATCGTCACTTTAACTTTTCAATCTGTATGACATCAACTACTTGGCTGTACAACCATTAATTTATTTTAATGATTTATGTTGCATACAATTATGATTTATTTTCTTGCGGGCAACAGAGTGGCACAGTGGTTAGCACTGCTGCATGGCACTGAGGTCCCAGGTTCGATCCGGCCCTTGGTCACTGTTTGTGTGGAATTTGCACAGTCTCCCCGTGTTTGTCTGGGTTTCACTCCCACAACCCAAAGGTGTGCAGGATAGGTGAATTGGCCACGCTAAATTGCCCCTTAATTGGAAAAAAATGAATTGGGTAATATAAATGTTTTTTTAAAAAGATTTATTTTCTTGCCGTTTGTATCTTATGGCCGTAATTTCTATCATCTGGTTGTTATGGTGGGCTCAAGTTGTTGTTGTTCCAGAGTAACAAGGTGAGAACTCTGATCATACGACGCACTCCCTCGAATACGCACCCAACTTAACAACATGGGCGGAATGGGGTTTAGGTTGGGCGGGATGAAATATTTAAAAATCTCAAACCCAAACCTAACTCTGAACGCTCCCATACCCTGTTTTAATGGAGGCAAGATAGTGTGTAGGTAATCAACCTACAACGTCTCACATTTTATCTCCATGGTAAATTTCACCATGGTCAAGTTGCTCCTGGCCTTGGGGGAAAGCTAGCAGCGAAAGGGAGGTAAGGACTCTTGATTACTGGATTCAAAAAGATAGTTGATTTGACTGACCGGTTTTGTTGTGCTTGTTTGTTGTTGGTTGGTAGCTTGTCCTTTTTGCCCAGTGTGGTCTCATCGCTTTAAGTTCAATTAACATGATGGGCGGGGTTTTCTATGCAACCCGCTGCAAAAGATCTTCTGGTGCCGCCGTTGTCAACGGGGCTTCTCACTGAATGTAGCCCTTGGAAACCCACGGAGGACGTGCGCCGTTGGCGGGACTGGACAATCCGGCCGGTGTGACCGGCTGGAAAATTCCAGCTGAGATTTCTGCATTATTAGTTTAGAAATCAGAATAGTTCACTCTTTGAAAGTTTTACGATGTTGTTACCATGATAGCCTACCAGGGTTGCCATTCTGAGTGAGGGCAGATCTGGCACTGCATCTTCTTATTCCATCTATAATTTACCCTTGTTTTCCCTGAAACTTGGATCAGCTGCATTGTAGTGGGACTCCAGCAATTCTTTACAATGACATTTTACATTAAAAGATAATGTCCTCCTGATATTAGGTGATGGTACAGTGTGTATTTTCATTAAAATCCATACACAAAGCTGACTAATTATTTAAAATTCTGTTTTAAGAAAAAGTGTTTCCAGAAGCTTTATGTAGAATAAATCTTTTTTTGAAAACGAACTGAGAATAAACCAAGTATAAATATATGAGCTTCTTTCAAGCATGGATTCTGCTTCTCCTAAATGCAGGCTTGTGCTGTTGAAAGCTGTTGCAAGGTGAAAACATTTCCCGATTTACCAACTAAATGGCAAGATATCGTGGACCCCCATTACAGAATACATGATTAATTCAATCCCCTGAGTAAACGATCAGAGTGGTGACTAGTTCTGTGTTTTATTGATTAGATTGTAGTGATTAATGATCCCAGAGGGAGATGGTGTCTGGGCTCGAAGAGACAGTTCTTTGTGATTGGAATCCTAAAGAGATGAGAATCCGTTCTTTTGTTAGTTTATATGGGCTGTATGTCAAGGCTATCAAAATGCTCTGCATTGCCACTGGAAAGGAAGCTTGATGATAGATTGAGGCTGTACATGTTTTAGGTGCATTTAAATGATTTCACAGGTTCTCAGTTATTAATCTAATCAGGTGAATAACAAGCTTTTTGATAGTAAGTGAGGAAATGAAATGTCAGTCCTCAAAACTGTTAAATATTCTAGCATAGTGCTTTCTGAAAATAACTTCCATTGTAAAAGATCAAATACCACGTTGAAAAAAGCAGATAGAAGCTGAAATTATCTTGAATTTGGTCAAATTTCCATTTACTATGACTAATAAGCTGAATGACAGACTTGGCTCTGAATTGGTGATGCTTAATGTTTGCCCACTTCAAAGTTAATTTTAAAGCTAGGGGCAGTGAAAAGCTGGTGTCAGATTCCTAACTTATTATTTGCCAACTGACAAGTTCTAGCGCAAACTTTCTCCTCCCAGTTTTCCAGTGGATCTGGGGCATATAATGGGAGACACAGCTTGGGGATAAGTTCCAGTGCATCTCTGGCAACTCCCTTTTTTCTGGAGGTTTAGCCTAGTGGGGTAAAAATGGCCATTTGTTTGTAGAGAGTGTCAAATGCTAAACATATGGAAATGAATGAACAATGAGACTGAATTACATGCTGAAGGCAGGCTCCTCACAACCCAGAGTCAACGTCAGGGGTGGGCTGCCCAAATGGAGGAGGGTCTTTAATTAGTATGAGGCAAAACTTCTGCCCCTCTTCAGATGCAAGTCTTGCCTCATAGAGCTCCAACCAATCGGAGGCCAGCAGCTCTGCAGAACTGGCAATGTCACTCAGAGCGGTGGCTCCAGATAGTACTGCAGCTAGGCCAAGGGGCTGCTGAGAAATGGATCAGGTCCTCCCAGAATCTCAGGCAGGACGTGTTGAGGGGGTTGGACAGGGAAGAAAGAGACGGTGGACTCGAGGAGGGTGTTCAAAAGGCATCTCGAAAAATACATGGATAGGATGGATATGGACAGATAAGGCACAATGAAGTGCTGAGAGCTTTGGCGCCGGAATGTGGCGACTAGGGGCTTTTCACAGTAACTTCATTGAAGCTTACTCGTGACAATAACCGATTTTCATTTCATCATGACTGGTACAGGCTTGGAGGCTGAAGGGCCTGCTCCTGTGCTGTATTGTTCTTTGCTCTTTGAGGGAAACCGTTGGGTTTCCAATTGGCACCAGAGACCTAGAGAGGACTTTATTGGTTAGCCGCCTGCAAGAGTCAAACCTGCCAGCCGCTGTGTTGGGCTCAAACTTCTCCTGCCACACTTTAAATCTGAGTGGTAATGGGATATGACCCTAGTGGGCATTAATTACACACTTTACGGCCTTATTTGGTCCATGGGTGAGCAGTCCGCCGGATCTTTCTCCCACCGCTAGTTAAATCAGCGGGGCGTGCAGGCCCTAGGTCCTCCGAGCATCACAAAGGAATAGGTGCAGAAGATAGGCAAAGCCTCCTCAGCGGATGCCACTCATGTAGAGGAAACACAGTTACATGGCTGAAGCACATCCCACACAAGCTTAGATGCATATACCTAGGTGGGGATTTCAGGGCAGGTAGTTGCGTTGTCACATGGTGAACTGCGCATCACAATGGGTAGTTTTGGAGACATTATCAGCAATGGAGAGACCTATCAAAGAATGCAGGGCACTACAAGCTCAGCTGGATGTGGATAGTGAGCCTCGGAGCTTCATTGACTGGACAACTCTGAAGCAGCAGTCGAAAATGAGATTCTGCAACGCTATTCAAAGACACTCCATAGGTTGGAGAGAAATATTAGAGGAGTTTGTCTCTACGATGAGTACCGTGACATGCCAGGCAATGGTCTACCTCCAAAGCTCTCTTCTTCAGGATATCTTTCGTAACTGCGATCAGTTAGTTGCTGGGGTTTTTTGTTCGAGTCTGAACCAGCTAATTTTATGGTTTAATTCTGTAGGATATCCCTCATTGTCTGGTTAGTTTAAGTTTATCTCTTCTCATTTTTGTGGAACTGTTTTAATAGGAGTGATGCCTTCGGGGGTAGACTGCCCAGGAAAATAAATATAAGTTTGAACTAATTTTACTGTGACGCATGAAATGTCATTCGTGTAAACTGTCCATTGTTGAGGGAACTGAATTCTGGCACTGAAGATAAATGGATTAATCAATCTCCAGAATAGGTGGATTTGATCTAACTGATTCACTGAGTTGAGCAATGAGAAAATGTCGATCTCTTGATAGTTACGAGCAGTAGACTGAAGACCACATGGGTACACAAACCATAAAATGCTAAGCTGAACTAATGGTGACTGGAGACAAGAATATTGACCTGGTCCTGTGCTGCCATAATTTGATTAGCCCTGGGTGCTGTCTGAACATGCCCTCTAGGAATTGCTGTATTACTTAGTACACTCTGTCCTAGTTCCACATTGTAATTATGGCCACATAAAATCACTATCAACCCTCTTAAAATATTGAACATGATGAACTCAGTCTCTGAGAAACCATGTGCTGTTATTGGCAGAATTGCTTGTCACCAGCTACTGCAATTGAAATTTAAAAAAAACAATCAATCATACACTGAGGGCTGAATTTTCATTGGGCTGAAGGGATGGGACTGGAAGGAGGTGCGTCGATAATTTCTCGCTGCTGGCCAGCGTGCCAGTCTGCCAGTATATTGTGTATTTCCATGGCAGGGGAGGGGGGATGGGGTGGTGTCGCTGGCGGCTGTGATAGCTGTTGCTGCTGGTGATAGTGAGGATCTCCTGCCCAGTTGAGGCAAGTGGTCATTGTGACCAATTAAAAGTGCATGTTGAGGGCAGTTTTAGGCTCCAGGCCATCCTATGACAGGGTTCCTTCTTCACAATGATGACTTGGTAGTGTGCCCACTTTTTTTTACTTTGAGATGCCTACCTGATTGGTTGCATCTTCCAAAATTCCCACAGGACTGCACCACTGGTGCTTCCTGGTTGCCGATGCACATTTCAACTTAGTGGCAAGGTTAGGCCCCAGGAGCAAAAATCCAGCTCTAATTTACAAGAATTCCCATGGGGATGCTCCCAAGCTCCCACCATAACATCAATCAAACCACTTACACCAATACAAAAGCAAAATACTGCAGATGCTGGAAATATGAAATAGGTTTTTACTTACATCCATTTCTTGAAGGTTTCTGCATATTGTTGACTTCCTGTTATGGCAAGAGATGAGGAGAGCTTCCACAGGTGTTGAACTACATGTGAAGTGTGGGATAGAGTTTGCTGTGTTTCTCTTTGGGGAAAAATAGGATTATAGGTGAATGCTTGAAGAGTGTGAGTAATTTCAAGTATCCTGGGGTCAGTGGTGGTAGAAGGTGGAAGTACGGAAAGGGAAATTAAGTGTCAGATTAGCTCTGGCTGGAGTAATTGGAAGAAGCGCAGTGGAGTGTTATGCAATAGAAAAGCACCTCCTGAAACTGAAAAAAATAAACTACAAGATAGTTGTGGGACTGGCCTTGATATATATTGCAGAGGAACAATGACTGAATATTACTGAGGTGCAGTAATCATAAGAATGTGTGGTGACGTGGAAAGACAACATCAAGGACTGTGCATCAGTAGAGCAGCGAATATTGTGGGAACATCAAAGAAAGTAGCTGAGACGAGATTGAAATGATCCCGGTTTTCTGCTGCTGAGAGAGAGAGGAAATGTGGTGGGGCAACAATGGAACTACCAGGAAGAAGGAGAAAAAGGCCGAAGACCAGATGAAAAGATGCTGTGGTGAGAGGATTAAACATGGTGGAATTGGAAGAGGATTGAGTGACTGATGGGAGGAGATGGGCTGAAAGAAGAAGAGAACAGTTGTTTCCCTCATGCAACAAAAACATTTTTGTTTAGGAATTTTATAAAAAACATCCCATTCGAAACCAATAATACTGTAATGTCATTCCATCATTGCTTCTAAGTTCTAGTTATAGAACTAGCATAGTGATTATGCATGCTTCAAGTATCACATTTTGAAATTGAGACCCATTATTTTATATAAATGCCTGGCCCAGACCTTCCAATCTCCAGATGTACGAGTCAGGATGCGTACCGGAACCCCGCAGAATTCCTGAGCACTGACCTACCAAGTCCTGGGAAGTTTGAACTTCCAATGGGAAGTTATTCTGCTCATCAAGACCTTCTGAAAAAGTTTCTGACTCTGAGTTAATGTCGGAGAATTCAAACCGACTTATTTACTTGGAAAGATACCCAGAAAATGTTGGACAGAAAACTCCCAGTCTAACTCCTGGGTAACTATAGAAATGACATTCCCTCCCCCTCCCCCATTCCGTCCTCAACTACCAACCCAACCTCTTGACCAACCCCTGATCCAACCCTCTCAACCATGCTAACCTTCAACCACATTATTACCCTTCCAGCTACTCTCAGCTAGATATAAATAACCCCCACCACCCAACCTAAGCCCTGCAGAGGTGACCTGAGTACCACCTGACTATCCCTCCCGATCTGACTTGATTACCACAGACCCAGCTCACCCAACTGTCATCCTTCTCACTTGCCACCCTACCCACCTGCCACCTCACCCTCCTGCCACCTTTCCCAGCCACCACCTGACACCCTAACCTTCTTACCCACTTACCTCACCACCCCTACTACTTACTCACTTTGTTAACCCACTTACCAACTTACCACTCTACCCATTCACGCATTCATCCATTCACCCGTTCACCAATTCACTAATGTTCAGACTAAGGGCACAATTCTGCGGGCCCATTTGACGTACACACAAATCCCATTATGGCTTTTAACACTTGCGAGAGGGCCATAACGAGATCTGTGCCAGCGAGATCTCGGAAAAAGGTGCACCCCTCCCACACTGCACCGGTGACCTGATCAGGTTCACGCCAGAAACGATGTGAACCTGATATTCATCAATTTAAATATTTTTAAATATCATTAAATGGCGTTATGCCATACCTTCCAGCCCTGTGTGATGTTCCTCCCCGGTAGCAGGACGTCATGCTGCTACTTTTGACTACCGGTTTTCAAAATTGTAACTCAGTCATCATGACTGCACCGGAGATGCAGAGGTACCTGAAGACCCCAGGTTTGAGGGCCAAGGCTGGGCAGTACCTCCTGGCACAGTCTCCAGGGGCAAATGCTAGGGACATTAAGAGCTGGCAAATCATTCTCCATTTGGGGGCTTCCCTTTATTTGTGGTGGGAGGAGAATGGTATGCACTGAGAATGCGCGGGGCTGGCGGAGAAGGGAGAAACTGCCCGCCCTGAAGCTTGTGGGAAGGGTCCTCCATGGCTGTTTGGGGATGGGGGAGGAAGTATATTTTTAGCGCAGGTCAGGGCACCCTTTGACCTGCCGGGAGAATCCTTGGATTCCACCCTTGGAGAATCGCCGGGGACGGTGCGAACCCTGCCCCCGCCGGCTGCTGAATTCTCCAGCGCTGGGGATTTGGCGGGGGTGGGAATCGCGTTGCGCCAGTCGGCGGCCGTTGGCAGCGCCCCCCCCGGCGTTTCTCCGGCCCGCGATGGGCTGAGTGGCCGCCCGTTTGTTTGCCAGTCCCGCTGGCGTAAATTACAGTAGGTCCTTACCAGCGGAACCTGGTGGCGCAGGCGGCCTCCGGGGTCCTCGGAGGGGCGCAGGAGGATCTGGGCCGCGATCGGGGCCCACCGATCCGCGGACGGGCCTGTGCCGCGGAGGCACTCTATTCCTCCGCATCGGCCGCTGTGGTTCTCTGCCATGGCTGATCCGGAGACGAACTCTCCCGCGCATGCGCTGGGATGATGCCAGTACATGCTGGCGCTCCCGCGCATGCGCCACTCGCGCCGGCTGGTGGAGGCCCTTCGGCGCCGGTTGGTGTGACACCAAGCCCCTTCCCCGTGTAAATCCTTCAACCTATAAATCCTTCCAAACATGCCAATGGCTGGTGGTAAGAATGGGAGAGACTCTTGGTCAACCACACTTGTTATGGAGCGGCGTCCTCAAGCTACAAGTCTCTGGTGATGGACTAGTGACCTGTTCCAGGAATAACTAGCTGTGGGAACAGACAAAAGTCTGCCTTAGTGTACCACTAGGTGCAAGAAGAGAATTGGAATTGGAATGACCGCTCGTGTCATAAAAAAACTGTCTTTCTTGTCTTCTCTCAACATCACTCCATCATGATAGAGTTCAATGACTGCATGCTCCAAATTTCTGGAGAAGCCAGGATTGGAAGTCTAGGCCAGAAATGCAAAGCTACATCAGTGTGAGGAGAAATATACAATTGGTGTGCTGATTGCCACTTTGTGGGTTTATTTCTGAGACCGGTGAGTGACCACACTCATTTGTTGCCTTGTTTCATCATTTCCACTTATTTTGTTGAAAAATATCAAAAAGAATTTTATTGGAAAATAATGAAAATGTTTGAACAGATATCAGCTTGCATTGACAATGACCATCCATAAATGGCACATTGTAATATTGTATACAGTATAGGATCTGATTTTGGTGCTTCAGGTGCAATCAGTTTGGCTCCAGCAACAAAGTCCATCATATAAGTTAGATACTGGGCACGATTTAATGGCCATGCTGCACCCGGTAAGCAGCTCGCCATGGTGCGGCGTGACCGATAAAAGCTGGGAGCCCCGCTTCTGGGTTCTAAATGGCTCGCAAAGCCTCACGAGATCTAACTAGATAATGTTTCAGCAAATCTGCATGTTAAAGCAAGATAATTAGTCTCATTTTAATGTGCAGATTCCCGAGTGGATTGGCCATGATAAATTGCCCTTAGTGTCTAAAATTGCCCTTAGTGTCGGGTGGGGTTACTAGGTTATGGGGATAGGGTGGAGGTGTTGACCTTGGGTAGGGTGCTCTTTCCAAGAGCTGGTGCAGACTCCAAGAGCTGGTGCAGACTCGATGGGCCGAATGGCCTCCTTCTACACTGTAAATTCTATGAAGGCATGGGATCAATCTCCCTCGCCCCGGAGACCTGTGGCGAGCGCCTTTCAGTACTGGTCTTCCCAAAGGGGACCAGATGGAATGGCACTCATGGGCGTCTCCAGGAATTGGAAGCTCCCAGGTGCATGCCCTTTGCTCAGGGTGACACCCTGGTACTACTGGTGCCACCTGGGAATGCTAGCACTGCCAGCTTGGCACACTGGCACTGCCAGCCTGGGTGATAGCCTGGCACTGCCAAGGTGCCCATGTGTACTGCCATCTGACAGAGTCGTTTCCAGGGCATTTTGTGCACTGGTATGATCGGAACGGGGTTGCCCTGCGTGAGTTTTTAAAAACTCATTTACGGGATGTGGGCATCGCTAGTTAGGCCAGCATTTATTGCCCAGCTCTAGTTGTTCTTCAGAAGCTGGTGATGTGTTGCCTTCTTGAGCTGCTGCAGTCCTTGAATTATTGGTACACCCACTGTACTGTGAGGGAGGGAATTCCAGGATTTTGCCCCAATGACAGTGAAGGAACGCCGATATATTTCCAAATCAGGGTGATGAGTGACTTGGAGAGGAACCTCCAGGTGGTGGGGTTCCCAGTTATCTGCTACTCTTATCCTTCTAGATGGTAGTGGTCATGAGTTTGAAATGTGCTGTCTGAGGAACCTTAGTGAGTTATTGCAGTACATCTTGCAGATGGTACACATGGCTACCACTGCTCATTGGTGGTGGAGCACTAGAACGATTGTGGAAAGAGGAGCAATCAAGCGAGCTGCTTTTTCCTGGATGCTGTTGACCTTCTTGAGTGTTGTTGGAACTGCACTCATCCGGGAATTGGAGAGTATTCCACTACACTCCTGACTTGTGCCTTATAGATAGTGGACAGGCTTTGGGGGGGTCAGGAAATGAGTTACTCGTCGTAGGATTCCTAGCCTTTGACCTGCCCTGATAGCTACAGTATTCAGATGGCTACTCCAGTTCAGTTTTAGATCAATGGTAATTCCCAGGATGTTGATTGTGGGGGAGTCAGCGATGGTAATGCCATTGAATATCAAGATGTGATAGTTAGATCCTCTCTTGTAGGAGGTGGTCATTGCCTGGCACTTGTGTGACGCAAATGTAACTTGCCACTTGTCAGCCCAAGCCTGAATATTGTCCAGGTCTTGCTGCATTTGGACATAGACTGCTTCATCATCTAAGGAGTCATGAATGGTGATGAACATTGTGCATTCATCTGCAAACATCCCCAATTCTGACCTTATGATTGAAGGGAGGTCATCGATGAAGCAGCCGAAGGTGGTTGGGCCTAGGACACTACCCTGAGGAATTCCTGCAGTGATGTCCTGGAGTTGAGATGATTGATCTCCAACCACCACAACCATCTTCCTTTATGCCAGTTGTGACTTCAACCAGCAGAGAGTTTCCCCCCATGATTCCCATTGACTCCAGTTTTGCTCGGGCTGCTTGATGCCATACTTAGTCAAATGCTGCCTTGATGTCAAGGGCAGTCACTCTCACCTCACCTCTGGCATTCAGCTATTTTGTCCATGTTTAAACCAAGGTTGTAATTAGGTCAAGAGCCGAGTGACCTTGGCGGAACCCAAACTGAGCGTCCGTGAGCAGGTAATAGCTGAGCACGTTTTGCTTGATGGCACTGTTGATGACTCCTTCCATCACTTTGCGATGGAGAGTAGACTGAAAAGGCAGTCTTTGGCTGAATGCATTTGTCCTGTATCTTAGGTACAGGACATCTGGGCAATTTTCCACATTGCCAGGTAAATACCAGTCTTGTAGCTGTAATGGAACAGCTTGGCTAGGGGTGGGGCAACGTCTGGAGTACAAGTCCTCAGTACTATTGCCGGAATATTGTCAGGACCCATAGCCTTTGCAGCATCCAGTGCCTTCACATGATATCATGTGAGTAAATCGTATTGGCTGAAGACTGTCATCTGTCATCTCGGAGGAGGCCGAGATAGATCACTCTCGCGGCACTTCTGGCTGAAGATTGTTGCGGATGCCTCAGCTATGTCCTTCATCATTGAGAATGGGAATATTTGTTGAGCAGGCAGTGAGTTGTTTAATTGTCCACCACCATTCACGGCTGGATGTGGCAGGACTGCAGATCTTGGATCTGAGGCTTTCATTGTGAAATTGCTGAGTTCTGTCTATTACTTGCTGTTTGGTACACAAGTAGTCTTGTATTGTCACTTCGTCAGGTTGGCACCTCATTTTTTGGTATGCCTGATGTTGCTGCTGGCATGCTCTCCTGCACTCTTCATTGAACCAGGCTTAATCCCCTGGCTTGGGGTTATGCTGGTTCATGAGTTTGCAGATTGTGGTTGAATACAATTCTGCGGCTGCTAATGGCCCACAGCCCCTCATGGATGCCCAGTCTTGAGTTGCTAGATCTGTTTGAAGTCTATCCCATTTAGCTACATAGCACGATAGAGGGCATCCTCAATGTGAAGATCGGACTTGTCTCCACAAGTACTGTGCTGTCATCACTTCTACTGATACTATCATGGACAGATGCATCTGCAGCAGGTAGATTGGTGAGGATGAGGTCAAGTATGTTTTTCCTACTTGGTTCCCTCACCACTTGCTGCAGTCCCAGTCTAGCCCTTTAGGGTCCAACCAGCTCAGTCTGTGGTGGTACTACCGAGACACCCTTGGTGATGGACATTTTGAAGTCCCCTTCCCAGAGCATATTCGGTGCCCTTTCCACCCTCAGTGCTTCGTCTAAGTGGTATTCAACATGGAGGAGTACTGATTCATCAGCTGACGGTGGCTTTTACGAGGTAATCAGCAGGAAGTTTCCTTACCCTCCCATAGTACTTCGGGGCTTGTAGAAGGTTAGGGGGCCTCAGAGATCGGGATGCCATCCCGATTTCTCACTACACTGAAGAAGGTCTGGTGAGCGGAGCACCTCGGTGCACAAAACGGGGTTATGTCCAGCCTCGGCACTGCGAGCGCCGGGGAACACGCGGCTAAATGTGTTTGCTATGGGACTTGTTCTCATTTAGTTAAATCATGCCCTCTTTGTAAAAATGAAAGAGCCAAGGTACAGTCCAAGCAATGTGAAGCAAAAATTCTAAATTACTTACTTACATTATAATTCATTCAAGTTTAATGGGAGTGTTGCATTTTCATTCTGCAGCAATTTTGTGTCCCGTCAAACTTTCCATAACTTAAAACATTTAGAGGAATCATGAACTTAATGGTGCCTAAGTAATGTTCTGATCTGCTCATTTTTCTGCAAGAGTAGTTAATTTTTCCTTAACTCTTTTTGACCATGCTTATCTCGATGAACAGTGTCAGCATTGTACTTCAATTCAGTGTCAAACACAGCTGAATATGTTATTGGTTAGATATAGAGTGGAGATCTGTCACTTATGAACCACATCCTAACCTCAGAAGAGCATTGACTCCTTACCAGCTCTAAGTGCATTTACAAATGTGGCACTCCCATTACTCAAGTCAACTATCATGGTGGCCTGTGTAAAAAAGACTTGTCAGGTTTATAATATTGGGTGAAGATTTCCTGTGAAATTTGTTTGGTGAACTTGTGCTCAATAGGAATTGAATTAAGACTGCCAAAATTAATTTACTTCAAACTCTTATAAATATTGGAATGTGTACACTTATCAGTCCAGGCTGGAATCAGTTCTGGAGGCAAAAAGTCACTCATTCCTCTCCACAGCTGTGTTTTTTTAATAAAGCATATTGAAGAGCAAAGGGCCAAACTGATTTTCCTAATGGAGCCTCTTTTAGTGAAGAGGGTGGGCCTGTAAGGCACAGATGTTTCTGAAACATTGACACCAATGTCACTGTGTGCTGAGCTGAAACAAGATATGCTGGCTGCAGGCTGACAGAGCAATGTCAATTTTTACCCAGCCCCTAGCCATTCTCAGAAGAAATTGTACACATCTGACCTGCAAGATGATTTTTTTACATTTTTGTGCAGCTGAAAAAATGAGGAACGTTATTAAATTATTAGGTATAAATATTAAAAGTTAGAGGGACCTTGCCATTGCAGATTTATTTCAAACTTGATATTTGAAACATCAGAATGTGGCATGTTGATGTCTCAGGCTGTTTCTCAGTCACTTTGATGACTTTGATCGGAAAAAGTTCACGGTGAAGGAAACAGAAAGAGGAGAAAAAAACACGAGATGACCAGAGAGTTGCTGTTTTATTACTTCCTTTGTGTGGTCTGGAAGAGCAGGTACTGAGGCCTACCCTACCTCATTCTCCCCTCATTCCAAAATATGAATTGCTCCTTAAATTTCCCTAAGTGCTAAGTGCCTGACACACTTCCTTTGGTACTGACAGGGAGCCTCCTGCCACTCATCATTTGGTTAACCAATTCATACTGCAGACGTCTAACAATAAAGTGTTCAGTTTGCAGATGCGATTGCACCATTCATGCTGTGGCATGTTCAACCGGTGTGATGATTGCCCTCCAATATTTTGCCCAAATCTGCTACAATTTTACTAGCGGCAGTCCACACGGCCACTTTCTGCTGCCACTGCAATTTTACCAACAAGGGGAAGCCGACACCAATTGTCCAGCCAGCCAACTGAAATTTGGCAGACTGGTGGCCAGGCAAGGGGGAGGGGGAGAGTGCCTCCACTTTGGCCCCACATATTCATTGTAGGAACCAGCACCCCCACCCCCCCCCCCCCCCTCCTCGCTTCCACCCCAACCCAAGTTAATCACTCTCTCCATGTTTTCCCTCTCCCTTGTGCCTGTGAACCCAGCCCCATCAAGACCCCAGACTTACCTTCAAGCCTGACACCAGCACAGCAGGCTTCCCGCTGGGGCTTGCTACCTTCTCAGCAGTGACTACCACACTCGACAGCATTGCTGGAACCAGAGAGCTGCTATACCTCGGATTGGCCAACAGCTCTTGGAGACAGCTTCTTCCTGGATGGGGGCAGAAGTCTCGCTTCAAGCAAATTAACAACCTGATACCTGTCAAATGGCTATGGATGAGCCAACCAATTGAGTGAGGTATTGCCACCAACGTCTACGCCAAGATCCCACCCACCATTTAAAAATCAGCCGATTGCTAAAGAGACTTAAATTTTGAGCAGTGGAGTTTAAATTTGTATCCTGCAGTTGAATCTGAGGAACATATAGAAACTTGCATGGAAGCAAGAGTAGGTCATTCAGCCTTTTTGAGCCTGTTCCACCGTTCATTATGATCATGGCTGATCATCAAATTCAATACCCTAATCCCCCCCCCCCCCCCCCCCACACCCCCCACCCCGATATCCATGATCCCTTTAGCCCCAAGAGCTGTATCTAATTCCTTCTTGAAATGACACAATTACCTGAACTACTTTCTGTGGTAGTGAATTCCACAGATTCACCATTCTGGATGAAAGAAATTCTCCTCACCTCACCCTTATTCTCAAACTATGACCCCTAGTCCTGGACTCCACCGCCATTGGGAAAATTATTTCTGTATCTACCCTGTCTAATTCTGTCAGAATTTTGTACGCTTTTATGAGATCCCCTCTCACTCTTCTATGCACCATTGAGTATAATCCTAACCAATTTAATCTCTCCTCATATGACAGTCCCACTATCCCAGGATTCAGCCTGCTAAACCTTCGCTGCACACCCTCCAAAACAAGAACATCCTTCCTCAGGCACACATCCTTCCAAAACAGCACACAATACTCCAGGTGTGGCCTCACCAATGCCCTATATAATTGCAGTAAAACATCCCTATTCCTATACTCCAATCCTCTCGCTATAAAGGCCAACATACCATTTGCCTTCTTTACTGCCTGCAGTACCTGCACGCTTACTTTCAGCGACTGATGCACAAGGACACCAAGTTGTCACTGGGTATCCTCTCTCAATTTATACCCATTTAAATAATAATCTGCCTTCCTTTCTTTGCTAATAATGTCAGGATCTACTCAAATTTCATCTAGACTCTGTGGGTATGATTTGCTCGCTGCAAATTATAGGCTCTGAATGTCTTAAAATTCAAAGTATATTGCTGGAGTATCAAGCTCAAAATTATTTGAAGCTTTAAGCTTCAAGAATTAGAGCATCCATTTTACAACCAATGCTTATCTGTGGATCACCACTGTTCCACAATAAGGTTTCTTCAAATGGAGCACTCAAATTATGCAGAAAGAGATTGCATTATTCAATTTTTAAAGATCACCTTCTATTTTTCTGAAAACTGTGCCTTGTCTTTCATTTTTAGGTGTTAAATATAGTACATTATTTTGGCAGAAAAGGAATGCCTATTATCCGTGTCAAGAATTATTAGAATTCATGAAGTGAAACCACATTGATTATTTGATATACTAAGCTGTTGCTAAAAAGTAAAATAACCTTTCAGAATGTTATGTGTCATGATGTAGTTTACACCATTAAATAAATGACTAATTTTAATTACACTGTTACAAAACGTACAGTTCATTTAAATAGAAAATGTCATCGCTGGAGAGTTTTCCATGTTGACTAATTTCCTGCAACAAAAGCAGTAGCCTTTTCTGAGAATGTGACTGCCATGTTCACTAATAACATTCATGTTATAACAAAGGCATAATGAAGGTGGAAATGATCAAACACGAAGGGGTACTTCCATTGCTGCCTTTTAGGTCCGCTATGTATAAACATAGTAAGAAGTCTTACAACACCAGGTTAAAGTCCAACAGGTTTGTTTCAAACCCCAGCTTTCGGAGCAGTGCTCCGAAAGCTGGGGTTTGAAACAAACCTGTTGGACTTTAACCTGGTGTTGTAAGACTTCTTACTGTGCTCACCCCAGTCCAACACCAGCATCTCCACATCATGTATAAACATGTTAGCATTTCTTGAAAAAAATGTTGCCATCCTGATAATCTCCTCATGTTTTGCTGGATTAATTGTGGCATTTGGGTAAATTATTTTGCATCGAATGAGAATCGCACAGTTTTGATGATGGGAAGGTGATCTGCTTTGTCAGAGGACTGCCTGTGAGGATGTGCAAGTTAGGGGGATTGACCATTGGGGCAGCACGGTAGCATGGTGGTTAGCATAAATGCTTCACAGCTCCAGGGTTCCAGGTTCGATTCCCGGCTGGGTCACTGTCTGTGCGGAGTCTGCACATCCTCCCCATGTGTGCGTGGGTTTCCTCCGGGTGCTCCGGTTTCCTCCCACAGTCCAAAGATGTGCGGGTTAGGTGGATTGGCCATGCTAAATTGCCCGTAGTGTCCTAAAAAGTAAGGTTAAGGGGGGGGTTGTTGGGTTACGGGTATAGGGTGGATACGTGGGTTTGAGTAGGGTGATCATGGCTCGGCACAACATCGAGGGCCGAAGGGCCTGTTCTGTGCTGTACTGTTCTATGTTCTATGTTCTATGCTAAATTGCCGCTTAGTGTTCAAAAGTTCAGGCGAGGTTACTGGGTTATGGGTTCTAAGGCAATGGTCCATCAGCAATTCAGCAGCCATGACTCCCCGGTTAGCATGAGGGATAATTTTGCAGGGCAACAGGAAGTTGGCCAACTGATGGTGCAATGGCCTGTCTGATTGCTTCCTCATGGTAGTCTTAAAAACCTGTATGGCCCGTTCCGCCAAACTGCTGGAGGCAGGGTGAAGCAGATCCATCCTTGTATGCTGGATACCGTTCAACTGAACAAATCATTGGTATACGTTTCCCTCCAACACCGACGCATAGTAACAGCAGTGTGTACCATCTACAGAGTGCACTGCAGGAACTCACCAAGGCTCACCCTCCAAACCCACGACTGCTACCATCTAAAAGAACAAGGGAAGCAGAAACATGGGTACGCCATCACTTAAAAATTCCCTCCAAGTCACTCACCATCCTGACTTGGACTTCCTTCACTGTTGCTGAGTCAAAATCCTGGAACTCCCTCCCTAATTCCACAGTGAGTGTACCTACAACAAATGTACTGCATCGGTTCAAGAAGGCAGATCACCACCACCTTCTCAAGGGCAATTAGGAATGGACAACAAATGCTGGCCTGGCCAGCAACAGCCACATCGCAAAAAAAGAATTTAAAAAAAGTATGGGTTGTCAGCTTGGCTGATGTACCACATAAATTCAGGGTGTGAGCCCCTTCTCGCATATGATCAAATGTCCGCTCCCTCACATGCCCAACTGATTCCCCAGTACTTTGACTATATTCAGACGGTACATTTCACACTTCTCCTCAGAGCTCTTCTCCACTTGGTTCAGTGGTTCGTGGATTGCTGCTGCTGCTGTTTATTTTTGCGTTGACAGGCTTTGCCCCAGCGACGAGAAGCATTGATGTGGCCTGTTTGGTTCTTATAATTTCATAGAATTTGCAGTGCAGAAGGAGGCCATTTGGCCCATCGAGCCTGCACTGGCCCTTGGAAAGAGCATCCCACTTAAGCCCAGACTTCCAACCTATCCCCGTAACCCAGTAACCCCAGCTAACCTTTTTGGGCACTAAGGGCAATTTGGCATGGCCAGTCCACCTAACCTGCACATCTTTGGACTGTGGGAGGAAACCAGAGCACCCGCAAGAAACCCACACGTAGACAAGGAGAACGTGCAGACTCCGCACAGACAGTGACCCAAGCCGGGAATCGAACCTGGACTCTGGAGCTGTGAAACAACTGTGCTAATCACTGTGCTACTGTCCTGTACAACAGAAACACATAAACCGACAATGGCAAGCTTCCTGGAGGTGATCTCCCCTATACCGAAAACATTTTATGAGCCTATCTTTTCCCGGTTATCTGACTTCAATCCGGTCTTGAGGACCGTGTTTGGGCCTCTGCTGCACCTGTTTATCTTGCTGCACACTTCACAGCCATACTGCCCACAACTGATTCACTTCCCCTTTTGGCATGCTTTGGCGCTCAGTGTGCCTTTTTGAGCACACTCCAGCGCCTGAGCTACCTTGATCACTTTGTCTAATTTGATTTTAGTTTAAGCCAGGCTTTTTTTCTGGATCCTGGGGTCGCTCAGCACTTCACCGAACACTCACAGCTCGACCATTTGGCTACGAAGGTGGAGATGGCCTTTTCTGCAGAGTTGAATTTGCACTGCTGCAGGATGGTCGAGCACCTGGGGTTAAAATGTTCCTTGACCAATGTAACTAACTGTTCAAAGGTTTTTGTAGTCGGGAGCCTCTGGGGACATGGAGGCCGGGATTCTCTGAGCCTCCGCACTACAATCCCGCTCGACGCGGGGTCGGAGAATGGGGGGTCGGACCCGCGATCACGATGCCTTCCCGCGATTCTCCGTAAACTGGCGAATCGCTGCCAGTGCACGCGCGGTCGACGCAGCGTTAGTTGGGGGCCACTGAAAAAGGCCCCCGTGACGATTCTCCGTGAACGACCGGCCAAGTTCACGTATGGTCCCACCCAGCAGGAGCTCAGAGATGCAGCTGCGGTGGCCGTCCTGGTGGGGGTCGGGGTACCTGCCACCGAGGGGGCCTCCACGACAGCCAGGCCCATGATCGGGGACCACCACTCGGCAAGCGCCCACCATCTGGGCGGGGGTCTACTTCTTCAGTGCCTGCCCGCTGTGTGGGTCCTCCATGTCACAATGGGCCAGCGCCGCAGGAAGTGCAGGGCCCCATTTCAGCAGCTGGAGCTGTGTGGAGCACTCCAGGGCCCTGCTATCCCCCTTAGAAATGGCGAATCACTCCAGACTTTCTAGGAAAAAGCCCAGAGTGATTTGCGCCCGTTTTCTTGTGGGCGTGGGGTCATAGCCCCATTATTGGAGAATTCCACCCAAGATTTCTTATCAGGTTGCAGGTTTGAGGCCCACAAACCATTAAAAGTAACACCTTCTGCTTGTCTTCCACTGCTATCTCATTTGCTGTGAAGAAATAGAGGAGCTGTTTGATGTACTGGCTCCAGTCTTTCTCCCTCGTCGAAAGGTTATAACCTTTCCTGGCCATTGGTATTGGTCAGTCTCTCAGAAAGTCTGAGTTCCATCATACACAAGAGCTGGATTTTTGCCATCAAGGTAGGAAGCCTGAGTCAGGAAATCTGCTGACTTGGCTGTCCTGTTTCCATGCAAATAACCCCTCCATGCATGATTTTTGCAATGGGGTTAAGGGTGTCATCGAGCTTGGCCTGTCGCTTCCAGAGTCAGCTTCAAGGTGACCACGGAGGTGGGCGATTGCCGAAGTTGGTTAAAAGGCAGACCTATGTTTTATGATACCTTGCACAGTTTTAGGTCATGTAGCCTTCAAAAGTTCATAAGATATAGGAGCAGAATTAGGATTCGGCCCATCGAGTCTGTTCTGCCATTCTATCATTGCTGATTTGTTCCTCATCTGCTACCTACAATGTTACAGGCCAAGAGCTGGATTGCAAAATCAGCCAGAGCATTGCCTCCATTGAACACATGACCTAGGAGCGGCAGTAGGCAATTTCGTTTCCTGAGCCTAACACTTTCAATGTGATCATGGCTGATCTCAAACTGGCCTCAACTCCACTGTCCTGCCCGTTCTCCGTAACCCTTCAACCCATTGCCAATTAAAAATCTGTCTAACTCCTCCTTATTTTACTCACTGTCCCTGCATCCACTACACTCTGGGGTAGCTTCTGTCTACTCTCCCATGCCCCCTGCTACCCCATTCCACCTTCATAATCACTCACCCAGTATCCACTATGGCAGGCCACAGGAGCAATGAGGAGATGAAAAATTTTTTATAACCATCTAAGCGCGCTCTTACTCATACACGTACTTAATAGTGGAAAAAAACTTACACTCATGAATCCCATTCAAAGATTTTAAATCAAGTGGTCAATCTGTTAAAACAAACAAGCATCTATTCACTAACCATCAAAACTCGATAATCCTTTAAAGGTGTAAAGTCCTGTTAAAACTATCAATTAAATTGCGAGGTTCGACTGCAGTAATTAGTTCCTGTGCTTTTGAAACTCAGCCAAGCATACATAATTGGCTCAGCTGTTTAACAATCCACTGTTAAAAAAAAAACCCTACAAGAACAGATGGCTGACAGCTTTTTCTAAGCCACACTAGATAGTCTGTTTATCAATATACTCCAGCTGTGGGTGTCTTTTTTACTCCAAAGGAAAACTGCAGTCTTTTTTATTTCACTTTAAAAGGGCTGTGGATTTAAATGACTTCTGACCATGCTACTTAGACCTTGGGCGCGATTCTCCGCTCCCCACGCCGGGTGGGAGAATCACAGGAGGGCCGGGCGACTCACGACACACCCCCCTGGCATCCCCGTGATTCTCCCACCTCCCGCTCGGATGAATCGGCACTCGCCGTTTTTCATGGCGACCGGCGCTTCTCCGGCCCAAATGGGCCGAGCGGCCTGACGTTCCCGACCGGTTCACGATGGCCGCAACCACACCTGGTCGCTGCCCTCGTGAACATGGGCGCCAAATGCTCGTTTGTGGTTTGTGGGGGGCGGAGAGGGGAGTGAGCATCACGGCCGTGCTCGGGAGGGGACTGGCCCGCGATCGGTGCCCACCGATCGTCAGGCTGGCGTCTCCAAGCGACGCACTCTGTCCCCTCCGCTGCCCCGCAAGATCAAGCCGCCGCGTCTTGCGGGGCAGCGGAGGGGAAGACGGCAACCGCACATGCGCGGGTTGGAGCCGTCAGCCGTCGTGACGTCAGCCGCACATGCGTGGGTTGGAGCCGGCCAACCTGCGCATGCGCGGCTGACGTCACTTAGGCGCCGCCGTCGCATCATTCTCGGCGCGCCGCCTTGATGCAAGCGTCAAGGCCCGGCGGCCGAGAGTTACGGAACGCCACTCCTAGCCCCCCCGGGTGGGGGTGAATAAGGTGCGAGGAGCGGCCTCCGAGGCCGTCGTGAAACTCGGCCGAGTTCACGACGGCCTTCCCGATTCCACGCGAGAGCGGAGAATTCCGCCCCTTATCTGTCTTTCAAAAGAGTTTACGTTTCTTCCATAAATTCATGACTTCTACATTGCATATTAAGGCCCTATGAACAGCTTTTGAAAATGGGTTTGCGTGAACTCAGTACTAATTTCAAAGGGCCCTGTTGCGTTCAGGTTTTCCCCACTGTATGATTAACATTTTGGTCCCTTCTCCCTGTTGGAAAAAAGGGATATGCTAGAATTGTAAGTGGGACTTCTGCACCCTGCCCTGTCCACCACATTTAAAGGCTTCTGGAGTTGGCCCAACTCTGTAAAAATTTGGCTCTACTTCTTCAATTATTTCCATTGAGTAATCACCATCTAATGGGGGCATCCAGATTTCAGATATATCGCGTCAAGAGAAGTTTCATCATTGTGGTTGCTATGACAGCTGATCAAATTTCTTATGGTTTTCAAATATTTTCCACCATTTGGTTGCAACAGGGATTTTTAGAGAAATTTACTTTGTGTTGTTTGAGTCAAAACAAATTACACAGCTATTGCTGTTTCTATAGCAGTCCAACAGAAACACATGGATCAGGCAGTGTAAGATATCAGTACCTCCTGACTCAAACTAGTCTCATTGGAGGGACATAGAAATGTACAAGTGACAGTCAAGATCTATACGGTAATGTATCAAAACGATGAGTGAGGTTTATTGATAAATTGATTACCTGGATAAATCCAACAGGATTCAATCTTCATTGGAACTATGATCCAAACCAATACGATTTGAATAATAATGTTATTGCAGCTGTTAGATGCGGTTATTCCACATGCAAATTTGTAAAATATCTGTGTCAAATTGGATATCACCTGCATTCCTGAGCTTCGGTTTTTAAAGTATTATATTCTGCAAAAAGAGGTTCAACACTTTTTTCCTCAACAATAAACCGGCAGCTTGAAAAGTGATTTCAGCACACAATGGTAGTTTGCATGTTAAGTAGTTACACAGGGATATTGTGGTGCTAACAATTGTACACAAAGACTCGAGTGAAGTACAAGAGAGGCTTTATTGCTGTGATATGCTATTCCTCCGGTGGCAGCTGTAGAATAGTATCTCAGTGAAGCTAGCGCATATTTATACACAAGCTCCCTGTGGGCGGAGCTAGCCGGCAGGGGCTTACCGGAGAAACCTGTATTACAGGTACGGCCATACATCCCCCTACTGCAAGCACACATATATACAGTGGTTGTATCACCACAGATAGTATAACATTTCAGGCTGCCTTATGAGAAAATGACTCCTTTCATGACTTGGGGGTCCGGGTGTCTTTCTTTCCATGTTGGCCAAGCAGGAGGTTTGACTGAGCAGACATTGAGAGCCTCCTGCTCACATATGAAAAGTAGGTTCTTGACCTTAAGGTAGCAATGGATTGACAGCTTGCTGGACAAAGCTCCTATATCATCAACTAAAGTTGAGGTGAATCTTTTCATTCTTGCAGTATTTCTCCCTCAGAAACAGTGATCTATATTCTTGCAGCAGTTAGGATATGTTGCAAAAGACCGAACCAGCTTGACTTTGAAAGTATAGACTTAGCCGTGTTTATATTGTAACTTCAATATTTATTGATCGTCATAAATTGAGGACGATAGGGAAAGTCTTCTCACTGTGATACCCACTGGAAGATTTGATGTAAGCTTTTTGAATACTAAGTTAACCTGACAGTTTTAAAATATGTGCATACTTTCCATTGTATAGCATCTATTAAACTGATATGAGAGAAGTTGAATGCTGAGTGCTCTGGACCAGAATGAAAGACACATTTAGTACATCATTTTTTTGTTTCTGGGTATACTCTGATGTGTTTTCACGCCTGTGACTGAAATATTTCATAGTTCAAAGAATTGATTTATAATTGATTTACATTTATATTGAAAAGCTGAACAAAAAAGCGGTTTCAACTTTAATGTTAGCTGGTAGTGAGACCTCCTACAGCTTCAAAACATTCTTCTCACCTGACTATTACTATTGATTTTAAACACCCTTGATTTCTCTGGTCGATTATGCTACTTCATTCTACTTTTACTCAATGTGCGGTGAAAAAAAATATGGAACCACTGTGGTTCAAGTAATATGCTGTAATAACACATAAATTCACGTTACATGAGTTTGGCATTGCAGAAGGTAATACCTTCTACCAGCAGGTGTTTCAAGGTCAGAAAGTATCCTGGCCTTCACATCGGATTGATGAGTCCTGTTGTTTGCTTTGCACTTCCTGTTAAAAGGGCAGAAAGTATCTTACGGTTCAGATAGTGAGTTTATGTTTGCTCCCTGAACTATAGGCTAGTTGTTTCATGTATTGTCTGAATGCAACGGGCGGGATTCTCCCAGCCCCGCGCCGGGCCGGAGAATCCCCGCAACCGCACTACGCCGCCTCGACGCCGGCACGCGATTCTCCGCACAGCAGAGAATCGGCGCCATTCGCACGGTGCATTTGGCAGGGTGCCGGTCGTGGTCCTCTCTACAAGACCGGGTTGCCAATTCTTCATCCCGGATGGGCTGAGCGGCCGCTCTAAAAAGGCAGAGTCCCCACGGCGCCGTCCACACCTGGTCGCAGCCGGTGGGAATTCTGCACGTAGGGTCGGGGGGAGGCCTGTGGGGGCGAGGGGAGCTCCGACCCTGGGAGGGGGCCTCCGATGGGGCCTGACCCGCGATTGGGGCTCACCGATTAGTGGGCCGGCCTCTCGCTCCCCGGGCTTATTTTCTTACGCGCCGGCCACTGAACTCCCGCGCCATGTTGCGCCCGGGCTGGCACGTTGAGGGAGGCCACCACGCAGGCGCCACTGCGCATGTCCTCATTATCACCATGTTATTGGCGCACTGCGCTGGCATGGATACCGCGGCACACAGTTTGCACCGGGATGGGAGGCTGGAGCAGTGTGAACCGCTCCAGCGCCATGCTGGCCCCCTATAGGGGCCAGAATTGGTACTCCCAGTGGCCCGTTCACGCCATCGTGAAACGCGATGCGTTTCCGACGGCGTGGATTCCTGAGCTTATATATACAAAGAAAATGCTGTGGTGAATTCACATGTGTATTGTAGATGTACTGAACTGCATACAGCACAGTGGACACTGGGCTGGATTCTCCGCACACCGACTCCAAAATCGCGGCCGGCGCTGGGGCAGAGAATCCAGTTTGATGCAGAAATCGGGACTGGTGGCGGTTCACCGATTCTCCGGTCACCAAAAATCTGCATCACCGGGGAGTACGCCGTGCCGCCTGGGCTATTGCCAGAGGCCCACTCCGACATCCTCCGCCCCCGAACGGCCGAAGTCCCAATGCCATGGATCTAACCTGGTCCAGCCAGTCAAGATACTCATGTGGCGACTGCAGACTCAGTCCATGGCCGCCCTGGTCGGGGCGGGTGGATTGGAGGCCAGGGGGCGCCTTATAGGCGGCTGGGGAATGTTTGTGCGGGTTTGAGGGTCTGGCGTGCGGCCGATCGGGGAGTCTCATTTGTGGGTCTACCTCCGCAGTCCGAGTACGCCATGGACAAGGCACAGCCGCTGGAGGTGCGCATGCGCGGCCTCTGACACGAACGTGCGGGGGCCCATATGTGCAGCAAAAGCTACGAGATTTGCTCCCGGTCCCTGCTAGCCCCTTGCAGTGCTGGGAATTCATGTCCCTTTAATCCAGGATTTTCAGGATTAAGCTCCACAGATTTGACGCCAGCATGGGGACATAGTCCCAATAATGAAGAATCCATCCCCTTATTATTTCATTGCACATGGCAACTATGAAAATAATGTACTGATTAGAAGAAAATATCTCTTGCAGATGTTCGCGACAGTGTGAAAAAGGCCGGGATATTCAAAATTTTTTGCATTGACCAGAATTGGTCAATCAGGTTCTAGTGGAAATAACAATCAGGGGAAATCTACCCCACATGGATAATGTCTTCTGTTTGCTTCCAACAAAAATGTGTGCATTTAACGTACACCATTATAACTATACATTTTGATGTTGTTTTATGTTAAGTTATTTGTTCTTAGTATTTTATCTGTCAAGTTTTCCTTTGACAATTATTGCCAAAAGAGCATTTAACTAATGATAACCGTTCATGAGTTATTCTTTTTTATATTCAGGTTTGATTGTTGCTATCTGCAAAACAATCCACAATTTTACTATCTTGATGTATTGTTTAAATCAAATGAGAACCCTTCCTTTCAGTAACTTGAATCTCCTAGAAGTGCATATACTTCATGATATCGACACACTTAACTGAAGCTAGAACTGTCCGTGATGGCAAAGGATGCCACATTCATTTTGTTTTGCCCTGTAGGCATCTTTCATACCATTATAACCTTACAGTAAGGCATGTCCTACATGGAGACGTTTCAGAGGCAAAAGAGAATTATTCTTGCAGCTCAGCTTGTTGAAAATCGGTTCTGTTCCATTAACTATAATAAAATACTCTGAGAAAATAACCTGAGCCATTTATAAATAAAAAAACAAAAAATGTGACAGTGGCAGCCATACCTGTTTATGTTCAACTTAAATTGTTGATTGAATATTAATAATGTTTCTCTTTCTCATTCATACAGGGCCAGGTTCCATGCGAGACTCAGGCACTGGATTAGCAGGTGTCACCATATCACTGTGGCTGCTAGCGGCAACTCTATTCTGTCTAATTTACAAATGTTAATAATACGAAAACTGACCGCAAGGAAAGAGAAGACTATTTGTATTTCAACACAGTGTGTGACACTGCACAAAAAAAAGTATTGCTAGAAAAGCTTTTAGAATAGAAACAAAACAAAAGGTCGAGGGTGTATTAGATACAAAATGATCAACGTTTGCTCATGAATTTCAAATGTTGTGTAAAAAGAAATTCTTTCTCCTGTCATATTTGCTAATGTTTACATTGACACAGATCTAGACCTTTGTTTTGGGTCTGAATAATGACATTTAATCAACGCAAAACACAACCTTGTATTTGTTGGTGCCAAGTGACCCATTCACCGTATAAAAATTATCCATCACTGATATAATATTGAGGGTGATGAGTGAGGCTGGAGCTCATTGTTAAATAGATTTATTATGACTTAATGGATCACCCACAATATTTAGGCACAGGGACTGAAGCGCAGCAGCCTGGATCAAAGGGTAAATTCTTGACGAATTTAATCAATTTGCTCACAAAAGTAACATGAATTAGGTGATGCCCTCTTCGTCAATAAATTGGTTCAGAAAAAATTGTAAAGCGCACCAAAAACGTCCTTTAAATTATTAGTCGAACTAAAGGTGCCATTATCGGTGTATCTATCCTGTAGCAAATGCTAATATATTCTGACTAGACCACAAAAAAATGTCAACATTACTCTATCTAAATTAATTATAATCAAGCTTAATTAATGAAATGGATAAACTGTTGGGGAATAAAGGTGTAATTTTTAAACCTCCTCATTTCCATTTATTACTGGGAGAACATCCAACTTGTCATGTTTTTCTTTACCGCCATGGATCTCAGAAGGGAATAACTTCAGTTTATTGAAACCTTAACTAAGCTGGCCTGTTAAAAGTGAATATAAGAGGAACATCATTAGCAAAATACAAGATATATAACAACCTGCAGTGGTTTTTGATAATGGCTCATCCAACAGATTACAAAATTTATGATAATACATGGCCTTTGTCATTTATGGGTGCTTTGTTACACAATGCTCAATGATTATGTGTTCTATTGATAAAGAACATTTCTTGTTTAATTATCAAATGTGTAATATTCTTGAACAGCTAAAAACATTCCCATGCACAGCACCATTTTTGTGATAATCTGATTATTACAAAGGGAATATCCACCTGATCATTCCCTTCAAATGCATGGGAAGAGGGGTCATCTCCAAGAATTATAGGTTTCACAAGGTAAGGTAGATGCATTAAATCAAATCTGAATGGTTATTATAGGAGCACTGGGCCTGAAGTTTGTGGTCTGAGGGAGTGATATGTCATTGGTCATAAACCACTGCTGGTTAAGATATGGGTGTGACATACCAATTTTCAATATAATACACAAGATGCTATAGATCAGAACTGACAAGAGTTTCTACTAACTATTGCAAACCCTCGCGCATTCAGTGAGTTATGTCACCCCAAGTTCATTCACTTGTGAAAAGTTATTAGAATGAGTCTACACGGCACCAGTTCAATGGGTCATAATAATTGCTTATCTTATAAGAGTTATCAGCCAGATTGCAGTTCAGACACTAAACATGTTCTTCATTTTTGTCAGTGTATATATGAGACCAGTGCCCATGAATGGATTTACATATGTCGCTAGCTTTACACCATGCTAGATTTCCTTGTGACAGTAAAGTGCTGTGTACATAGAGAAGGGAAGGCATGGAAACAGTGGTAGGAGTTTGCTCTACTTCATCAAGCTCGAATTGATTACTCAGTTAATACTGGTCCTATAACATGTTGTGGTGCACTGTAATTTTTGTTTTGCATTTCTTTTTATCAACAATATTCAGCATTGCAGTTCTATAGATGGATGTTTCTAAGGTAAAAGGTGAACGAAAATACACTTCATTGTTAGCAATTCTTTGCATTCAACAAAAGCAGATTTTACTGGAATAATTAAGCGGTTTGGAAAAGAATACATTCACTTGCTTGAAATAAGACGAATATTATGTACAATGGTGATCACATAAAATCTGTATTAACAAAGTTTGGATCAATGAACCACTGCTGTAATACCATCATAAATCTGTGAATGGGACTCCAAATAGGAGTCACCACCTCCAACATCAACAAATTTTCATTCCTCAAATAGTTCAATTTGTTATTGTGAAACTAATTTCTATCACAATGAAACATGGAAAAAAACACTTTAATACACTTTTTCTTTAATGATTGCCCAAAACTGGATGCAAATAACTTATATGGCATAACTGTACAAAAAAGCTTAAAAAAATTAAAATGGTGTGTGGTTCTAATTTGAGTTCTATAGTTTGATTTAATTCCAAAGTGGTTCCTGTTTTTAATGCTGTGGTAGTCGGTTAAGTCTAATATTTTGCAAGTTTCTTGATGAGGCGATGGGTACTCAATATGATTTCTGTACAGCTTTCATTAAAGATGGGATTAGCAAAGAAACTCCACAGAAGCAACTTTACCACAGCATTTTTAAAACCCTGCTTTTCTTTTTCCTTTTCCTCATTCTCCTTGGATGCCATTTTCTGTGGTATCCTCCTCCAGTTGGAAAGATTTTACAACCAGGGCTATAACTTTCCTCATGGTCAGAACTGGCATTGCTGATGTGTGATATGAATCAGAATCTGCCAAATCTTTCTCCCCAAATCATCCAAAAATGTAAGGTCTCACACCTAGAAGCCTGACTGACAAATGTTATCCCAAGGAAAGCAAGTTGACATAATGGGAGCTCTTGGACATGTACTTGTGGTGACTCCATGGTTGGGAGTCAGTTGCACAACTGCTTGAAGCTGCCACTTGGTTTCCAACATTACCACAATTTCAGATTTAATAACTCCATTCATTATGTACATAATTTCACACCACTGTACTCGGCCACAATGGTGCAATTTAGAATACAGAAAACGATCATTTGCGAAACAAAATAGGGGTGAAATTGGGCATGACAACAGTCTGACTTTGTTTGGGCATGATGTAAAATGAGTAGCCGATTCGGTATGAACCTGTTTTGTGCTATTCGCATAGACCAATTTCACCGTCAATCATACTTTGTCCAGATAGATGGAAGACTAAATGGTAAAATGATATATGGTTTCATACTTGACCATTTCTTGGCCAACATGGCCTTTTATCATCTATAAAATAGCTTGATATCTTTCTGTTTAAAAGGTTATACCAAACAATGTATTATAAAATGAGGCCAAAATAACTATAGATATCAGTGCTTGTTGATAGTCTAGAACAGGTTATAAGGCTTGTATTAAAGTAGACAACTAACTATGATAATTACTGGCACTACTGACCACTTTGTACTGGTGATCATTTGTTCAATGAAAAGTGTTCCTTTTAAACTTTGCATGAAATGAGATTTATAGCAATACATCAGAAAATTGAATTATAATTAATTTTTAAAACTAATATTAATTGCATTTTAGAGCTAAAATGTTCACCATTGCAGGCATGATTAAGAGTATTCCCATGTGCAAAGCCCAAGGGTTGAGGATTTTATTTTATTTGCTTTATTACTACTTTGATCTAAGGGGGGAATAGTCTGCCACCTAATGTTAGGGCACTAAATGTTTTATATGTTTTTATGGATCATTTCAATAAATACTGGACGAGACTTTTACCAAGCGTGATGAACGCCAAAGCAGAGAGTGCTGTGAGACACTGGCGGACAACAACTATGTCCCATTGTCTATTAACATTATGATTGGAATATATTTAATTCAAAAATTTCCATGATTACCCTATTATTGTTAAGTACCATGTTTTGAATTTTTTTCTCCCTGGTCTGGACAAGACAACAACAAAATGTTACTGAATTAATATGATTTATTCCCATCGGTAAAGCGAATCCAATTGAATCGATTGGTTCTTTGCACCAACTGAGTTGTGGCAATGTTGTTTCTGGTGGTCAGCAATCCCATGATGCTCTGCTTGAACTGTGGAGTCTCTGTAAAGTATTGTGATTGAAGGATTGTATTGTAAATATTTCTGTGCATCAAGGATTAAGCAGGCCTGTAAAATGCAGAAAGCTGTTTGAAGCATGCCATGGCTGATTGAATCCTGCTAATGTCACATGTTGAGGAATTTCAGTAAGGCTGGCAGGGATGGGTTGTTTCTCAAAACTTTTAAGCAATTACCTACATGACTACTTCAGTAAAACCCTGTGACCATCCAGCTGCTTGAAGGATTTGAGAATAATAATATGCTAAACAATTTCTGACTAAAATTAATTTTAATTGAACTCTGGTGCCAGTCAAATTCTGTGATATATAATGGTTTGATTATATGACAAAGTCATGATACAGATGACATATGAAAAAGATTAGATTTTCACATTGCCTGATTATTGAAACAAATGTTCACTTTTTGACAGTAGCAAATCAAAAATGGGGCCGTACCTGCTTAACACTGAATTCAAGGCCATGATTTACTGAACTAATTCGTTGGTATAATTATTTAGTTCTGACAAGGGACCTTTTCCTGACCAATAAGAGATGTAAAGATAGAAATACTGTTTTCTGCCAGCAAGTCAACACCAATTTAAGGATTGTGGTTTTCTTTGTATGAGGTTGCACATAATGTAAAGATTGACAGTGAACATTTCTCTTGCATCTGATGACGGTATTAGAAACTCCTAAGAAAGGTGTTGAATACTCCAGTACAAATGATCACCAACAAGAACCATGCAGCAATGTCACATTCAACCAATTATGTCATTCCCAATTTGGTGAAATTTGAGATTGTTAAAGCTTATTCCACTTAAGAATCTCCAATTAATTGAGCAGCATTTTGAAAAGGACAAGAGATACAGAGCAAGATAAATTCTTATTAATTACCAGATATTGATTGACCTGAAGAGTCTGATTTGATATGATAGATCCGCAAACTCTAATTTATAAACAAATCCAGTCGTGGGTTATGAATTATTTGAGTCTTTGATCAATAGTGGTCTGCTACTGGTAACTGTATCACAATGTGTAGCTTTATTATACCGATTTGCTTAGTATAATCCATCATTTTAGGTACATGGATTGTTTTTCTTTATCTAGTTACAAAATATTTTGTTAACTGACAGTAATTTTTTTAGTATTGAAGACATCAAGGGATATGGAGATAGTTTGGGAAAATGACATTGGGGTACAATGATAGAGAAATCTTACAGGATCGAATAGTCTATTTCTGCTCCTATTTCCCGTATGCCCTACACGCTTCTCCTGTCTATACATAAGCAAACTCAAGGAAGAAATTTGCTGCTGCCATTCTGAAGAGCCAGATCAGAATTCAGTTAGGAATTGAGGGCCGCAGAGACTAAAAGTTATTTTCGAGGTGCGTACAAATGGAGAAAAGCCAAGGCCACAGATCTAAAGAAATTAATGTTGGATATTACAGTTGTTCTCTGCATTAAGTTTTACTCATCCCAAGTAGATCTTTGTATTATAGTAATGATAGCTTCTGAAGTCCACTAATTGAATTACCAATTTGCTCCCTTCGCACATCTCACTGTCTGTGCATATCATTTATGCTCAGAATCATGTCAATCATTAGGCGCAGTTGCTGAGAAATTTATAACTTCAGGTTATTTGTCTGTTAAGGCATTAACAACAACTGTAACCTAGTTCCAGTTTGTCAACTTTAGTCTCAATATGCCTGAAAAGTTTCATGTTATAAATTCCTACTCTTTTTTTAAGTCACATTTTTGTTCTTTTCACCTAATAATCCTCTTTTATTAACTAGCTGCTTTTCAGTTTTTATCTGCTTTGCTCTGGAGCATTTAAAAATTCATTTTTATAATTTAAAGATAAGATACATTTGAAATGTAGAGTCTTGACTGGTGTGCATTTTGCAACCGTAGGTCCGATCTCCAAAGTTGATACTGAGGTAATTTGAGAGCCTTAATTTACTGACTGGAATAGGAATACCTTAAAGTTTTGAGTACTTGTCACCAGATGCAAGAAGAAGTTACCCTACCCTTTATTACTCTCAGTCAATTATATTGCCAAGGCAGGGAAAGATACTTGGGAACTCATTGGTCGATTAGACCTTTGGACCACAATTAATGTCTGTCACCACGCTGGAACTGGTCTCTTACAATATTGCGGGAATTTTAACAAGCTGGTGCTTTACATAAAGGTATTGTAAGCACATAAATTATTATTTATAGTGTTTGAGTATTTGGCACCTGAAGAAAGAACCTGTAGATTTCAAAAGTTTAGCATACTATATACTATCGCCATATTATTTTTCATTTGTTAAGTAACCAGATAACGCTTTAGGTGAATGCACATTTTATAATGCAGTGATAAATATGCTGCCGCTTTGGGAAAATACTGAAAGTGCAGATATTACAATATAAAATAATTGAGATTTTGGTCTTCTCCAAATATTTTTGTGATTGAGAACAAATAGATGATTGCAATGTTACCCAGTTAGGATCCATGTAACAAAAAACATTTTCAGGTATATAACAAAATATACATTCAAATATGTATTCAACTGTGCTAACATTTAAATAACCCTGCCTTTTATTGTCTTTATATTGATGTTAATCCATAAATATTAGGAATGGCATAATTATGGTGAAGCACATATGAATGTATTCCATTCATTTTTGGTGATGATATTTCATGCTCATACACTTCCAGATAACCTTCAAAGTGAATTGTATGTGACATGAGTCACAGCACTTCAAAAAATAATTCATTATGAAGAGTGCTTTGACGTGTTTCAGCATGAGAGCTGCTGCATTTTTTCAATATTGGCTTTATTTCCTCACTGACATAAAATGGAGGCAGGGAGCTAGCTACCCCTGAAACATTTTGGTACTGATACCAGAAAGTATAATCAATCTTAACAAAATTTCTACACCATCTTTTCTGATGCTCACAATAATGACCAAGTACTGTGATTATATAAGTAAGTGTCCATTTGAGATCTAGAATTTGTAATTGGACTGATGTTAAACTCCAATGATATCTCTATTCTGTTCAAATATCAGCTGGGTGCAAAATATTTACATTTGGATAAATAATACATGCCATTTTACGAATCATTTTACATTTTCTATCAATTGGTTCTACTTCACTGATCCTTGACAAAAATATAATATGTGTGAAAATATTTTGAGTGTTATGTATCTCCAAGATAAAACCTTTGTGGAAGGTAACTGCGCATATAGGGTTGACATTAAGCATTAATCAAAATAATTCCTGTGGAAGCTATCTCACATTTGCCAGTTTTGTATGTTGCATTTCTACCACATTATGTATTTCCTGCCAATTGATTTAAAAAGCAGAAGAGAGGGGGTGGGCACAGAGCAAATTGAAATCCCAAACAATTTACTTCAAATTCCATTCCAAATCCCTGTCAGATTGGCGTAACACATGTAAAAAAAACTTACTTTAGCCACGCCAAGAAAGAGAACCACTTACAATGGGATTGTAAATTGTAAATCCAGAACACTCGGCATTTACAGCCACCCATACCCTTTCTCTTAAACTAGAAATGCCTGGGATGTTTGTAATATTCATGGGCAATTTAGTTTGACCGTTTCCCCCTATTCCAGAGTAATCCTTCAAGGTTCACAGGCCCGTGAACCAAAGCCTAGTAGCTTCCTCAAATCTGTTCACAATTCCAAGCTTTCTGTCTGACAGCCAACAACTTGGGCAAAGTTAGACCATCACACGGGATAGCCACTCATAATGCAATACATAGCGCCCGATCCATACCAAAGCAAGACACTGCCTCAAATGTGAGCCCTGCAACCCAATGTACAGTGACGGTGAGAACAACTCCACAAAGAGTGTCTGTTTTGTAATACTTTCACTATGATTTATGGATTATTGCTGTTTTTACTATGATTAATCCAGAATTGCCCTCCGATTTGCCACAATTACAATCAAGTGTGATTATTCGTAATTTTATTTTTATTCCCATGAGACAAGACAAAAATAAAGAATGTGATGAAGGTGTGGAGAATTTGGTGTAGCAAAGCATCTCTTCACCTATCCATTGTAATTAGTTTACCATGGAAAAAAAACATTCTCGAATGTTACAATCCCTGTTGATGTTATAACTGGATAGGAAAACCCTGTTAGAAACCCTGGCTCAAAAGAACGTAACATTTACCTTTTTTATAAAACATGGAGAAATAGAGTCACAAGACCACTAATTAGATTTAACATCAAGAAAAAAAATTTAAACATGAAAAAAATTGCATTATAATGCAATACTCCTTTATTCCCCCTTTAGCTGAACAATTACACACAGGTTTTAGCATTAACATGGATTACAAAATACATCTTAAACTACAATGGTCTTATTAACACAGAGTCCCTTTTAAGCACATGAAATGACTGTGGTAAGACACACACCTCTCTGAACCCAAGTAAATGTATTTGGATTTCTCCTCAAAATCCTCCCAGATGATTATTATACCGCGAACCACCTTGTCTCACTGAATTCCAGCTTCTACATGAGTGACTTCAAATTCTGCTTTCAAATGTTACATTTTCAAACCTTCTTTTAAATTATACCTTCCCTCCACTGCTTCCATAATGATTTTGCTCTCGGGTTTTGCAGTTCACTATTCAGATTTCCTTTGTCTGAGAGGCTTGCAACAAATTCCGAGATCCAGCCACCAATTTCAACAATTATTCCAAATAATGTCTCCCAACCTGTAGTAGTTTCTCACAAACATTTGCACTACTGCAAATGTCATTCTTACCTCTCACAATCTGATGCCTTTTTAACTCTGTGACTTTACTGAACAGTTCTGTTCTGGTTCCCATTTTTCTCCGTTCCATTAACTCCAGACTTCTTGGAAACGTCTCAGTTCCCTGGTTTCCTTAACTCGCTGTAATACAGATTTCCGGTTACTGCTAACCACTACTCCATTGGCTTGTCTTCTAGCAAGGCAGAGAGAATTGTTCCCTCTTGAGCCTTCCAAAACCAGCAGCTACGAGCAGAGCTGTGTGATCTACTTTCTATCTCATTACCTATCACCAACTAAAATCAAATTAGCTAAACTAAAACTTTGAAGCGTTTCTACCTTACAAGGCCCCAGTTGCTAAACGACCACTACTGGTTTATTTACTCTTCATGCCATAAGCACAATAGAACCACAGTTGGAATAGAAATCAACCCCCACACATTCAAACGTTTTTGTCCAGCATGAATCAAATTATAGGTTTTACATTTCTAGGCGCAGAAACATTAAATTAAACCCACTTAAAACTATACCTTGGCCAGGATTCTCCTCTACCTGGTGAGGCGGGGGGTCCCGGCATGTCGGAGTGGCGTGAACCACTCCGGCGTCGGGCCGTCCCAAAGGTGCGGAATTCTCCGCACCTATAGGGGCCAAGCCCTCACATTGAGGGGTTCCCACTCCGCCGGCTGGCGTGAATGGCCTTTGGCACCATGCCAGCCGGGGCCGAAAAAATTCGCCGGCCAGTGTATGTCCGCGCATGCGCCGGAGCGTCAGCGGCTGTTGATGTCATACCGGCTCATGCGCAGGGGAGGGGGTCTCTTCCACCTCCGCCATGGTGAAGACCATGTTGAAGGCGGAAGAAAAAGAGTGCCCCATGGCACCGGCCTGCCCGCCGATCGGTGGACCCAATCGCAGGCCAGGCCACCGTGGGGGCACCCCCAGGGTCAGATCTCCCTGCGCCCCCCCCCAGGACCCCAGAGCCCGCCGGTGCCGCCAATCCCGCCGGTCAGGTAGATGGTTTAATCCATGCCGGCGGGAGAGGCCTGTCAGCGGCGGGACTTCGGCCCATCGCGGGCCGGAGAATCACCGCGGGGGGCATGCCGACCGGCGCGCTCAATTCCTGCCCCCACTGAATCTTGGGGGGCGGAGAATTCGGGACACGGCGGGGCGGGATTGACACCGGCCCCGGGCGATTCTCCGACCCGGCGTGGGGTCGGAGAATCCCGCCCCTTATTTCCAATGTTTACCAATACAAATAAATCCTGTAAAACTGCCTTTTATCCTAAACCTCCCCCTCTGAAAAAAATTAATTCCACGCTACACATACTTAACATGACAAATATCCCACCACATAATTTATTGGATCATACCAGTAAATGTTTCTTAGTTCACAATTGCACATATTATATAATTACAATGATTTAATCCAAACAAAAACAATCGCATCATCAGAATCTATGTAAGGTGACAATGTCATAACTCCGCTCTTATGTTTTTTTCTCATCTGATTTCCAGTTTTGAACTCTGAACATTTTTTTAAGTCTACGGTGCAATTGTACTTTTCATCACTTGCAGGCATAGTTCAATTCTCAAGCCCACTTTCCAAATTCACATGTGATAAATTTGCATTTTGATTTAACAGACAAAATGTATTTTTTTTGCATTAACATGTCTTTCTTTTGTCAAAATCTCATTTAGTTGTTTGAAGAATGTTGTTACGATGCTTCCTATGTTCACTCAATCACATTCTTGCTTTGTTCGTTCTTTGAACTTTTGTGATCATTTTGTTAATTCTCCCAGTCCCATTTGAAACAAGTTATTTTCAACTTTCAGCCACTTCAATCACTTCCTCTCTCTGAAGTTTCACAGTTCATTCTAATCCTTCAACATTTTTGCATATGTTCTGAACTATTTCAGTCCAGTTATCAGTCGAGTTTGAATGGTCTTTGGCAAACTATGATCATGGACAAGTGTTTTTAAATCAAAGCCTCAGGTCATTTTGAAAGATCACTGCTGTTTCAATACATCTGGTTGATGATTCATAATTTCCAATTTTGCAAGTACTTTGTTGTTTTCTTATTGTTTATTCCTGACTTTTATACATCAGTAATGTTACTTAGACAAGTTATTTTATTTGCTCAACTGCATCAATATTCAACGATGAGTTTCTATCCACAGGGATAACTTTTGAATTGTGACACTCGAGGCCATCCATCTTTTTCTCATTTTCCTCCACTGTGCTTTCAAGTTCAAAAATTGGATTGTTCGTCTCACAACGAAGTTTGAACAGTTTGTTAGTTTTGCCATTTAATTCTGCAATCAGCCAATTATTCTGATTTACCAGAACTTCCTTTTCTTTTTGAAGCACTTTCCACGATACTTCATAGATACTTCTGATGCTTGAAGTTCACCAAATTTCAACAGAAGATCAACCTTTGCCAAGTGCTCGTTCTCAAATTTATACTTTAGACAGTTTAAATCCTGAGTTAAAAGTTCCAGTTTCCCTCACTGATTCTAAGCTGTTCTCATCAATTTTCTTTTCTCATTCCTCTTTCATACGTGCAAGTTGATTTCCTGTGTTAATCAGGTTTTCCTTCAATTGCTTATTATCTGCAATAAGTGTCTCATTTTCCCCAACAGTAGTTTCCAAATGTTCGTTAAGATAGTCATGATCAATTGCCTGTGCAATGCAACTGTCGTCACCTTGTTGTCTCGACAAGCCAAATCATTATCTAAGATAAAATCTATTCCTCCAATAGGTAATTTAAGAATAATTTCCACCATAACAATTCTATTTGCAAAATTACTTCTTAGATTAATTTTACACCAAGAAACAGGTTCATTCCCTCCATTAATACCTCTCACTAATACTTTTTCCATCATGCATTTTCCTGGAATACAAATTGTATCATCAGCTACAGCAATGATTGATCAGCTCCTGTATCTCGTCACATTTTAATTTGTTTACTTACTTTGTTAGAGGAGTAAGGAAAAACTTCTCCCTCTGAACCAAAGTGTCCAGAATCTCCAACAATCTGACATCCTTCAGTTGCTGGGTTCTTTACTCTTCCTTCATGCCATAACTCTCTCGAAGCACAATAGAATCACAGTCGGAATTGAAACCAACCCCCAAATATGCAAACACTTTTGTCCAGCACGAATCTAACTATAGATTTTACACTTCCAGACACAGAAATATTAAATTAAACCCACTTAAAAGCAAGACCTTATTTGCAACCTTTACCAATGCAAATACAAATCTACCTATGAACTCCTTTGTTTTCCTTAACTATACACATTAGAGTTATAAACATTAATAGCAGACAAACCCTTAACATGTGGAATCAGTAGAACCTTAATGGAGCTCGATGGTTTCAGATCTCTTTTTAGATAATGCCTCAAACTCCGTAATTACCCCTCTTCTGGATGCGTTTATAAAGCAAGGTGGTTTAAAAAAAACTTGCAAAAGGAAAAAAAGGTATTCTAAGTGATAGTGCAAACCCTCCATTTGCCTTCTCCTGGTCAGGTTCTCCATGCATAGTATTCTATACTTATAACTTTCACATAATGAATTGTAATTATCAGAGTCGAGCAACATCACATTTATTTACAACAGTGGAATTTTGAACATTTAATTTGACAACAATGCGCATTGATATAGCATCTTTAACAGAGTAATATGTCCCAAAGTTGCTTCATAGGAGTGTTATCAAACAAATTTTGATACTAAGCCACATATTGGGCTGATGACCAAAAGCTTGGTCAAAGGTGGAGGTTTTTCAGGTGTGTCATGAAGGAGGACAAAGAGGTAGAGAGGCCGTGCGATTTAGGAAGGGAATGTCAGAGCTTAGCGCCGTGGTAGTTGATGGCACAGTTGACAATGGTGAAGCAATTCAAATTTAAGATGTTCAGAATTGGAGGAATACATGTATTTAGGAGAGTTGTAGGATTGGAGAAGGTTACAGAGATAGGGAAGGTCAAAGCCAGGTAGGAATTTGGAAACAATAATCATTTTGAAATGGGGGTTTTGCTTAATTAGGAGCCAATGTGGAACAGTAAGCACAGAGTTGTTCGGAAAGCTAAGACGCAGGCAGCGGAGTTTTGTATGACCTCAAGTTTAAGGAGGATAGCAAATGGAAAGCCAGCCAGGAAGTGTGTCAGAATAGTTAGAGTGGGCATTGGGCTGAATTCTGAAACATCATATATAAATCTGATTTGAGGCCTGAAGTCAAGGTATGTAATATATTCAACACAATCATTTATATTGCAATTACTGTGATCTCTAAACTGTTAGGAACACTTAGTCATCTAATACCAACCATCATTTGAATCTGTAACTCAATCTGCTAAAACATTCAAGTTTTAAAGAAGTTACAGTTGAAGAATCATGAATGAAAATCGCAATGTTTGCTAGATTGTAAGTTGTTGGATGTACAATAACTGGCCCATTATGTTCAAGAAGAATCAAACAGATGAAGCAAACCTGGCACCTGAAAGCTTTCAACATTGCCTATCCCTATCACTGCAGAGAGGCCAATATATCAGTGGTTGCTGTGGATGAAATACATTGAAATATGTTGAATTGTGCCATCCCTAATTGATTGTGTCTTTACCCTTTGATAAGTTGGTCAACAAGTTCCAGCAGCAGTCACGATGAAAGCAAACACACACACATGCAAACACACACACACTACATACTCATACGCAAACACACACTAGCTAAAGTAAACTCTAGCTATGTGTTCAGGTTCATGATGTGCTTAATTTTTATTCTGAGCGATGGAAAAAAAAGCTCATTGCTGTTTTACCCAATTCCTGCCAAACTTACTCCTAGCTCTATGTTGCTGTGACCCACTCTGTACTGCTGCACCACTTGTAAAATTGTGTTGATGAATCCTATGTATATTTTGTGTGTGATTATAAACATATTCCAGTGAGTGACTTTTCTACTTTTACTGCTTTCCACTAGTTTATGTTGCTTTGGGTTTGCTAACATGAATAAAACCTGTTTTAAGTGAAAATATCTGTCTCATATTTTATTCCGACAACTAAGTCATTGTAACTGAATCAAATGCACAATATTGTCAGGCCTTTAATTTAATGTAATCTGTGCCCAAGGCAAATGCAAAATACGGTGTTTACTCTTTCAAAAAGGATGTTGCACGTACCAATGGTGTACAATTATTCTGGTCATAATTGCAAATAAATGATCCATGAAATATGGAATCAATTCTAATAAAATGTATGATGCTTTTAAAAGAATGTTGAGCAAATTTCTAGGATTATAATCAGGATGAAGTGCATTAATTTGGATATATGATAGTTTCATTTCTAGTTACTTGGATCTGGAAAGCAACTTCAGTATCTGTTATGTCTTCTCATGGATCAGCTCCTTTTCACTTTACCAATATTTCATCAGCATCACTAGTGTCTTAATTGGATAATATTTACAATACAAAATGGTCAGAACAAAGAATTATTGAAAATATCAACTTCCTTTAGTCATGGTTGGCTGTCTCTGCTGGAGCATTTTAGTTGGTTTGTGAAGCTACTCTACCTTTAATTAAAGGGAATGATTATTTTTCAAAGAAAGGAGATGTCTGTTGTTACGATCCCTGCGGAGCCCACCAACTTTCAGACTAATTACCCCACGACCAATGGAAATTGCTGAAGGAGAAAATTTCACGTTTAAGTCTTACTGTAACAAAAAGATGAAAATCAGCATAGACCAAACATTAATCAACAAGCAGTTGATATACCAAATTAAAGAAAAGGGACTTTTACATTAACTAATGAACTCAATCATGATTCTCTTTTTAACTCCTTTTGCTGTGCATCGCACTTCTGGAAGATGGGTAACTCTGCAAGATTAAGCCCCAAGAAACTCTCAGCTTCCAGCAGGCTCACTTCTTCCTGGAATGCCAGGTCAAATCTTCTGATTTCTTCTGAAAATCATTTCCCTCTACTGGTGTGTTCCAGCAGCGACTTTTACCAGCAAGGTCCATCTCAGCGACTCCTTGTTCCTTAAATCTCTACAAGTGCCATTAGTCCAGTCCCTTTCCTTTCCACCTTAAAATAAAGGAAACATTTACTGAAGTGTAATCTAAAGTCCTATACGCATAATACTATCGAAAATAAAGAAAGAAAGTGAGCAATGCAATGCAAGCCAATAACATGTAACAATTTGCCAGCAAGTGACTGGATGGTAGCACTTCCTAAAGTGAAAGATGATAGACTTAACAAATTTACTGAGTTATATAGATATACTTGAATAATAATGAAAGGGATACTGTCAAGCACTATTATTTCTGGTGTTTAGAAAATAAGGATGGCTGCATCATTATTAGATTTAGAGTAGTGATAGAAAAAGGGGAAGAAGCAATCAAATGTGCAAATACTTATCTGGAAGGTGGCTAAATTCAGTGAATCAAAAGGTATCTGAACAAAGTAAATTGGAATCAAATATTGGCAGGTAAACAAGTAAAAGAGCAATGGAAGACCTTCAAAGAGATGTTTCAAGTACTGATGAGGTACATTCCCATGGTGGGAAAGGAAAGACATTCAAAGCTAAAACTTCTTGAATGACTAAATAAAGAGAGATTAAACTGAAACAGAAGTATGAGCTTATCAGAAGTACCAGCTTCAAAATTCAGTAGGAACCAGGTTGACTACAGAAACTACAGGGACTGCTGAAACATGAGATGGGAGGGGCAAAGAGAGAATATGATAATAGATTAGTGAGTAACATTAGGAAGAACCCGAAAATATATTGTAAGCATCTAAACAGTTAAAAGGTGGCAAAACGAAGAGCGAGTTGATCATGAACCAGAAAGGTATTCTTCCTGTGGAGGCAGAGGAAATACTAAATAGAAGAAATACTAAATTAAGACTTTACATTGTCACCAAAGAAGAGGATGTTAATGATGTCACAGTAAAGAATTAGGTAGCGAAGAAATTGGATAGGAGAACAATAAAGGGGAGGTAATAAAAATGTTGTCAATACTAGAAGTAGAACCGTCCTCATATGTGATACATCTTGGATTGCTAAGGGATTTTTAAAAAATTGTTTCGTGGGACATGGGTATCATTGGCTTGGTCAGCAATGTCAATGTCCATCCCTAATCTCCCTGTCAGCTGATGGCTTGAACTGTTGTAGTCAATGTGGCATTGGGAAGGAGTTTCAAGATGTGACCCAGAGACAGTGAAGGAATGGTGATATAGTTCCAAGTTGGAATGTTGTGTGGCTTGGAGGAGAACTTAGAGGTGGTGGTGTTTCCATATGTTTCCTGCCCTTGTTCTTCTATGTGGTAATGGTCACATATTTCAAAGGTTCTATCTAAGAAGCCTTGATTAGTAGCTGCAGTGCATCTTTAAGGTGGTACCATTTCTGCCACTGCACACCATTGGTGGAGGGGTTGGATGTCGGGCAAAGTGGATGGAATGCCAATCAAGTGGCTGCTTTGTCTGGGATGATGTCAAGCTTCTTGAGTGTTGATGGAGCTTCACTCAAACAGCCAGGTGCAGAGTATTCCACTGTGCTTTTAGAATGTGGTAAGGCTTTGGGGAGTCAGGAAGTGAGTTATTCGCCACAGGATTCCTCACCTCTGACCTGCTCTTATAGGCCCGGTGTTTAAGTAGCTAGTCAATTTAAGTTTCTGCTCAAAGGTAACCCCCACGAGGTTGATAGTTCAGCGATGGTAATGGCATTGAATGTCAAGGGCGATGGTTAGATTCTCGCTTGTTGGAAAAGGTGGCACTTGTGTGGCCTATGATACTAAAAATAAGAAATAAGGGAGGAAATTTCTGAGATTCATGCCACAATCTTCCTCGATATGGGAGTGATGATAACGGACTGGAGGATTGCAAATATTATCCTTCTGTGTGAGAAAGGAATTCGGTAAGCCCAGCAAATGCAGATTAGTCATTCTAATGTTAAATTTGTGGAAAATTTTAGAAATAATAAGCCAAGAGGAAATAAATTGGCACTTTGAAAAACATGTAATAATAAGTAAAAGCCAGCATTGACCTATTAAAGAAAAATGGTGCTTGACAAATGTGATTGAATTTTTTGATGAAGTAATGCAGTGTTGATGAGTGTAGTGAAGTTGAGGTTATGTATATGGAATTTCAAAAGGTGTTTGATAAAGTGGTACACATTAGACTTGAAATGAAAATTGCTGATTGTCAAAAGTAGGCTTCAAATGAAGTTACTGTGAAAAGCCCCTAGTCGCCATATTCCAGCGCCTGTTCGGGGAGGCTGGTACGGGAATTGAACCGTGCTGCTGGTTTGCCTTGGTCTGCTTTCAAAACCAGCGATTTAGCCCTGTGATAAACCAGCCCCAACTTGCAAGCAAATTGAAGCCTATGGGATTAAAATGACAGCATCTGTGCAGATGCAACAGTGGCCAAGGGATAGATAGCAAAAAGTATGGTTAATGATTATTTTCCGATTAGGAGAAGATAGCAGTGTTCTAAAATGGTTGATTTTGGGACCTCTGTATTTTTGATTTATATTAATGGTCTTAATATAGACACTCAAGTTTACAGATTACACAAAATTCTGAAATTATATAAAGTGTGGAAGATAATAACAGATTTCAGGTGGACTAAGGTTTGTGGAATTTGCAGACGTATGGTAGATGAGATTTAATGCAGCAAAGCATTATATGATCCAATGTGGGAAGACTAAGGAAACACAATATAAGCAAATGGTACCACTTTAAAGGAGGCACGGGAACAGATAGTTCGGTTGACAGATTGGTTGAAAGGTGACCGAGGCTGTGAACTGAATATTCAAGGATCTTAGACATTTTGGAATTGGAGGAAGAAAGGTAAAGGAGCTGCAATAGCTTGGTTAATAAATGATGAGATCAATGTCATTGTGGGAAATGATCTAGGTTCAGATTATCAAGAGGGAGAATTGGTTTCAGTGAAAATAAGGAATAGCAAAAGAAGGAAGACACTGGTGGAAATACTTTATTTGTCCCCAAACAGCAGCTACACAGGGATAGAATATGCATCAGAAAGTAAACATGGGCTTGCAAGAAAGGTACAGAAATAATCATGGGTGATTTTAATCTTCACATTGATTGGACAAATCAAATTATCAAAGGTAACTTGGAGTTGAATTTATAGAGTGGATTCAGTATAGTTCCTTTGAACAATATGTTCAGGAACTCACTAGGTAACAGGTTATTTTGGATATGGTAATGTATAATGAGACAGGTTAAGTAATGATTTCATAATTAATCCCCGGTGCAGTGGTGATCATAACATGATGGAATTGCACATTCCGTTCAACAGTGATGAATGTGAGTCCATAACTTGAGTCATAAACTTATTGAAGTTGATAGAAAGCCAGCAATAAACGTAAAAAGATTTTAAAAAAGCTTTTGCATGTATATATATAAAGTGAAGATTGGTCCAATTGACGGTGAGATGGAGGAATTAATAATGGGAAATAAGAAAATGGCAGTCTTTGAACAAATATTTGACATCAAAACAATTAGTGTCGCTAGTGAAAAAGTAATGGGAAAACTAATGGAGCTCAAGACAAATAAATTCCCCAGATGGCCCATATTCTGCGTCCTTGGGCCTTAAAAGAAGGGGCTGCAGAGATAATGGGTGCATCGATTGTAATGAATTAGAATCTGGAAATGTCCCAGTAGTTTGGAAAACCACAAATGAACCCTTCTGTTCAAGAAATGAGGGAGATAGTAAGGAAAAAAATTATAGGCCAGTTTGCCTCATATTTTTAATTGGTAAAATGCCAGAAGCCATTGGGCAAAACCTTACATATTTTGTCAGATTGAAACTGGTATGTTGGTTCCCAATTGCACAGATCAGTTTTATGCCAGATCTTGAACTTCTTTAAAGAACAAAAATGTGTGGGTGTGGTTTATGCCATCAATCTGGTGGGTGGGGCCTGATAGAGCAAGTACCCATCACGGCAAAGATCGGCGCACCATATTTAATTGGTGCCCTGATCAGAACTGAAGTATAACACCGCCCCCTCCCCAACACGGAGGTATCGGCGATTCCCTCCCCCCCCCCCATCTGCTCTCGCTGGATAATCTCAGGGGGCTCTGCACCCCCTGCCTTCCCCCAGAAATTCAGCAGGAGCTCCCCCCACAATCGCTCGGAAGTATCGCTGGCATTCTCCCCTCCCAGTGCCCGCTCTCCATGCTTGAATGTTCCCCCTCACAGCACCCAATCACTCCCATCCCCACCACACATAGCAGGATCAAGGGATTGATTAAGAAGGGGAAAATAGAGAATGAGTAAGCTTGCGGAGAACATAAAAACTGACGGTAAAAGTTTGTATAGGTATGTGAAAAGAAAAAGATTGGTGAAGACAAATGTAGGTCCCTTACAGTCACAAACAGGGAATGTATAATAGGGGACAAAGAAATGGCTGACCAACTCAATGCATACTTTGGTTCTGTCTTCACAAAGAAGGACCCAAATAACATCAGAATTGTTGGAGAACACACGGTTTAGTGAGAGAGAGGAACTGAAGAAGACCAGTATTAGTCTAGAAATTGTATTAGGAAAACTGATGGGATTGAAGGCCGGATGATTCCCAGGGCCTGATAATCTGCATCCCAGAGTACTTACGGAAGTGACTTTAAAAATAATGGATTAGTTGGTGGTCACCTTACAAGATTTTGTAGTCTTTGGAACAGTTCGTACAGATTGGAGGGTCGCCAATGTAACCCCACTATTTAAAAAGGGAGGTGTAGAATAAACAGGGAATTATTGACCAGTAAGCCTGATGTCAGTCATGGGGAAAATTCAATAATCCATTATCAAGGATTTTATATCAGAACACTTGGAAAACAGTGGCAGGATTGGACAGTGTAATGACTTAGACCAGGCCTTTGAGATTGGCCAATTTGAATATGAGTTCCCTGATTAGTGGCCCAATCAGGGAACCTCTTCTTTGTATATAACAGGGAGCATCAGATCCTCTGCACTCTAGTATTTTTTTAAAATATAAATTTAGAGTACCCAATTATTTTTTGTTCCAATTAAGGGGCAATTTAGCATGGCCAATCCATCTAACCTGCACATCTTTGGGTTGTGGGGGTGAAACCCATGCAGACATGGGGAGAATGTGCAAAATCCAGATGGACAATGACCCAGGGGTGGTTTCGAACCCGGGTCCTCAGCACCGCAGTCCCAGTGCTATCCACTGCGCCACATGCCGCCTCTGCTGCACTCCTGATATAGACAGCAAGCTGAATGCACATGGTTGTACTGCTGTTGGTTTTGTTATTAAAAGGAATTCTGGTGAAGGGACGTCTGCCTCCATGGACTTATCACACAGAGTCAGCATGGATTTACAAAAGGGAATTCGCAAATCTACTGGAATTCTGCAACGGTATAACTAATACAGTTGATGAGGGGAAACCAGTGGATAAGCTTTATTTGGACTTTGAGAAGGCATTTGACAAAGTCCCACACAAGAGGTTCGCATGTAAAATTAAAGTGCATGGGATTAGGGGTAGTGTATTGAGATGGATAGAAAACTGGTTGCAGACAGGAAACAAGGAGTAGGAATAAATGGGTCTTTTTCCAAATGGCCAGGCAGTGACTAGTGTGGTACCGCAAGAATCGTGGCTGGGACCCCAGCTATTCACAATATATATTAATGATTTAGATGAGGGAACTAAATATCTCTAGATTTGCAGATGACACAAGCTGGGTGGGAGGGTGAGCTGTGAGGAGGATACAGAGATCCGTTAGTGTGATTTGGGCAAGTTGAGTGAGTGGGCAAATGAATGGCACATGCAATATAATTTGGATCAATGAGAGGTTATCCACTTCGGTAGCATAAACGAGAAGGCAGACAATTACCTGAATTACCATAAATTAGTTGAGGGGAATGTACAATGAGACCTAAATGTCCTCGTACACCAGTCATTGAAGATAAGCATGCAGGTGCAGTAGGTGGTACAAAGGCAAATGGCATGTTGACCTTCATAGCAAGAGGGTTCGTGTGCCGGAGCAGGGATGTCTCGCTGCGATTACACGGGGCCTTGCTGAGGCCACGCCTGGGATATTGTGTGCAGTTTTGGTCTCCTTATCTGAGGAAGGATGTTCTTGCTGTAGATGGAGCGCTGAGAACATTTACTAGATTGATCCCAGGAATTCCTTGGCTCTTGATATCACCTGCCTTTGCTCAATAATCCTGGACTAAGAAATAAAACTGCAATTAAAAAGGTGTAAAAACTTACCTAACATTGGGGCAAGTTAACCAAGTTAGCGCTGACCCAGGATTTTCCATTCAGCAGGTCCAGTGCAGCACAGGAGTTCCAGCTGTCAAAAAAAGTCAGCTGGGAGTTTGAACACCGCTCGCTTCCAGTGCACATATCCGCATGTCTGCACTTCCGGGTCATGGCGCCTTGCATGATGGTCAAGCAACTTAAGTCGGTGACTCGAAATGAAGTTACAGGCCATTGAGTCAATTCGGACTATATTCGCTGGAGTTCAGAAGAATGAGAGAAGATCTCATAGAAACATATAAAAATCTAACAGGACTTGACAGGGTCGGTGCAAGAAGGATATTCCCTATGGTGGGGATGTCCAGAACCAGTCGTTATTGTCTGAGGATATGGGGTAGACCATATAGGACAGAAATGTGGAGAAATTTCTTCACTCAGAGAGTGGCCAACCTATGGAATTCGCTACCACAGAAAGTAGTTGTGGCCAAAGAAGCAGTTAGATATAGCACTTCGGACGAAGGGGATCAAAGGATATGGGGGCAAAGGAGGGATTAGGCTGTTGAGTTTGATGATCAGCCGTAATCATAATGAATGGTGGAGCTTACCCGAAGGACCAAATGACCTCCTCATGCTTCTATTTCTTCTGTTTCTATGAAGCCCTCTCCCCCAGCATTGGGCCCAATGAGCACCCATCCGGGCACCATCCCCGGCACAGGTTGGCACTTCCATGTTGGGGAGGTGCTGGGGGACAGTGATGGGCGCAGTGATGGGTGGGAGGGTCTGGCATGTCCCACTCCCCTGGTGGCTACATGTACATTTGCTCACCTGGAAGGATTCCCTTCAGTGAATCCCGTTTTTAAAAAATTGTTGTAAACATCGCCAGCATGAATGAATTAGGTAGTATTAGATTCAAGGAAGAGGCATACAAATTGGCAGAAGAAATAACAGACCTGAGGATTGGTAGCAATTTAGAATTTATCAAAGGAGGATGAAGTGATTGATTAAGAAGGGGAAAATCTTGCGGGGAACATAAAAACTGACTGTAAAAGTTTCACTAGGTATGTGAAGAGAAAAAGATTGGTGAAGACAATTAGAAACAGGACAATTTATAACGGGCAAGAAAGAAATGGCTGGCCAACTAAGTACATAATTTAGTTCTGACTTCACAAAGGCAGACACAAATAAAATACCAGAAATGTTGGGGGACCCAGAGATTAGTGAGAGGGAGGAACTGAAAGAGATCAGTATTAGTAGGGAAATAGTGTTGGGGAAATGGATAGAGTTGAAGGCTGGAAAATCCCCAGGGCCTGATAATGTGCATCACAGAGTACAGGAGGAAGTGGCCCTAGAACTAGTAGATGCATTGATGGTAATTTTCCAAGATTCTATGGACTCTGAAACAGTTCCTGCAGACTGGAGGGTAGCTAATGTAATCCCTCTATTTAAAAAAGGGAGGGAACTACAGACCAATAAGCCTGACGTCAGTATTAGGGAAGATGCGAGAGACATTTGTAGAGGTTTTATAGCAGAGCACTTGGAAAACACTGGTAGAATTTGACAGTCAGCATGGATTTACAAAAGGAAAATTATGCTTGATGAATAGAATAGAATCCCTAGAATGCTATTCGGCCCACCGAGCCTGCACCGTTCATTGGAAAGAGCACCCTACTTAAGGCCATGCCTCCACCCTAACTCCTTAACCCAGTAACCCCACCTAACCTTTGGGTATTAAGGGGCAATTTAGCATGGTCAATCCACCTAACCTGCACATCTTTGGACTGTGGGAGGAAAGCGGAGCACCCAGAGGAAACCCATGCGTCGCGGGGAGAAAGTACAAACTCCACACCGACAGTCACCTAAGCCAGAATTGAACGCGGGACCCTGGAGCTGTGAAGCAGCAGTGCTAACCACTGTGTCACCATGCCGCCCCTGGAATTCCTCAAGAGTGCAACTGGTAGAGTTGGTGAGGGGGGGTAGGGTCAGTAGATGTGATTTATTTGGATGTTTGGAAGGCTTTCGATGAGGTCCCACAAAGGTGGTTAGCGTGTATAATTAAAGTGCATGGGATTGGGCTAGTGTATTGAGATGGATAGAAAACTGTTTGGCAGACAGGAAAGAAAGTATAGGAATAAACGGGTCTTTTTCCAAATGGCAGGCAGTGACGAGTGGGGTACCACAGGGATTGTTGCTGAGAGAAGGGTATGGGCTGGAGCCGGGCCAATCTACCTGGGTAAAAGTTGGAGGCAGTATAGGGATTGTCAGGTGTTGAGGTGGGCTTTGTAAAAGGCCCAGTTGGTGCTTTGGAACTTTACCCCAGTTAAAATAAAAACACAAAAGCCCTTTCATCCTCAACCCTCACATAATGAGGCTTGGCTGAGAGTGCAGGCATCAACTACTCTTGTTGAAACATCTGCACCCCATTGACGGTGTTGCACGTTTTACTGTGGGTGTAAAACGCGTTTATTGGAGTGTATTAACACGCCTCCGTTTAAAGGCCGTGTGCTTAACACTGCTAGGCTCTATGTATGTATTTTCAGCTCGGGAGTCGCCAGGTGCCGTATCTAGGCACCTCACAAATATTCCAAGGTCAGGTTCAAAGTAATAAAACGATACACCGATTAGTAAGTTCCAAACGATCAATATTTATTATACAATTATAATAAATACGCATGCACACGCTAAGGGACTAAGCTATGACTAAACTAAGCGATCAGAATACTTAACTAAACAGGAACAGGCAAGGTCAGGGAGCGAGGCCTTCGTTCCGATCTTGGTCTGCAACCTTCAGAGAGCGTGCTGGTCACTGGGGGACTAGAGAGCCTGGTTCGCGTAGCGAGCGTCGTATTGGCACTTACGGTTCGGCGGCTGGTGCTCAACGGCTGGAGTCAGGATGCAGGTTGGAGTTCTTGGTCAAAGCCGGAGCACGAAACAACAGACAGGACCATGGGTGGGGGTCTATCTTTTATAGGGGTCCCCAATGTCCTTGCCTTTTCCTGGGCGGGCTTTACCTTCAGGTATCGATTGGATCGCTTCCAATCAATATCTTTTGAATTCCTCCAATGTGAGGGTCTTTCTCGATGGTGGGGGCGGTTTCTATAGTGGATACTTCTGGTGCCGCTCTGTCTGGACATCCACTTAAAGTATCTTATTCAAATCCAAATGTTGCCATTGTGTGTGCCTAGATCTGGACTGCCTCATTAGTATGTAAAGTGTTCTGCCATTATCACCTTTGGTTTGAGATCTTCCACCTGGCCAGAAACTAGTTTTGCTGCTTGCAGAATGCTAATGAGTGTTTGCAACTGCTGCCTTGGCTAAACTGCTTTTTCCCTGCAGTCTTAGCGATTCTCCATTTTGTTTAGTTCAGTGTCCATTTTAGGTGGCTACAGTGGCTACAACGGTCAGCTCAGTCTCTCTGATCTCTGGAGCCAATTTGATAATATTTGTTTTCTTAAGGTTAAGTGGCATCAAGGGCTTGGGTTTTGTTACTGATATTTTAACGGGTCTGAATAGCTGACACTTTTATTGCCTTCTAGTGAAATTACCATCAGGGGCTGGATTTGCACTTCTACCCAATAGAAGAATATTTTAAAAATTGGTAAGATTTTGCCCAATGAGTTGAATGTCTTCCGTCTATGTCATAAAGTTCAATGGTTTTTGCGCAAGTAAACCTGTTGGTATTGGACCCTTAAGCTGAAACCCTGTTACTACAAAACAAATTTTTCTGCATCAGGCATTTAGCTTTTTGATCTGAGCACTAATGTGATTCAATCTTCAGTAAAACCTCATTCTATCAACATCAAAAACTATTTTAAAAATACATTTTAATATCCTGTGGTGACTGCAGTATGATGGAAATTATTGAACAAACTCTAAGATAATATATCTGGATTAACACATCCTTACTAAAGAAAAGAAAGCAATTCTATTCATTATGTCTTCTTCCCTATATCCGCAAAGAGGCCTCCTAATTTTGGTGTATACTTTTGGCAGTAACATTTTAAAAAATAAATTTAGAGTACCCAATTCATTTTTTCCAATTAAGAGGCAATTTAGTGTGGCTAATCCACCTAGCTGGCACATTTTTGGGTTTTGGGGGCGAAACTCACGCAAACACGGGGAGAATGTGCAAACTCCACACGGACAGTGACCCAGAGCCGGGATCGAACCTGGGACCTCGGCGCCGTGAGGCCACAGTGCTAACCCACTGCGCCACCGTGCTGCCCGTTTTGGCAGTAACATGAGGGATATTGGAGACTTATGCCATCAGATTTAGACTGCACAACTTCATACACTGTAAGAATCATATTGGATGAGTAGTGCTCCCAATGGGTATTCCTTCTTCTGTTTCAAATGTTGACCTAATACGAGAAGTAAACTAACACTAGAGTATTGTTGGTTAACACTAATATCATGCACCAGGTCAACTCCCAGTGAGTCTTTTAATATTGGCATATTAAATTTTTAGATTTTTGTTTTCATTTCTGTTTTCAACTAATATCAGCTGTGTTCGGGAAATCTGCAAGTAAAAGTGATTATAAGAGACATGTCCATAAGATGAGTGCATTTACAGCACGGCTAATGGACCAGCAGGAGAAGGAGTTTTTCCTTCAGTCCAACAAGCAAACTGCTTCACAGACTTTGTGATCAGTCACTGCCCCGTTGCATATTGCCGTGATTTACCCAGACGTTATGATTTACCCATGTTATTCATGATCTACCCTTCCAAGACCCTTCTGCCCACAGAAATAAATTTAAAACTCTGCTGCTGTTAATTTCAGTTGGCCCACGTTAACAGTTATTTTGGGGATTTCCATCTACAAGAAGTACCCCACTCAACACAATCCCCCACCCCCACCCCCCAGAGCGCTCCACAGCCCTGAGTAAATATTGGGGCTTGTGTGTGTGGGTATAGTCCAATATTCCACCTAAATTACGATTTTCCATGTGAGGCCATAAACATTTATGAGTGTCAGAAGTGCATTTTACAGTTTAGCCCAATCATGTCCTCAGTCATTGACCAGACATTAACACATCTAGCAGCTGTTGTAGGATTGTGGCGAGCGGCCATAACCCACTTGAATTCCTTCTCTGTAGCTCGAGTGCTGAGACCAATTATAATATCCCTGCCCACTTTGCACAAACCAAAGCTGATTCTGGTCAATGTGTCTCACTAAACTGACATGTAGGAACTTAAAAGGTTATTTGATTGCATTTCTTTTAGCGGCTATCTGCCTGGTAAAATGCATTTGATTGCATTTTAACTTTCAATTGAATTATTTGAGGTGCCTACTTGATACTTATAAGTTAATCGTGCAATCATTCTGGTGGGTAAATTGCTGTAAGAGTAATCTGCCTGTAATCACACTGGCAATAAGGTAGGACATTCTTGTGAGACGTGTATTGCGTTTGCTATCAAAAGCAGCAAGTGGAATAGCTTTCAATTTACATTGCTATCTCATAGATAACACCAAGAGTCTCATATCATTTAATAAATTAAACCATAACAAATAATCAATATTAACCTTTCTTTTTACTTTTCTCTGTACATTTCTATTAATAATTGGATTTTTTATAAACTATGATTGCTAATGATATTATTGGAGCTTTGGCTTAGTTACTGAGAACAACCATATGATGAAATTGAATTGATTTCAGATATCATTAACAAAATTGTGCTGTGTCATCAATTGTATGTGGCATTTGATTCAGGCTTAAAAATTCTTCCACATTTGAAAAGCTAATGTATTCTCAGCAAATGTATTGTTACAATTATGAGGTTTATAAATTTGTAATATATTGGGATTAAAGCTTGAAACTTACTGGAAATCATGTCATGTGACCTGTTTTTACATCTGTCTGACAATAAGCCTGGATGGTTTGATGGATAGAACAAGAACAAAGAACAATACAACAGTACAGCACAGGAACAGGCCCTTCGGGCCTCCAAGCCAGCACCGATCACGTGTCCTATCTAGACCAACCGCCTACATCCTTCTATATCCCATCTGTTCATGTATCTATCCAGACAAGTCTTAAAGGTCGTTAACGTGTCTGCCTCAACCACCTCACTTGGCTGTGCATTCACGCCACCACCAACTCTGTGTAAAAAACTTCCCCCGCACATATCCACGGAACCTACCCCCCCCCCCCCCTCACCTTGAACTTGGGCCTCTTACAATTGTCATTTCTGCCCTGGGAAAAAGCCTCCAACTGTTCACCCTATCAATACCCTCATAATTTTACAAATTTCTATCAGGTCACCCTTCAGCCTCCATCTTTCTAGGGAGAACATTTCCAGTTTATTCAATCTCTCCTCATAGCTAATACCCTCCCTGTCAGGCAACATCCTGATAAACCTTTTCTATAAGCCTCCATGTCCTTCTGGTACTGTGGTGACCAGAATTAGACACAGTATTCCAAATGTGGCCTAACCAACATCCCACATAACTATAACATAATCTGTGAATTTTTATACTCGATGCCCCGTCCGATGAAGGCAAGTATGCCATATGCTTTCAATGCCACCGTTTCCTCCTGTGCTGTCACTTTTAAGGATCTGTGAAAATGAAAAAGGAAGTGAAAATCGCTTATTGTCACAAGTAGGCTTCAAATGAAGTTACTGTGAAAAGCACCTATTTGTCACATTCCAGCGCCTGTTCAGGGAGGTTGGTACGGGAATTGAACCGTGCTGCTGACCTGCCTTGGTCTGCTTTCAAAGACAGCGATTTAGCCCTGTGCTAAACCAGAGGACCTTATCTCTCTGTGGGTCTATGCTCCTGATGGTTCTGCCATTTATTTTATAGTTCCCACCTGAATTGGACCTGCCAAAATGCATCACCTCGCATTTTTCTGGGTTAAATTTCATTTTCGATTTCTCCGTCCAATTTTGCTACCTACCTATATCCTGCTGTATTCTCCGACAATCTTCATCGATGTGAAAAGAAGCTTAGATGACTTTACAGAGAAGAAGATACAAAGTATATATGCTTGGAGACAATGGCAGCAGTCTAGGTTTTCAATGAGCAGAGTCTGAATCTGCCAAAATCCCAAAAAGGTATTGGAGACATTAGGTTGTAAATAATTATGGTGTATACTATCTGTCATAATATACACACAGGTATATGATGGTGCACAGACAGGCAGTGATTGACACACAGGATGACCAGTGAACACACAGAACACAGCAGCCAATCATCAGACAGGACACGACCACTATAAAGCCAGAGGGCACTTGTTTTCCCGCTCTCTCGGGAACCAGCCTCTGAGACAGTCAGAGCTCGTGAGCAGCAACTAGAACATACACCATGTGGTAGTAAGATAGTCTGGTCAGGCTAGCCTCAGGTCTCCAGTCAAGTCAGCATAGTGTCAACCCACAGTTAAAGCATGTATTATAGTTAAGAGTTCAATAAAATCGAGTTGCATTCTTCAAGTGTTGGAAGCTTGTCTCTCTCACTACTGCAGTAAACGCAGTACTCACAGACCCAGCTTACCCAACACATCACTATCCATTTACTTCTGAGGTGAAAGCAGGGCCGGCTCAAGGTACCGGCAACTCGGGCAGTCGCCCGGGGCGCCATGTGCTAGGGGGCGCCATGAAGGAGTGCGTGACCAGCGTCAGAGACCCGGCGCCGCGTAAAAGACTCGGGTCCCGCGCATGCGCATTTGGGCCGTTGCCAACCAGCGCATGCGCGGTGGCCGCCCTCCCTCAGGCCGCCCCGCACAAACATGGCGGATGGATCCAGGCTCGCCGGTGGTCACTCCGGCCCCCCCCCCCTCGGGCTCACTCCGGCCCCCCCCTCGGGCCCCCTCCGCCCTCCCGGCCCCCCCCCCCCCCCCCCCCCCCGGCCCCGGCCCCCCCCCGCCCCCCCCGGCCCCGCCCCCCCCCCCCGAAGGGCGCCGAAGTTCAGCTTGCCCGGGGCGCCAGCAACCCTAGGGCCGGCGCTGGGTGAAAGGGAGTTCAGGTCAAGTATAGTTGATGAGCATTTCTACCCAGATACATGACTAATGTGTTTCACATTGCCATGTGGAAGAGGGCAGATGAAGCAATTTTTAAGATCGGGTTACAGACTTCCCTACAAATCAATGAATATCACAGATAGACAACAGTTTGTGTTCTGTGTAGTTAGCAAAGTGTTTGACTTTCTGAGCTATCACAGTGGGATGCAGGAGAGAGATAATCTCTCGTCAAAGAGATGCATCTCATTTCCTGCTTTGTATTGCAAATTATGTGTTCTGGTATGGCAAGGAAGAAGAAGAATCAGTGGAACAGGCTTTACTGCTGGTAGTGTTGTGGTAAAAAAAAACTCAAAAAATTGAGGCATGCACATAGAGATGTTCACTAGAAATTATTAGTCAGAGTTGGGGATATGGGAATCTATTGGAAGTTATGAACAAATATGGACTGTTTGCTATTAGAGCTGCAATTTCATGGACAGTGTGATATATAGTTGGCATAAAAGGAAGTGTTCCTCTCTGTAGTTTAAAGTATAAGTTTCTTACAAAAAGTAAAAGTTTTGTCAACAATGCTGATATTTATTAGTGACAGTCAATGCATTTACATGTGAAATCTTGATGTGTCGTTCTTTCAGCTGTTGCAGGAAGTTCAAATATTTTATAAATGTATGGGTCTCCACAGAAATCATAACAGTATGGGTCCCCATCATAAGTCAACGGGTAAATATGCAATCGAGTTAGTTTGCTGACCACAATAAGGATGATCAGTACAGGCACTATTGGATTCAAGCACCTACAATGGTTCAAGAAGGAGGCTCATTATCCCCTCTTCAGGGGTATCCAGGGAGGATACCCCTGGTCTTGCTGGTCTTGGCATGCGGCAACATCACCAACATTTATTTTTTAAAAACTTATTGGCCCGCAACTTCCTGTAGGATTTGCGACTTTAAATTGCTGGTGTGATGACCTGCTTGAACAGAAGGTAAGCGCACGCTGTTTAAACTCCCAGACTTTTTTTTCCTGCTTGTAGCTCTGTGCTGCTGCATGAAAAATCCAGACGCAGCGCTAACTTGGGCCACTTTAAAAAAAAAGTAAATTTAGAGTACCCAATTCATTTTTTTTTAAATTAAGGAGCAATGTAGCATGGCCAATCCACCTACCCTGCTCATCTTTGGGTTGTGGGGGCGAAACACACGCAAACACGGGGAGAATGTGCAAACTCCACACGGACAGTGACCCAGAGCCAGGATCGAACCTGGGACTTCGGCACTGTGAGGCAGCTGTGCTAACCACTGGGCAACCATGCTGCCATAACTTGGGCCACTTAACGGATATTTGGTGAGCCTTATTTACTGTCTAGGAGATGTAGGAAATATTTTTATAGCAGGTTAAAGTTTTATATTATTAGTGCTTAGAATTTATGAATATGTTTAAAATCCAAATAAAATGAAAGGAAGATATATATATATTTTTGAGCTTTGGTTTGTCATGAGGCTGTTAATTCCATTAAAAGGGTACTTTATTGTATCAAATGTGTTTGAAATCACAGAGGTGAATGAATGATTTTTTTTAAACGTTAATTTAATTAAAGGTACCCTAATGGATAAAATACAGTGATCACTTGCAATCGGGTACGATTGTCCACCTATGATACTCTGTGCTACTTGTCACGGGTTCTGTGGGTCCTTGCAAGATTGATGATCCCGATCCTAGAGCCACATCTTTAATCACTCACTTTGCAAGAGTTTTGAAAAGGTGGGATCGGGGTAGCACGGTGGCACAGCGGTTAGCACTGCTGCCTCATGGCACCGAGGACTTGGATTCGATCCCGGCCCCAGGTCACTGTCCATGTGGAGCTTGCACATTTTCCCCCTGTTTGCCTGGGTCTCACCCCCACAACCCAAAAACGTGTGCAGGGTAGGTGGATTGCCCATGCTAAATTGGACAAAAATAATTGGGTACTCTAAATTTATAAAACAGAAAGGTGGGATTGGTCCTTGGATGCTAAGTCCTGCGTATTCCTTCCTCAGGTTTCATTTGTGGGCCTCCTCATGCCGCAGGGTGTTCTCAAAGAATTGTGACCCTTCAACCAGGAAGATCCTCCAAGTAGGTCTCTTCTGAGCAAAGGTCTCCCAGGCATTGACGTCTATGTTCCATTTCTTGAAGCAAGCCTACAAGGTGTCTTTGAAGAGCTTACTTTGTCTTCATTTGGTTGGGGATCCTTTCTTGAGCTGGGTGAAGAAGATTTGCTTTGGCAGTCAGGACTCTGATATCCTAAGCATATGGGCGGTCCAGCGGAGTTGGTTTTGGATGATCATGCCCAGGATACTAGTGCTATTGATTCCTTCAAGGACACTAATATTAATATGCCTGTCCTCCCAGCTGATTCAGAACTAAAGTACATTTGTATTTTACAAATTATTTTAAACTGAGTTGTTTATGAGTCTCCCTGATGTAATGTTCATCCTTAGAAGCCTCACTGATTACTTCAAATGCTTAACAAAGTTTAATACCTTAGTTGATATACCCAAGACTCGTGTAAGCTAATGTGAACTATCTCTCTGACACTTATTGCAGCAACCCAAGAGTGTACTGCCAAAGGACATCTCAAAATGATGTCAGAGGAGATGTGCACCAGGAAACTGCACTTCAGCAGCTGCTGCTTCAGACATTGAGCTTGTCAATTAACAATTGTCAAAACTCTCCCCTTGTCCCTCTTCACTCCCTCTTCCCTCCTCCCCTTTCCCTCCTCTCCCCCCCCCCCCCCATTTCCCACATCTTCCCTCTCTCCCGTTAACAAATAGATGGGACCTTTGTTTTTAAGTGAGAAAGAAATTTGTAACAGTTGAGGCAATTTTATGTCATTGTTCAGCTGATAAAGTTAAACATTAAGTTTAATGTTAAATTGGTTTCAAAGTTTTATATTTATAAAATAATTTTTGTTAATAAATGTTTTACATTAATCTTTACCAGCTTCTACAAATGTCTTACTTACTGAAACATCAAAACCCAACATTTATCTGAAATAATTATAAATGAATAAGATAATTGAAGTAAACAAGGCAGAAACATATTTAACATGGTGGCACACGAGTTAGCATTGCAGCCTCACAACATCAGGCCTTGGGTGACTGAGTGGTGTTTATACATCCTCCCCATGTGTGCATTGATTTCCTAGAACCATGGAATAAAACCATAGAATTCCTACTGCGCAGATCGAGGCCATTCATCCCATTAAGTCTGAACCAACCCTCTGAAACAGTACCCTACTTGGGTCCACTCCCCTGTCCATTACCCAAAACCTAAGCAGTACATCCCTAGACGCTAACAGGTAACTTAGCAAGCCCAAACCACTTAACCTGCACATCTTTGGACTCTGGAAGGAAACCGGAGGAAATCCACGCAGACAACGGGAGAATGTGCAAAGTACACACAGACAATCACCCAAGGCCAGAATTGAACCCGGGTCCCTGGCGCTGTGAAGCAGCGGTGCTAACCACCGTGTCGTTGTGCCATCGCCAGGTGCTTCGGTTTCCTCCCACAGTCCAAAGATGTGCAGTTTAGGTGGATTAGCCTTGCTAAATTGCCCTTTAGTGTCCAAAGGTTTGGCGGGGTTATGGAGAAAGGGCAGGGACATAGGCCTGGGTAGTGTACTATTTTGAAGTGTCAGTGCAGACTCAATGCGCCAAATGTCGTACTTCTGCACTTTAGTGATTCTATAAAAACTAATTTTAAAAAACCTGTTCCAAGGACAGTGACAGTAGAAAGCTTTTAAAATCTAATGACCACAATCTAAATTAAAACACAAACATATTTAAGCATGCCACACCTAAAATTATATAATACAATGCAGATTTAAATAGTTTCACAGATTTTAAACGAATAAGCAAACCTATGTTCACTTATAAATAGTCACCTTTAATCGTCAAAAAATAAAAATTACTTTAAAAGAATCAACAACAATAGTAATGCCTGTTTAAAAGAAAAAACTAAAAAATATTTTTTAAATACTTCATACCTTTAAAACAATGTTAAAATAGTTGCCTGTTGTTTATCTCTAAATCTATTGTTTAAATGCCTGCCCTCAAGCTGGTTGCATCAAAAGAGGGCGGGGCTGCAGTTGTTCTGCACCATGCTGATGCCTGCGCAGATCGGGGCGCTGGAATTCTCCGCACCTTTGGGGACCAAGCCCTCACATTGAGGGGCTAGGCACGCGCCGGAGCGGTTGGCACCACGCCGACTGGCGTGGTGCCAAAACCGGCACAACAGCCTTTGACGCCCGCCTGCGGGGGGGTCGGAGAATTTCGCCCGAGGTTCCTCGTAACATCGAAGCGCAGATAAGTGCGCACATTTCGATTTCAAAATCTGCGGCCCGTGGTTTCCTGCTGCAAGCAGGAAGTATGGGCCATTTTCCCTGGACTAGGAAGGGGAAAAACAATTGGCATTCCAACCCGTATTCATGAACTTCTGGAAAGTGTACATGTGAATATCAGATCAGCATAGAAGACTTGGCTGTGATGCTACCTACATTTCCATACCTGGCCGATTCTTGGATCAGAATTTTGTTGGCAGGGTGGGAACCCTCAAGCTGGACAGCAAAGCTGAAGAAACCGGCCCTTGCTGTTTGGGAGACTCCTAGATTGCATTTTTCCACCATCCATCAACTGATTGACATCAGACACCCACGTTTTGAAAAGATGAGAGCCCACCTCCAAACACTTCTGGTCAGTTGGAGGACTGACAGTCCAGCAGTGCTACAGGGACTGCATCTAGAAGTGAGGACACCATGGGAGCAGGCTGCTCTTACAACCATTGTAGGGTCTTGGGTCAATGTGGGGCCGTCGGGCAGGCCACAGCAAGGGGTTAGGATTGATGAGTCAAGGGGGAGGTTTGTCCACTGGGGTGACCTGCATTTCTGAGGTCCCACTTTGTGAGTCACAGGATGCCAGCTGTGGTTTTGCAGATTGGTGTTCCCACATGGCACAGAGCCCACTCCCACACAGGTAAAATGCCAGTGGCAGTGGCGAGAGAACTGAAGTGGCCCAATTGGCCTATGGGTGGCAAGGAGCCTCCTTCACCTTTTACTGCAACTTGAAAAATGCCATGTCAACAGGAACGCTGTGCACACTCCCCACCTATCCTTCCCAATTTGGGAGAGCCACCTTTCTCCCAGCCTGTCAATCCAATCCTTCGCCTTGAATTTTCCTACTTAAACCTTGGCAAAATGATTTGTTGGTTGGGAATTAATTGACAGCTGGAGCAGATTGCCAAGTCTCTTTCAATGAACCATGATATTTGCATCCCACCTCCTTATCCAATCAGAAAGGACAGACGGGATGAAACCCTGAAGATTTTCCAATGCTAAGAATGACAGCATGGGTTAGAATGGCTCCACAGGACTTGGACTTTTGAGGCTGCAGAAACCACAGGAATGGAGTGGAAACCTGGGAAGGCTGCTCCACATGTCTCTCACTCTTCCCAATGGGATTTGAGGGACTGCAGTGAGGTGATCGTTCCCAAGGATAGGAGGAAGTTGTAAAGCTCTCCAACCAAGTTGTTATGCATAGAACAGAGGAACATTGACACATAGGAGCAGCAGACCATTCAGCATGTTGAGCCTGCTCCACTATTCAGTACCATCATGACTGATCATCCACTTCAATGCCTTTCCCCCACATTATCCCCGGAACCCTTCATCTAGTTCAGTGCTTCTCAAAGTGTGGTACGCGTACTGGTGCCGGTACACGAGCCGTCGTCTGCCGGTACGTGGAGTACACCCAGAAAAGAAACACTTTCACACTTGCGCAAAGGTGAGTTCTGAGCTGGAGCTGGAGCTGGGGCTGGGGCGTTCCAAGGTTCCGTCCTCGTGCTGAGCGGGGCGGGCGGGCGGGGGTGGGGGGTTGCGTCCTCGGGTCGTGCTGGGGGCTGGGGGGGGTTGCCACCTCGGGCCGTGCAGGGGGCTGGGGGGGGGGGGGTTGCGTCCTCGGGCCGTGCTGGGGGGGGGGGGTTACGTCCTCGGGCCGTGCAGGGGGGGGGGGTTGCGTCCTCGGGCCGTGCTGGAGGCTGGGGGGGTTGCATCCTCGGGCCGTGCTGGGGGGGGGGGGGTTGCGTCCTCGGGCCATGCTGGGGGGGGTTGCGTCCTCGGGCCGTGCTGGGAGGGGGGGGGGTTGCGTCCTCGGGCCTTGCTGGGGGGGGGGTTGCATCCTCGGGCCGTGCTGGGGTGGGGGGGTTGCGTCCTCGGGCCGTGCTGGGGGGGGGGGTTGCGTCCTCGGGCCGTGCTGGGGGGGGGGGACAATTATATTACATTATATTATATTATTGCAAATATATCCATTATATTTGCAATAATATAATATAATGTAATATAATTGCCCCTGCAATAAGATATATCTCAAAAAAATTTCTGGGGGTTCACATCCCCACCCCCCCGAACCCCCAACTGGTTTGGCTTGTTTCGCTCACCGGTCCCTGGCACATTGAAAAAAAAACTACCGGTACGCCACATCAGATAGTTTGAGAAGCACTGATCTAGTTGGTATTTAGAAATATGTGAATCTCTGCTTCAAACATACTGAACAGTTGAGCCCCCACACACCTCTGGGGTAGAGAAATCCAAAGATTCACAACCTTCCGAGCAAAAATATTTCTCCCCATATCAGTTCCAAGTGGCTTCCCCATTATTTTGAACTTGTGTCCCCAGGTACTCGACTTCCAAACATGGAAAAACATCCTACCTCCATCTCCCTCATCTATCCCATTAATTATTTTCTAGTTTTCAATGAGGTCACCTCACATTCTTCGAAATTCTGGAGAATATAGAGCCACTTTGCTCATCTCTATTCAAAGGACAATTCCGCCATCCTGGGAACAGGTCTGGTGAACCTATTTGCACTCCCTCCATGGCAATAATATCCTTCCTAAGGTAGGGGGACCAAAATTGCACACAGTACTCCAGGCACGTCTAACCAAGGTTGTATAAAGTCGAAGCAAGACTTCAGCTACTCCTGTACACAAATCCTCTTGCAATAAAGGCTGAAATACAGCTTGTCTTCCTAATTACTGGCTGCAGCTGCTTGCTAGCTTTCAGTGACTTGTTGACATGGACAATCAGGCCCCTTCCTAATCTCTTACAATATAAGAAAGACTCGGTATATCTGCTCCTCCTGACAAAGTGGATAACCTCACATGTTTGTACCGTATACTCCCACAGTCCAAAGATATATAGGTTAGGTGGATTGGCCATGCTAAATTGCCCTTAATGTCCAAAGAGGTGGGGTGGGGTTACTGGGTTACGGGAATAGGGTGGAGGTGTGGGCTTGGCTAGGGTGAGCTTTCCAAGGGGCGGTGCAGACTCGATGGGCCGAATAGCCTCTTTCTGCACTGTAATTTCTATGATTCTATGATTCCATCTGCCATGTTTATTATCACTCACTAAGTCTGACCAAATTCTCTTGAAGCTGTTTTGCATGTTCCTCACAACACACCTTCCCACCTAACTTTGTGTCATCCACAAACTTGGAAATATTACATTTGGTCCCCACTATATTAGTGATATATATTCTGAACAGTTGCCACCTAATTACTGATCCTTGCAGTACTTCACTCATCAGAGACTGTGAATGCGTGCATGACCCATTTATTCCTACATTCTGTTTTCTACCTGTTAGTCAATCCTTAATCCATGCCAACATTTACCGCCTATCCTATGTGCTATAATTTTGGTAGCTAACCTCCTGTAGGAGACTTCATCAAAGCCTTCTGAAAATCCAAATATACTACATCCACGGACTCCCCTTTATCAGTTCTGTTGGTAACATCCTCAAAAATCATGTTAGTCAAACATGATTATCCATTCACAAATCCATGTTGACTATGCCCAACCAGGGGCGCGATTCTCCGCAAATGCGGTGAATCGTAAAGTCTGCAGTGAAACTGGCCGAGTTTCACGGCAGCCTCCGCGCCCCCTCCCGGGACCCGATTCTCCCCCCGGGCGGGGCTAGCAATAAATTAAATAAATTTAGTGTATCCAATCATTTTTCCAATTAAGGGGCAATTTAGAGTGGCCAATCCACCTAGCTTGCACGTTTTTGGATTGTGGGGGCGAAACCCATGCAAACACGGGGAGAACGTGCAAACTCCACACGGACAGTGACCCAGAGCCGGGATCGAACCTGGGACCTCAGCGCCGTGAGGCCGCAGTGCTAACCCACTGCACCACCGCGCTGCCCCAACGGCATCGCGGCCTTAGCGACTGTCGCTAAGTCCGGGCGTCAAGCGTCACGCCGGCTGACACGCACAATGACGTCAGCCACGCATGCGCGGGTTAGACGGCTCCAACCCGCGCATACGCGGGGCCATCATCTCCCTCGGCCGCCCCGCGGACTGATCCTGCGGGGCGGAGGACGGAGAAAGAGTGCGTCCGTTACGGACGCACTGGGACCGATCGCGGGCCCATGCCCCCCTTGGCATGGCCGTGGTATGGCCGTGCCAATCGGGGCCCTGGATGCCCAGAACGGGCATGTTGCAGCTGTTTTTATGACGGCAGCAAGCAGGTGTGTTTGCTGCCGAAAAAACGGCCGTAAAGGCCTGGGAACTCGGCCCATCGGCCTGGGGACCACGTGTCGTGGGGCGGCCATGGGGTGGGGGGGGGGGAGAAAATAGCGGGAGGGCGTGAAAACTGTTGGGGACGCCCTCCCACTATTCTCTGACCCGTCGTGGGCAGCGGAGAATTGCGCCCCAGATCTTTATTCCATTTACCATGGATGGGATTCTCTGAGCCTCCGCGCCAAAATCGTGGTCAGCGCGGGGGTGGAGAATGAAAATGAAATGAAATTAAAATCGCTTATTGTCACAAGTAGGCTTCAAATGAAGCTACTGTGAAAAGCCCCTAGTCGCCACATTCCGGTGCCTGTTCGGGGAGGCTGGTACGGGAATTGAACCGTGCTGCTGGCCTGCCTTGGTCTGCTTTCAAAGCCAGTGATTTAGCCCTGTGCTAAACCAGCTCCAATGGGCGTTGAAGCCAAAATCAAGCGCGACGCCACTCGCGCAATTCTCTGGTCCCCGGAGAATCGCGCGTGCGCAGTCTACGTGGTGCAGGTAAGGGGCCATTGACAGGCCCCCGTGGCGATTCTGCGAGGATAACTGGCCGTGGTTCTAACCATGTTTTGCCTGTAGGGAACGGCCGGCGGCGGCTGCTGACTCATTCCGCGGCCGCCCTGGTGGGGGGGCGGAGGTATTGTTGCCGATTTATCTCTACTACTAGGTCTTTTCTGTGGCTCTGTTCCAATTTGGGCAATCAGTCAATTTGCCTTCTTTCTATATTGTCTATGTCTGAAAGCTTAGAGTCGCCAGGTATCGAATGATACCACCAAAGTTTCAACCCGCTGTTGATCAAAGAACCAAACACCGATTAGCTAGTTCAAGGTCAAGAGTACTTTATTTACATACACTCAGTCATGCAACATAAACACTACTAGGTAACTACACCCATTACTAAGACAACCTGTACTTAACTTTGGGCACCCGGTTTAGGTCAGGAAACAGTGGCCGCTGTTCAATTCTGGTTCTCTTGGGTTTGAAGAGGTAACTGCCGCTCAGCTGGGGTAATCTGTCTGGTAGAGTGCGTTGAACTCAAACTTGCTTCTGGTGTTGCTGTGATTGCCGATGACCGTAACCGGGGTACCAAGGCCAAAAGAGAGTGAGCATATGGCGAATTCTTCCTCTGTACTCAGGGTTTTCACGCTCTTTTGGGCGGTCCTTCGATTTGGGCCTTACTAATTGGGTGATCCCTGATCACTCCGTTCAAATCCTTAGCCAATAAGTGGGCAGGGATCTGGATGACTGGACGTGTCATTGTTTGTGTTTCCCTTGGACAGGGAGTGGTGCCGAAATGTCTGGTACTGTCCCGGTTGCTGGAGTACCAGTCCTTTGTGTTGGGAGAGATGGGCCATCACCTGCTAATCGGCCTGATTAACATGCTAATGGAACACGGTTTTGATACCGTCTGGACTTTGCTGACAAATATGCATTTCAGGCTCAGAACTTGCCTGACTCTTGGCTTGTCCACCTTACCCATCAGTCTTTGTGAGTTGCTCTGTGCTTAGTTGGAAGTGAGCACAGTAAGAAGTCTTACAACACCAGGTTAAAGTCCAACATGTTTGTTTCAAACACCAGCTTTCGGAGCACTGTTCCTTCCTCAGGTGAATGAAGAGGTATGTTCCAGAAACATATATATAGACAAATTCAAAGATGCCAGACAATCCTTAGAATGCGAGCATTTGCAGGTAATTAAGTCTTTACATATCCAGAGATAGGGGTAATCCCAGGTTAAAGAGGTGTGAATTGTCTCAAGCCAGGACAGTTGGTAGGATTTCACAAGCCCAGGCCAGATGGTGGGGGATGAATGTAATGGAACATGAATCCCAGGTCCCGGTTGAGACCCCACTCATATGTGCGGAACTTGGCTATTGGCTATTGGCTCACCCCAGTCCAACGCCGGCATCTTCACATCATAGTTGGAAGTGGCCATCCCAGATGGCTACACTCCGTCCTCTTGATCCACAACGCGAAGCGTGAAAGGTCACAATACTGGGTCGTCTTTGTTCTCTTGGGATGCCGGGTACCCTTAACCAAGGACAGGTTCAACTCTACTCTGTCCTATGGGTCCAAAAGCATTTACCTAATTTCCCTAAACAGCATGTGTCTAAGAATCTCTGGGGGGGCCATTTAACATTCAGTAAAAGGGGAGCCTCTAACTGCCTCTAACTAGACTACACTCATGCTGCTATTTACAATCCAAAGACTTATGTTACAATACAAAAAAAATATTCGATAGCAGCATCGCATTTCTTCCTATCACTGACACATACACAGAAAAATAAACTTTATTAACAAAACAACATCTGAGGAAATTTATTAAAGAAAAGCTTCAGAAAGAGGGTTTGGTTTGCTGGAGTCTGAGGAAAGGGGCTCTGAATGTATATACTGGGGGGGGGGGGGGGCGGGAGGCTCTCCATCTCCATTTCCGCAGTCTAATTCTCTGAATGATGCTGTACAATAAGGTTATTACTAGTAAGGCTTCCACTGTGTATGACAGGGAAACCACTTGATGAGGTTCTCACACCATGTGGGGGTATCAGTGGCTGGGTCTATGTGGGGTCTAGTTTCCGGGCTGGGGGTGTTGTGTTGGGTAGTCGTGTTCGGGGCCTGTGTGGTGAGGGAGGTGGAGGTAGGTAACGTGCGCAACTGGACTTTTCCAGCGACGATCATGATGACGATCATCAGGGTCGTCTTCATCTTGTTCCGGTTTTCCTTCGCCGTCGAGTATCTTCGTATCTTTCTAAGGGAACAAACATAGTGTCTGTTATCATCTTGTTGTTTAATATCTCGTACATCTATCTGTTTCTCCTTATTGTCAATTTCCCTTTAGAATCGTCACCACATGTGACTCCCTCATTTTTTTGTTAAACAACCATTTGCGGAGACAAGACCTCCCAAAAATTATGTGTCACAGCGCAAGCACTCTCGCAGCCTGTGGTCAATGGGCAGAGTGGGCGGAAAATTTCTACATCCTCTGCAAACTTGTTTTTCCAACCAAGTGATTCTGACATGTAAATAGTAGGTGGGGGATAGCAACTGAAGGGTTGCCGGAAAGGGCAAAGGTTGTGGCAAAATGCATTCTTTAAACCACAGGACTAGAAAAGAACAGAAAAAGAGTTTCAAAACCAAGTAGTCAAATGGGGTGGTGTGTATGGTCCCCGGCAGGGCAAGAATGGGTGGAATCCCCGGGTAGGGCAGTGATCAGTGCCGTTGCTCCACTACCCGAGCTTGGCTGACCAAATGTATAGGGGGTCCCCAGGTAGGGCGGGGATCAGTGCCGTTACTCCACTGCCTGAGTGACCTTCCAAGAGCAGAACAAATTTGTAACAATATGGGTTGCTGACAAACTTGTTTCACTAACCGCCATGTGGTGTCAGACGAGTAATTATGGCTGCATCAAGAACTTTGGTGTGAGACTGAAAGAAGAAACTGTATCAATAAATGAAGTGAGATCAATACGAGTATTCACACAAATAAACAAACAGTCAACATTTAAAAAAACAAATTAAAGAAAAAAGCAGGCAGGCCCCATCAGAGTACAGGGCACCGTAAATCTCCATCGGTTCCTGACTCTCATCATCTGGACACCGCAAGATTTCATTTCAAAAAGATTTGAAAAGGGGCTACCATGGTGGGAGTCAGACTCGTAGCTGTCTCCATATCCCGGGTGCCAAACTCTTTCATGGATCCATATCTTCATAGATACCACTTTCAATGTTCTGGAATGTAGAATATCTAACCCTGAGGACTTATTAACTTTCGGTCCCATTAATTTCCCCAGTACAACTATTTTACTTATACTAGTGTCCTTCAAGTCCTCATTCTCCTTAGTCCCTTGGATCTTTAGGGCTGGAATACTTCTTGTATCTTCTTCATTGACCTTTTGTACCATTTCTCCATTCCACATTATAAATTTTCCTGGCTCTGCCTATAAATGACCTCATTAGTCCGAGAAAGTGGTTGAGATAGTCAGCAGCAGAAGTATGATTCCTCAAGCCTGGAGACAGTGCACTAAGGGGATCAAGCAAGTTGGGAGAGGTGAGTGGCCTAATAGTTCAGATGCCAGGCCCCACACTCTGACTGTCCCAGCATTCTACTGCACAGCACTCCTCAGGAGACTACGCCTTGCAGTTCCACTCTGGGCACATCCCCATCTGAGCAACCAATACTCACACTCATCCTGTACCTGTTGCCATCTCTCATCAATGCCTCACAGTCATCCTCCATAAATCTTGTCCTTCCTCTCCACCAAATTGTTGCGATCAATCACTCACTCGTCTACTTTCTCTCCTTTCAGAAGAAGGGAACACATAATTTGCTGACAGTTGGGAGGGTCCTGCAATAATAGGCGTCTTCTTGTCCTCGGGCAGCACCATCCCACCTGGCCCACTGGGAAGGTGGTCTTGTTCCAGGAAGCTGCATTTGTCAGCAGTGACCTGCTGTTGGAATCTAAGCCTCTTAAGGCAATGGTGCTCAGGCGTGCCAAGAGAGCTGAGCAGAGCCTGTACACCCTATGGTGGAATCTCACCTCTTCCAGCTGAATCTCAGTTTCCATCTCGTCTGCCCTATGGAGGAACATGCGGGTGAATTGATGGCAGTTGTTGCTCTTGCTGGTGTTGCTCTTACAGCTGCTGGTTCTGCTGGCAGTGGTGCTGCTTTTCTTCTTGACCCTCAGCTCAGGTGCAAGGAGGAGCTTCTCCTTTGCCATAATGAAGGCTTACAGGTGAATGTGAATAAAGTGCTGCAGAGGTGTCTTTCATGTAGTTAACGATCATTTCCAAGCAGTGAAAGCACTCTCTGAGATAAGAAAAGCATTGAACAACAGTCTCTCATCTGGTCATGGCTCGAGCTGTGCAGTTTCACTTAACAAAGCCTTCCCAGCCTGTCAGTTTCACTGAAGAAGCTGTTTCAGCTGTGCACCCACCTCCGTGACTTTGGCAAGTGTCTGACAGCCTGAAAAACAGATGGTTTGGCTGTGTTAAATCCACAATTGAAGTTAGAACATCACTTAATGACTTACTTAAACATTTTAATTACTCACCCAGCAGCTGATGGGGATGCGTTGCTTGCTGTCAAACTATCTGCATTGAAACTTGGAAGAGGGTGCATAATGTCATTCTCACAACCTTTTAGAGGATTTAATTCTATGTAGGCACCCAATTCGCTTTCCTTTACCGAGAAAATTCAACCCTCACTTGTCATGTTCCATAACCAGAATAGTCATTTGGGCTGGTGACCAACATGCATGTCACGACTTTAACATGAATCAAGTGAGGTGTGATAATTGTACGGGTAAGGAGAAACAGGAAGAAAGCAATCATTATTTCAGCATATATAGAGACTTACTGACAAGGGGATGGTGAGTCGGGTCAGGAGCTGTACATCTATTCGGCTGGATTCTTAGTTCCTGGGACTAATGGTTGGTGCCAGGGCAGGAATCATGAACATCCACGACAGCAAAACTGGCCCCATACCTGGACCAAATCAGCGACTGTCAAGGGGCTAGTACAGGCACCACGTGGAACACAATCGATTCCAATGAAACACTATGCCGGATTCACGATTGACACTCAGGAGGCTGACAAGCTGCAGCCTCATATACACACTTCACTCCCACACACGCCATCCCATGCCAACAAGATGGCAGCAGAATGGGCTTTCTTCAAGGTTCACAGACGCTGAGCTCGAGAGCCTCCTGGACGCAGTGGAGGAGCGGAAAACCAAACCGTACTCCGGCACAGGAAGGAGGCTGCCAGCCACTGCCATCCGCCGTGCCTGGGTGCAGGTGGCAGAGGCGGTCAGCGCCATGGGCGACACCGTACGGACTGGCCCGCAGTGCAATAAAAGCAGCACAATCTCCTCAGGGGGGCCCCTGACACCAACCCCCGTCCCACACACCAGTGACCTCCCCCTCCCCCCCATCCCCCACCCACCCCCACCAGGGGAGCGGTCTCCACCCTCCACCACATGCAAGCACTCATACCAGTCGCCATGGCCAGTGAGGCTACCAGCTACTCACCCCTGGGCTGCATGCGTGGACTGTCTAACACTGTTGTTTTCAGTTTCTCCCGCTCAGCTCCACCTCCACCAAGGAGAAGGCCGCCCATAACCACCAGGAGCGGAAGGATACTGGAGGGGAACCGTGAGATCTGGGGCTTCTCACTGTGGCTGAGCAGAGGACCCTCAACCTGTTCGGTGGACCAGAAGAAAGGGAAGTCGCCGGTGTGGAGGTCGGCCGCGTGCGAAAAAGTGAGATCCCGCTTAGTTGGGGTTCCCCATGACATGTCTGTCACACCAACACCACCGTCACCCCCACTCCCCCCTGGCTTGCAGTCTAATCATGCTTCTTGTCTTGTGTCTTGCAGGACCTGCTGGTGATGGGGCGGGTCTATCTAGTGTCCCAGCCTGAGACTCCCCCCATGTGCTGACCAACGACGAGGACAGCAGCATGAATAGGGGCCGTCGACCTGAAACCCAGGACACCCCAGAGCTCAAGTCCGGGATGAAATGAATTTCCCGTCACAGCTCACCTTGGTTGGGCACTTTAGTGAAGAGGCTCCTGGGACACGATCTGGTGCGCATCACACAGCTGCTCCAGGACATCAGATAAAGGTAGGAACTCTGAGGGGGAGGATGATCGGAGGGTGGGCCGACCTTAGGGACTATCTTCCGTCCAGATGGATTTTGGGTTTCTGGAATGGACAGTCCCCTCGATTATGCAGTTGGAGTCGCAGAGCCAGGGACTACATGAGGGATTGTCGGTGAGCATCCAGCATCTGCAGGTGCAGTTGGAGGGGTCCAAACTTGTACAGGAGCAGGAGGTGGTGCCAACAAAGTGTGCCACCCGGGCCAAAACTATACGGTGGCCTCGGAGGTGGAGGCTTGGGGGTTTTGGCTATGGATCACCATGTCCAAGGCCTGGACATTCTGTGCAGGCGCTGGCCGATGCTGAACAGGCTGCCTTCTCACAGCAGCATTGTGCCAGAGCCACCTAGACATTGCAACAGCACTTCTGAGTCACAGCGGGCCATGGCTGAGAATGTTGGCGGAATTGCCCAGGCTCTGGCTGATGTGACAAAGACACAGAAGGTGGTCGCACAGTCACAGTGTGATGTGGCGCAGTCCCAGATAGAGATGGTTCAGTTCCTGTCTTCCTTGGCCACCAGCATGCAGACCCTGGTCGAGACCAGAGTGGGCCTCCAGGACTGGTAGCACCAGATGGCGGGGGAACCTCAGGGGATAGTGCCGCTCGCACACCCGTCCCATGAAGTAGCTCGGGGGCTATTGGGCAATCCATGGGGGAGCAGGTGATGCACCCCGCGCACGTCTTTGGACTGTTGGAGCAAACCGGAGCACCCAGAGAAAACCCAAGCAGACGGGGGGAACATGCAAACTCCGTACAGACAGTGACCCAGCAGGGAATCGAACTTGGGACCCTGGCGCTGTGAAGCCACAGTGCTAGCCACTTGTGCTACTGTGCAGCCCAGTTAGAAAATCTGTGATAGATGTTTTGGAGCTCTTTCTGCATTTGATGTAGATCAATGGTTAATTTTAAATCTGAAAGTGATAGATTTGCATTAACAAAGGTGTTCAGGGATTCAGGGCAAAGGCTGGTTAATGGAGCTAGGTTGAAGATTGGCCAGGAACTCACTAAATGGCAGAAGATGTTTGATTGGCTAAACAGCCAACTTCCATTCCTATAGGTGAAATTCTCCCAAAAAATGACTAAAGGTGGGATTCTCGATTTGATAGACTGAGGGTGCGATCATCCCAAAAGGGAACGAAGTTCCGGAGTGAGCACATTTAGCCAGTGCTGAGAAATGCATGGCTATTCAACACAATCGCTTTGAACAAGGGGCCTGAATGGGGAACGCATGGTCGAGGCCGCACATAGGCCGTTTTTTACAACAGGTAGTTCTGCTCACTGGAACTCCCCGTTGTAGCGAGAGATTGGGACGCCATTTCTAAATGGCGTCCCGATCTCCGAGGCCCACATAAAAATTCCCTGACCTCCCCCCAGCCTGAATGCAACATGGAAGTGTCCCCGGGCTGCACCCCTCCATACCCGCCCACACCCACAATGGGTAACCCCAGCGCGATCATGTGCGTGCAAAAAATGCCAGATTGGCAGTGCCAACCAGCCACACTGGCAGTGCCCCTGCCATCTGGCAGTGCCAGGATGGCACTCAGGTGGCACTGCCAGGGTTTCAGGTGGAACCATCAGTGCCAGGGCACCACCCTGCCCAAAGGGCATGCAGCTGGGGGCATCCAATTCCCTTGGAGACCCCCACGTGTGCTGTTCCATCTGGTCCCCGTGTGTGGAGAACAGTACCAAAAAGCATCCACACGAGGTCCTCAAGGCAAAGCGACTGAATCCCAAAGCCTCAGTTACCTTGTGAATCTGCACATTCGAGTAAGGCTTATTGCCTCACTCTGATATGCGGATTTGCCAAAAACTGATCCCACCCATTGTGGGCAGAATTCCCCTTGCAACGTCTTGTGAGATTGCATTGAATCTCACATCGCATTGCGAGTCTGGTAGACCCCAGGAGCGGAATCCTGGCTTTCACCGGCCATGCTGCGCCGTGACAAAATGGTTTACCGATGCAGCGAGTCTGGAACATCGTGCCCTAAGTGCCGACGCCGGGACTGAATGCCGTGTGGTCCATGGTCCTAATGGTGGCGTCTGTCCTGTAGCAATTCAGGACAAGCCAATGGGCCAGCACTCGCACCACATGGCGCTAATCTAATCCCGACTCAAGCTGGTTTCGGATACACTACAGTCGAGATTGGCACTGTTGCTCTTGTTTCCTCCCACAAGTCACGAAAGACGTCTGTTAGGTAATTTAGGCATTCTGAACAGTTGGCAGAGTGTAGTGTCTAGGGGGCTTTCACAGTAACTTTATTGCAGTGTTAATGTAAGCCTATTTGTGACAATATATATATTATGTATTGTGCTGCCTGGGCATACGGGACATCCATTACGGTGCGGATGCATCTATACACAGAGGTCTTGAAGATTTTGGACAGGTTCCTGCTCAGCGCGTGGAAAGACCCCATGGCAGAAAAGTTCAGGGCAACCGTCACCTTGACGGCCCCCTGGAGGGTGTCCCCTCCCATACCCCTGCAGTTCCCGATGCATTATGATCCGGCACAGATGTCGCATAGTCTCTCTGCTCAGCCGTAGTTGTCGGTCTGACAGATCCTCATATGTCAGAAGCTGCTGGCTTCTGATGGGTAGCCAGCTCTCCATCGTCACCAGCTGGCTCCTGCTCCCCTGCGGCAGGCTCTTGTTTTGTGGGCTCCACCCCAAGCAACTCCTGCTAATACTGCTGCATTACATCCACATCCGCCAACCACACCCAGCTGTAAACCGAAATCCATTTTCTGCAAGGGATAAAGGACAGACATGTTAGCATGGTGCTTTTTCCTCTGCCTAATCAGGTCCAACAGGCTATATGATGGCCCTGGCCTGCACTGCACCTTTTGCCCCTCCCGATCCTCGCCCCACCCCCTGGCAGTTCCCCCGATATTCTTCCCACAGCACCGCGCCCCTGGACCCACTGGTGCCTGTCACCGGGGAGCCTCCTATGTCGCCATCCGTTCCTACCAATGTTACACTCTGCGATCTCTGTCCTGTGTCCTCATGAGGGGCCTACCATGGGTGCCCTCCTTGGGTAGGCTACCATATGTTCTACCATGCCAACAGGGTGCCTCCTGTCTGCAGGGAGCATTGCCTGCCACCGACTGTCACCATGCTTGGTGGCATACATGGGGGCAGGAACTGTGGATGGCACTGGGCAAGGGGGTGGGCACCTGTTGGGATCGTAGCTGCAGTGTGCCGTGGACTCTGAGAGTGACACACTGGTTGTGCCTACCTGTCCAGGGACTGAGCGGATGGGAGCAGGGGCTTGGTGCTGGCCAGTGTTCCTGTAAGGTGGGCTGGTTGATGGTGCCACTGGTGGGGCATCCGACCTGGGAGGGCACTGTGCCAGGTTGGGCCACGGTGCATGCGTCTGCTGTTCCGGGCTGCGCTCTGCACCCCCGTCCCCCCGCTCTCCCTGCAGTGAGTCAGCATCTCGGATGGGTGCACTGAGGGGTGTCAACACCTGGTGAGCTACAGGCTGCACTGGACCACGCCCACCACATTGATGGGTCGTCTGTGGTCTCGAGGCTCCTGCAGGGTAGCCTGAGGAGTTGGGGGGCCCCCATACGGCTGAAGGCACTCTGCACATTTAAGGGCTATGGTGGGCAGTCAGTGGAGAGCGCAGTCAGATGGCTGCCTTGCAGGCCGTGGCAATGGTGGTCCATGTTTGGGTATGGAACTGGCAGCCATCTCCCGGGATCACGCAACAAATAGTGACTGGAGATCTAATTGATACTATAACCATTCCTGAGAGTCTTCAAACTTGGAGTCTATTAATGAAAATTTAATAATCATCTGATTAAATGCCATTTAAAATTGTCTTCCTGTAGTTATTAGTGCCAGGTTTCTGAAGCTGAACAGCTTCTGAAATGAATCAAGAAAGAAAAAGTACACCTAACTACAATTTTAGTCAGGTAAAAATAATTTAAGTGTACAGTTAGTTCCCATTTCTTTTTCACAGTCAGTGTACATAATTATTCCTATCGTTTATGTTGCATCCTTGAATTCCTCCATTCAGTATTTCAAACCCGTCAGCAAGATAATAACACACTGCCTCCATGTATCAGACGTGTGACCATGAACTAAGAAGCATGGGTAATGAAAGTAATGCATTTATTCATTGTGAATAACAGAGGACTCAGTCAATGAATAAGTTTGTATGGCAATACAGTGCTTGAAAAGACAGTTGGCATTTGGAACACCCACGCTCCTCTTTACAAGCAAGGCAAATGTTTATAGAAATGTTCTCTTCAAAAACTGCTAATTATATAAGCAGTGCATGTAAGAGAGGGCTTGAATTTTGATTCTTTTTAACCCTCTCTATTTTGACATTTTTGGTTTTGTTACGACAAATTTAATTTAACTCAGGAAAATATTAATGAATTGTAAATCTGTATACAAAATAAAATTTATACTCTTATTATTCCTTTGATGGGAATCATCTTGAAATCAGCAGTTGGATAAATTATGCAGTTCCATTTTGCAACAGTTAAATTCAGTGTAATATATGGAGGTGTGTCATTGGAAGACTAGACATGGGACTGCATTCTCCGGTTCCCTAGCTGCGTGTTTTCGGTTTTGCACCATTTGCTGGCAGTGGGAATCTCTGCTTCTGCTGCTTGTCAATGGGATTTCCAAATTAAGCCATCCCACGCCACCAGGCGACCCATGGGTAGGGGTGCTCTGCCGGTGGAAATAAAGAATCCCAACAGCCGGAGAATTCTGGCCATTCTATAATTTTCTTTCATACTCCAGTGAGATTTTGTTGAAGATTGAAACCCTGATCACAAATGAAGCAATATCGAGTTATGCTAACTAAAAAATGGAAATGCGTTAAATTTAGATGATTGGCATCGAGATCACTGTATACATTCACAGAATTAGAGCATGGAGGTCATTTGGTACTTTGTGCCCATGCAGCTCTTGATTTCCAGAAGTGAGGTGAGCACGACTGCCCTTGATATCAAGGCAATATTTGACTGAGTATGGCATCAAGAAGCCTTATCAAAAGTGGAGTCAATGGAAATCAGGGAGAAAACCATCCACTCGTTTGAGTCATACTTGGCACAAAGGAAAATGGTTCTTGTGGTTGAGATCAATCATCTCAGCTCCAGGACATCACTGCAAGAGTTCCTTAGGGTGGTGTCCCAGGCCCAATCATCTTCAGCTGTTTCATCAATGGCCTTTCCTCCAACAGAAGGCCAGTGTTATAACTTGCCTGCTTACCACTGGCTGGGGACTAATGGCAATCCCACAATCCTTTGGGAGTATGAGCTCCCCCAATGAGGGAAATCATTAGCAGATTCCCTGCAGAAATAAAGCTGGCTAGTTTGGAACTGGCTAGAGGAGAGTGAGTAGCAAAGGAGTTGCTGCTGCTGTTGTATATATACGTTATTGTAAATAAAAGTTATTTCTTGCTATGCTTCAACTCGTGCTGGATGCTTCGTGGCCCTCACAAAACTGGCGACGAGGGTTAAAGTGAATAGCTGTCTACACTGCTGAAGCCATCTTGCTGGATTTTTGTTGGATACAGGTTGGAAGTTGTTTTCTATTACACCATGCCTCTGTATGGACGTTTGGATGTTTTTGCCGCTGCACTGGAAAGATGTAACCAGTGCACACAACGGATATGTTACTATTTCCGGGCAAACAACATCACCGAAAATGAGCGCCAGGTGGTCATATTGCTCACCGCCTGTGGCCCGCATACGTTTTGGGTGATTAGAAGCCTTACCTATCCAGCTGTGCCGGACACCAAAACGTTTGATGAACTTGTGAACTTAGTGGGGCAACATTTTAACCCAACCCCGTCCACGATAGTCCAGTGTTACCAGTTTAATACCGCTGAGAGGAGCCCAGGAGAACCCCTTGCTGAGTTTCTATCCAGGCTACGCAGGATTGCGGAGTACTGTGACTATGGTGAGACCTTGTCAGAAATGTTACGCGACCCTTTGGTTTGTGATATTAACAATGCGGCCATCCAGAGAAAGTTGTTAGCTGAGCCAACATTGACTTTTCAACAGGCCATTCAAATAGTATTGTCCTGAGAGAGTGCAGAACGGGGAGTGCAGGAGCTGCAAGGAATGGAGGTGCTTGCCATGGGGCACAACCCCTTCCATCCGAAAGTGACCCCAGCACCTCTGCGGTACCTTGGGCGAGGCGACGTCCGGATCGACGCCAGTGGCCATCGGACATTCCTCCCCAAAGGGAGCCTTCTCCAGAACCAATGGATGAGGAGCCATGTCCGTGTCAGACTTGTCGGCGCTGGCCCCATCGCGGACGCCGGTCCTGGGGGCACCAGAGGCACCGTCGTTCCGACCGAAACTGGGGCCAGCTCAGGGGCCATACCTTCCATTTGGATGAACCTGCGGTGACTGCTCCCAAGGACATGGAGACGGAGGATGACTGCCTGCAGCTGCATTGTGTGGCAGCTCCCTGTGTGGCCCCCATTAAGGTGACACTACTGGTCAATGGTCACTCGCTTGAGATGGAGTTGGACACTGGCGCAGCGGTTTCCATGATCACCCAGAAGACATTCGACCACATCAAGCAGGGTATACAGACCCTTACATTAATCGACACACAGGCCAGGTTAGCCACCTACATGGGGAAACCATTGGACATTGCAGGAAATACAATGACCCCTGTTTTTTATGGACGCCAGGAGGGGCGTTTCCCACTTACTGTGGTGCGCGGCCACGGACCCAGCCTGTTGGGTCGGGATTGGTTGCGCCATTTGCAGCTGCAGTAGCAGCACATCCTCCAAACAGTTTCTGGAGGGTTGACTGAGATGCTAGGATGGTACCCAGATGTATTCCAGCCTGGTTTGGGGAAAATAAAAGGGGCCGTAGCCCATATCTAAGTCGAACCAGGAGCCACGGCATGGTATTTCCGGTCGCGCCCGGTGCCTTATGCCTTGCATAGAAGGGGAGCTCACTCGTTTGGATACTTTGGGTATTATCAGGCCCATCTGTTTCGCTGACTGGGCAGCACCAATTGTACCTGTAATGAAGCCAGATGCTTGTGTGTTGACTATAAACTTACAGTGAATTCGGCTTCCCGGCTCGACCGATATCCAATGCTTCGCATAGAGGATCTCTACGCGAAGCTTGCAGGCGGACTCCATTCACAAAATTAGATATGAGTCACACCTACCTCCAGTTGGAGCTGGACCTTGCCTCCCGGCCATATGTAACGATTAATGCACACTGAGGCCTGTATGAATATACACGGTTGCCCTTTGGGGAATCCTCTGCTGAGGTATCCTCTGCTTGCGCTATTTTACAACGAGTCATGGTGGGCATCATAGACAGCTCCCAGGCGAGTTGCGGGCATTTTCCTCCAAGCTGTCAGAATTTAGCGTGGAAGACGGTATCCTCTTGTAGGCTACGCGTGTGATTTTCCCGGAAAAAGGACAGGAGCTGATACTAAGAGACTTGCGCAATGGGCATCTGGGTGTGACCAAAATGAAAATGTTGGCCCGGAGTTGATCAAAATGAAAATGTTGGCCCGGAGTTATGTCTGGTGGCCAGGCCTCGACACCAACATTGAGAAGCTGGCCCAAAACTGCTTCATTTGCCAGGAGCATCAGAAGTTTTTGCCGGCCGTGCCCCTACATCACTGGGAATGGCCAGGGCGGCCTTGGCCACCCATGTGTGCAGATTTCACCGGCCCTTTTCAAGGATCTATGTTCCTTCTATTAATCGATGCCCAGTCTAAATGGTTAGAGGTGCAAAAGATGGTAGGCACAACGTCCTGCGCAACAATCGAGTAGATGCGTTTTTCTTTCAGTACGCATGGCCTCCCCAAGGTGCTGGTCATGGACAAAGGCGCTCAGTTCACAAGTGAGGAGTTTGTAAGGTTGATGAAGATGAACGGCATACGCCATATCCGCACCGTCCCATACCACCCGGCTTCAAATGGGTTGGCGAAGCGTGTAGTGCCGACATTCAAACGAGGCCTAAAGAAGCAGTCTTCCAGGTCAATGGACACGAGACTGGCTCGTTTTTTGTTTTCATATAGGACCACCCCACATGCGGTGACTGGGGTAGCTCCCACAGAACTCCTAATGGGCCGGAGACTTCGCACCCGCCTTAGCATGGTTTTCCCGGACATTGGCGTAAAAGTATGCTGCACACAAGACGGCAGGGACATGGTTTTTCTCGGCATCGGCCGATTCGGCAGTTTGTGCCTGGTGACCAAGTGCTCGTTCGGAATGTTGCTGGTGGTGCCCAGTGCGTCCATGGCGTAATCTTTCGCCAAACGGGCCCTATCTCTTACCAGGTGCAAGCCCAGGGTCGTCTCCAGCGCAAGCATGTAGACCACGTTCGGTCCAGAAGACCATCCCTTCCAAAGATTCCCCGCTCCCGGAGCTCATTTCTACAGCCACTGAGACGAGATACAGTGGAAAGTATTTGTCACAACCTTCCTCTGCTGCCACATTCAAAGCCTGCGCAGGTCGTTGCAGAACTGCGTGGAGATAGAGACGTCAAGATGACGGAGGCAGAGGACTCCGACTCTGAGATGGAGACACAGGGCGCCTCAGAGGGGGAAGCCTCGGGCCCACGGGCCGTAGATGTACAACTGTTACGCCGTTCATCACGGAAGTGCTGTTCTTCGTCTCGTTTCACGCCGCCCGATCCAGCACCTCGTACAGATGGTGTCTGGCCTGCGGCAAAACGAGTCCGACGCCCTCCTTCGGCAGGGTCTTCGGTGGATTCCTTGGACTTTGAGGGGGGGGGGGATGTTATAACCTGCCTGCGTACCACTGGCTGAGGATTAATGACAATCCCACAATCCTTTGGGAGTATGAGCTTCCCCAATGAGGGGGGTGGAGAAATCATTAGCAGATTCCCTGCATAAATAAAGCTGGCCAGTTTGGAACTGACTAGAGGAGAGTGAGCAGCAAGGGAGTTGCTGCTGCTGTTGTGTGTGTGTATATATATATATATATTATTGTGATGAATGGTATCAGTAGCTGCTGTAACAGTACCTTATCTTTAATACATTGGCCCTTTAAGACAGGGCTTGGAACCCTGGGGGACTCCGCCTCTGGCTCCACCCTCAGGAAACGGTATATAAGCCGAGGCTCACTCGGCAGCATGTGGTGAGCTCACTTCTCAGCTGCTGTTCAGTTCTCTGATGATTAAAAGCCTTTGAATTACCAATCTTCTCTCCTGTGTCGTATTTGAGGGTATCTCAATTGAATCATCAGACGCAGCAAGATGGACAGCGCTCTAAAGCCGGAGAAACTCAACCTGGACGCTCTGTCGCCGGAAGCCCCGGAAATTTTTAAATATTGGCTCCGGTGCTTTGAGGACTATCTTGAATCCTCAGCGACTAATGTCGACGGTGCTCGCAAGCTGAGATTACTACATGCCCGGGTGGGCCACCGACTCTCCATGAGCAAGAACGCTACGACCTACAAAACTGCGGTCGAGATACTGAAGAAACGCTTCGTGAAGCCGATTAACGAGGTACACGCCAGACATTTGCTCTCAACCTGCAGCCAGCGTTCCGGGGAAACTCTGGACCAGTACGGCATACAGGCTACCTTCCCGTACTTGGACAACGTCACCATCTGCGGCCAAGACCAGCAGGACCACAACGCAAACCTGAGGAAGTTCCTCCAGACTGCCCGGGCCCTCAACCTCACGTACAACAAAGAGAAATGCGTGTTCCACACAACCCGGCTAGCCATCCTCGGCTACGTCGTGGAAAACGGGGTCCTAGGCCCAGACCCCGACCGCATGCGTCCCCTTAAGGAACTACCCCTCCCCCGTAGCCTCAAGGCACTCAAACGGTGCTTGGGGCTTTTCTCCTATTACGCCCAGTGGGTCCCCAGATATGCGGACAAAGCCCGGCCACTCATTAAGACCACGGTTTTTCCCCTGACGGCTGAGGCCCAGTCGGCTTTCAGTCGTATCAAGGCCGACATCATCAAGGCCGCCATGCACGTGGTGGACGAAGCCGTTCCCTTCCAAGTAGAAAGCGACGCATCAGACGTCGCCCTGGCTGCTACCCTCAACCAGGCGGGCAGACCAGTTGCGTTCTTCTCCCGAACCCTCACCGCCTCGGAAATTCGGCACTCTGCTGTCGCGAAGGAGGCACAAGCCATAGTGGAGGCCTTGCGGCACTGGAGGCACTACCTAGCCGGTAGGAGGTTCACCCTCGTCACCGACCAATGGTCGGTCGCCTTTATGTTGGATAACGCACAACGGGGCAAAATAAAGAATGACAAAATTCTGAGGTGGAGGATAGAGCTCTCCACCTATACGTACGATATTAAATAGCGCCCGGGGAAGCTCAACGAGCCCCCGGATGCCCTGTCCCGCGGCACGTGCGCCAACATGCAAAAAGACCACCTGAGAGCCATCCACGATGACTTCTGCCACCCGGGGGTCACCCGGCTTGCCCACTTCATCAAGTCCCGCAACCTACCCTACTCCACAGAGGAGGTCAAGGCCATGACTAAGGCATGCCAGATCTGTGCGGAATGCAAATCGCAATTCTATCGACCAGACAGGGCCCGCATGATAAAGGCCTCTGGGCCCTTTGAGCGACTAAGTGTGGACTTCAAAGGGCCCCTCCCGTCCACCGACCGCAACATCTATTTCCTCACCGTTATCGATGAGTTCTCCCGCTTCCCTTTTGCTGTCCCCTGCCCCGATATGAGCTCGGCCCCCATGATCAAGGCACTGCACAGCATCTTCACACTATTTGGTTTCCCCGCTTATATCCACAGCGACCAGGGTACATTGTTCATGAGCAATGAGCTGCGTCGATATCTGCCCAGCAAGGGCATCGCCTCGAGCAGAACGACAAGCTATAACCTGCGGGGAAACGGGCAAGTGGAGAGGGAGAACGCAACAGTTTGGAAGGCTGTCCTTCTAGCCCTATGGTCAAGGAGTCTCCCAATCGCCCGCTGGCAGGAGGTCCTACCCGATGCCCTACATTCCATTAGGTCGCTCCTCTGTACGGCCATGAATGAGACCCCTCACAATCGTTTGTTTGTCTTCCCCAGGAAGTCCACCGGTGGGGTCTTGCTTCCACGTTGGCTGACGACTCTGGGACCAGTCCTACTCCGGAGACACGTGAGGAGCCATAAAACAGATCCAATAGTCGAGAGGGTCCAACTGCTACACGCGAACCCTCAATACGCCTACGTCGAGCACCCCGACGGCAGGCAGGATACCGTCTCCCTGAGAGATCTGGCACCCGCTGGCTCGCCCACCGACCCCGCCGGTTTCCCCACCGACCCCCCCCCCCTCCTACCGATGCTCCCCTCCCCGCACCGACTGCCAACCCCGACATCGCCCCCCCCCCCCCCATAGCGCCCCCTGCCCCCCAGCCGGTGCCGGCACCGATCACCCTAGTCACCCCGGATACCCTCACCCCGCTCCAAGGCGGGCAAAGGCTCAGTCAACCGTGCTCCCGGATATACCACCATCAATACCGACCGTATCCACGGCACCACCACCGGAGCGGAGAAAGTCAGCACGGACGGTCAGACCACCCACAAGACTGAACTTATAACTTCACTTCACCCCCAACGGACTATGTGTTTTTTTAAACAGTGGGTGAATGTGATGAATGGTATCAGTAGCTGCTGTAATGCTACCTTACCTTTAATACATTGGCCCTTTAAGACCGGGCTTAGAACCCTGGGGGACTCCGCCTCTGGCTGCACCCCCAGGAAACGGTATATAAGATGAGGCTCACTCGGCAGCATGTGGTGAGCACACTTCTCGGCTGCTGTTCAGTTCTCTGATGATTAAAGCCTTTGAATTACCTATCTTCTCTCCTGTGTCATAACTGAGGGTATCTCAATTATATATATATATAATATGTTATTGTAAATAAATGTATTTTCTTTCTGTCCTTCAACTCGTGCTGGATTCTTCGTGGCCCTCACAAAAGCCGATGTGCAGATGTTCGCTGATGTCTGCACAAAGTTCAGCACCATTCATGACTTCTCAGACACTGAAGCACTCCATGTTGAAATGTAGCAAGAGCTGGATAATATGAAGGCTTAGGCTGACAAGAGGTCAGTAACATTTATGCCCCACAAGTGCCAGGCAAAGACCATCTTCAATAAGAGAGAATCAAAACATTATACCTTGACATTCAATAACATTATCATCGCTGAATCCCCCACTATCAAAATCCTGGGGGGTTACCATTGATCAGGAAGTGAACTAGACTAGCCACATAAATACTGTGGCTGTCAGAGCAGATCAGAGGCTAGGAATCCTACAGGAGTAACTCACGTCCTGACACCCCCCCCCCCCCCCCCAAAGTCTGTCCACATTCTACAAGGTGTAAGTCAGGAGTGTGACAGAATATCCTCAACTTGCCTTGATGAGTGCATTTTGCGAGGGCACGAAGAATCCAGCACAAGTTTGTAGAATTGAAAGAAATAACTTTATTTATAATTACAATTGAAAGAAACAACTTTATTTACAATTACATATATACAACAGCAGCAGTACTCCACCACTGCTCTCTCCTCTCTAGCTGGTTCCACACTGGCCAGCTCTATTTATGCAGGTGACTCTAACCATAATAGTAATAATATTCGCTCATTGTCACAAGTAGGCTTCAATGAAGTTACTGTGAAAAGCCCCTATGATGAGACCATCAATTCACGCGTCACGTGGTTGGAAGTGAACAATGGTTTTAATCGCCTTATAACAGAGCCTGCTTTTGACGAGATGAACTCCAGATGAACTGGCAGGCAGGCTCTCAGCATCAACCTTTATACTTCCGGTTAGGGGGAGGAGCCATGGGTGGAGCCATGGGTGGAGCCATGGGCGGAGCCAAGGGTGGAGCCCAGTACAAGCTCCTCTTCTGCCCCTATGGGTAGAGCCGCACAACTACATGTGATCCAATACAATATACAGGCTCAACACATGTTGTACAATACAGTGTGGATTATTAGTATTTATAATTCACCACACCCTAGTCACCACATTCTGGCACCTGTTCGGGGAGGCAGGTACGGGAATTGAACCCGTACTGCTGGCATTGTTCTGCATTGCAAGCCAGCTGTTTATCCCACTGTGCTAAACCAGACCCTGACTCTGCTATTGATTTCTCCACCCCCCCCCCCCTCATTGGCAGAGCACATACACACTCAGGATTGTGGGATTTCCATTAGTCCCCAGCCAGTAGTAATCAGGCAGGTTATAACAAGCCTCCCCTTACCAAGATCGAGGAATCCACCGAAGACCCTGGCGAAGGAGGGTGTCAGATTTGTTTTGCTGCAGGCCGGACACCATTTGCACGAGGCGCTGGATCGTCTGCGTGTAATGAGAAGGTGAACGGCGCTTCCGTGATGATGGTTGTAATGGGCATAATGGTTGTACATCCATGGGCCGTGGGACTGAGGACCCCCCCTCAAAGGCGTCCTGTGTCTCCATCTTGGAATCGGAGTCCAAAGTATCCATCATCCCTGCATCCCTATCTTCACGCGGTTCTGCAACGACCTACGCAGGCTTTGAGTGCGGTGACAGAGGAAAATCGTGAGGATGATCCTACACTGTGTCTCGTCTCTGCAGGTGTAGAAATGAGCTCTGGGGGCAGGGAATCTTTGGAAGAGGCGGCCTTCTGGACCAAACGTGGCCGAAATGCTTGCGCTGAAGATCACCCTGGGCTTGCACTTGATAAGAGATCAGGCCCGTTCGTCGCAAGATAATGCCAGGGACCCACTGGGCACCAGCAGCAAAATTTGGAACGAACACTGGGTCACCAGGCGCAAACTGATGAATCGGGCAATGATGGGAAAATCCATGCCCCTGCCGTCATGAGTCCGGCATACTTTTGCACCAATGTCCGGGAAAACCATGCTGAGGCGAGTACCAAGTCCCGGCCCATTAGGAGTTCCATGGGAACTACTCAAGTCACCGCATGTGGAGTGGTCCTATACGAAAATAAAAAATGAGCCAGTCGAGTGTCCATAGACCCAGAAGACTGTTTCTATAGGCGTTGTTTGAATGTCTGCACTACGTGCTCCACCAACCCATTGGAAGCCGGGTGGTATGGAACGGTGCGGATATGGAGTATGCCGTTCAGCTTCATGAACCTCACAAACTCCTCACTTGTGGAAGGAGTGCCGTTGTCCGTGACAAGCAACTTGGGGAGGCCGTGCGTACTGAAAGACAAACGCATCTTCGCGATCGTTTCACATGACTTTGTGCCTGCTATCTCAGGCACCTCTAGCCATTGAGATTGAGCATCGATTAATAAAAGGAACATGGATCCTTGAAAAAGACCGACGGAATCCACATGCAAGCGCGCCCAAGGCCGCCCTGGCCGTTCTCAGTAATGTAGGGACCCGGCCGGCGGAAGCTTCTGATGCTCCTGACAAATGGAGCAGTTTTGGGCCACCTTCTCGACGTTGGCGTTGAGGCCTGGCCACCAGACATATCTCCGGGAAGTCCTTTAGCATCTGCTCCTGTCCTTTTTTCGGGACAACCACACGCGTCCCCCACAAGAGGATACCATCTTCCAAGCTAAATTCTGTCACCTTGGAGGAAAATGCCCGCATCTCGCCTGGGTCGACAAGGGGTCGACAAAGTCAATCGGCTCAGCACATCGACATTCGCTATCTGGGACCCTGCTTTATTCTCCAGAGAATACTCGTAGACAGCGAGCAACAAGGCCCAGCGCTGGATCCGTACAGAAGCAATGAGCGGAATTGGCTTATCCTCTCGGAAAAGTCCAAACAGAGGCTTATGATCAGTCACGATAGTGAAGTGGTGGCCATAAACATACTGGTGGAAGTGTTTCACTGCAAAGACCACCGCCAGGCCCTCCTTTTCAATCTGCGCATTCTTCTTTTCCGCTGCAGTCAATGTGCAGGAGGCGAAAGCTATCGGCCGCTCGGCTCCGTTCTCCATCTTGTGGACAGGACAGGCCCAATACCATATGGAAATGCCTGTGATGAGCAAAGACTTTTCAGGATCATAGTGGGTTAGTAACTCAGACGATGACAATTGCTGTTTCACCCGCTGGAAAGCGGTTTCTTACTGCTGACCCCAAACCCCGGTGTGATTCTCCTTTTTCACAATTTTTCTCCTGAACTTACACCCAACAACAATCAATAACCAACAACAAATATCTCAAACCCCATGACAGTAACAACGATCCCATCCTCCCACCATGCCCAGACATCAGCCCACATGTTAACATAAATAAATGACAAAGAAAAAAAAGGAATCAGGGATTGGCCATAGCCATCTTCAACATACACAGCCCCCCTCCCCCCACACCCCACCCACCCTCCCTCCCCCCCCCCCCCGAAACTAATGTTCGATGTTATCCAGTTCTTGAAAGTGCAGAATAAATAGTGCCCATGACTTGTAGAACTCCTCCGAGCTTCCCCTCAGTTCAAACTTAACCTTCTCAAGGGTCAAGTATTCCAACAGGTCCCCTCGCCACGCCAGGGCACAGGGTGGAGAGGCCGCTCTCCATCCCAGCAGGATCCGCCTTCGGGCGATCAACGAGGCGAAGGCTATGATATCTGCCTCCGCACCCCTTTCCAACCCTGGCTTGTCCGACACCCCGAATATGGCCTCCCGGGGGCCCGGGTCCAGCTTCACTTGCACCACCTTGGAAATTACCCTAAACACCTCCTTCCAGTACTCCCCAAGCTTTGGACAGGACCAAAACATATGAACGTGATTAGCGGGGGCCCCCCCGCAACGTTCACAAACATCTTCTACCCCTTCAAAGATTCGGCTCATCCTTGCCCTCGTGATGTGTGCCTTCTACACCACCTTCAGCTGTATCAGCTCCACCCTCACACACGAGGTGGAGGAATTCACTCTCCGGAGCACCTCACACCAGACCCCTTCCTCTATAACCTCTCCCAATTCTTCCTCCCACTTCGCTTTGATCCCCTCCAGTGGTGCCTTATCCTTTTCCAACATGGGCTCCGTATACCGCTGACACTATCCCCTTCTCCAGTCCACTTGCCGCCAACACCTCCTCCAACAACATGGAGGCCGGTTCCTCCGGGAAGCTCTGTATCTCCTTCCTGGCAATGTCCCGAACCTGCATATACCTAAACATTTCTCCCTGCTCCAGCCCATACTTCGCTTCCAGCTCCCCCAATCCTGCAAATCGACCCCGAGGAAACAAATCTTTTAGTGTCTTAATCTCCTTCTCTTCCCATTTCCGAAAGCTTCCGTCCCACCTCCCTGGCTCAAATCTGTGGCTCTCCCAGATTGGCATTTCCCTCGACCCTGCCCCCAACCTGAAGTGTTGGCGAAACTGCCTCCAGATTTTCAATGAAGCTATTACTACCGGACTCCCTGAGTATTTCCCCGGAACTATCGGGAGCGGGGCCGTTGCTAGTGCCTTCAGCCCCGACCACCTGCACGAACTCTCCTCCATTCTGACCCACTGGGAATCAACCCCTCTGACCCAGCTCCGCACCTTCTCCACATTCACTGCCCAGTAGTAATACATCAGGTTCGGGAGACCCAAACCCCCTGCCTGCCTTCCCCTCTGTAGCAGCACCTTCCTTACTCTGGCCACCTTCCCTCCCCATATAAACGAGGTAATCCTCCCCTCAATCCCCCTGAAAAAAAATTTTGGCAGGAAAATCGGTAGGCATTGAAAAATAAACAGAAATCGCGGCAACACATTCATTTTAACTGCCGACACCCGACCCGCCAGTGACAGAGGGAGACCATCCCACCTCGCCAGGTCGGCTTTTACTCTCCCAACTAAACTAGTGATGTTGTATGTGCGAAGCCTTCCCCACTCCCGGGCATCCTGCACCTCCAAATACCTAAAGTGAGTCCCTGCCCTACGGAATGGCAGGCCCACCACCCCTGCCCCCACCCCCGGTTGAGACACCACAAAATGCTCACTCTTGTCCAAGTTCAGCTTGTACCCAGAGAAAGACACAAATACCTGCAGCAACTCCAATATTCCTCCTATCGACGCACTTGGCTCCGACACAGACAGCAGCAAGTCGTCGGCATACAAGGACACCCTATGCTCTATCCCCCACCCCCCTCACTATTCCTTTCCATGCTCCTGAACTTCTTAATGCGATGGCCAATGGCTCAATCGCAAGCGCAACAGCAGGGGGGACATAGGACATCCCTGCCTCGTCCCACGGTGGAGAGAAGTATCTCGAACTGATATTGTTCGTGCGAATACTCGCCTTCGGCTCCTTATATAATAACTTTACCCAGTTCACAAATCTTGGTCCAATCCCAAACCATTCCAGCACTGCCATCAGGTACCCCCTTCCACCTGATCAAACGCCTTCTCGACGTCCAGTGCCACCACCACCTCTGTTTCCTTCCCTTCTGCCAGTGCCGTAACGACGTTCAAGACCCTCCTAATATTCGAAAACAGCTGCCTCCCCTTCACGAACCCTGTCTGATCCTCACCTATCATCTTCGGGAGGCACCCCTCCAGCCTACCCGCTAGTACCTTTGCCAATACCTTTGTGAAATGGGCCTATACGACCCACACTCCGTCCGATCCTTATCCTTTTTAAGCAACAGTGAAATCGATGCCTGCCCCAAGGTTTGCGGCAGCACTCCCTCCCCTATTGCCTCTTCAAACATCCCTACCATCAGGGGTGCCAACTTATCCTTAATTTTTTTATAATATTCCACCGAAAACCCATCCGGCCCCGCCACCTTCCCTGGCTGCATCCTCCCAATCGCGTCTTTTATCTCCTACTTCAGTATTGCTCCTTCTAATGTAGCCTTATCTCCCTCTCCTAGCCTTGGGTACTCCAACCCATCTAGAAATTCCAGCATCTCACGGTCTCCCCCGGGTGGCTCCGACCTGTACAACCTCTCATAGAATTCCTCAAAAACCCTGTTAATGAGCTCTGGAGCCACCACCAACTTCCCGGCCCTAACCCTTACCTCCGGAGCTGACCTGCTAACATACTTGTCTCCATGTTCATAAACTGCACCCCTCGCTCGCCTCAGTTGGTGCACTGCCTTCCTGGTGGATAGTCTGTCGAAGCTCGCCTGCAGTTCTGTCCTCTTTCCCAGCATCGCTGGGTCCCCACCCTCCGCATAACTCCTATCTGCCTCCAACATCTCATCTATTAGCCTCTGCCACTCCAACCTCTCCTCTTTGTCCACCCTGGCCTTAAACAAAATTACCTCACCCCTCACTACCGCCTTTAGAGCCTCCCAGACGACTGCCATTGACACCTCACCCGTACAGTTGAATCTTACATAGTCCTTAATTACCTTTTCAATTTTTTCACAGAATACTTGGTTCCCCAAAAGCCCCACATCCAGTTTCCACTCCGGCTTCTGCACTACCCCCTTCTCCAGCACTATATCCACCCAATGTGGCGCGTGATCTGACACAGCAATTGCAGAGTATTCCGACCCCTTGACTCCAGCCAGCAAAGCCTTTCCCACCACAGAAAAGTCAATCCGTGAGTATACCCTATGGACTGCTGAGAAAAATGAGTACTCCCGTTCCCCTGGGTGCAGGAGCCTCCAGGTGTCCACCCCTCCCATTTCCACCGTTAGCCCAGCTAGCGCCTTTGCCCCCTCCTGATGGGACCAGCGAGCGTGGCCGTGATCTGTCCAAACTTGACTCCTGCACCAGGTTCCAGTCCCCCCCCCCCCCTCAATCAGCTCGTGTGTGTCCAAGTCAGGAATGGCTCTGAACACCTTCCTCGCAAATCCAGAGTAGTCCCAGTTGGGACTGTATACACTTACCAGCGCCAATAATCTCCCCTCCAGCGCCAGGGCCACAATCACATATCTACCCCCCTGATCTGCCACTACCTTCTCCATCTGGAAGCGTACCCTTTTGCTGACCAACACTGCTACCCCTCGAGCCCTTCCATCAAATCCAGAGTGAAACACTTGGCTAACCCAGCCCTTTTTAAGTCTCACCTGGCCCTTCACCCTCAAGTGAGTCTCCTGAAGCATTGCCACATCGGTTTTCAGACTTTTAAGATGCGCAAGCACCCTTAACCTCTTGACCGGACCTCCTAGTCCTCTCACGTTCTACGTAACTATCCTTACTGGGGGTCTCTCACCCCCCCACCTTTCTTATCCACCATCAACATACCGCCAGGCCCTGCCCCATAAGCCTGACCCGCCCCTGTCCATTGTTAACATCGAACCCCTTCCCCCCTCCCGAAACCCCCCCTACCTTTCCCCCAGAAACAACATCCCCCAACATCCAACCCTTCCCTCCTCCCTCTCACCCGCCTCGTAGGCCCATTGACGCCGGCTATCCAGGCTCCAATGTCCACAGCCCTCCTTTCCTCTCACCTCCGTTCACTAGCTGACTGACTTTAGCTGGCTAGTGGGGGTGGCTCCCCGCCGGCCAAGACATACCCAACCTTGCTGGGTACCCCATACCAAACCGTACCCCCTTCTTGTACAACGTCGCCTTCACACGCCCAAACGCCGTTTGTCTTTTTGCCAACTCCACCATCAAGTCCTGGTAGATCTGGATCGTAGTACCATCCCATAGTATCTTCCGCTTCTACTTCGCCCAGTTTAACACCTTCTCCTTCATGCAAAACTTATGGAGGCAGATAATTACTGCCCTTGGCGGCTCATTCACTTTGGGCTTCGGCCTTAATGACCGATGGGCTCGGTCTAGCTCGTACTGGGAGGGGCTCTCACCCTGCCCCACCATCTCCGCCAACTTCTTAGTGAAGTATTGTGTTGGCCTTGGGCCCTCTGTCCCTTCGGGCAAGCCCACAATTCTCAAATTATGCCGCCTTGAGCGGTTTTCCAAGTCTTCCAGCTTTGCTCGGAGACCTCTATTAATCTACACCGCCCTCCGCAACTCATCTCCCATCAGAATGACCTGGTCACTGTGTCGTGACATGGCTTCCTCCACTTCTTTCACCTTCTCGCCCTGCTCTCTCACCTTGGCCAATGCCTTTGCCACCGCCACCTTCAATGGGGCAATTATCGGGGCGATAGCCTCTTCCACCAGTAACTTCAATGCAGCCGCTGTCTCCTTTTTCCAGGCCTCCATGTGCCTCGCAAACTGTTTTTCCAGCTGCCCCGCCATCACCTCGGCCATCTTCTCCACCGTAAATATTGCGGCCCCGCTTTGCAGTTCAGCTTCTGCCATCCTATCACCACTTTTATTCGTCTTCTCCTTCAGCGGCAACCCCGCATTTCCTCCTTTCTTCGACGCTGCTTTTCGCATTGTCTAGTGGCTTATTGTTTTTCACTTTCTTTCTCTTCTCCTCTCTCTCCCTCCACCCTTCTGTCCTTCATCAATCTGAATTATTCTTTCTTTTAAAGACAAAGGGGAGGGAAAAAAAACTTCACCAAACTTCTTTAAATTTCTTTAAATCTTCCAGCTCTCTTCCTTTCCCCTCTGTACTCATCCAGAACTCCCCTGGGACCAGGGTCCAGCCTTCTTTCTTCCTCCAAGGTGGGAGCCATCCGTTGTGGAACACCGCTCTTGCATGGTGTCCTGGACTCGGGCCTGCCTCCCCGGCCTCCTTGTAGCTCCGCCCCCGCTGCTCTGGCCCCAACGCCGTGCTGGGCCCAGGACATCAGCCCCCGCGCAGGGTTCTTCACCGGTTTTTAAACCGGCCCAACTGGCTGCACGCGACGGCCCCAAAGACCGACAGTAGTCAGGGGTGCGTCGAAAGTCGGGGATTTCCCCGAAATCGCCGTGACTCGCGGCCACTGGCGGGAGCTCTTCGCGCTGCAGCCGCCCTGCTTGCTCACACCACCGGAAGTCCGGTGTGATTCTTCTTCAACAGAAGGTGTAATGGGGACAGTGTAGTTGCCAGATTGGGGAGGAACTTCCATAGTAGTTTACGAGGCCAAGAAAAGAACAAAGATGCAAAATGTCAGTCGGGGCGGGGGCCTGTTGAATTGCGCGCACCTTCTCTGCGATGGGGTGCAAACCTTCGTGGTCCACCCAATAACCCAGGTAGATCACTTTCTTCGCCTGAAAGACATACTTTGTACGACGTAAACGGACACCAGCCTCTGAGAAGCGTCTAAGGACAGCCTCCAAATTTTCCAAATGTTCCTGCTCCGAAGTCCCCTTAATCAAAACGTTGTCTAAGTAAACAGCGAAACGTGGTAAACCACTCAAGATGCCCTCCATGAGATGTTGAAAGATAGCGAGTTACATATGGCTGGGAGCCAGGGTCCAGTTCCAACTGTAGGTAGGCGTGACTCATATCTAATTTTTTACAGCGCAGCATCAAAGACATCCAGACGTCCATAAAGAGGTATGGTGCAACAGAAAAAAAACTTTGAACCTGTACCCAACAAAACTCCAGGGAGGTGGCTTCAGCACCATAGACAGCTATCCACTTTAACCCTCATCGCCAGTTTTGTGAGGGCCACAAAGAATCCAGTACAAGTTTCTAGAATTGAAAGAAATAACTTTATTTACAATGACATATATATAACAGCAGCAGTATTCCACCACTGCTCTCTCTTCTCTAGCTGGTTCCACACGTATTTAGGCAGGAGGTGACTCTGCAATTAATTTCTCGCCCCCCCCCCCCTCCCCAATTGGGGGAACTCATAATCACCAAGGATTGTGGGATTGCCATTAGCCCCCAGCCAGTAGTCATCAGGCAGGTTATAACAGTGCAACTTCAACAACACCCAAGAAGCTTTTCAACATCCAAGACAAAACAGGTCACTTGATTGATACCCCTTCTACAAACATTCATTCCCTCCACCACTGACACACAGTGGTACCAGTGTGTGCAATCTAGAAGATGCACTGCAAGAGCTCACCAAGACTCCTTAGGCCATAAGACCACAAGCATGTAGGAAATATGAACAGGAGTAGGCCATTTAGCCCTTTGAGCATTCTCTGCCATTTAATAAGATCATGGCTGATCTAACACTCACCAAGTTCACTTTTCTGTCTTCTCTCCGCAACCCTTAATTTCCCTCCTGATTAAAAAGCTATCAATCTCAGCCTTGAAAATGTTAAAAGACTCCACATCCACAGCTTCCTGGGGGAAAGAATTCCAAAGATTCACCACTCTTTGAGAGAAGAAATTGTTCCTCAAATCCATCTTCACTGAACACCCCCTTATTTTGCGACTATGCCCTCTGACCCTACACTCCCCCATGAGTGCAAATGTCCTCCCTGCATTTACCCTGCCAAGCCCCTAATAATCTTCTATGTTTCAATCATATCACCACTTATCCTTCTGACCTCCAAGGAGTACAGACCCAAACTGTTTAATCTTTCCTCAAATAGCAGTCCCTCCATACCCGAGATCATCCCGGTAAACCTCCTCTCTAATAATATAATAATAATCTTTATTGTCACAAATAGGCTTACATTAACACTGCAATGAAGTTACTGTGAAAATCTGTACCGCCTCAAATGATAATATATTTTTCTTTAAATAAGGGGACCAAGCTGTACTCATATTCTAAATGTGGCCTCACCAGTACCTTGTGCAGTTCCAGCAACATCTCATTACTTTTATATTCCAGCCCCCTTGAAATAAAAGCCAGCATTCCATTCAGCTTCCCTATTACCTTCTGCACCTAGAACATAGAACATAGAACAGTACAGCACAGAACAGGCCCTTCGGCCCTCGATGTTGTGCCGAGCAATGATCACCCTACTTAAACCCACTTAACCCGTATACCCGTAACCCAACAATCCCCCCATTAACCTTACACTACGGGCAATTTAGCATGGCCGATCCACCTAACCCGCACATCTTTGGACTGTGGGAGGAAACCGGAGCACCCGGAGGAAACCCACGCACACACGGGGAGGACGTGCAGACTCCACACAGACAGTGACCCAGCCGGGAATCGAACCTGGGACCCTGGAGCTGTGAAGCATTGATGCTAACCACCATGCTACCGTGAGGCCCCAAATACCTGTATCCTAGCTTTCTGGATTTCATGAACAAGGAGCCCCTAGTCCCTCTGTGCTATAGCTTTCTACAGGGTCTCTCCAATCAAATAATAATCCACCTTCTTATTCTTTCTTCCAAAATGAACAATCTCACATTTTCCCACATTGAATTCCATTTGCCAATTTTCTGCCCACTCTTTTAACCTGACACTATCTCTCTGTTAACTATTTATCTCCTCCTTACATCCTGTCTTCTCTCCCATCTTTCTATCATCCACAAATCTGGCCACAGTGTACTCTGTTCCTTTCTCCAAATCATTAATATGCATTATGAAGATCTGTGCTCCCAGTATTGATCCCTGTGCACTCCACTGGTTACTGCCCTCCAACCTAGAAAGACCCCCTTACTGCTACTCACTGCTTCCTGTTAGTCAACCAATCCTCTATCCATAGCAGAATACTGTCTCCAACACCATGAGCTCCGATCTTGCATAGTAGCCTTTTATAATAATATAATAATAATCTTTATTGTCACAAATAGGCTTACATTAACGCTGAATGAAGTTACTGCGAAAAGCCCCTAGTCGCCACATTCCGGTGCCTGTTCGGGTACACAGAGGGAGAATTCAAATAGTCCAAATTACCTAACAGCACGTTTTTCATGACTTGTGGGAGGAAACCGGAGCACCCGGAGGAAACCCACGCAGAGGGAGAACGTGCAGACTCCACACAGACAGTGACCCAAGCCGGGAATCAAACCTGGGACTCTGGTGCTGTGAAGCAATAGTGCTAACCATTGTGCGACCTTATCAAATGTCTTTTAAAAACCCAAATTTCAACATCAACTGGTTCTTCTCCATCTACTCTGGCTGACACCTACCTCCTCAATGAAGTCAGTTTGTCAGACATGATTTCTCCTTCATGAAATGATGCTGACTGATCAGTTTCTGACTTTCCAAATGCACTGCTATTCTCTCCTTCATAATCAATTCTAGTATGTTTCCAATAACTGAAGTTAGACTAAGTTCCAAATTCATTTCCATTTAGAAGGACAAGGTTAGCAGACATATGGGAAGTTCCCCTCGAAGACACTTAGATATATTTATTTATTTATTTATATGATGTGTGCATTGCTGGCTGGCCTAGCATTTATTGCCTATCTCCAAATTTGTTGAACCGATTAGCTTGTCAACCACATTGCTGCTGATTTGGAGTCACATCTAGGCCTGACCAGGATGCCATCTGTCCTTCTCTAAAGGACATTAGTGACCTGATGGGTTTTACGACAATCGGCAATGGTGTTTTGCTCATCATTAGACTTTTAATTCCAGATTTTTATTGAATTCCAATTTCACCATCTATGCCCCTAAGCAGTACCCTTGGTCTCTGGATTACTAGTCCTATACCAGCACACCATCACCTCCACCATTCCTTCACTATTACTGGGCCAAAATCCGAGAATCTCCCTCCAGGGACTACAGCGGTTCAAAAAGGCAGCTCACCACCAAGGCAGCTCACCACTTATCAAGGACAAATAGTGCTGGGCAATAAATTCTGGTCTAGCCTGCAATGCCCACATCTGGTAAAGAAAAATCTAGGAAAAAATGCTGTCTCGGAAACTAATAATGATAATTAATCCATGCCAGCCCATTGTGTTGCAGATATTAGGCATGACTTAACTAAATGGGAACAAACTCCTATAGAGCACGTGTTTAGCCACGTGTTTCCCGGCACTCGCATTGCCGAGAAACACAACGCTATCTAACGTCACTCGAGTTACATACAGGGCCTCAGTGGGCAATGAGCGGCCGAGGTCACACATAGCCCCATTTTCTGCATTGGGGAGCTCTGTTTTTAAATGGCATCCCCATCTCTGGAGCCCCCCGCAAGACCCCCGAATCCCCCCAAGCCCTAACTCTCTATGAAGGGGGGTCCCTGGGCCACCGCACCAATAATGTCCATTGTAGTACTGACAGGATTAATCAGAGGCATGAGTACTGCAGTGGACTACTGCTTTCTGAACTTTGACTGCTGCCTTCGTGGCTCTGGATCCCTTTCAAAGAGTCTTCCAAGGCATGGCAGCAGTCCATCAATCAGTTCTCCAACAGATCAGTAGGATCAGAGCACCATGCAGAGTACCTTTCTCCTTATCTTCTATCCTTCCCTATATGACCTCTCTTCATTCTCCCAGACATGCTCAAATCCCAGATGAAGCCCTACCAAGCCACCTGACTGTCCATCTGGGAGAAACTTCTTTCAATTCAATGCTTTTGCACAATGAAAAACTAATTACGCAAACAGTCAAGTGTAGAGTACTCAAACTTAAGCCAAGTGCAGAAAACCTCCAAAAATGTATACAGTTATACCAGGAATCAGAAGAAATAATCCAGCTTTAAGACAAGAACCATTTATAATCCCTTTAAATAGCATTAATGCGGGTTTAACATGGGTTCAGCTGTCGGAGATTCAGATACATCATTGTCTGCAGTGGTAGCAGCTTTCCACACCACTTGACACCATCACCTTGCTGCTCTGTATGCTGTGGTGATATGCATCACTGTAAATACACAAGGGGTTAATGTAAATACACTAAGACTAAGTAAACACTAGATGGAGCACCAGAGACATCATGACATGCAGACATACAGATAATGAACACATAGAATAAGTCACGACCAATGGGCAGTCAAGACACCCAGAGGTGACACTACCACAAGAGGGCAACACATATAAAAGGACAGGGCACACATGCTCTTTCTCTTTCCGCAGGCGACACTCAGAGCGAAGGACAGGGGCAGATCAGAAGCATCACACCCACAGCATGGCTTAGAGCAGATTGGTTAGTTAGACTGAGTTACAATAGCAAGGTTAGCAGGAGAATCGAACTCAAGTAGGAGAATTGTTGACTGTTCAACAAATGTGTTAAACCTATCTCCAAGTCTGAACCTTCCTTTGTCAGAGCATACATCAAGGAAGCAGCTTATGCTACAACGAAGAAGCATAACACAACATATGCTACCAATGGTGTTCGCTGTGCTTATGTAATCCCCCTCTCCAAGAGAGTGGGCGGGATTCTCCGGTCCCCTAGGCACATATTTCTCAGCAGCACGTCGTTCACTGCCGGTTGCATTTTATCCTCCCGCCACTTATTGGAACTACCCCACGCTGCCGGGAAACCCGCTAGCAAGTGTGAGTTGTCAGTGGGAAAATGAATCCTGATGACCCGAAACCTCCATCCAGTGTCTCCTTCAGAAGTGGATGCATAGGTCTCGTAAACTATTTTCAAGTCTTTTTTGGCTATGTAGCATAAACAAAGAGAGTTATATAGGTCAATTTAGCTCTCAAAGTCTATATTTGTATAAATATTTGAAAAAAGATGCCTCTGAGTATATTTGATACTTATCTTTCATTGCTTGTTCGTGAATTGCATTACATTCTAATAAATAAAGCACTGCCATTGTGACACCTTTAATTAACTAAATAGTAATGTAGATATTAGTTACACAGTCTAAAATTGTGCTTAAATGTTAAAACTTATGAATTACATATTCTGTGCGTTTATGGCTGCTATGTTACATTATCTGCATTCCTAAAGAATTATGGTATAATATGTTCTACCAGTAGATGTCACTGGTGCACTTCTTTTTTTTTAATAAACAATTTTAGAGAGGTAGTTTTTGGCTTTGTAAACAGTTACAGACATCAACAGAAAGAAAGCAAAAAAGGCAAAAATGTGCAAACATCCACCTACATTCAATACTTCAATCGTAACATACTGCACAAGCCCGCTCCTCTCCCACCGGTACTACCCACCACTTTATCCCTCCTACTCTACTCTACTCTACCCCCCCTGCTGACGCTCACTCTCCCGCAAAGAAGTCAATAAATAGTTGCTACCTCCAGGCGAACCCCTGTACAGATCCCCTCAAGGTGAACTTAATTTTTTCCATACCCAGGAAACTCGACATGTCCGCAAGCCACAACTCAGTCTTCGGGGGCTTTGAGTCCCTCCATGCCAATAGTATTCGTCGCCAGGCTATCAGGGAAGCAAAGGCCAAAACATCGGCCTCTTTCTCCCCCTGGACTCCAGGGTCTTCCAAAACCCCAACAATTGCCACCCCTGGACCCATCGCCACCCTTGTTTTTAGCACCCGGGACATGACGCCCGCAAATCCCTCCCAGTATCCCCTAAGCTTAGGGCATGCCCAAAACATGTGAACGTGGTTCTCTGGTCCTCCCGCGCACCTAGCGCATTTGTCCTCTATCCTAAAGAATTTGCTCATCCGAGCCACCGACATGTGGGCCCGGTGAACGACCTTAAATTGAATCAGCCCGAGCCTGGCACATGTTGCGGTCGAATTTACCCTACTCAGGGCCTCTGCCCACAGCCCGTCCTCCATTTCCCCGCCTAGCACCTCCTCCCATTTAAGTTTCAGTTCCTCCGTCTCGGACCCTTCCTCCCTCATGAGCACCTTATAAATATCAGAGACTCTACTCTCCCCTTCTTCCCCCCAAGAGGCTATTCTGTCTTGGATCCCCATTGTCAGGAGGCGTGGGAAAGATGGTACCTGTCTACGAACAAAGTCCCGCAACTGTAGGTACCTAAAATCATTTCCCCTCACTAGCCCAAATTTCTCCTCCAAGCTCCTCAAACTCGCAAAGCTCCCTTCCAGGAACATATTGGCCACCCTTCCCACCCCCGCCCTCCGCCATGCTCGAAACCTCCCATCCATACTCCTGGGGGCAAACTGATGGTTGTCGCAGATTGGCGCCCAAACCGACCCCCCCTGTCTCCCCTACATGCCTCCTCCACTGGCCCCATATCCGCAGGGTCGCCACCACTACCTCCCCAATCACCTCCAGTACCTGGCCGGCGGCAGTGGTAGAGGAGCTGGGACCAGGGCTGCCAAGCTGGAGCCCCTGCACGAAGCCGCCTCCACCCGCTCCCAGATAGACCCTGTACCCACCATCCACTTCCTGATCATAGCGATGTTGGCCGCCCAGTAATAATTAATCAGACTCGGCAAAGCCAGCCCTCCCTCGCTGCGGTTCCTCTCCAGCATCGCCTTCTAACCCGCGGGGATTTTCCCGCCCAGACAAAGCTCATGATCATCCTGTTAACTCTTTTGAAGAAGGACTGTGGGACAAAGATCGGGAGGCACTGAAAAACAAACAGAAATCTAGGGAGGATTGTCATCTCTACAGTCTGCACCCTCCCAGCCAGCGACAGCGGGAGTGCATCCCATCTCCGAAACTCTCCCTTCATTTGCTCCACCACCCTGGCCAAATTTAACTTGTGCAGCCTGCCCCAGCCTCGTGCCACCTTGATTCCCAAATACCGGAAATTTTCCTCAACCAGCCTAAACGGTAGCCCTCTCAATCTGTCCTCCTGACCCCTTGACTGTACCACAAACATTTCGCTCTTGGCCGTATTTAATTTGTATCCTGAAAACTGGCCGAACTTTCTCAACATTCCCAGTATACTTCCCATCCCGGCCACTGGGTCCGACATGTACAGGAGCAGGACGTCTGCGTAAAGAGAGACCCTATATTCTACCCCGTGCCTCACCATCCTCTTCCATCCCTCTGCGGCTCTCAACACAATCGCCAGCGGCTCTCTGGCAGCGCAAACAGCAGCGGGGAGAGCGGGCAGCCCTGTCTGGTCCCTCGGTACAGTCTAAAGTACTCCGAGACTTCTCTGTTAGTCCTGACGCTGGCCTTCGAGGCCTGATATAATAATTTGATCCAATCCACCAGTCCCTCCCCGAACCCAAACCGTCCGAGCACCTCCCATAGATAGTCCCACTCCACCCGGTCAAAGGCCTTCTCGGCGTCCATCGCCACCACTACCTCTACCTCCCTGCCCGCCGGGGGCATCATTATCACATGAAGTAATCTTTTCAGGTTGGCCGCCAGCTGCCTACCTTTCACAAACCCAGTTTGGTCCTCCCCAATCACCTCCAGTACGCAGTCCTCCATTCTAACCACCAGTACCTTTGCCAGGAGCTTGGCGTCAACATTAATCAGGGAGATTGACCTGTAGGACCCGCACGCCTCCGGGTCTTTACCCCGCTTCAATATCAGTGATATAGTGGCTTGCGACATTGTCGGCAGCAGGGTCCCTCTGTCCCTTGCCTCATTGAAAACACTCACCAAGACCGGGCCCACCAGCTCAGAAAACTGCCTATAGAACTCTACTGGGTATCCATCCGGCCCCGGGGCTTTCCCCGACTGCATGGCCTTTAGGCCCCCCAATACCTCCTCCACTCTCATCGGGGCCCCCAGCTCATCCACTCACCTCCCTCCTACTGTTGGGAATGTTGACCCGTCCAGAAACCTTTTCATCTCCTCCGGTTCTTCCGGCGGCTCCGAAGTATACAGCTTGCAATAGAAGTCCCGGAATACCTTATTCAATCCTGCCGGGTCCTCCACTTTGCGCCCCTCCCGATCCATCACTCTACTTATTTCCCTGGCTGCCTCCCTCCTCCTGAGTTAACAGTCTGCTAGCCTTTTCCCCATGCTTGTACACCACACCCCTCGCCTTCCTAAGCTGTTCCACGGCCCTACTCGTGGACAGTGCCCCCAGTTCCGCCTGTCGTCTCTGCCTCTCCCTGAGTAAAACCTCCCCCGGGGACTCCACGTGCTCTTCATCTATCCGACCCATTTCCCTAACCAATCTATCCATCTCTGCCCTGTCTGCCTTGGCTCTGTGGGCCCCAATTGAAATCAGCTCACCCCGCACTACTGCCTTTAGCGCCTCCCACAGGGTCGCCGCTGAGACCTCCTCCATGTCATTCACCTGGAGGTAATTTTGCATACACCTCCGAAGCCTCTCACAGATCCCCTCCTCCGACAGCAGTCCCACGTCTAGCCTCCATTGCGGGCGTTGGTAGCTCGCCCCCCTGATCTCCAGGTCTACCTAGTGCCGGGCATGGTCTGAGATAGTAATTGCCGAATATTCCGTGTTCTTTACATCCCCTATACAATCCCTGCTTAGTACGAAGAAATCTATCCTAGAATATACTTTATGGACGTGCGAGTAAAACGAGTAGCCCCTTCCTGTCGGCTGTCTGGCTCTCCAGGGGTCTACTGCCCCCATTTTCTCCATAAACCCTTTCAGCTCCCTTGCCATTGCTGGGAGTCTACCCATTCTGGGACACGACCGATCCAAAGCCGGGTCAAGGACCATGTTAAAGTCCCCCCCCCCATTATTAGCCTGCGAGAGTCCAGGTCTGGGATTTTTCCCAGCACTCTTTTAATGAAGTCCACGTCATCCCAGTTTGGGGCATATATATTCACCAGCACCACTTTTCTCCCCTCTAGTCTGCCCCATACCATCAGATATCTGCCCCCCCTGTCTGCAGCTATGCCCTCCGCCTCAAATTGCACCTGCTTGTTGATCATGATTTCCACCCCCCTGGACTTCGAGTCGAAGTCCGAGTGGAAGGCCTGGCTAATCCAGCCCTTCCTTAGCCTGGTCTGGTCAGACACTTTCAGATGTGTCTCCTGCAACATAATTACGTCCGCCCTCAGAGCCCGCAAGTGCGCGAACACCCGCGCCCTCTTAACCGGCCCATTCAGTTCCCTGACGTTCCAGGTGATCAGCCTGGTCGGGGGGCACAACCCCTCCACGCTGGTCAGCCATAGCCTTTCTCGGGCTGGCCCCCGGCCCGTGCGGCGTGCCATTCCTGGCCCGCCTGTTGGCTGCCTCCACCCTCGGCCTCCTTTCCAGTGCCTATTTCAAGTCCCTCCCACGTCAGCAGAACAACCCCCCCCCCCCCACCCCCCCAACCCCATCCCACGATACCCCCACCCCTGCCATCTACTGGCTGTAACTTCCCCCCCCATCTGACTCCCTTGACTAGCCAATCTGCTAGCCCGGTGACTCTACACTCCGGCGCCTTCCTGTCTCATTCCCATTGTTTCCCCGTCCTCCTCCCCACTCTCCGACGCCCCATCCCCCTCTCCAACCCACTGGAGCAAATTCACTGGCACAGGAAGGCATGGACATCAACAAAACAAAAAAAATACCCCCAACCCACGTCCTTGGCCCCCCTTGCTGACCGGCCCCCCTTCGTTATCGTGCCGGCTCCAGTGTCCTCCGCGAGCTGCACAAAAAGTACAATCCACCCAACAAGGAAAAAACAGAACAAAGAGGAAAAAATAAAGACATAAGAGAACAAAAACAAAAAAAAAAGCCAAACCAATGTCCATGAACAAAGGAAAGAGTCCCAAATGTTCCGCTTGGCACCTTTGACCCAGCAAACCGTTGAACAGCAGTCCAGGCCCATTCGGCGTACCTTCCTACGGTAGTCCTCGGGCCCTAATTCGGGTCATGGGGCCTCTTTTCGGGACCAGCCCCTGATCCCTCGCAAAGTCCATCGCTTCTTCAGGCTCGGAGAAGTAGTGGTGTTGACCCTGGTGCATGACCCATAAACGAGCCGGGAACAGCAGACCAAACTTCACGTGCTTCTTGAACAGCACCTCCTTGACATTCTTAAAGGCTGCTCGCCGCCGAGCCACCTCTTGGCTTAGGTCCTGGTAAATGCGGAGGACACTATTGTTCCACGCGCTGCTCCTGGCGCTCTTTGCCCACCGCAGCACCCGCTCCTTGTCCACGAACCTGTGGAACCTAATCACCATCGGGCGGGGGGGGGGGGGGGGGGGGGGGGTCCGCCCGGCCGCCCCTGCCTCGCCTGCACTCTGTATGCCCCCTACAGCTCCGGCGGTTGCGGAAAGGCTTCGGCCAACAACAGCTGGATCAATAGGTCTGCTACAAACGCTGCGGCATCAGCTCCCTCAGCCCCCTCCGGGAGGCCGACTATCCTCAGGTTGTTCCTGCGGGCTCTATTCTCCAATCTGTCTGGCAGTCTTCACTGCCGCCCCTTCAGCCCATCAACTTCTAGCGCCGCAACCGTCTGCGCATCCGCCTGCTCCTCCACCGCTTCTCCCAGCTCCTTAACTTTAACATCTTGTGCATCCAGCCTCTGGTTCAGCTGATCCACCGCTTTCTGGATTGGGTCCAAGCTATCCCGCTTCTACGCTTCAAAACTGGACTTCATTACCTGGAGCATGTTATCCAGCGCCTGCTGGATTGCTGAGTCCAGCGTCCGTATGTCCGCCATCTTAGGTTCCAGGTAAGTTTCTTCAGGTCCTTGTCTCTGTCCCTTTATCTCTCTTTTCTTCTGCCTCCTGGACTCCCGCTGTTTCATGTGCCGCAGCCCGCTCCTCAGCACTTTCGCTGCCGCCTTCCTTCAGGTCCGTGGTCCCGCTATCGCGGGGAATCAGCCCCTAAACGCCTGCCGGAGTGAGAGCTCGCCGAATGTGCGGCTCACTCGGACATCGCCGCCACCGGAAGTCCCCACTGGTGCACTTCCTAAAGTACACATGACTTGCTAATAGATTATTATTTCATGTTAAAAGAATGAAAAGACCATGAAAACCTAGAATTTAGATTGTGCAGTGTACATTTTTAGTAGCTAAGTTACATCCAAATGTCTGACATGGCCGACTAGAAGCAAGAGCTGGAAATCCAGTGTCCATCACATTGGGTTGGTCTTCTCTGGTGGCATCAAAAATGAACAGCAGCAGTGTTGGAACCAACAATTCTATGGACAAGTGCTTGTAGGATTAGAATAGCGGTTTTAATATACTCACAACAGTGCCAGCCTAATAGCCATTGAACTTTCGGTGAACTGGCCGGCTGACCATGTGGCACTGAGCTTTTATACAGCAGCTTCCGGGGGAGGAGTCCTGGGCAGAGCCAAGAGAGAAGCCCCATACAACTCGAGCATTCCAAGAGCTACTCCCCCTGGAGGACAGGTAGAGCAACTGCACTTACAATACAGACACATGTATATACAGATTACAATCCGGTGTGAATCACATTCACCACATTCACCCCCTGTGAAAAAATCGAGTCCAGCGGGGGTGGTGGCTCACAGAGTTAGTCTGTCCGGTGGATGAATTGTTCTTTTCGATCTGCGGAGCACCGGGGTTGCAGCCTCTTGCGGTGGCTGTGTGGGTGTTGAGAGCTGGGGTACGATGGCAGACTCCGGGGTGGGTCTCGTCCGAACTTCATACACCTCTGACTCGACCGGAGACTGGGGGCGCTGGGGGCGGGCTGGTTCTGGCGCGTGGAACCGGTGGGGTGAGATTGCGGAATCAGGGGCGCGAGGGGGCGGCAGCATAGGGAACGGGGTAAGGGGTTCCTCAGTGGGGGTAGGGGGGGTGCTGGATCCAGCGGGTGCCAGGTCGCGAAGGGATACTGTGTCCTGGCGACCGTCCGGGAACTCCACGAATGCGTACTGTGGGTTGGAATGGAGGAGGTGCACCTTTTCAACAAGGGGGTCAGTTTTGTTCCCCCTGACGTGCTCCCTCAGGAGGACCGGGCCTGGTGTCCTCAGCCACGCCGGAAGAGAGACTCCTGTGGTAGTGCCCCTAGAAAAAATGAAGAGTCGCTCGTGAATGCTTTGATTTGTAGCTGTACAGAGGAGGGATCTGATTGAGTGGAGCGCGTCTGGGAGGACTTCTTGCCATTGGGAGACTTGGAGTTTTCTAGACCGGAGGGTCAGTAGGACTGTCTTCCAGACCGTTGCGTTCTCCCTCTCCACCTGTCCGTTCCCCCTGGGGTTGTAACTGGTTGTCCTGCTCGAGGCGCTGCCCTTGTCAAGCAGGTACTGATGCAGCTCGTTGCTCATAAAGGACGAACCCCGGTCGCTGTGCACGTAGCTGGGGAAACCGAACAGGGTGAAGACACTATGCAGGGCCCTAATGACTGTGTGGGAGGTCATATCAGGGCATGGAATGGCAAAAGGGAATCGGGACAACCCGTCGATGATGTTGAGGAAATAAATGTTCTTGTTAGTGGAGGGGAGTGGCCCTTTGAAATCGATCGCAAGGCGTTCAAAGGGCCTCGAAGCCTTGACCAGGTGGGCCCTGTCTGGTCTATAGAAGTGCGGTTTGCACTCTGCACAGATCGGGCAGTCCCTGGTGACCGCTTTTACCTCCTCGTTGGAGAAAGGCAGGTTTCGGGCTCTGATGTAGTGGGCGAGCCGGGTGACCCTTGGATGGCAGAGATCAACGTGGGTGGCTTTCAGACGGCTGATCTGCGCGCTGGCGCATGTCCCGCGGGATAGGGCATCCGAGGGCTCGTTGAGCTTCCCCGGTCGATATTTAATATCGTAACTATAGGTGGAGAGTTCGATCCTCCACCAAAGGATTTTATCATTTTTTATTTTGCCCCTTTGTGAGTTGTCAAACACAAGGGCAACCGATCGTTAGTCGGTGATGAGGGTGAACCTCCTACCTGCGAGGTAGTGCCTCCAGTGACGAACAGTCTCCTCGATGGCTTGTGCTTCCTTCTCGACTGAGGAGTGTCGGAGTTCTGAAGCGGATAGAGTAGGGGAGAAAAATGCAACGGGCCTCCCTGCCTGATTTAAAGTGGTTGCTAGAGCTACCTCTGAGGCGTCGCTCTCAACCTGAAAGGGAGTGGATTCATCCACCGCCCGCATGGCTGCTTTGGCGATGTCCTCCTTGATGCAGCTGAAGGCCTGGCGTGCCTCAGCTGACAGGGGAAATCATGTGGCCTTAAAGAGTGGGCGGGCTTTGTCCGCATATTGAGGGACCCACTGGGCGTAGTATGAGAAGAACTCCAAGCACCGTTTGAGGGCCTTGGGGCAATGAGGGAGGGGGAGTTCTAAGAGGGGGCGCATGCGGTCCGGGTCTGGGCCCAGGACTCCGTTCTCCACGACGTAGCCGAGGATGGCCAGTCTGTTTGTGCGGAAAACGCATTTCTCCTTGTTATAAGTGAGATTTAATTTCTGTGCCGTTTGGAGAAAACGGTGGAGGTTGGCGTCGTGGTCCTGCTGGTCATAGCCGCAGATGGTAACATTGTCCAGATACGGAAACGTGGCCTGCAGCCCGTACTGGTCTACAATTCGGTCCATTGCTCGTTGGAACACCGAAACCCCGTTAGTGACGCCGAAAGGGACCCGGAGGAAATGGAAGAGGCGGCCATCGGCCTCGAATGCTGTGTAGTGGCAGTCCTCCGGGCGAATTGGGAGCTGGTGGTATGCAGACTTCAGATCCACCGTGGAAAATAGCCGATATTGGGCGATCTGGTTAACCATGTCTGCAATTCTGGGGAGGGGATACGCGTCTAGGAGCGTAAAGCGATTTATGGTCTGGCTGTATTCGACGACCATGCAAAATTTTTCCCCGGTTTTAACGACTACCACCTGAACTCTCCAGGGACTATTACTGGCCTCTATGATCCCCTCACTGAGCAGCCGTCGGACCTCCGATCGGATAAAGACCCTGTCCTGTAGGCTGTATCGCCTGCTGCGAGTAGCTACTGGTTTGCAATCTGGAGTGAGATTGGCGAAAAGCGGAGGGGGGAGATGCACAGTGTGGTTAGGCTGCAGATAGTGAGTGGGGGCAGGGACCCGCTGAAGCTGAGGGTGAGGCTCTTGAGGTTGCACTGGAAATCCAGGCCTAATAAGAGTGGCGCGCAGAGGTCGGGCAGGACATAAAGTTTAAATTTAGAATAACTAGCGCCTCGAATTGTGAGCGTAGCAACGGTGCGTCCTTGGATTTGTACTGAGTGGGAGCCCGAAGCAAGGGCGATAGTTTGGCTCACCGGAAAAATAGAAAGCGAACAGCGTCTTACCAGCTCTGGATGTATAAAGCTCTCGGTGCTCCCGGAGTCAAAGAGGCATGGCGTGCTGTACCCATTGATCTGGACCTCCGCCATCGAACTTCGTAGGTGCTTGGGGCGGAATTGATCCAGAGTGACTGCGCTGAGTTGCGGGTAGTCGGCGGCTCGATCAGCTGAGCTGGAGTGGCCCCGTGATGACTGCCCTCTGAGTTCGTAGTCGTCGAGGTGAGTTTCAGAGTTTGAAGGGGATGGATCCCAAGATGGCCGCCCCCATGAGTCGCACATGGCCGGCCGCATGGAGGAGGATTGCCAAGATGGCTGCCCCCATGAGTCGCACATGGCCGGCCGCATGGAGGAGGATTGCCAAGATGGCCGCCCACATGAGTCGCACATGTCGGGTGGGGGCGGAGTCGACATACAGGCTGCAGCATTTCGGGGCCTGCAGGCCTGTGAATTCAGGCAACGGGTGCTTTGAGCCATGGGAGGGTTAGAGGCTGGGGCTTTCTTCGCCAGACACGCTCTGGCATAGTGTCCTTTTTGCCCACAGCTGCTGCAGGTCGCGTTACGGGCCAGGCAGTGCTGCCATGGGTGCTGGCTTTGGCCACAGAAATGGCAGGCTGAAGCAGCCGAGTAGCTGGCTGGGGCAGCAGAGTAACTGGTTTTGGCAGCGCGGTAGCTGGGGGGTCGTGCGGCACAGGCTTGGGGGGACTGTTGGTCGGGGGTCCACGATGAGGTTGCGGGGTCCGCGGGAAACGAGGTGAGGCTGTGGAAGGAAACTTCCATAGTGGTAGCAGCCTCCACAGTAGTGTCTAAGTCCTGGGCCCCCTTTTCTAGCAGTCTTTGGCGCACATAGTTAGACCTAAGGCCCGCCACAAAAACGTCCCGCACAGCAAGCTCCCTATGTTCCGCCGTGGTAACGGCTTGATAATTACAGTCATTGGAAAGATTGTTCAATTCCCTTACAAACTTGGCTAGCGTTTCTGTAGGCCGCTGACGGCGGGTCGTAAACACGTGACGTGCATAAACCTCGTTAATGGGCCTAACGTACATTTTGTCCAATATTGCCAGCGCTGCGGTGTAAGAACCGGCCGGATTTAGCTGTGTGGAGATTCTGTGGCTTACCCTCGTGTGCAGTAGGCTGAGTTTTTGTTCCTCCATTGTTCCGGCAGTGCTGGCTTCTACCAGGTAGGCTTTAAAACATCTCAGCCAGTGGGAAAAAATTTCCTTAGCCTCTGCATCCTCTGGGTCGAGTTCTCGGCGTCCGGGCTTGAGGGCTGCTTCCATGATTTCTTCGACTGTTTCCTGAGTATATTAAATTGTTGGAACCAACAATTCTACGGACACGTGCTTGTAGGATTAGAATAGCGGTTTTAATATACTCACAACAGAGCCAGCCTATTAGCCATTGAACTTTCGGTGAACTGGCCGGCTGACCATGTGGCACTGAGCTTTTATACAGCAGCTTCCGGGGGAGGAGTCCTGGGCAGAGCCAAGGGAGAAGCCCCATACAACTCGAGCATTCCCAGAGCTACTCCCCCTGGAGGACAGGTAGTGCAACTGCACTTACAATACAGACACATGTATATACAGATTACAATCCGGTGTGAATCACATTCACCACAAGCAGCATTTAAAATCCTGAACTGTTCACTTAAATTAGGATCCTCTGCTTTTTATGATTTTGTTACATTTGACCAGCTGACTGGCCATGTGCTGAGACCACACAGCAGGAAATCAATCAGAACAAAGCTTTCACCAGTGATAGTCACGCTGCAAAGTTCAGTTTGTCTGGTTCAGAGTGAGACTTTCCTGGTGTTTTTCTGCTATTGTTTGCCTCAGAAGGAATTTGACTATAGCCTTGGGTTGTGTGGTAGGGCTGCCTTTGGGGCTGAAGGATATGGGAGAGCAGCACAGGAGGAGGAGCAACTAACATGAGAGAGGATGAGGAGATAGTCAAGCAGGTATTCAATAGAACAATAGAACATTATAGCGCAGTACAGGCCCTTCGGCCCTCGATGTTGCGCCGACCTGTGAAACCAATCTAAAGCCTATCTACACTATTCCATTATCATCCAGATGTTTATCCAATGACCATTTAAATGCCCTTAATGTTGGCGAGTCCACTACTGTTGCAGGCAGGGCATTTCACGCCCTTACTATTCTCTGAGTAAAGAACCTACCTCTGACATCTGTCCTGTATCTAACTCCCCTCAATTTAAAGCTATGTCCCCTCGTGCTAGCCATCACCGCCAAGGAAAAAGGCTGTCACTGTCTACCCGATCTAATCTTCTGAACACCTTGTATGCCTCTATTAAGTCACCTCTTTAACCTTCTTCTCTCTAACAGAAACAGCCTCAAGTCCCTCAGACTTTACTCATAAGATCGTCCCTCCATACCAGGCAACATCCTGGTAAATCTCCTCTGCACCCTTTCCAATGCTTCCATATCCTTCCTATAATGCGGCGACCAGAACTGCACGCAATACTCCAAATGCGGCCGCACTAGAGGTTTGTACAGCTGCAACATGACCTCATGGCTCCGAAATTCAATCCCTCTACCAATAAAAGCTAACATACCGTACGCCTTCTATGCCCTCCTCCAGGTAATTTATAAAACTGCTTTACCCTTGTCCACCTGTTTGGTTATCTTCTCAAATAACTCATTAAGGTTTGTGAGGCACGACCCACCCTTTACAAAACCGTGTTGACTATCCCTAATCAAATTATTCCTTTCTAGATGATTATAAATCCTGTCTCTTATAATCCTTTCCAAGACTTTGCCTACAACCGAAGTAAGGCTCACTGGTCTATAGTTACCAGGGTTGTCTCTACTCCCCTCCTTGAACAAGGGGACAACATTTGCGATCCTCAAGTCTTCTGGCACTATTCCTGTAGACAATGATGACATAAAGATCAAAGCCAAAGGCTCTGCAATCTCCTCCCTAGCTTCCCAGAGAATCCTAGGATAAATCCCATCCGGCCCAAGGGATTTATCTATTTTCACACATTCCAGAATTGCTAACACCTCCTCCTTATGAACCTCAATCACATCTGGTCGAGTAGCCTGTATCTCAGTATTCTCCTGGACAACATTCTTTTTCCTGTGTGAATACTTACAAAAAATATTCATTTAGCGCCTCTCCTATCTCCTCGGACTTGACGCACAACTTCCCACTACTGTCCTTGACTGGCCCTACTCTTATCCTAGTCATTCTTTTATTCCTGGCATACCTGTAGAAAGCTTTAGGGTTTTCTTTGATCCTACCTGCCAAGGACTTCTCATGTCCCCTCCTGGCTCTTCTTAACTCTCTCTTTAGGTCCTTCCTGGCTAACTTGTAACTCTCAAACGCCCTATCTGAACCTTCACATTTCATCTTTACATAAGCCTCCTTCTTCCTCTTTCCAAGTGATTCAACTACTTTAGTAAACCATGCTTCCCTCACTCGACCACTTCTTCCTTGCCTGACAGGTTCATACTTATCAAGGACACACAGTAGCTGTTCCTTGAACAAGCTCCACATTTCAATTGTGCCCATCCCCTGCAGTTTCCTTCCCCATCCTGTGCATCCTAAGTCTTGCCTAATCGCATCATAATTGCCTTTCCCCCGGCTATAACTCTTGCCATGCGGTATATACCTATCCCTTTCCATTGCTAAAGTAAACGTAACCGAATTGTGGTCACTATCACCAAAGTGCTCAGCTACGTCCAAATCTAACACTTGTCCTGATTTATTACCCAGTACCAAATCCAATGTGGCCGCGCCTCTTGTTGGCTTATCTACAGAATACTGTAGAAGGCAAATGGAATTTTGTCCTTCATTGCTAGAGGGATGGAGTTTAAGACTAGGGAGGTTATGTTGCAATTGTATAAGGAGTTAGTGAGGCCACACCTGGAGTATTGTGTTCAGTTTTGGTCTCCTTACTTGAGAAAGGACATACTGGCACTGGAGGGTATGCAGAGGAGATTCACTAGGTTAATCCCAGAGCTGAAGGGGTTGGATTATGAGGAGAGGTTGAATAGACTGGGACTGTACTCGTTGGAATTTAGAAGGATGAGGGGGGGGGGGATCTTATCGAAACATTTAAAATTATGAAGGGAATAGATAGGATAGATGCGGGCAGGTTGTTTCCACTGGCGGGTGAAAGCAGAACTAGGGGACATAGCCTCAAAATAAGGGGAAGTAGATTTAGGACTGAGTTTAGGAGGAACTTCTTCACCCAAAGGGTTGTGAATCTATGGAATTCCTTGCCCGGTGAAGCAGTTGAAGCTCCTTCATTAAATATTTTTAAGGTAAAGATAGATCGTTTTTTGAAGAATAAAGGGATTAAGGGTTATGGTGTTCGGGCCGGAAAGTGGAGCTGAGTCCACAAAAGATCAGCCATGATCTAATTGAATGGCGGAGCAGGCTCGAGGGGCCAGATGGCCTACTCCTGCTCCTAGTTCTTATGTTCTTATGAAACCCACCTGCACATATTGGACAAAAACTGACCCATCTAAAGTACTCGAACTATAGCGTTTCCAGTCAATATTTGGAAAGTTAAAGTCCCCCATAGCAACAACCATGTTACTTTCGCTCCTATCCAGAATCACCTTTGCAATCCTTTCCTCTACATCTCTGGATCTTTTCGGAGGCCTATAGAAAACTCCCAACAGGGTGACGTCTCCTTTCCGGTTTCTAACCTCAGCCCATACTACCTTAGTAGACGAGTCCTCATCAAACGTCCTTTCTGCCACCGTAATACTGTCCTTGACTAACAATGCCACACCTCCCCCTCTTTTATCAACTTCCCTGAGCTTACTGAAACATCTAAACCCCAGAACCTGCAACAAACATTCCTGTCCCTGCTCTATCCAGGGAGCAAGTCTCACACATTAAAATGATTGAGGAGCAATGTTTATGGTGCCTTCACTTCACAAAGGAGGCTACCACTGAAATACGTCACCTACTGATTTCTACAGCTCACATGATCTTTATCAGCATTTTGGAATTGGTGCAATCATGAGGGATTCCACTCTCTCCACGTGCCCTCTCCCAGTGTCGAGACAGCAGCCATGATTCACCCTGTGACAATCTACTGGCAAACCTTTATTCTAATCCAGTTAACAGGTTACACAGGCTGGCTGCAGAGTACAAGTGATATCCCTCGGGGGATATCCCATATGTCATAATATACATCCATGTGTATGATGGAGTTCAGACAGGCAGTGATTGACACACAGGATGACCAGTGAGCACACAAAACACAGCAGCCAATCACCAGACAGGACACGGCCACTATAAAGCCAGAGAGCACCAGTTTTCCCGCTCTCTTGGGATCCAGCCTCTGAGACAGTCAGAGCTCGTGAGCAGCAGCCAGTGCAAACACCATGTGGTAGTCAGTTAGTCTGGTCAGGCTAGTCTCAGGTCTCCAGTCAAGTCAGCATAGTGTCAACCCACAGTTAAGCATGTAATATAGTTAGAGGTTAAATAAAATTGTGTTGCATCTCATCAAGTGTTGGAAACCTGTCTCTCTCTACACTGCTTCAAACGCAGTCCACATAGACCCAGCCTACCCAACACATCATGGTACAAGGTCTGGATGTTGAGAATTGATGGACTCACCTTGAAGTAATCTGCCTTGACCAGCGATCAGCCATCCGGTAGCATGGACAGTGCCAGCCCTCCTCCGCAGCTCCACATCACCGGCAACCTCGGTGCAAACTGGAAGATTTTCAAACAGAAGTTCCAACTATATCTTGAAGCCACCGACCTCGAGGCCGCATTAGATGCCAGGAAGATCGCACTATTCCTTTCTACTGCTGGTGACCACGCTATCCACATCTACAACTCCCTTACATTCGCTGAAAGCGAAGACAAGATGAAATTTAAAACAGTCCTGCTGAAGTTCTACAGCCACTGCGACATTGAGGTGAATGAGAGCTTTGAACGGTACGTTTTCCAGCAGAGGCATCAGGGTAAGGATGAAACTTTTCAGTCCTTTTTGACCCATCTCCACATCCTCGCGCAGTCATGTAACTATGACTCGACAGCTGATTCCATGATCCAGGATCAGATCGTTTTCGGGGTCCACTCCGATTCCCTTCGCCAGCAGCTCCTGAAAGTTAAGCAGCTCACCCTTACCATCGCCATCGAAACCTGCGTCCTCCACGAGCATGCTAACAACCGGTACTGCCACATCAGGGCGGCAGAAACGGCAAAGCTAAACCCCCACGAGGCAGAACGGGTGCAGGCCATCACACAAATGCAGGGCCTGAGTCTTGATGAGAGTGGCCATTTTGCACGCTTTTCCTGGGCTCCAGCGCATGCGCGCCACGACCGAGGGACGGCGAGACTGACGACCAGCTTGCGCAGGTGCGCACGTCATTCGACCACACTGCGCATGCGTGTTGGCGCACAGAACGTGCTGACGTCGGCGTCATGACATGTCCGAGTTGTGGCTCCGCCCATTTAAAGCGGCGATGTCCGGAAAAATCACGACGCTGTCTCCAGTATGGCAAGCTTTGCCAATATGCAGCCCTTTGCAGATCTGCTCCACCACCCAGCATCCAGCGATCCCAGCAGAAGCGTCCGTTCGGTACAGCAGGCCGTGACAGACTCCGACCTCGACAGCCCACCAGATCCTGACGCTGAGGGCCCCAAATCCCCATTCCGGGTGGGCATCATCACTAAGCATGCGCTGCCGCTCTTAACGATGGTGAAACACCTCCCAATCCTGAGCATTGATCCGGACGACGAGTGGTGTGCTACCCTTACAGTTAACAAGGCTCGCATCCGTTTCAAGCTGCACACCGGCTCTTCAGCAAACCTCATTTCAAAATTTGACCATCCGCGTCAGACCAAGCATTCTTCCACTGGCCTACCAGCTCCTCGAATACAATGGCAATGCCATTGCTGCCAGTGGCTCATGCCAACTTGGGGTGTCCAATAGGTCATTGAAAGCGACGCTGCTCGGTGCTCAGGCCTGCAAACTCCTGAACCTGGTTCAATGAGTCCACACCATGTAATCCGCACAGGCAACGGCCTCACCTGATGAAAACTTCCAGGCTCAAATTGATGACATCATAGCGCAATACCATAGCATGTTCGAAGGTATGGGCACATTCCCATACCGATACAAAATCCTGTTGAAGCCAAACGCCACCCCTGTGGTTCACGCACCGCGTCGGGTGCCGGCACCCCTCAAGGACCGCCTAAAGCAGTAGTTGCAAGACCTCCAGGACCAGGGCGTCATATCAAAGGTCACGGATCCTACGGACTGGGTTAGCTCCATGGTTTGCGTCAAGAAGCCGTCAGGGGAGCTTCGAATCTGTATCGACAACAAAGATTTAAACCTCAACATCATGCGGGAGCATTACCCAATACCAAAACGAGAAGAGTTATGCAGCGAGATGGCTCATCCAAATTCTTCACTAAGCTGGACGCCTCCAAGGTGTTCTGGCAAATACAGCTGGACGCGTCCAGTCGCAAGCTGAGCACATTCAATACCCCGTTCGGTCGCTACTGCTACAACCGAATGCCCTTTGGCATCATCTCTGCCTCAGAGGTATTTAACCGCATAATGGAACAAATGATGGAGGGCATCGAGGGGGTGTGAGTGTACGTCGACGATGTCATATTCTGGTCCACAACTCCTCAAGAACACATCGATCGCCTCAAGCGGGTGTTCCACAGCATCTACGAGCATGGCCTCCGACTCAACAGAGCCAAATGCTCATTCGGTCAATGAGAAATCAAATTCCTTGGCGACCACATTTCGCAGCAAGGAGTGCAGCCGGATGCGGAACAAGGTTTCGGCGATCAACGCCATGAAGACCCCAGAGGACAAGAAGGCTGTCCTCCACTTTCTAGGGATGGTCAACTGCCTTGGGAAGTTCATTCCCAACATGGCGTCACACACCACAGCCCTCCGCCATCTCGTTAAAAAAACGACAGATTTCCAGTGGCTACCCGCTCATGAGGAAGAATGGCCTGAGCTGAGGGCAAAACTCACCAAGGTCCCGCTGCTGGCGTTTATTGACCCCGCCAAGGAAACAAAAATATCCACTGACGTGAGCCAGGATGGTATTGGGGCAGTGCTCCTCCAACGGGATGACTCCTCCTCCTGGGCCCCAGTTGCATATGCCTTTAGAGCCATGATGCCCACTGTGCAACAATACGCACAGATTGAGAAGGAATGCCTGGGCCTCCTTACGGGAATTGACAAGTTCCACGACTATATATATGGCCTCCTCAAATTCATGGTTGAGATGGACCACAGGCCATTGGTTCACATCATCCAAAAAGACCTCAATGACATGACGCCACGGTTACAACGCATCCTTCTCAAGCTACGCCGCAACGATTTTGACCTGGTTTACACCCTGGGCAAAGAGCTCATTGTTGCAGATGCACTTTCCAGGTCTATCACCACACCGTGTGAGCAGACTGACATTGTCTGTCAAATAGATGAGCAGGTGCAAATCTGTGCCTCCAACTTCCCGGCCTCTGATGAGAGGGTCACTCAAATTCGTGAGGAGACGGCCAGGGATCCTCTTCTCCAGCGGGTGATGCAGCACCTCACGAATGGCTGGCAGAAGGGGCAGTGTCCCCAGTTTTACAATGTCAAGGATGATCTGATGGTGGTAGAATGCGTCCTCATGAAGCTTGGCAGAATTGTGATCCCACAGAGATGCAAGATATGTTGCTCGGCCAAATCCACGAGGGTCACCTGGGGGTCGAGAAATGTCGCCTTCGAGCTCGAGAGGCAGTATACTGGCCGGGCACCAGCCAAGACATCGCCAACAAGGTCCTCAATTGCCCTACGTGTCAAAAATTCCAGCCGGCTCAGTCTAAAGAAACTCTACAGCAACATGAGGTGGTGACCTCCCCATGGTCCAAAGTCGGTGTTGACCTGTTCCATGCCAAGGGGCGTGACTATGTCCTCCTAGTGGACTACTTTTCCAATTACCCCAAAGTGGTCAGACTGTCTGACCACACGTCGGCGGAGGTGATCAAGGCATGCAAGGAAACCTTTGCCCGACATCGGATACCACTCACGGTGATGAGTGACAACGGCCCCTGTTTTATCAGCCAGGAGTGGTCAGATTTTGCCCCGCTGTACAACTTTCAGCATGTCACATCCAGCCCCCACTACCCCCAGTCGAATGGGAAGGCCGAAAAAGGGGTCCACATCGTTAAAGATTATTGTGTAAGGCTGCTGACTCGGGCTGCGATTTCAACCTGGTGCTGTTGGCGTACAGAGCGACCCCTCTGTCCACTG